>NC_084460.1:272458691-273146691 GCF_027409185.1 Cynocephalus volans | reverse complement strand
CCCACAGGTTTTGGTTTGATGCATCTTTATTTTCATTAGTTTCAAGAAATTTTTTGACTTCCTGTTTAATTTCTTCTTGGACTATAGGCCATTCAGGGGCATGTTGTTTCATTTCCATGTATTTGTATACCTTCCAGAGTTTTGCTTGTTATTGATTTCTAGTCTTAATCCATTGTGGTCTGAAAAGATACTTGGAATGATTTCAATTTTTTAAAATTGTTGAGACTTGATTTCTGACCTAACATGTGGTCCATCTGGAGAATGTTCCATGTGCTGATAAGAAGAATGTTTATTCTGCAGTTGTTAGATGAAATGTTCTGTAGATATCTGCCATGTCCAGTTGGTCTCAAGTGTCGTTTAAATCCTGTGTTTCTATGTTGGTTTGTTTCCTAGATGATCTGTCCAACACTGAGAGAGGAGTGTTCTCTCTCTCTCTCTTTAGATTTAACACTGCTTGTTTTATATATCTGGGTGCTTCAGTATTGGGTGCACATATATTTATGATTGTTATGTATTCTTGACTGATGGATCCCTTTATCATTATATAATGGCCTTCTTTGTCTCTTTTTATGGTTTTTGGCTTAACATATGTTTTATTCAATATAAGAATAGCTACTCCTGCTAATTTTTGGTTTCCATTTGCATGGTATATCTTTTTCTGTCCCTTCACTATTAGACTGTGTGTGTCTTTAATAAGGTGAGTCTCTTGAAGACAGCCTACAGTCGGGTCTAGCTTTGTAATCCAATCAGTCAGTCTATGCCTTGTGAGTGGGGAATTTAATCCATTTCTATTTAGGGCTCTTATTAAAAGGTATCATCTTCCTCTTGGCACTTTATTGATTTTCATCTGGATGCTTTAAATATCTTTTGTTCCTTTTGTCCCCTTTTAATGTTTGTCTTTGTTACTCATTGTTTTTTTTGAGGTGGTATGTTATATTTTCCTTCGCTTTTTCTTTTGCATTTTTGTTGTACCAGTGCTTTTGTTATTTCTTATGTATTCACGGTAGTGATTATCATTTTTCAGATTCCAGATGCAGGACTTCCTTGAGGATTTCCTGTAGTGCTGGTAATGTGGTGGTGAACTCCTGCAGTTTTTGTTTGTCTGGGGAATACACTATTTCTCCCTCATTTCTGAAGGATAGTCTTGTTAGGCATAGTATTCTTGGCTGGCAGTTTTTTTTCTTCTAGTATTTTGAATATATCATCCCATTCTCTTCTGATCTACAGAGTTTCTGTTGAGAAGTCTGCTGTTAGTCTAATGGCAATTCCCTTATAAGTGACTTGATGCTTTTCTCTTGCTGTTTTTAAGATTCTCTCTCTGTGTTTGAGTTTTGCCAGTTTGACTATGATGTATCTCAGAGTTTACCTTTCTGAATAAATCTGTGTAGGGATCTTTGAGCCTCTTGGGTCCAAAGGTCTGTGTCTCTCCCTATATTTGAGAAGATTTCCAGGATTATTTGTTGAATAGGTTTTGAATGCCTTTCCCTTTTTCTTTCTTCCTTCCTTCCCAGAACACCCATGATTAGGATGTTTGTGCACTTAAGGTTGTCTGCTAGCTCTCAAAGATTTTCTTTTCTTTTTTTTTTTTTTTTTTGTCCACCTGGATTATGTTAAAAAGACCACCTTCAAGATCAGAAGTTCTTCTGCTTGCTCTAACCTGCTGCTGAAGCTCTCAGCTGTGTTTTTTATATCACTGAATGAATCCTTTAGTTCCAGGAGTTCTGCTACATTCTTTTCTAAGGTATTAACCTCTTTGTAAATTTCCTCCTTCACATCCTGGATATGTTTTCTCATTTTGTTGTGTCATTTGAGTCTTCTTGTATCTTACTGAGTTTCCTTAAGATTGTTGCTCAGAATTCCTTCTCAGTGATTTGAAGTGTTTCCTGCTCTATGGGGTCTAGTACTTGATAATTATTGTATTCTTTTGGTTGTGTCATATTTTCTTGTTTTTTCATATTTCTAGCATGTTTACATTGATGTCTGGTTATCTGGTAGAACAGTTGCTTCTTCTCTTACTCTGGTTTGGGCTTTGAGAGGAGAGACTTCCTCCTGTAGATGTGTTTTATATTGACCATTGAGTAGGGCGTTTTAATATTGGCTCCAGGTAGACACACTAGCATAGTTTCTGTGTGGGTACTTCAGCCATATTCAGTTTTGGAATTATGTGTGAGTGCCTCCATAACCTAGGCACTGGGGGACTTAGTGACTCCTTCTGAGGTTAGTGACACTGTGTTGGTTCGTCAAGAATACAAGCAAGCTCTCGAGCTCTTGGGAGAAACATCTGGGTGCCCTGTCACTCTTTGGCTGGGATGGATAACCCTGGGCATGCTTGTTGGCACCCCAGCTAGTGTCCTGTGACCCTGATGTATGAACTTCGGTATACTGGAACTCCTCAGTTTGAATGGGTGAACCCAGGTAGGGTTTCCCTTTCCTCTTCCCTAGAGACAGAGGCTCCTCCTGGATCCTTACTCCCCCCAGTTGGGTGATTGAGAATTTTTTTCCTTACTCTATTTGGGTTTCCTGGGTTCCTGCATTCTTGGGGAGTTCCATGTGTGTCTCTTCCAGGATAAAGGCAGTCACATGGGCTGTGCACATACCTCCCACCTGGAGGTATGCTACCACATGTGGCAGCATAATTATCCCTGTGAGTTGGGTCACTGTGTCACAGGTCTGTGCTTGCTCACCTCTTTCTCCAGACTCCTTGGTGACTCTCATTGTGTCAATGCAGTCAAGTGGTCAATGGACCACCTGCACAATGGTGGTGACCACTGTGGCAGTGGTGTCTGCTACTGTGATGGCAAGCCACCCTTGCAGAGGCAGTGGCTATGGCAGTGGGTGTGGTGGAACATTTGTGCAGCAGTGGTGTCTGTGGCAGCATGTACTCCTGCCATTTGTCAGCAGGGGCTGCCCTTGGCTCCTGAGGTCTCCGTATGCTCCTGCTGTCTGTCAGGTGGGGGCTGCCCTCAGCTCCTGAGGTCCCACATGGTCCTGGCCATCTGTGAGGTGGGTGCTGCCTGTGGCTATGGAGGTCCCCAGGTGCTCCTGCCATCTCTGATTCCTTCTCTAAAGTTTTTATTTCTCTGCTAATTTTCCCATGTTTATGCATTTTTTCACTAAATCATCTAACATGTATAATATTTATTACGTCCTCATCTATAAATTTCAAATTCTGGACCATCTGCTTTTCTGCTTATATATACTCTTATATATACCTATAGATATTTTATATATACTATTGATTTCGGGTGCCTGCCTTGTAATTTTTCATTATATGACAGGCATTGTATGTAAAAAAAAAAAAAATAGTAGGGACTGAATATTAACTGTGTGAAAAGGGCAGGCCTCTTCCTCTCTCAGGCTGCTTGGGTAGGGAGGCTGAATTATACCGTTATTAAACTGGGGCTCTTTTCTGTTGAAGTTTTGTCTTATTTTGTTTTTTAGATTCTTTTTATCCTGGTTTTGGATTTTGAGAACAGAAACAAGACTTGTCCTTAGCAAACCTTGGGATCTGAGCACCAGCAGCAAGGATGTGGGTTTTAGTTCATCTGGCAGCTTTCCAAGCCACAAAATAACTTTTTAGGCTTTTTCAACCATCCATCTGCTTTGTGAGTTACTGGGGACTTCACTTTGCTCTCCACTCTACCCCAGGCTTTCAGCATCTCAGGAGAGCATCCTCCACCTGCTGCTCAGTCACTGCCTTGCTCTAGATAAAGGCCTTGGTGCTTAGGAGAGATCTTTCTCAGCTCCCTGTGTCAGGCTGCTGCCTTGCACTCCATGAGACCTGGGCATCTGTAAAGGATGTGTCTTCCCCTGGCCAGAGTACTAGAACAGTCACTCACCTACTGAGCCCCATGTTCCTCTAGGGATGTCTCTTGGCTCCTGAGTTCTGCCTCTCATTTCTGAGGGCCCTATGTGCACCTCGAGGGATTTCTCTCACTCTCCTACATTGCTCCTGACTTTGGCATACTACCTCCATGCACTTGGTGAAGACGCCATGGGACTTCACTGTGACTTGGGTTTGCTCTTTGCAATTCTAAGCCTTTATGCAAGCCCTTGTCTGTTAACAGTTAGTTTAAAAACTTGTGCATCTTTTTTTATTCCCTTCTGTGGTCCAGTTGCTTCCCTTCTGCTGCAGAGCCAGAGATGAACGCAGCCATGGGTCTCTTCTCTCATAGGAAGAGCTTGCACATTTCTGCAATTTAGTTCATTGACACTTCTTGGCATCCTCAGCTCAATGATGAACTTTTACAAATTATTGATTTTACATCTTACCCACTTTATTGTTGTAACTACCTACATTCTGACTGGAAGCAGATGACTTGGCCTTTTCTTCCTTTTTAAAACCTATGATTTGCTACATACTGTTTTCTGTTAGTAAAATATTAAAATTTTTATAGAAAATATTTGGATAAAAAAAGAAAATATTTGGATAAGTGTAAAACAGAGAGGAGAAAAGAATCTCCCAAATTCTCACCAACCAAAAAGAAACATTGCCGGCACTTTGTGTATTTCTTTTCATTCTATTTCCATGCATCATTTCTTATTGTTTTAAGCATCTGCATTCTTAAATCATATACAAGTTTACCACCTGATTTTTTTCAGTTAACTGTATTAAAAAAAGAGTTTCCCAAGGCTGAAAACTCTTTATAAAAATATATATATTTGGGCTTTTTAAACCAGTTCTTCATTGGAGATTTAAATTCTTCAGAATATTCACTATAATCATTAAATGTTCAATCAACATTTTTTCCATTCAGTTCCTCCACTCCAAATTCTTATGTTTGATCTAGAATTAAAAATATAAAATCAGAGGATATGACCCCTTTGAGGTTTCTAAGTATATATTGCTAAATAGCTTTTCAAAAGTGCTTATAGGGCCAGCCCTGTGGCTCACTCGGGAGAGTGCGGCGCTGGTAGCACCAAGGCCACGGGTTCGGATCCTATATAGGGATGGCTGGTGCGCTCGCTGGCTGAGCGTGGTGCAGACAGCACCATGCCAAGGGTTGCGATCCCCTTACTGGCTAAAAAAAAAAAAAAAAAAAAAAAAAAAGATGCATATAGCTTTCAGACATAAAATATATAATATGGTAATTTCTACAGTATGCTACTGTTTTAAATATATACTCTAAAGAATTTAATAACCTTGTGGCCTACCATTAGAGTTCTTTCCCTTCTTTTTATTAAAAATAATTACCTCATTTTGCCAAGACAATGACAAGGCAATTATTTAGAGAAAAAAATAAGTGCTCAACAATATCCTAGCTTTGTTTCCCCAATAAAGATGTAGCATTTATTCTGAATATGCACTTTTTAAGTTTTTTACTTTTCCTTCCTTATATAAAAATTTCATTATAACCATCAATAATTTATATCATAAATAAATAACATCATTTTGCTCTATAAATGTCAAAACTTTAGGAGATATCTAATTTTCTTGAGAGGGGATATTTAGTTTTCTTGAGTTTTCTCAAATTACTGCTTAAGGGTTGTAAGCAATAGAAAACACTCCTTGTATTTTTAATGGAGGAGATAAAATTAAATTATTTATGCTAACAAAATTCTTCAAATTTTTAGTTAAATTTAAATCATTTTTATATGAAATAGAACGTATCTTGGGTATATTAACCATTCTTAGTTATTTTGAGTCTTAGAATATAGAGTAATCACAAAGTTTATAAGATTAGAGTTCAGGATAAATAAAACTATGATTTAATTTAATGACCATTTAAAAGCTGTAAAAGACTTGCTTTTGTCAACACTTAATGCACAAATAAAGAACACCGCACAGTACATTAAATATCAATGAATGTTTATTTTTGTCAATGAGATTGAAATTATTGTGAAGCATTTCATATTAACTCAACGTTGGCATTAGTGCCTTTGTAGAGTACATAACAATCTTCTCACACTGGCTAATCTTATTCAAAAAGCTTTTCAAAGATACAATACAAAACTGAAGGTCTTTCAGAAAATTACCAAAGAGCTCATTAAGATGGTAGTGCTTTGTGTCAGAAAAGAAGAAAGCTAAAAAGGAAGCTCTGGCTATTAATGCAAAATCGAACAATGAAACCTTCAACTCACCACTTTTTCCCCTGCTGTTTTCCCTCCCCATCCGTCCCCTAAAAAAATCACCAGGCATAAAGAAAAATATCTAATGTTGGGAGAGTTTATGTACGATGACCTGTTCTCAGTACCCTCATAAAAATCATTTATATATCAATTTATCATATTCAATCCTAGCACCACATATGTATATCATCAAGCATTTTTACGAATGAGGTCTAAGTGATATGAATTTAGGCATGACTTTTAAACTGCCATATATAATTTAAAAGTAACTCTCTAGAAGTTTTCAAAGACTACATATGATTGCTATACTGGAAACAGCGCTGATGTGAAATTAGGACATCAGGGCTCTGCTTTAGACCTTGCCATCAGCAAACTGTGTCACTTTGACCAACACATTCTCTGCGTCTCGGTTGACTCACATCTGTGAATTCAAGGTATTGTGCTGAAATATTTGTATGATACCCTTTGCTCCCCTTTAACTCTACAACTCTAATCTTTCATATTCTAATGAAATCACCTACTGGCAAATCTTATAAGATTGAAAACACGCCTCTAAAATGCAAAGGTCCTTCAGAAATACAGAGTGAAATGAGAAGTAGCCATTCATCAATAACTAAGAAGATATCCTGAGTCGTGTTGCTGATCACCTATTGAGATTTTTACACATAATATAACGTAGCATAATGTAACATAATGTAACATAACACACACAAAGGGACACGTATTTATATATATAGATGCTTGTATCTCAGCCAGGTAACTCTAACCTAAGGAAGATACCAGAATGTATCAGCTGCATATAAAAAGATTCCAAAATGGCTTTTATCTTTTATGATTTTTGTGTCATAGAATTAAAGGGGTTTTATATATAATTGATATATTGGTTGACGATCAAGAATTGCATGATATTCAGCTTCCTGTTAAGAGTTAACAAATACAAAAATTCCATTACCTTTCCTAGGCTGATATCTGGCTGCAGAAAGCGAAGGCAGTCTGAATAATTGGCCCATGTTTTGTTTAAGCTGTGCATAAAATCCCACGTTCCATTGGGGTTACAGTGTCGGAAGGCAACTCCTGTAAAGACATGAACGACGCTGAGATTACTCAGTTCCCTTAGGATCTATTACAGTGTTTTTGTTTCAAATTAATCATTTCAGAAAAATTAAATACCTTTATGATTGAAGTCATAAATATAAGGAGGGCATGGGACAGCTGATATTTTCCCCACTGTTCCTCTGGGCCAACAAATGAGTCCATCCCATTCTGGGAAACAATTTCCTTCTAATGAGAAAAAAAAATTAAAAAGCAAATAAACAAAGAATAATGTAGTTGGAGCCAGAGAACAAATGCATTCAAAATACAAAATTTCAGGTCACTGCCTGTGGCAAAATGTAAACCAAATTGGTAGTTTTGGAAACTAGAATGGGGTAGATACGATACAAATGTCCCAAAACTCATCTGCCCAGTTCAGCAAAGATCGATTAATAAAAGCATTTGATTTGCATAAATTAAAAACTTTCAACTTATTCCAATATATTAGATATAGTAGTTATAGCAATTAACCTATAAAAAACATTGCAAGTCATTGTGAACAACTTCTATAGCAAAGTTCTAAATCATAGTCGTAGCAACATTTTGACCCTAGATTTTTACAAATTGCTGTTAAAGAACATGACACACAAAACAGATTGCACTTCACAGATAAGCTTCAAGATTCAGGTTTATCTTTTTACCAGTGATTTTAGTAATTTCTTTGAGTCTAACACTCATCGCAAACAAAATTCTCATAAGCTCCACTCTTCTCCAGATGAACCCAGAATCCCCTCACTCTCACAGCTCCCACTGCCACCACGATAGTCCAAGTCGCCTCATCTTCAGCCTCAGTTACTGCAGTACTCTCCAACTCTTCGTCTTCATTCCAGTCTTGCTCCTTGCAGAACAGTTCTTTGGGTGGTGTTGGACCATCCCAGTTCGTCCTACCCCTTTTACTTGTAGTCCTCAAGAATAACTGTAGTGTGTGCTGGGAATGCAACAACCTGAGATGGAGGAGTAGGGGAAGGGGACTGGCTAGAACAGCCCAGGCTCTGTTCCAATCCCTTCCAGAAACAGGATGTCCTTCAAACACTTTACCCCAGCCCACCATGTGTCCCCTGAGGAACAACTTTAAAGGCCCATGTCATCACATTGGGCCCACCAAAATAATCCAGAATAATCTCCCCATTTTAAGGTCCATAACCTTAATTCCATCTGCAAAGTCTCCTTTGCCATGTAACGAAGCATACACAGGCATAACACCGGGTAATATACCATGGATGTCTTTGGCGAACCATTATTCTGCTACCACAAGTACCATCCATTATAACTCTCTTGATTTTTCAGTTTCCAAGTACACAAATTGTAGCTGAGGATTTTTGTTCTACCTAATGTCCATGGTGTCAAGTTCTTTGTTCAGTTTTGAATAGTCAGCATAACAGAACCTCACACAAATACTGATTTCTACAGAAAATAATTCAGCATAAACCTGAAATTAACTTCTTAATGTCCAGCATATCACACAGAAACAAATACTTGAATTGCTTTGTGGATTGCAGTAGCAACATGAAAAGAAAATGTCTTTCCTCACCCACACTGTTCCTGCAGAAGAGAACATTTTCTTAGAAACAGCCTCACATTGCCCATATAATGAAAGCCTGGGCTTTACATATCACAAGCTACCTAGGAACTCATCACAGTGGCTCCTGCTTCTGAGGCATGGATCCATTTGCCCTCTCTTTCCAACATCATCTGCTTCTTTGTTTGTTCTCGTTCTTGTTTTTATAGACAGTGATGAATCAATCTCTCCCATCAGCTTTGCTGTGGATATTCTTCTGTACCTTGATAGCATTCCATATGACTTTCTACTCATTTTCTTTGTCATTAACAAGTCATATGTCTTTATATATCTGGACTGTCCAATCAACATGTACCTGATATCTATTGTACAATCTACAGAAATTAAACCTAGCACTATTCTTGTTTTCCTATAACTAGTTGTCTCCCTAAAATGTATGCTACAGGGCTGATGGGTTAGCTTACTTGGTTAGAGCACAGTGCTGACAACACCAAGGTCAAGTATTTGCATCCCCATACTGCCCAGCTGCCAAAAAAATTTTTAAATAACAAATAAAATGTATGCTGCAATGTCATGTGGTAAGTCACATGATGGAAAAGTGTCTTCATATAAGTGTAAAATCCAATGGCCAGTTTATTCGACAATTATGTAGTTTTAAAACTGCTATGGAAAAGATTTTTTTCCTCATGCTCTAAAAAGACAGAGTTCTTGTTCCCTACAAGATACTACCCCACACACATACAAACACAGACAAACCCCCCAAAATTCAGAAAACCAACATTTCTGCAAAATAATGTTTCTGTAGATCATTTTCATTTCTCTGGAGGCTCTTTGACAAAGAGAATAATAAATATTCACAAAAGGTTGAAAAGACTGGGGAAGACATGACCTCACACAGAAAATAGAGATCTTAATTAGCATCTTTTTTTTTAATCATCATTTCCCATCTTATGTGAGTAAATACCTGCATTATTTGGTAAGAAACTAATTAATTGCCTAATGATTCACTCTCCCTTTATAAATTAACACTATTCATTATAACCCTGTAATCCTCTGTGTGTACTAGGACAAACTAATTATTAGTGAAACTTGTCAAACCATGATATTTACACAGATCAATCTAAAATTTGGAGAATTTAACTGTTTCTCTTTTTGTTTCTTCAGTTACTCATAACAAAATGTGACCATACATGGTAGCTGAACCAGGATCAATAATATTCTGATTTTCGCTTTTAAATAGTTGAATTATTTTATAACTAGGTATTAGCATTTACATTTCTTCTTTCTTTCATAAACATTATGAAAATGTTTGTGTTCTCCTTATTATAAAAATTTTTCAGAAATAAAACAGAGAATATTATATACGCATAACCTAGAATTGACAGTTGCCAAAATTTAAACATTTATTTCATATAATTTATATTTCACTATGGTATTTTAAAGTAAATTACAGACAGCATAACAGCTCACTCCTAAGTATTTTCATATGCATTTCTCAATTTTAGGAAAATTTTAAAATGAAAATTTCTTAAATTAGCTAGCGAATTAAAAAATCCTAGTTTTTTACAATTTTAAAGTAAAAAAACCTTTCAGCTAATTTACATATAGAAATTTTTATTGAAAAGATTGATCATATTTAATTCTATCCTATTTCCATGGAAAAGCATCTCAAAGAAAGTATCATTTCTCTTCAAACATTTATTCATCTGCATGCTTCACACGATTCACCTCTTCACAAATTTTAGATGTTACATAAGTTTACATCCAGTTAGTCTTTTATGTGTGATTCCTATGATGTGTGACTGATTCATTTTCTTACCTTTGCCCGTCCTATTCTGTCTTCTTGGAATGTCTTTTTATTTCCTCCTCTACACATCTAATTCCTACTTTTTAAATTTTAAGATGAGATAATCATTCTTCCAGGAAGCTTTCCCTGATTTCTCCCCAATTAATTGTTTTGCAGTGGTTGCACAATTGTTAATACCTCTATTGTTAAAATTACATACCATCCTGAAAGAGATCTACCTTCTTTACTAAATCATCAACACTGGGGCAAGGACAGAATCTTATTCACGTTTTTCAGTGCTTGCAACAGAAGCAACACACCATGGGCACATCATAATATTTGTCAAACTGTTAAAGGGACACTAAAAATGATAATGTTGGACTAGGTAATCTTCAAGATAACTTCCTGCTCAAATTTTTATGAAACTTTATAGAAAATAGTTTATTCAGCCTTCGTAGATAAAAAATCCTTACAAATTCCTTCATGGAATGCTACCTTTTGTTGGTAGATGTGCATGTCTGAGATATTGGGTCAGTGTTCTTCAGAGGCAGCATTATTGATTCTCTTTCCATATACTATTAGGCCTGCCATTCAAATGGAATGAAATAAGAAAAATAGTCTCAATCAATCCAAAAGAAGGGTTGGAGCAGGGGGAATGGAAAGGACACATAGGAAGAGCTGGTGAAATAGCCCAAATAAGATTGTAGAATTAAATTTGAATACTGTTTATTAGTAATCACAATTAATGTAATTAGGCTTAACTCTTTAGTTAATTGACAAACATTAACAGAATGGATAACAAGAAAAAGTCCATGTCTGTCCTGTTTACAAGAGATATTCCTAAAATATAAGTATACAGAACAGTTTAACAACACGATGGGTAAATAAGGAGATTTGTCATTTAATGAATACAGAATGTCAATTTTGCACAATGAAAAGTACCCAGAGACTGGTTGCACAACAATGTGAATACACTCAACACTCCTGAATAGTACACTTAAAAATGGACTGGTAGGTTTAATGTTATGTATGTTTTATCACAATTAAAATATTTTGCAAAAGACTGAAAAAGATGTGGAAGGCAAATACCAATCAAGACAGAAAGAAACTAGTGTTGCTTATTAATTATTGCTAAATTTAAAATAATAATTTAACACATATTTTAATATCTAAAGCAAAAGTATCCTAGAGATAAAGAGGGCTGCTTCATATTGGTAAAAGGTTTAATTTACCAGGGAATATAACACCTCTAAACTTGTGTATACCTAAAAATATACTTTCAAAATATATGAAGTAAAAAAATCCAATGAATTTTCCAACGAAAACGTGGAAAATTTACCGTCATAGTAGGATATTTTAAGGTATATATCTCAGGAAAGAATAGGTTAAGCACATTAAAAAAATCATTATGGATACATAACATATGAAACACACTAATAAGCTTAATCTAGTGGACACTATAAAACACTGTACTCAGAAACTGGAGAACATACACTCCTTTGAAGATCAAATGGAACATTTATCAAAATTGACTATAATATAAGCCATTAAATCACAATGCACTTTTAAAAACAGAATCATGTGGACCACATTCTCCAATCATAACCAATCGAAAAATCAATCACAATTTTCTTTTAGTATTTGGAGACTGGTATAAAACTGATATAAGAGTTCCGGTCAAGATGGTGGGGTAGACAGTTCCTAGAGTTGCTCTCTCACAAAAATCAACCAATTTGCAATTATTAAAAAGCAACAACAGGAGGCCCAAGAGCCATGCCAGAACAGGCAGGAGCCCCAGCCCAGGCCAGTGCCCACCGCCCAGAGAGGCCCAAGAGTTGCCAGGCCCACATGCCCTGTGTCAGCCACACTGGAACAGGCAGGTGCTGTGAGACCACCAGCCCAATGCTGGCCACCCAGAAAGACCTGAGAGCCACCAGGTCCACACTCCCCGAGTGAGACATGCTGGAACAGGCAGATACCACAGGACCCCCAGCCTATGCTAGTCCCTACTGCCCAGAATTGGTAGTCCCTTCAGGATCCAGGCCAGACATCAGGGTGGAATGAGTAGACTATGATATCCCCTGCCACAATGACTAAACACCAAAGGAAAGATACCAGAAGTATGAAAAATCAAGGAAGTACATCACCACCAAAGGAAAATAATAACTCTCAAGCTCTAGATCCTATAGAACAGGAAGTCCTTGAAATGACTGACAAGGAATTTTGAGCAACAATTCTAAGGAAACAAAATGAGATACAAGAAAACTCAGTTAGACAACACAATGAAATGAGAAAAAATATACAGGACCTGAAAGAAGAAATGTACAAAGAAATCAATGCCCTAATAAAGAATGTAGTGGAGCTTGTGGAGCTGAAGGATACATTCAATGAAATAAAAAACACAATAGAGAGTCTAACCAGCAGGCTAGAACAAGCAGAAGAGAGAATTTCTGACCTTGAAGATAGGCTGTTTGAATTAATGCAGGTCGACCAGAAAAAAGAATTTAAAAAATTGAAGAAAATCTAAGAGAGGTAACAGACAATCTTACATGCTCTAATATCCAAATCATGAGTATTCGAGAAGTGGAGAAAAAAAGAAATGGCACTGAAAACATATTCAATGAAATAATAGCAGAAAGCTTCCCAGGTATAGGGAAAATCACAGATCTTCAAATTCAGGAGGCCCAAAGATCCCCAAACATATTCAACCCAAAAAGGTCTTCTCCAAGACATGTTATAGTCAAATTGGCAAAACTCAAAGACAAAGAGAGAATCTTAAAAGCTGCAAGAGGGAAGCAGCAAGTCACCTATAAGGGAGCCCCAATCAGACTAACATCAGACTTTTCATCAGAAACCCTAAAAGCCAGAAAAGAATGGGACGATATATTCAAAATTCTAAAGGACAAAAATTTCCAGCCAAGAATACTTTACCCAGCAAGGCTATCCTTCTGAAATGAAGGACAAATAGTATATTTCTCAGACAAACAGAAACTGCAGGAATTCACTACCACACAACCAGCCTTACAAGAAATTCTCAAGGAAGTAGTGGGCTTGATACCTGATAAACAACCACCACTGCCATGAATACTCAAGAAAGAATACATCCCACCAGTAAAATAAAAATGCTAATAATAAAGAGAAAAAATAGTTTATCTACCACACCAAGAAATCAACAAACACAGAAGACTAACAGAAAATCAGAAAGAAAGGAACAAAAGATATTTAAGACATCTAAACAAAAATCAATAAAATGCTAGGCATAAATCAAGACCTTTCAATAATAACTCTAAATGTAAAAGGATAAGTTCCCCACTCAAAAGGCACATACTGACTGTGCCTTAAAAAGGTGGACCCACAATATGCTGCCTTCAAGAGAATCACCACACCTGCAAAGACACACATAGACTAAGAGTGAAAGGAAGAAAAAGATATACCATGCAAACAGAAATGAAAAACAAGCTGGAGTAGCTATTCTTACATGAGAGAAAATGGACTTTAAGCCAAAAACCATAAAAAGAAATAAAGAAGGCCACTATATAATGATAAAAGTATCTATCCATCAAGAAGACATAACAGTCATAAATATATATGCACCCAACATAGGAGGAGCCAGATTTATAAGCAAACACTATTAGATTGAAAGAATGAGATAGACATAACAGCATAATAGCAGAGGACCTGAACACCCCACTCTCAACATTGGACAGATCATCTAGGCAAAAACTCAATAGAGAAACAGAAGATCTAAACAACACTTTAGACCAATTAGACTTGGCAGATATCTACAGAACATTCCATTCAACAACCTCAGAATATTCATTCTTCTCATCAGCACATAGAACATTCTCCAGGAAAGACCACATGTTACAGCACAAAGCAAGTCTCAACAAATTCCAAAAAATTGGAATTATCCTATGTATTTTTTCAGATCACAATGGGTTAAAATTAGAAATCAATAACAAGCGAAACTGTGGAAACTATACAAACATGTAGAAATTAAAAAACATTCTACTTAATGACATATGGGTCCAAGAAGAATTTAACCAGGAAGTCAAAAAATTTCCTGAAACTAATGAAAATTATGACACATCATATCAAAACCTGTGGGATACAAAAGCAATACTAAGGGGGAAATTTATCACAATAAATGCTTACTTCAGAAGAATGGAGAGATGGCTAATAAACAACCTAAACTTCACCTCAAAGAACTAGATAAACAAGAACAATCCAAACCTAAAGTTAGTAGATGGAAAGAAATAATTAAGATCAGAGCAGAACTAAATGAAATAGAAACCCAGAAAGTGATACAAAAGATCAATGTATCAAAAAGTTGGTTTTTTGAAAAGATAAATAAAATTGACAAACCTTTAGCAAGGCTAACTAAGAAAAGAAGAGAAAAGACCCAAATAACAAAAAATTAGAAATGAAAAGGTGACATTACAAATGATACCTCAGAGATACAGGGAAACATTAGAGACTACTATTAAGAATTATATGCCAACAGATTTGAAAATCTGGAGAAAATGGATAAATTTCTGGACACATACAAACTACCAAAACTGAGCCAAGAATATATAGAAAATCTGAACAGACCAATAACAATAAGAGATTGAAGCTGTATCAGAAGGCTCCCAAAAAAAAAAGAAAACCCAGGACCAGACAGGTTCACTGCAGAATTCTACCAAACTTTAAAGAGTAATTGATACCAATTCTCTACAAACAATTCCAAAAGATTGAAACAGAAGCAATTCTCCCAAACTAATTCTATGAGGCAAATATCACCCTGATACCAAAACCAGACAAAGATACATCAAGAACAGAAAACTACAGGCCAATATCCTTGATGAATAAAGAATGCAAAAATCCTCAATAAAATACTAGCTAACAGAATACAACAATATATACACAAAATTACAAAACATGGTCAAGTGGGATTCATCCCAGGTATGCAAGGTTGGTTCAACATATGCAAATCAACAAATGTGATACACCACATCAATAAAAGCAAAGACAAAAACCATATGATCATCTCTATAGATGCTGAAAAAGCGTTTGACAAAATTCAACATTCACTCATGATAAAGACTCTCTACAAGTAAGGTATAGATGAAAGGTATCTCAACACAATTAAAGCCATATATGATAAGCCCACTGACAATATCATCCTGAACAGGAACTAAATAAGGATGCCCACTCTCACCACTCCTATTCAACATAGTGTTGGAAGTATAAGCCAGAGCAATCAGAGAAGAGAAGGAAATAAAGTGCATCCAGATTGGAAAAGATGAAGTCAAACTATCCCTGTTTGTGGTAGATATGATCCTATGTATTGAACAGCCTAAAGCCTCTACGAAAAAACTGTTAGAGTTGATAAATGATTTCAGCAAACTTGCAGGATACAAAATCAGAACACAAAAATCAGTAGCATTTCTATACTCCAACAGTGAACATGCAGAAAAAGAAATCAAGAAAGCTAGCCCATTTACAATAGCCACCAAAAAAATAAAAGACTTAGGAATAAAGTTAACCAAGGATATGAAAAATCTCTACAAAGAGAACTACAAACCACTGTTGAGAGAAATTAAAGAGGACACATGAAGATGGAAAGATATCCCATGCTCTTGGATTGGAAGAATTAACATTGTGAAAATGTCCCTATTACCCAAAGTGATCTACAGATTCAGTTCAACCCCCATTAAAATTCCAATGACATTTTTCTCTGAGATGGAAAAAGCTTTCCAGACATTTATATGGAATAACAAAAGACCACGCATAACCAAAGCAATCCTAAGTAAAAAAAATAAATAAAGCTGGAGGCATAACACTACCTGACTTTAACTATACTAAAAAGCTATAATAACCAAAACAGCATGGTATTGGAATAAAAACAGACACACAGATCAATGAAATAGAATAGAGAACCCAGGAATCAACCTGTACACTTACAACCATCTGATCTTTGACAAAGGCAGCAATCTACACACTGGGGAAGAGACTGCCTCTTCAGCAAATGGAAAACTGGATATTTATATGTAGGAGAATGAAACTAGACCCACTTCTCACTGTATACTAAAACTAACTCAAAAAGGATTATATTACATATACATCCTGAAACAATAAAACTCCTTAAAGAAAACATAGAGGAAACACTCCAGGAAGTAGGCATGGGTACAAACTTCATGAATATGACCCCAAAATCACAGGCAACCAAAGGAAAAATAAACAAATGGAATAATATGAAACTAAAAAGCTACTGCACAGCAAAAGAAACAATCAACAGAGTGAAAAGACAACCACTAGAGTGGGTGAAAATATTTGCAAAATATACATCTGATAAAAGATTAATATCCAGAATATACAAGGAACTCAAACAACTTTACAAGAAAAAAACAAGCAACCCAATTAAAAAATGGGCAAAAGAGCTAAGTAGGCATTTCTCTAAGGAAGGTATACAAATGGCCAACAGACATATGAAAAAATGCTCAACATCACTCAGCATCCAGGAAATGCAAATCAAAACCACACTGAGATACCATCTCACCCCAGTTAGGATGGCTAAAATCCAAAAGACTCTGAACGATAAATGCTGGCGAGGTTGCGGAGAAAAAGGAGCTCTCATATATTGTTGGTGGGACTGCAAAATGGTGTAGACTCTATGGAAAATGGTATGGAGGTTCCTCAAACAATTGCAGATAGATCTACCATATGACCCAGCTATTCCACTTCTGGGAATATACCCAGAGGAATGGAAATCATCATGCCGAAGGGATACCTGTACTCCCATGTTTACTGAAGCACTATTTACAATAGCCAAGAGTTGGAACCAGCCCCAAAGTCCATCATCAGATGAGTGGATAAGGAAACGGTGGTATATCTACACAATGGAATACTACCTCACTATAAAAAAGAGTGAAATTCTACCATTCACAACAACTTGGATGTTCTTAGAGAAAATTGTATTAAGTGAAACAAGTCAGGCACAGAAAGAGAAATACCACATGTTCTCGCTTATTTGTGTGAGCTAAAAATAAACAAATAAATATTCAAACAAATAAAGGGTTGGGGGGGGAAGAAGACACCACAATCACAACAATTCCTTGAACTTGTTAAGACAAGTGAACAGATATGATGTAACGGAGGGGAGGGGAGATAGGGAGGGGAGGGGGGAAAGAGGAACAGGTAAAGGGACATGAAAATCAACTATAATGTATATTGAGAAGTTAAAATAAAAAATAAAAAGACAAAAGATAACTGGTGTTGGCAAGGATGTGAAGAAAAGGGAAACTTGCATACTGTTGGAGGGAATGTAAATTAGTACAGTCATTATGGAAAACAGTATGGAAGTTCCTCAAAAAACTAAAAATAGAACAACTATATGATAAAGCAGTCCCACATCTGGGTATATATCCAAAGGGTATGAAATAAGTATGTTGAAGAGAATGTCTGCACACCCATGTTCACTGAAGCATTATTCACAATAGCCAAGGTATGCAAACAACCTGAATGTCCATCAGTGGATGAATGGATAAAGAAAATATGGTGTATATACACAATGGAATACTACTCCACCTTAAAAACAAAGAAAGACTGTCATTTGCAACAACATGGATAAAGGAGGACATTATGTTAAGTGAAATAAGCTTAGCACAGAAAGACACATACTGCGTGATCTCAGATACATGTGGAATCAATCTAAAGAGCTGAACTCACAGAAGCTGGGAGGAGAATGATAGTTACCAGAGGCTGGGTGGGGGGTGGTTGGAGAGATTGGGGAGATTTTGGTCAAAGAGCATAAATTTTCAGTTAGGAGGAGTAAGTTCAGGAGATCTATTGTACATTATGGTGACTATAGTTAATAACCATATGTTGCATACTTGAAAATTTCTATGTGCGTAGATTTTAAGTATTCTTACTACAAAAAAATGTATGTGAGGTAATGCATATGTTAATTAATTGTGTTTAGCCATTCCACAATGTATACATATATCAAAACATCATACCATACACCAAAAATACATAAAATTTTAATTTGTCCATTAAAAATAAGTAACTAAAAGCAAACAAACAAAAAAGCCACTATCAAACTGCACATTTTATTATTGGAGCATAATTTTAAGGACACTGTCTGCTACATTCAGGTGGAGGAAATTTAGGGATCTCAGTAAACAGCTTCCCACTTGAATTTGGAACTGAGAGATTACATAAAGAGTCAGGCAGATGGAGATAAAATTATCATTTCATTAACAAAAAAGTATTTTGGAGAACATGACTTAGGTATGTATAAATGGCTTGCTTCTCTGAATTGAGCTTACTACCTGAAACTGCAGGCAATATCCACAGGGACAAAGCCTACCCCTTCAACCTTACTGCACGGTCAAGGGCAAGCCAGTATGTATGCTCTCAGCAGACAGACAGATTTCAAAGAGAGGCCTGAGGAAGAGGCTGGTGTGCACATGCGCAGTTGCTATTCCCAAACTTACTAATTAGGCACGTCACTCCTTCCATAGGGAGAAAAGAGCAAGTGGGGTAAAGAGGTGAAAAGGACATTCTTCTACTACACATGCCTCCACGTGGAAACACAGAATGACTGACAGGAGGATCTCCTTAACGCCGAATAAGAGGGTAATCTGCAATCTTTGTGGATGGGGTTGGAGCACAAGAGGAACACAATTTCTTAGCGTCTTTACCTCCCTCCTGGAGCTGAGCTGTGATGTTGAGTTCACATTGTACTTTGGCTTTCAGCACAAGGACAATCTGCTCCTCTATAGTAATCGTGCCATCGGAATCCAGCTGTAGAAATGAACAAAATACAAACATTCCCATCATCTTAAAAAAAAAAACACTATTATACAAGCTTTCATTATTTCACCTTCTAATATAATTGAAAATGAGTTTTGATATCAAGCTATCTGGAATAGTCCTTTATGTGAATCAAAATTCAAAATCTGTCAATGCATAAGGTTTTAGAATAATTGTACTTTCACCTGATTAGCCTAAAGAAAAAAAAAAGCTCATACAAGAAAATAGAAAATATAAGGAAAATTTTAATATAATTAGGCAATTATATTAGAGACAGTGTAATTAGAAAAAATAATGAACACGGAAAATTTCCCGGAATGAATACTCAATATTTTATTAATTCTCTCACAATGTGTCAGTTGTGGCACATAGGACTAGAGAACTAAATTTATCCTTACCAAAAAACAACCAGTAAAACCCGGGCAAATCACTCAACATCTTTGGGCTTTGGTTTGCTCATCTATGAAATAAATGTGTTACTCCAAAGGGTCTCTTGTTACCTTTTTTGTCTTAATACTGAGACTCCACAACAGTAAGATATGCACCAACATACCCATTCAATCATTACTTGTTTAATACTTTTACATGAAAAATAATATGCTCGATATTACAGTAAAGGCTTTCATTTTCAAAGATTTTTTTATGAAGTACATTTTCTTCAAATAAGAAACCTCATGAGGAAACCCCACCTCTTTACATAAAATGGCAGAACTGCCCTGGCTGAAGTAGAGGGGAGGCGATCGTGGAATCACGCTTCACACTAATTTGGATTTACCTTTATATCTGAAACTGTTCTGAAAAATCACAGAGCTTCTCAAAGCATTGTCAGAATGCTTTGATCAGAAAACCACTATTAAGAAAATGGTATGGAGGTTCCTCAAACAATTGCAGGTAGATCTACCATACGACCCAGCTATCCCACTGCTGGGAATATACCCAGAGGAATGGAAATCATCAAGTCGAAGGTATACCTGTTCCCCAATGTTCATCGCAGCACTCTTTACAATAGCCAAGAGTTGGAACCAGCCCAAATGTCCATCATCAGATGAGTGGATACGGAAAATGTGGTACATCTACACAATGGAATACTACTCAGCTATAAAAACGAATGAAATACTGCCATTTGCAACAACATGGATGGACATTGAGAGAATTATATTAAGTGAAACAAGTCAGGCACAGAAAGAGAAATACCACATGTTCTCACTTATTGGTGGGAGCTAAAAATTAATATATAAATTCACACACACACACACACACACACACCGGGGGAGGGTGTGGGGGAAGAAGATATAACAACCACAATTACTTGAAGTTGATACGACAAGCAAACAGAAAGGACATTGTTGGGGGGGAGGGGGGAGGGAGAAGGGAGGGAGGTTTTGGTGATGGGGAGCAATAATCAGCCACAATGTATATCGACAAAATAAAAATAAAAAAGAAAAAATAAAAAAAAGAAAACCACTATTAATAGGAATACAAAGATGTATAACAGCATTTAATAAGACCTCAATACACATGTTTCTGTCTACTGGATCCCTTTCAACAGACAGCTTGATATCCATTCCCGCCCTGAAGCATGCTTTTAGCATATAACAAGAGAATGATAAATGCTTGTTGGATAAAGATCATCTAGATCTAATACCACCAGTAATGGAAAGGAAACTGTATTATTAGAAAACTTTAATTTCAATAAAATACATTTAAACGTGATAAAATATTCACAGGTCTTTGTTCAAAGTATGGTGCTACTGATGCCTGTGTAAAATTCAGATTCTTAGGATACACACCAGACCCAGCAAATCAGAACTTATTTCTGAAAGTGGAGACTAGTAATCCTCATGGTTCACAGAAACCTCCAGTGATTCTTGAGTTTCATGGATTTAAGAACCAATATATTTGAAGCTATGAGATGATAGTTTAGACATTCTGTGAGTCAAGGTTCAATCAGAGCAGCAGAACTACTAAGATACTTAGATTATAGAGACAGAAAGAGAGATAGAGACAGAGGTGGAAGTAGAAGTCGAGGTAGAAAGAGATAAGGATGGGCTAGAATAAAGTATTTGTTGCAGGGATTTGGCCTTATGTAATTGTGGGAGCTGGTTAAACAGTCTTCGGAAGGTACTTTCTTGTGTCTGATTCTGGAGCTGGAAATCCACAGGACAGGCAGTTGAAAAGATGAATTGAAAGGAAGAGTAATAACAAGCTGGAACCATGGGCATGAGCTAAAACAAAAAGCACATGGACACACTGAAACTCATGTTAATCCTTGGTGCCTTCAACCTTGGTGATGTGGGTGTTCAACAGGAGAAGGAGGCACCCTTCACCATAGACTTAAACACGTACTTGGCCCAGGACTCAGGGAAGCTAAAGGAGGACCCAGGGAAAAGTGGAGAAGATTGCCAGCATGGCTGCTGCCCGGTGACAATGAGATGAGCCTGCAGACAAGCAACAATGTGTGTGAGATACAGAAGAGCCTGCCTTGACCTTCTGAGTGTAAACCAAAAAAAGGCTGTTGCTTCACCTCTGTCCTCCAACACTCATTTAAAAAGTTTCCCTTGTGGCTGACCCTAACCTGAAACATTGAGAGAAGGGGATTCTGGGAAAAAGAGTTTAACCCAGCAAAGCTGATACATTACAAAGCCACCAAAATCCACCTCTGTCAACTTGCACCCATACACATCTCCTTAAACCATAATTAATTGCAAAAAAAAAAAAAATTGAATAACAAACCCGTGGTTCCATCTAACATGATACAATTCATTTAGTATCAAGAGTGATTCCAGAGGGACAAAATCTTAAGGAGGGGAAAAATCTGTATTTGTCATCTATAGCTGTGTAACAAATTACCCCCGAGACTTTGAGGCTTAAAACACCAAATACTAATTTTCTCCCAGCTTGGGAGATGCTTAGCTGTGTGCTTCTGGCTCAGGCCCTCTGATGAGGCTACAGTCAAGACTTCAGTCACAGATGCTGTCACTTGAAGACTTTGTCTGGGACTAAAGTATCCATTTCCAAGATATCCCATTTGTGTGGCAATTGGCAAGGGGCATCTGTTCTTCAGTGGTTGGTGGGAGCCCCAGCTCCTCACCTCATTCTTCTCTCTATATGGGTGCTTGAGTATCTATAACATGGTAGCTGGCTTCCCACAGAGTGAGTGATTCCAGGGAGAAAAGCAAGGAAGAAGTCACAATGTCTTTGACCTAGTCTCAGATGTCACTCACGGTCAATTCTATCATACCAACTCTCACTCAAAGGGAAAGGAATAATCTCCACCTCTTAAAGAGAGGAATCAAAAACTTTGTAAGTGCATTTTTAAACAACCACAATTTTCTGTAGGTTGTCATCTCTTTTCTGAAAAAAGAATACTGACTATTGTGTTTTCTGTTGACTTACTAATAATAATAGGGTCTGGAGCTTTGCATTTCTGTTTACTGTTAGGGACTTAAAGATTCTTAAATCAAATGAGATGATAAAACCAATCAATTGACCTAAGTGACAAACTCCCCAAAATACGATCCTTTACAAATCCCAAATCTTTAATCTCAGGCTGCAAACACATTTATTCTCTAGAACCATTCTTTAAGGAAAGTGGGAAAACAAGCCTTTTCATACTGTACAATAACACATTATGGACTGAACATTAGAAACAGAAAGATGTTTACATCATTGGCCATAGGAAGTATACTTAGAGATTGATCGTTATGATTTTAAATGGAACATAAAATGATAGACTCATAAGTTAAACTGAAATGGAGTATACAAAAAGCCAATTTTAGCATCAAAAAATTATCACATATCTGAAAATCATGAGTATATTATTTTCTAATATATTTATAGCACAAAGAAGCTCAGAGAATACCCAGGTACATAGTTTTGGAGATTTCTAGATTATATTCATAGCTCAATGCCTACATTTATTTTAATAATATTTGAGAAAGAAGAAAATAAGCAAAAGCTAATTTGGGAGGTTGGAATACATACCAGAATTTTAGCTATCTGGATACTACAACACAGACTCTGAGTTATAAGTAGCTACACTAAAAGAGAACTTAAAATCTCATATGCAAAAAGACAGAATGAAATGGAAACAGATGAGTCACCTGAGTGGGCATGACAGGAAAAATTGATTCCTTCCCATTTACTCTCTAGACACAGTCAGCACCATTCAGGTTTGTTTATTTGTTTGTTTCCTGGCTGTTTTTTTTTTTTTTTTTTTTCATTTAAATAGTTACTTTCTTTTACTTCAAACCTAGAAAACACTTGGTAAACTGTGACCAAGTTTCAGTTTTAGAACCATAAATTTGATTCAGAGAAATTTGACTTCAAATATTAAACAACCATTTCAAATCACCCCTTGTACCATTTTTACTTGAACATATTCATTTTTGTTTCCTTTTGTGCAGATGCAATCTTTTTTATTGGGACAACATTTTCAGGAAGATAAGCATCTTGTAAAGTATAGCATCTAGAGAAAGTTTGTTCGAAAAAATATGGCCATTTTAGCCAGGAGTGGGTTTGATTAGGATGTGCTAATCCATAATCTGTTAAACTGTTAAATCTGTTCAGTCATTTCCAGTGAAAGCAAAAAAATGTTTGATGTCTTTTATATTGCTTTCTCTTCTTTCTTTATTACAACAGTTCTTTACTATAGAATGACATTAAAATGATAGTGTACTTAAACAGAAGAGCAGTTTTCACATTCAGCATCTATTACTCCGAAAGGAACAATTGCATTCAAAACAAAATGTTCCATTCAGAAAAATAGACGTCAGTAATTTTTCCTGGGCAAGTGATCATTTATGATTTGAAATATAATGCTGAATTCCAATCTGTCACACATTTGATGGCTAATGGAAGCCCTGATTTGATAATGTGTATTTTATTGAAAATCTATAAAGTTGTCATTTTAGATACCAATTGTTAATGTCAAAATAAGCAAATCCTCACACTTACAATATTCACATTTATTCCACTTTCGAGTCAACATGAATCCTTCAATTAGATATATTTAAAAAGAAGCATTCTGGAACTTCCACTTCTGGTGTGATAGAGTAGACATACTTTCCCCTATTTCTTCCAGAAAAAACATAAGAAGACTCTGAAAGGTGGAGAGAAGATAGCAGACGAGTTAGAGACCTCATATCCTGAAAAATAACACAGTGGTAAGTTCCCTGGTTCTTCTTTCTGCCTCCTATATCCCCAACTTGGAGTCACAGTAACTGGAAACAAACACGAACAGGCACAGACGAAAAAACAAGCCTCAAGAAAAGCCTGCACTCTATGGCCAGGGAAGAAAAAGGGTAGCTTGGCAAGACAGAAAACTTCTACACATTAACAGTTTGACCCAAGTCAAAGACTACAGAAAAAACTGGTCCTGTGTACCCCAACCCACACAGCAAAGACCAAGTGGAAAACCTAGACTTCCACCCCAACAAGTCTGTGAGGAAGTATCCCTACAACCTCCCAGAGTGGTTTGACAGCAAAGTAGAGAACTCAAACATTCACTCACATGGCCTTTACAAGGCCCCCAGCTGCTCCACCCCACCCCACACCAACACCACTGCCTGTATGTCAATAGAGACTATGGGGGGAGCCTGGCCTTCCATTCCCACCTGGTAGTAACAAGGTGCCCCTCCACTTCTCCACTGGAGTGGCATCAGAGAACTAGGGAAGAGTCAGCCTAGCCGTAACAAGGCTACCCCCATTGTGGTGTCAATGGAGACCACATGGGGAGCAGAACTCAAAACCCACCCATCAGTAACAAGGAGAAACCCATCTTGGGTGTCAATGGTAGGGACCTAAACTTCTACCTCTACTGAGCAGTAACAAGGAAACATCCCATTTTCCTATCTATATTAATTCCAGATAAAGTAGACTTCAGAGCAAACAAAATTACCAGAGCCAAAATATATAGATATGGATATGGATAAAAGGGTCACCCCACTAAAAAGACATAGGATCCTAAATGTGCATGCATAAAACAACAGAGCTGCAAAATATGTAAAGCAAAAATGACAGAACTGAAAGAAGAGAGAGACAAATCCATAATTACAGTTGGAAATTTCAACAGCCCTCTCTCAACAATAGATGGAACATCTATACAGAAAATCAGCAAGGATGTAGAAGAATGCAACAATGTCAACAGCCAACAGGATCTAATAGACATTTACAGAACACGTCACCCCCACAATGTAGAATATGCTTTCTTTCCAAGTGCATAGAGAACATATACCAAGGTAGACCATATCCTGAGCCATAAAACAAATCTCAACAATCTTAAAAGAACTGCAAACATACAGTATGTTCTCAGGCCACAATGTAATCAAACTGGAAATCAATAACAGAAAGATAACAGGAAAATCTCCAAGCACTTGGAAACTAAGGACACTTCTAAATAATCCATAGGTCAAAAAAAAGAAGTCTCAAGAGAAATAAAAAAGTACATTGAACTGAATGAAAATAAATATAAACATATCAAAATTTGTGGGACTCAGCTAAACAAGTGCTAAGAAAAATTTATAGCACTAAATACATCCATTAGAAAAGAAGAGTCTCATGTCAATGATATGATCTCCCACCTCAAGAACCAAAGCAAATGGAAGGAAGGACGTAATAAGATAAGATGAGAAATCAATGAAGTTGAAACAGAAAAGCAATATAGAATAACAGCAAAACAAAGAGCTGGTTCTTTTAAATGACCAATAAAACTGACAAACTTCTTGTAAACTGACAAAAAAAAGAGATAAGACACAAATTAAATTATAGAAATGGAAAACAGATTAATGGTTGCCAGGGGTTGAGAAGGAGCGGGGAGGAGAAAGGAAGAAGATATGGCTATGAAAGAGCAATGAAAGGGATTCTTTGGGGAAGGAAATGCTCAATATCTTAACCGTATCAATGTCAACATCCTGGTTGTGATGTCTTGTTATAGTTTTATAAGACATTACCATTGGGGGAAACTGGTTAAATGATACACGGATTCTCTATCATTTCTTACAACTGTATATGAATTTGCAATTATCACAAAAAGTTGATTTAAAAAAAAAAAACAACAGCATTCTGTCCTAACCTAAAGAACAAAATATATGAAAATGTTACCTCATTCTAGTAAATGAAAATTTGCCTGAAGGTGATTGTAAAAAACAAGGTACCTAAAAATGTTTTAATATGATTATTTTATAATTTTGCAAAAATATCTCCTTCATAAAGTTTTTTAATGCATAGGATGCCCTTTCTTATTCTAATATTCATATATCAAATTTGACATTGAGGACCAAAATTAAGGCTATTGAGGCAGAAATAATTTTATGAAGGTTTATCGAGAGCCAAATGTGAGGATGCTTCACATGTTGTTCCACATTCATTGGTGGGTAAAATGCAGAAGTTACACACATTGGTTACAGATTATAGCACATATGCAAAAAATGTCCACATGTGGGATGAGCATCTATGTGTAAGATTGATGCTTCAGCTAATCTTTTTTTCTTTTTTTTTTAATTAATTTATTTATTTTTAATTTTATTTTGTCAATATACATTGTGGCTGATTATTGTTGCCCATCACCAACACCTCCTTCCCTCCTCCCTCCCCCACTCCCCGCCACCAATGTCCCCTCTGTTTGCTTGTCATATCAACTTCAAGTAATTGTGGTTGTTATATCTTCTTCCCCCCACAACCCGGTTTTGTGTGTGTGTGTGTGTGTGTGTGTGTGTGTGTGTGTGTGTGTGTGTGTGTGTGTGTGTGTGTGTGTGTGTGAATTTATATATTAATTTTTATCTCCCACCAATAAGTGAGAACATGTGGTATTTCTCTTTCTGTGCCTGACTTGTTTCACTTAATATAATTCTCTCAAGGTGGAATACTACTCAGCTATAAAAACGAATGAAATACTGCCATTTGCAACAACATGGATGCTTCAGCTAATCTTAAAGATAACTTGGTGGCTTACTCAGAGTTAGCAGGTTATACATTAATCGTTATATCAACAATTTTAAGAACTTGCATGAATTCTTTAAGAAGAGTATGTCTCATCCAAGTCATGAAACTCTCCTTCAAGGCAACTGATACTTTTTAGAGAATTGCTTGTGTAAGGCTGACTGGTTAGCTCAGTTGATTAGAGTGTGGTGTTATAACATCAAGGTCAAGGGTTTGTATCAGATCTCCATCCGGGCCAGCTGCCAAAAAATAAACAAATAAATAAATAAGAACTGCTTGTGCAATTGAGTCAGCTACAACTCATCAACTTTAATTTGGAAAGGATTAAAAGAATATGTTTTTTTTAAATGAATTCCCTTCTAGGCTAGCATAATGGTTAATTTTGTGTCAACTTGAGTGGACCAGATTAAACATTATTTCTGGTGTGTCCTGAGGGTGTTTCCAGATGAAATTAGCATTTGAATCAGTGGACTCAGTAGAGTGCCCTCCCCAACGTAGATAGGCACCATCCACTCTTTCCAGGGCCTGAACAGAATAAAAGGCAGAGGAAGAAGGAATTTACGCCCCCCCATCTTGTTTTTCCTGCCTTACTACTTGAGCTGGGACATCTCAGTTCATCTTCTCCAGCCCTCAGATTGGATTTATATCATCAGCTCCCCTGGTTCTTAGGCCTTCAGACTTGGACTGAATTATACCGTCAGTTTTCTTGGGTCTCCAGTTTGCAGATGGTGGATCCTGGTACTTCTCAATCTCCATAACTGTGTCAGCCACTTCCTCGTAATAAATCTCCTTTTATATATATCCAATTGGTTCTGTTTCTCTGAAGAACTCTAACTAAATAGCTAGACATTCTATTTTCCACAGCCCAAGGAAAAGGCAAGCTGGCCTATAATAAAGGACTTTGCTTGGAATTCAGGGTTTCTGATGTACTCTAATATTCATGGGCCAAATAATAAATCAGTTTCATTAACTTTCTATGCCATGTTTTCACACAGGCCTCAAAAGAGTTCATATAAACTTATGAGTGTTTTGTTTTACTGTCTTAAATGTCAATGTCACTCTCAAGTGTGCCATTCCCTTAAGGGTAGCCAGTGTTTACACTGTGAAGGGAGTTTGAAAATGAAACATGTTTTTAATTATTTAGAATATATTGTCCTTAATATTGAACTAAAATAGAGAAGAGGAATCTTTTATAACAAACTGACATCTTTAGGGAAAATATTATTGAATCATCCACCTTTAATTAAGTCAGCAATCATGAAGTGTCATCGTTTGTCCTTCTTTTTTAATTCAGCATAAAACAGGCAAAACTGATCAAACATAGAACATAAATATACCCACAAACACACACACACAAACATGCCCATGCACACACATCCACATAATACAAAATGTCTGGGCTTGTCAAATTTTTGAATCATTTCACAAAATGACCTCTAACTCAGAACTAAATCTGAAGACAGTTTGTTTTCACATTTGGCTATAAATTATAAAAATTCCCATGACTCTATTCATGCAAAATGCCAATTGAAAATGGTTTAAGAAAAAATGTCTCTATTTGTGGTGAGGCTCATAAACAGTTAAATGACAACATTAGGAATGTGATCACATTGAGCTGTCATATTCTAAACCTATTACTCATCCTTTTCTCTTTCATTTTAACTACAGGTGAATTTATTATAGACATTTGTAGAGCTCCAATTACTACTTAGAAACAAAGCATGATTAAGTTTTTAAGAGTCATATAATGATTACAGAGATAGAGAACAGATTAGCATTGCCAGGTGTTGGTGGGGGGAAGGGAGGAACTGGTCGTGGCTGTAAAAGAATAGTGCGAGGGATTCCTGTCCTGGAACTGTTCTGTATCCTGACTGTGGTAGTGGTCACATACAACCATACATGATAAAACTGCATAGAACTAAATACACACAAACACACAAATGCGTATATATAGAGCTAATAGAATCTGGATAAGGAGGCAGATTGTATCAATGTCAATTTCCTGGTTGTAATATTGTTCTATAGTTGTGAAAGATGTTACCACTGAGAGAAACTGGGCGAAAGGTATTCAGTATCTATTATTTCTGACGTTGCAACCTAAATGACTATCCACAGATGATTGGATAAGGAAAATGTGGTATATATGCACAATAGAATACTACTCAGCCATAAAAAAGAATGAAATTTTGCCATTTGCGACAACATGGATGAGTCTGGAGAAAATTATGTTAAGTGAAATAAGCAAGACACAGAAAGAGAAATACCTCATGTCCTCACTCATAAGTGGGTGCTAAGAGAGAAGAAAAGAAAGAAAAGGCAACAATAATACATTGAACTTTCAGGAGACAAGGAATCTGTAGTTCCTAGAGATTGGGCAGCGGGAGGGTGAGGGGGGTTGGGGAGAGATTGAATAAGGTTAAAATTAATTAATTAATTAATTGATTGATTAGTTATAAATAAATAAATAAATAAAATCTAATTTAAAAGAACATTTGGTGTTTTTAATGGTTATAGTCATTAAACCAATTAATTAAAAACTTCATTGCATGAATTTTTAAAAACCTCTTTATTTTGAGAGAATCATAGATTCACATGCAATGCAGTGTAATTTGAAGTCAGATAGTGTTATGCCTTTGGCTTTATTTTTTTTGCTCAGGATTATTCTGGCCATTGGGGGTCTTTTGTTTTTCAATATGAATTTTAAGACTGTTTTTCTGTGAAAAATGTCATTGATATTTTGATGTTTTGGTTACAATAGCTTTATAGTATAATATTTTGTTCTAGTGGATAAAAATTTTGGAATAAAGTTTGAAAACTGAGGGTATACTAACTCAAAATTACCTATTCATTTTTTGTTTAAAAATTATTTGTAATAGAAAAATACTAAAATAACATAAATGTACGATAGAAGAACATTCAAATTAATGACAATGCATCTATATAAAAAAATGCTAGGTCACCATATCATATTTTCTGTCATATATTAAAGGGAGAAAAATAGGATACAAAATTATATATTGCAATTTAGTAATATTTTTAATCTGTATAGGTAAAGACAGGAAAGAAATTAGACAAAACATGAATAAATTTTACCTGAACTGTAAGAAAATATGCACTGTCTTCATTAGCTAACAAAAGACACAAAAGATGATCAGAAAGAAAAAAAAAAACAGTAAAATGGTTATTGCTTTTAGAGGACTTGGGGGAATACCAGGAGGAATGTAACTATGTAGCATATATTATATCTACACATGGACAAGATTCAATACGAAAATGTTATTAACCACTACTGTCACTATCTATATCAAGAACATGGACTGTGGAATGAATGTTACTTTTAGTTGTGAAATTACTCAGGGTGGCTAATTAGATAATAAGGGTAAATAAAAGGTTTCTAGTAAAAGAACACCAAAGAAATGTGAAAATAATGCATGTTCAATTTAATCAATATTTTACATTCCCCATGTCAACAGTTTTCAAAAATATTATAAAAATAATCTTGAACACAGGAATATTTCCGTGTAGATCTTGCACTATTGAAATCATACCAGAATTCAAATTCCATTTTGAAGTAACTCACTTTACGGTTCCTGAGTACAGCTTCTTCTGGATACCCTCAGTCCTTAAAGCCTGATTTTTCTTTCTACATGTCAGTGACACTTGATTGTTTCCAGATGCTGCCAACTGATTTTGTTGGTTCTTAGAAATTCTGTAATAATTACTTTTCTGTAACTGTGTCTGAAATTGTTATACTAACCTCACATAGCAGCACATGTTGAGATATGACATTCCAGGAAGAAAAGGGGACAACTGTTTCAAGATCCAAAACAGTGGCTCTCTGCTCATTAATATAATTTAATGACTTTAAATTACCAGTCTTTTACATTTTTTACAAACATTCGGGGGTGTGCATATGTATGTGCGTGTGTGTTTTGGGGTCACTTGTTAAACAAACAAGAGTGAAACAACTATGTATATGTTTATAGTTTCTGTGATCAAATGAGCTATGGAGAAAGGGCCATAAGGACACATCATTATCTGAGTGGACTGGGGAGTGGGGACTGTGGTGAGAGGGGAGGAGAAGGAGGGTATAAAAAAGGAAAATAGTTGTAGGAAGATGGAAAACATGCACCGTATAATGTAGAGTGAAAATGTAATATACAAAATTTCATTTAAGACTATTTAAAGTATGTATTAATTGAATATGCACATAGAGACTAAATCGGAATGTGGGCACTTTTCGTCTTGGACTCCTATTATGTTTATATACATACTGCAAAAAAGTTCTTTTTAAAACCAACACTGTACTGATAACCTTAAAAAATCTGAATCCCTAGTATTTTAGAGCTCAAAATCTTATCGTCTTTACACATGAAGAAATGAGACCCACAGTTTAGCCACTTGTCTCTGGCCACCCAGGTAATTTATAGTAAAACATGGACCACCAGCCAGGTCTCCTGTCTCCCAGTACAACATTCTCACACAGCACTACCGCTGTCATTCAAGCTTATTCATTAGAAGCACTGCTCTAGGATGGAGTTCATTTCATACGGCAATGAAAGCAGACAAAACTATCAAAACAGCATTGACCTGTTACTGGACACGACAAAACATCACGAAGATCATTTCCTTCAAGCAGTTTGGCAACTAGAGTCTGAGATTACAGAAAATCAGGCTGCCAGCCAAATTACAGATCTGCACATTAACAGCGACAGTGGCCCATGTTCTATCCATCTCCAACTAGTATCACCGCCCCGGACAACACATCTGTCATGCAGCACAGCTGTGCGATCTTGGGAAAGAGTAGAGACTGGAAAAAGTAGTGTGGTCCCTATACATCAGCCATGAGGAGGCCAACTTCGAGCAAAAGTAATGAAGTAAAATCACCATTCATAAGGTCCACCACCTATAAAGTGCATTTTCACATAGTAGAAACTCTGTGCACTCATTAGCTAAAGCAATTATCCATGTATATTGAGATCATAAAGGAAAATTCCTGTGAGAACATGTAAATTAAACAACTTTCCACAGCCTTTCAAAAAAGGAGTGAATACTAGAACTAAACCTTGGTTTCCCTAATTTCTCGTAGAAAGATGTGGCTGCCCATCAGACAACAGCTAGCTTTATGGGTGAAAAACAGGAGGCCAAGAAGAAAATGTTCTCAGTTGAGTGAAGAACACGGAGAAAAAAAAAGTAAGAAGAAGCAAGATGTATTGAGCGATTTAATCAACAGATCTGGGAACAATAAAGGGTTTCTGAAAGAGTAAGAGGCTTGTGTGGTGTTACCGGAGGCCACAAAAAACCTACCCTGGTGAGGGCAAAGAAAACACAGTTATCTTTGACAAGACTGTCAGAGATCAATGTAATTTGACAGACAAACTTTTGGCCAGATGAAGGGGAGAAGACACAAGAGGTAGCAGCTCAAAATAAGATGTTTGTTAAGTTGATTTCCCTCCTAAAGGAACCATCATCACTCAAAGGTTGTATTAAACATTAATTCAAATTTGGAAACATTTCTAAAAATGCTGAACATGATGTTTCTGAAAACGTGGGCATGTGTTTCATCGTATTTGTATTTCCAGTGATTACCATAGTGTCTGGCACACGAAAGACCCTCAAAATACTGGCTGAGTTGAATTGTCGTGAGTTGTTGATTGTTTGGTTTTTGGTTAGGTAAAGCATTCTTTGTTTTCCTGAATCTATATAATCAAAAAGCAAACCTTATTTTGTTTCAAACTTTTGCCAACAATATATTTAACTGGGTAACACGGAGAAATTTCTTGGCACATATATCTGTATTCACAGGAAGGGCAGGCTTCCAGAGGATGAGAGGATGCAAACTCCATGAGGGTGGGGGGTTTGGGTTTTGCACCTTTGTCACAGTGTGTCTTTACTCTACCATTTGCCCTTTTTTGGTAAATAATTGGTAAGAAATGGAAGGATATTGGGGAAGCAATCAAAATGCTCATTCACCTTCCTCATAAGGCTGTTGTGAGGATCAAAGAAAATAATGCATATAGAGTACTGAAGTCCTTTTTATGTAACAAACATTGTATAAATGTGGCCTATTATTATTTCTATTATCATCGTCTATACTTGTATCACTGTCTAAATATATTTGATAAAGATAAACACAGAGGAGCAAAAAGAAAAAAACGCTGAACATGAGAAAACTTTTGCGAAGAACAGGTAGGCTTTTCCATCTCTAGTTGAAGATATACGACCTACACTGAACAAATATGAAAGTAAAAGGCAGACAAGACACATTAGGAAAAGGAAAATTAACAGCTCCTGCAGGAAGTGGGATGGAAGTCAAGAGCAGAGGCAAAGAGCTCATCTTTGCATTGTTGGCAATCGGTCTCTTCCTCTAAGTGGCAGCTCTTTGGAGGATAGGCCATGACTTAGTCAGCCTAAGAGCCTGCACGATAAATATAATACTTAGTAGTTCAATGCAATGTTATTAACTTGAAAATGAAAAGAGCTAGGGAAGAAGATTTTAATTAAGGGTTCCTCTTTATGTTCACAGAAAAGCCTTTAGCCAGTCATCTCCTTATTCCACAGATTGCGCTGGTTTAGCAGTGAGGAGTGTTGAGCATATCTACGATCATTTGTTGAAACTTACCATAAGCGAGACACTATCGATAGACACAATGTCAGAAGATAGATATCAAAGAAATCCAAGCCATGGATCTGGCCCATGAGTAGGTCAGAAAGTACATTATAGTTCTAGAGTGGTAAAAAATTCAATATACTCACAAACAAATTGCCACTACTAATATAGTACCAATCTGGTAGAAAATAGAAGTATGCTGCGTTTTTAGGATTGATTTTTAAAAACATTTTTCAGGCTGCAGGAAAGCCCCACAAGTCTACTCAAAGTTTCTTCCAGCTTTTAGAGATCTCTAAACTCAATCAATATGAAAATTGTGCTTACGTTTTTCTTACATGACTACCAAAAGCTTCTGGATATTGTATTAGGGATTTTATTCATCTAAGAAATAAGATGTTAGAATATATGTTGAGAGACTTTCCACCTTGGCACTCACTATATGCATGAGTGCCTTCCTGAAAGCACTTTCTCTAGTAGTGTAGGCAGAAGGACATGCAAGCTCAGACATATCTTATGCCCACAAAAGTGGTTTAAATGCATTGTTAAACAATCTTTGCTCTCAGAAAGAAATCTATTTTTAAAAATAACAAAAATGTTGTCTCACTGAAAATAAAGCTAGCCTGATTATACAAATAAGGAAAGTGACAAGCAGTATAAATTATTCTCATGTAGGAAATTTCACGCAGTTTGCAATTTGATGCAAATGGTTTTATAAAAGAGAGGCAGAAGTTTACCTTCAGGAACTTTAGTGACACATGTAAGTCCATCCCAATCTTGTCACCTAAATATTTGGCCAGAGAGTATTAAACATTTTTTGTTTGTTTGCTAAATATTTTAATTTGTTATCAATCTGTATCTTATTACTAATAAGAGTATTTTACTTATTTGCTAATTCAAGTAGCAATACACAATAGCCTTTCTACTTATTATCATGCAAATACCAATATTTAATGACCAAAATCTGGATACTATACATCGTGGAAAAATAATTTAGAATCAGTTCTTGCCCTCAAGTAACCCAGAATCTGTGGCAAAAGAGCAATATAACTACTATGACCTATTTTTTAAAAGATAATATATTATTTATGACTTTAAAATAAAAATCATACATGTTGTAATTCAAAACTTGAATATTAGCCTTACATTTTTTTTTTTTTTCTTTTTCGTGAACGGCACTCAGCCAGTGAGTGCACCGGCCATTCCTATATAGGATCCGAACCCGCAGCAGGAGTGTCACTGCGCTCCCAGCGCCGCACTCTCCCAACTGCGCCACGGCTCGGCCCTAGCCTTACATTTAATAACTTAACAAAATTAGGAATGGTGTTACATTTGTTAAACACTAGAGCAAATATCTCATGTTTAATGATAAATCTCTAAAGGCAGTCCCATTGCAGCAAGAAGGGAGAAAAGATGCCCACAATTAATACTACCATTTAATGTTATATTGGAAAAAAATTTTCTTAAATAATGAAGATAAAATAAAAATAAATAATGTTATATTGGGAGTTCTAGCTAGTACAATATAAGACAAACAATAAAAAGAAATAACAGGTACAGATATTAGAGAAAACTGTTACCATTCAGTAGTAAACTTGGCAGGTATAAATCAATAAATAAAAATAATAGAAATTCTCTATAGTAGCAATAACTAATTAGAAAATGTAATAGAAATTATGATAACAATGGTGATGACAATGAGGACGATGACAACAATGGCTAACACAATGAGCAAACTCTGTCATAGGCAGTACACTATGTTAATTGCTTCTCGCGAGATTTTCATATAATCCACACACCAGAGCAATGAATTTGGTATTAGTTCACCTACATTTTTCAAATGAAGAAACTAATTTTTTGAGATATTAAGTACAGCTAGAGAGTAGGACACAGACTCGAAATTCAGTTCTGATATCAAACTCTCTAATTTTAACCATTTTGTAAAGTTCCCTCCCACCCCAGAAAGCTATGATTTACTTTCTTTGAGAATGTGTGAAATTCCATCAACCAGTGGAATAACTGCTAAAGCCAGCAGTTAGCCTGCTTATTTGTCATTACCAACATCAGACTCTCTCAGAGAGTTTCTTTAGGAGCAGCATTCATCCCTCTTTGCATCTCTGTGACCAGATGCAGGTTCTATTGCATCAGGTATACCCAGGGCAGCCGCCTCTGCCCTTCAGAATAGAGTAGCCTTTTTCAAGTTAAATCAGGAGCAAATGATTAGAGACTTGAGTTCCACATGGGATCAAAGAAGATAAAATTTTCTTGGAATGAAAGAAATACAAATTAGCTTATTCAAACATTTATGTAGAATCTACCACCCAAAGCCACTATGCAGATTGTCACAAGGAGTTCCAAATGGTTTATTACATAATCTCTTTCCCCTGTGAATTTACAATCTAGCAGTAATCTCATAGGAAAACAATCTGCATGCCTCTACTTAAACTAGTTGGCCAGCTCTTTTAATTCCAGTATAATCCCATTGGGAATATTACACATGTGATTTCAGGGATTCTCTACACAGTGATGTTAAAGACCTTTTCTTTAAGACCTTTGCTTCAGAGCTTTTCTTAAGATCCATAATCCAATATCCAACTATATAGTAAATATCTCATGCTCACCTACCTTATCTAAAAACATAACTCATTAAACCTGCCCCAATCCACTCTTCCTGTAATTGAATATATCTTCTAAATATCTCTTGAATCCATCTACTTCCTTGCATCTCAACTTCTACAAGGACACACCAGTGATTACCAGGGCTTCTGCAGGTACCTTCTGATTAGTTGCTCTGTCTTCAGAATCTTTTCAGACAGGAAATAGGACTGGACACAGACTTCATGAATACAACCCCAAAAGCACGGGCAACCAAAGGAAAAATAAACAAATGGGATTATATCAAACTAAAGAGCTTTTGCACAGCAAAAGAAACAATTAACAGGTTAAAAGACAACCAACAGAGTGGGAGAAAATATTTGCAAAATATACATCTGACAAAGGATTAATATCCAGAATATACAAGGAACTCAAACAACTTTACAAGAAAAAAACAAGCAACCCAATTAAAAAATGGGCAAAAGAGCTAAGCAGGCATTTCTCTAAGGAAGATATCCAAATGGCCAACAGACATATGAAAAAATGCTCAACATCACTCAGTTTCCAGGAAATGCAAATCAAAACCACACTGAGATACCATCTCACCCCAGTTAGGATGGCTAAAATCCAAAAAACTCTGAACGATAAATGCTGGCGAGGTTGCGGAGAAAAAGGAACTCTCATATATTGTTGGTGGGACTGAAAAATGGTGCAGCCTCTATGGAAAATGGTATGGAGGTTCCTCAAACAATTGCAGATAGATCTACCATATGACCCAGCTATCCCACTGCTGGGAATATACCCAGAGGAATGGAAATCATCAAGTCGAAGGTATACCTGTTCCCCAATGTTCATCGCAGCACTCTTTACAATAGCCAAGAGTTGGAACCAGCCCAAATGTCCATCATCGGATGAGTGGATATGGAAAATGTGGTATATCTACACAATGGAATAGTACTCAGCTATAAAAACGAATGAAATACTGCCATTTGCAACAACATGGATGGACCTTGAGAGAATTATATTAAGTGAAACAAGTCAGGCACAGAAAGAGAAATACCACATGTTCTCACTTATTGGTGGGAGCTAAAAATAAATAAATAAATTCACACACACACACACACACAAAAAGAAAAACTGGGGTGGGGGGGAAGAAGATATAACAACTACAATTCCTTGAAGTTGATATGGCAAGCAAACAGAAAGGACATTGTTGGGTGGGAGAGGGGAGAGGGAGGAGGGAGGGAGGTTTCAGTGATGGGCCACAATAATCAACCACATTGTATATTGACAAAATAAAACAAATTTTTTTTTTTTGTCTTTTTTCGTGATGGGCACTCAGCCAATGAGTGCACCAGCCATTCCTGTATAGGATCCGAACCCGCGGTGGGAGCGTCACCGCACTCCCAGCGCCGCACTCTCCCGAATGCGCCACGGGCTCAGCCCAAAATAAAAATTTTTTAAAAAGAATCTTTTCAGAGGGGGATAGATGTTAATCAAGTACTCATATTAATAAATGTAATATGAGGGCTGGCTGGTTAACTCACTTGGTTAGAGCATGATGCTGATAATGCCAAGGTCAAGGGTTCAGATCTTTGTACCAGCCTGCTGCCAATAAATAAATAAATGAACAAACAAATAAATGTAATATTTATTTAAATAGCTATCAGTACTGTGAATTAAATGTACAATTGCTATCAGGAAGATGATGGATCCTAAAGGAGAAGCCATAAGGAATAAAAGAGATTTGCCGGCACAAGGAATAGCCTCAAAATTCTCTCTCTCTCTCTCTTCTCTCTCTCTCTCTCTCTCTCTCTCTCTCTCTCTCTCTCTCTCTCTCACACACACACACACACACACACACACACACACACACACACACGCACACACACACACACTACATTTAAAAGACTTCAGTGGCTCCAATAATGTTTAGGAAACATCTCAATCTAATAATCATTCCATGAAAAAGGATGTGATTAATCCACTAATAGAAGAAGAGGAAAGACCTGACATTTTTATCATCAGACACCTGAAGACTTTTGTTTGTATTTTCCAAAATTCAAGGCTCTCACATTCTGAGTAAATCCCATTATTGCTCACATTTTACAGTGGAGGAAATGGAGACTCAAAAAGATGAATAGCTATTTAAAAAATTGAAGATTAATCCAGAGAAGAGATGAAACTAGCAAGGACAGGTCTAGAAGATGACAAGACCAACTGAAGTTCAAGACAGGAAAATAAATGGAATGCATGAATGTTGGCTGGAAATGTTCTATTTTCATTCACAAAGAACGGAGGAAGTTCTGGGAAAATAAAATCTACTCTCTGTGCATTGCCAGGAAAAAGCAACATCTGGCTCCCTTCCATCTCGCTCCTTCTGGGAGCTCACAAGACAACCCACAGTGAATGCAGCCACCAAGCAGCCCACCCTGCAAGGACACAAGGACAAATGGAAACAGTCCTGGCTGTCAACAGGAAAGAAGGAGAGCAAACCAGCTATCGGACCCTTTATCTACGATAGTGCTTGTGGCAATAACACAATATAGATAGAATCAACAGTCAAGTTTCAGTTTGATTGTGCTAAGGGCAGTCCCCTAGTTTACTACCTTGGAAAAGGCTGCCTATGTCCTAAGACTAACCTCATTCCTAAATCTACCAGTAATGGCTTGTTGGTAGTTCCATCTTGTGGAATATACTAAAAAACATATGTACTTCACAGGGCCTGGTTTTCCAAAGCCTTGCAGTTTCAAATATTGACCTTGCGAATAACTGGAAACTTCCCTCAGGTATAAGTCTCTGTTGCAAGATAAGGATTGTGGCACAGCAGGTTGCTGGCTCAAAGACAGACTAGTTACTGATTGTTTTGTAAAGACACTGAGAGATTGCTGTAGGAAGGAATGTTTGCTAAGATCAAGCTTTTGTTAATTGCCTTACTGGAATGTCATCTGGCTTGTTTCATTGAAAGTTACCAGCCTATACTGTTAAACTATAACCCCACCTATGTCTCTTCCTGTAACTTCCTGGTCTGGAAAATAAATGTAGGAAGAGAACCCCAATTCGGCATTAATTTCCCAAGGAAAGGATGGCTCTTGCTTGAGCATCCCAAAGGGAGATTAGCCACTTTGGGGCCTCTCACTGCTCAGTAGAGATGGGCTTTGAGTAATCCTTTGTGTCTCTGTCACCCAGAAGAAGTGGGGTGACAAATCTTTGGGGGGCGAAGCAATGCAAGCAACAAAATGGTGCCCCATGTGAGGACGTTCTCCATGGATCAGAGACTGCCCTGCCAAGCATTAGAGAGGAATAGGACGTCCGTTCATCCCAGCAAGGGAGTCCCTAATAAGGGAAACCCATCTCGGTAAGAGAATCACAGTTGGCTTTCGATTAGCAACTGCACGCCTGCGGCAGGTCAAAGTTAGGCTTTTTCAACCCCAGAGACATTTTTTTGTTTTCTTTACTTTTAAAATATGGATTATTCGTTAACAAAAGGGGAGACTGAACATATATTACAACTCCAGTGTCTCCTTAAAGCAGCAGGCTGTAAGTAACGGAATGGCAGCTTGTTAAACTGTTAGTGCATATTAAACAACCATGTCCTTGATACCTCAAGGAAGGGAGCCTTCACATAAAAATTTGGAAACAAATTGTTCACTGGTTATTTATGCAATGGGTCTCGTTAAGGCTTCCCACCTAACAACTAGGAATCTATGTCAAGTCACTCTGAGACCTATCCAAGACCTTAACAAAAAACTAAGACAGGTATATGTCACCAAAAAAGGATAAAAAAATCTTTGCCAGTGACTGAGAAAATTTTAAATTGGACAATCTAAATTTTAAAAAGTTAATGTTTCTTTACAGTGTTGGTATTGTTTGAGCATGTTTTTCTTGCTTATCTGCACAATGCTTCTCTCCTCTCTTAAAAGCAGTGGTTCTTTTCTTAACTGCACTGCATGTGCTACTCTTTTTCTCTGAAGACTCTGGAGATTTTTAAGAAGAAAAGCAGCCATGGCTCCAACCAGACCCCTTTTGGGTCTACTGCTCTTCTCCTAAAAACCTCAAGAGTCAAATGGTTTCATCTCTGATTGGTGGCTCAGCTCTTGAGCTCAGTAACTCACTTTAGAAACAAAAACTAGACTAAGATCTACCTGTTTGACTAGATGGTCTCAAACTGGTTATCTTAAACAAACTTCTAAATTTTCTTCTAGTCTCATCTACGTATTTCTTCACAAAATCCTATTGGTAGAATTCTATGCTATCTTCTTAAAGGAAGAAAATCTTCTCTGCATCTTCTTGAAAAGGTTTGCATACTTTGCTTTACAATGTAAACTTGTTATCTTGCGTTCTTTAAGGACAGGTGAGGCCTCACCAATAAGTCTTTTGGAAAAACACAATCTAAACCTGACGGTCCTTTTTACTAGTGAGCTTTCTATTACATTTTAAACAAAACCTATAAGATCCTTGTTTGTTCTTGTTGTTTATGTCTGCATATATGCGTGTGTAAGCTGTATGTTATGTCAATATGTTCATGTCTGTTTGTGTAATTGTTTTATGTGCAAGGTACCAAATTGCCTTATAATTAATGCACACTCATTAAATAAATAAGTATACTTTTCAAGTTCACGTGACTTAAATCTTCTAAAGTTTTGGTAAATATATTTTCAAAATTTGATTCAAACCTTTTACCTAAATCTGTCTCTAGGTCATTTTGTCTCCTCGTTATCTCAGCTCTGCCTCCTGGCCATGCTGGGAGAAGCAGTATCTTTTAGACATAGATAGTGAATACTACCCTCTACCTCTCTGGATTCCACATGGCTCCAAACGCCAAGTGGAAACCTGGGACCTAAAATGGCTAGTAAAAAGAAACCTATGCCAAATATCACATAAGCCTTAGTTAGCATTATCTGATGAGGATATAAATCTAATACACCAAGTTTTTGGCTGAGGAAACCATAAATATGTATTTGGTAAATATAGCTAAAACTAAAACTGGGCTTTCTGTAATTTGCTCTGATAAATGGACACCTATTTACTAACCTGAATGTATAAAAATGTTCTTATCAGCACACATCACTGACTGGGTTTACTAATCAAACAAGATTACTAAAGGTCTTTTTACTAAACTGCTGTTAATGCAAAGTTGTAAAAGGTTTTCTTTGTCCCTTAGATAACTGGTTTAAGAAATTTATTTCATGATAAGTTCTTGTGCTCTCTGCCTTTGAAACCCTTTGTCACTTTGGTTTTTTCTTTTGTAGTAATTTGTGATCTTATTCAACTAAATGTTTCAAGCCTTTTGTTATTTAACACAGCTTTCCAACACTAAATTCTGAAATGTTAAAGTAACTTTGAAAAATTCCAAGGGCCCTGGAGTTTCTCAAAGGATATATAAAAGATGTATCAGAACTAATTGGCTTATTTAATAAATTAGACTATACGGGAAAGCATTGTCCGTACTGAAGGTGTTACAGATATGTGTTCCAAAATCTTGTAAGTCTCATAATATATCTGTGTCTTGACATAAATGCTACACGTCATAATCTTGGTTTAATTATAATTTTAAAATGTTATGTCTTCAAATACTTCTTGAAAAAAATGATAGGTACAGTTTCCAACGAACTTTGAGTTCATAGCTTTAAACTGAAGTTCCAAAATTTTAATAAAAACATTGATGGATTTATGAAATTGTTCACAAAGGTCAAAACAACGAAAGTTAATTGGTAAATTAATTTAAAAGAATTATGGGTTTTTATAATTTCCTTATTTTAACACACTACTGATTCTCCTAATGTTTTTCCAAATCTAAGAAAACTCTCCCTCTCTCTTCAGCTCTCTATAACTAACAACGGTTTGGTAAAATGTCATTTAAAACAGAGATAAAAGCATTTGTTTTCTCCCTATTTGATCCCCTAAAATTTAATAACTTTAAGTATTCTTATGATTATTATGGCAATGTGGCTATTTTTATAATTTCAATGAAAATTAACTCTTGCTCTCTGTATAACAGGATACAATTTAAAACTTTGGATATAAGATAGCATGTCTCATTTCCAAGTTGCTGATCTCTTTTTATGCTTGGCCTAAACTGCTTCATCCTGCTGTTCATCTTTCCCCGACGTGGGACAGACAAATCTTCACCTGGGAAACAGTCTTCCCAGCAACGTGGGACAGATCTCTGAAAGAAAGTGAGCCGAGATGCTTCTTTCAATCACCACCTGGGAAAGAGCCTTCCCAACACCAAGAGATTTATGTAACGAAAAGTAAGACCTTTTCAATCTAGATATTGATCATCAATGCTTTTATGAGGAATGCCTTGATCATCAAGGGGGAAATAACGTCTTCTCTACAAAAGCAGTTCTCTAAATTTTCCTGGCCTTAAAGAGGGTGTTTGTAACTCGGATGAGACATTCTATTCTTAAGCAAAAGACCTGTAATTGATCAAAACTTTTACAAAAGACTAGATGTTCTTAAAACAGTAATGTCCTGGACAGCTTTAACATTAACAAACTCTCTGAACTCAGAATCAACTATGACATGGGGCAGAATCCCTTTCCCGAAGTTTCAACAATTGGTAATTACACCCAAGTCACAGCACCTGGAGTGATGCTGCTGCAGCCGCCCTGAGATGATGACATCATCAGTCCTCACCTGAAGTAAATTAAAAGGACTTGCCATGCTAATTGATACTAACTTTGCTTTAACAAAATGCTTTTTGTCTTAACTATGCCAACCTGATCTTAAGTTTTGCTTTTCTTTTAAATAAATAAAACGGGGGAGTTGTGGAATATACTAAAAAGCATATGTTCTTCACAGGGCCTGGTTTTCCAGAGCCTTGCAGTTTCACATATTGACCTTGCGAATAACTGGAAATTTCCCTCAGGTATAAGTCTCTGTTGCAAGATAAGGATTGTGGCACAGCAGGTTGCTGGCTCAAAGACAGACTAGTTACTGATTGTTATGTAAAGACACTGAGAGATTGCTGTAGGAAGGAATGTTTGCTAAGATCAAGCCTTTGTTAATTGCCTTACTGGAATGTCATCTGGCTTGTTTCACTGAAAGTTACCAGCCTATACTGTTAAACTATAACCCCACCTATGTCTCTTCCTGTAACTTCCTGGTCTGGAAAATAAATGCAGGAAGAGAACCCCAATTCGGCGTTAATTTCCCAAGGAAGGGATGGCTCTCACTTGAGCATCCCAAAGGGAGATTAGCCACTTTGGGGCCTCTCACTGCTCAGTAGAGATGGGCTTTGAGTAGTCCTTTGTGTTTCTGTCACCCAGGGGAAGTGGGGTGACAAATCCTTGGGAGGCGAAGCAACACAAAGCAACACCATCTATTATCACCACTATTTCCAAATAGCACAAGAGATTGAGATACAAATTATAGGCTTGCTTGATTTGCTGATTTAATGATTTTTATCACCTTTTATTTTTATATCCCTACTTCTCTACCTCCCATATACAAGCATTTATGTGAGATACACACACATACATCTTTTATCTGAATATGTTTACACAATACATATTACTGTTTTGTATGCATGTATTCTAATGCACACAAATGGCATTACATCATATATCTTATTGTTTCTGTGTCATATCTTATCCTGTTTTTATGATCTCATCCATGCTGGTTTGTGTACATTTAATCAGTTGCTTTTTATTGCTGCATAACACCCCATATGAACACTCAGATTCCTCCAATTCTCCAACACCACAGAATTACTGCAATGAACATTATAGACCTGTATGAGAAATATCCTGGGATATATACCTAGGGGGTGAATATTGCTGGGACAGAGCATATGTGTATACACAATTTAGCTAAGCAGTGTCCACCTGATCTCCACAATAAGGGCACCAGTAGGAGGGGTGGGTTCCAAGGTACAAATCACAGCTACCCTACTTGCTAGCTGTGTGATTTAGGTATCTACATCTCTTTGCCTCTTTTCCTCATTTATAAAAGTGTGAATAATTATAGTGTCTGTCTCATAAAGTTACTATGAGAATTAAATAAGAGAACAGATTAAAGTGTTTCGCACAATATTTGACACTTTACAAGTAAATAAATATCACAACTGATTGTCATTTTTCCCACCCAGTAAGAGATTTCTGATTTTCCAGTAGACTCTGAATCTTCATACTGGAAGGTCGGTAGAGCTTCCCTCCTCACCACACAGAAAAGGAGTAAGAGCAGAGAGATCCAGTTTCATGCCCAAGGACACTGGGTGTTCCCAGAGGAGGAATCTGAATGCAGCTTCCCAGGGTCCCTAGGTTCCGGGGTCATGGTGGTGCAGGGACTCCACTCTGACAGAAGTGAGTGACAACCAGAACGTGAAATCTGCCCCCTGGTATCTACTCACACCTGGTACTGGATGGCATTTATATACTTCCAGTCAGCGTCATGCGCTTCCAGAAATTCTTTCCAGTCACGGTGATGGATTTACATTCATTTCCCAGCACACACACTGTCTGAGAGCCACACCGATCTGTGGCCACAGAGCCTAGAGAAGGTAACTGAAATAATTCTGTAGGGGAGGCAGCCATGGAGGGGCACCGCTGAGACAGTCCTTCGGGAAAGAACTAACCATTCATCTGTAAGGAATGCAGCTGGCCAACAGCCTCCAGGGGCAGTGCTTTCAAACAGCTGTCTCAGCTTCTCAGCCAAGTCAATGATCTTTTAAACAACCTCCAGCCAACTGAGCATGGCAGGAGAAGTAGGACCTGGCCATTTTTCTTCACAGCATGGGACTCCTCTGATAGGCAGCCTTTGCCCCAGAGCTGTCCACTGAGTTGGCCAAAACTTTGTCACATTTGCCTGCTGGTCTGATGCTCTCCCTATCCAGTCCTGCCTCCTGCCTTTTTATCTTTCACAGGCATTACCCGCTCCCCCAATAAGCCTCTTGCACCCCTAACTCCACCTCAAATTCTATTACCAGGAGGACCCACTGACAAAGTAAACAAAATACTAAACATAGTTGTCCCCACTACCATGTGATAATCCGACTTTAGGAAATGCATTGCTGGGCTCTATCATGACATGATGTATAAAATGCATAGGTTTCAAACTGTGCATTGCAGCAGAGGCAGCCTCTTTACCAACCAAAAACAACAGAGATTTTAAAACAATTGATGAGCACTAGTCTATGTCATCTATTTTGTGATGCAGTCCAATGTTTATTGAATACTAAACATTTATTCTACACAAGGTCATTCTGCTTTGATAAGTTCCCTTTGGTCTTGTATCAACATATTATAATTTTTAAATATATGTATTAGCTAGCTATTATTAACTGAGTACTCTAAAAAATAAATACAGCCAGGCTCATTTTTCATACTGTCTCGCATACTTGAGCTTATTAGCTCTGACTTATTAGCTAATCAGCAACTGGCACTTGGAGTAATATCCAGAATGTTTTTAATCTCTATTGTATCTCCAAGTTAACCAATGGAATTTCAGAGTAGAGAATGACCATAACCTAAAGCCAAGATTTACAGAATTTTAGTCAAATATGACTCTTTTGAAGATAAAGAAACTGAAAGTCAGAAAATGTGTCGATATTTCAATGTAAATCGCTTTAATTTAAACTTCAGATATTGTTTAAAATGCCAAAAAAAATTGATGTATGTAATATGTTAGTACAAATTGTGATTTTATTCAATTCTTAATCTATAAACATAAATGGAAATCAGTTGAAAGCAATGATTCTCAACCAAGAGGGATTTTTGCCTCCCAAAGGACATTTGGCAACATCTAGTGACATTTTTGGTCATCACAGTTGCGGGGGTGCTACTGGCATCTGTAGAGAGAGGACACGGATGCTATTAAATATCTTACAATATATGAGACAACTCCCCAGAACAAAGAATTATATGGCTCAAAATGTCATTAGCGCTAACGTTGAGAAACCCTAGTTTAAAGTTATTAAAGAAAAAGTATTCAGTGTCCTGTCTGTTTTATTGAAAGCAAAAGGAAAAGGAAATATTTTATCCATAATCCCATAGTGATTTTTTTCTTTATTTAACTAAATAATATCTCCCTGTTTTCTTAGAAAAACTCATCTAGAACACTGAATAAAATAAATGGTTAGAGTTCATTTATCCCTTATACAAGGAGGTGGTGGTGTTTAGCATATTATCCAAATATCCTATGAGACAGAAAGTAGGAAGTACATTAGAGATTATCGGGGTCCTATAATTGTCATGGAAATTTATCACCAAATGCTTTGGGATTTTTTTCCCATGCATTCACATTCCTTCTGTTAAGCTGGTGAATTTTTTCCAGTTTGAGTATTCCTTACTTTTAAACGTTTATTGCTAATCTTATTAGTCAATGTATGACACACAATTGCTTGACTTTTTAACAGAATAATTCTACATGAACCATCCTGGTCATGTTTCGGTATTTAGCAAGGGCACCTATTTCCTAAAAATCCCTTTTAAGTTTTAACTTATTTAGTTATGACTATGACAAATAGGTTTTTTTAAACTGCACTTTTAGAATAATTGAAATTTAAACTGGTCATCTGAAAGCCAAGAACATAGTATTGGTATTTAAACCAATCCCTCAATTTTCTCACGGTGAAAGAATTTTTTAAAAAGGGGCGGGGGGGCATCATTTGACGGTCAAGGTGCGCCCCCTACCGAACCAGAGAGAAATAACCACGATTCAGTTTAAATTCTCAGGGCTGTTAAATCGCACAATATCCACCCCAGCACCTGCGACTTTCCAACTCATCTGAAAAGCTGACTGCAAACCCTACATTTTATTTGACTCAAAAAAAAAAAAAAAAACATGCGGATGAATTGTACCTTGCACATTACTAAAGAAGCCCCATTGTGAAGGATGGCTCAGGAAAATCTCTAAACGGTATTAGCAGCATGAAAACGACAAGCCCCACTTATCGTTAACATGAACATCTGAGGTGTGCTCGTACTGAACACGATGTTTTTATTCTATCCAGTCTCTCGCTTTTACGATACATGCTTCTGCGGCAGAGAGAGCCCGTCATGCTTTCAGCCAGTGATCACAATCGATTCTCCAAGTTTAACTTCTGAAAAGCGATACCAGCAGACAAAAATGACTTGGATGAATCAAACGGGGACTACGGCTGTAAGAGTCAGGGAAGTTCCTCAGGCTCCCAGCCCGGCGCTCCCAGCCCATCTGCGCGGCTCCCGGTGCCCGCCGCACCTGCCGGGCGTGTGCGGATGCGCCGCTGGGAGCGCCCGCGGCTCCGGGAAGCAGGTGCCGGGGACTCGGGCTCTTACCTGGGCTCCGACAAGGAGACAGCTGCCGAGCACCAGCCACCCCCAGACGTGAGCAGAAGTCCCCAGTCCGGCCATGCCCGGAGCAGCCGGAGCGAGAAGCAGGGACCGTCTTCTCGGAGCCCGGGAGAAGCGTCCAGACGCTCCAACTTGGCTGGCGCGGGGCAAACTTGTGGCCGGGACCGAGGCGCAGCGGGGGCCGCCCGGGTGCCCGGGGTCGGGCGCGCGTCTCGGAGCCCGCGTCCCGCCGCACCGCCGCTCGGGCTGGGTCTGGTCCTCCCGGGAGAGCCGCGCGCGTCCCGGGCTTGACTCGCAGCCACGCGCCCCAGCGGCGAGGAGGGGGCGGCGGGAAGGGGGCGGCCCCCGCGCCCCGCGCTGCTGCAGGAGCGGCTGCAGGCGCCCGAGCTCCTCCCAGTCACTTGGTCCAGCAAGCCAGGGGCTAAGGGCGGCCGATCCACAGGCACTGATGCCCCCACCCCCAGTCGCGCCACTTCGCCGCGGGGCCCTACGCCGCCTCTAGCGGCTCTCTGGGTCCTTGGGAAGTGGTCCAAAAATTCCCTCCTGTCCAGTGGCGCGCAGACCATCAGCCACGGGGACACTGGACGGCGTGGTTAAAGACCAACGAGGACAGGCGGGTCCTGCATCTGCAGCTGTGTGCTCAAGTCTCTACAGCCCTCTAAAGTTACTCTCTGATGCGTTGTCTCCTGACCGCTATAGTAACACCGTGGGAGGGGGGGGGGTGAGTGTGAGAGTGTGAGGGTGTGTGTGTGTGTGTGTGTGTGTGTGAGGGTGTTGTGTGGGTGTGTGTGAGTGGGTGGGGGGCTGTGTGTGTGTGTGTGTGTGTGTGTGAGGGTGTGGGGGGTGGGCTGTGTGGGGGGGGTGTGAGGGTATGTGGGGGGGGGGCTGTGTGTGAGGGTGTGGGGGGGTGGGCTGTGTGTGTGTGTGAGTGTGGGGGGGCGTGGGTGTGAGGGGGTGAGTGTGTGTGTGTGTTACATAATATATACTCGTATATAGATAAAGAAAGAGATATGGATCGATAGAGGTATATTTCTGGGTCAAATTTTCTTTATATGGTATTGTGAGTTTTTGATCCAGGCATTAAAGACAAGTAATAATATTCTTTAACACTTTGTGTATGGGTGTGTAAGTATCTTCTTTTGGGACAAAGCCTGTTCCTATGTTTTTCTTAGAGGCTTAATTATCAAGATGCCGGAAACCTTGCTTTACAGACACTGAGTCTCCCGGGATCTGATACTGTTAGAAAGGAATGATTCCCTAAGATGAAGCACAGTAATTCATTCATCTCCTCCTGACAATGATCTGTGATATCTTACAAACTGACTTTCATTTATGTTCCAAAAACAGGGTTTCCTTTTAAAACGTATAGATTATTGATTGCTGGCCAGCTCTAAAACACTAGAAAAGGGTGACATATTTCTATTTCTACATTTCTGGAAATGTTCACTCCTATATCTATTTTAATAGCATTGTTTATTTTGTGTATATTTGTAGTGTATATATGTATTGTAAACAATCTCATGTACTTTTTTGAAGTAGCAGAACATAAATTATACAATAGACATAGGGACACACCTGCAAAATTAGAAGGTAAAGTTCACTTTCCACAGATTCCATCAAAGATTTAAGGCTTTTGTTTTTTTATTTTTGTTTCGGGTTGTTTTACTTTTTTGAAATTTCTTTTCAAAATAGAAATCTCTTTTTCACTGTCATCCAAAGTATTTCAGTTTAGGCCGGCCCGTGGCTCACTCGGGAGAGTGCAGTGCTGATAACACCAAGGCCACGGGTTCGGATCCTGTATAGGGATGGCCGGTTTGCTCACTGGCTGAGAGTGGTGCTGACAACACCAAGCCAAGGGTTAAGATCCTCTTACCGGTCATCTTTAAAAAAATAAAAATAAATAAAATAAATAAAAATAAAGTATTCAGTTTGATTAAATGACTTACAATTGTTACCTGTTACATTGCCCTATTCAAGCAAGAAAACAGGGTATCGGTAATAATACTGATAGATAACATTTGTTAAATGATTGTTACATTCTAGTTACTCTTCTAAGTACTTTACATAAATTAACTAATCTTTCCATTAACCCTGTGAGATATTATTGTTATCCACATTGCTATATGAGGAATAGACACTAATTCATTTGCCCAAGGTCCAGATAGTCTGTCATTGTGGCACTGCTGATCATTTGTTCTCCTATGCATGCAATATTACAAATTTTTTCTCATGTTGCTTAGACCTCACAAAAACAGAGGGGCTTTTTCACCCAGATTTTCTTTCCATTTCTTTGTTTTGCCTCCCAAAAACTGAGAATAATTTCCTGTGCATTACATCAGGAATTCTAAGCCAGGAGCAGTGTTGTGCTCCAATCTGGGGACATTTGGCAATGTCTGAAGACATTTTTTGGTTATGTCACATTTCTGGTGTGTCACATTACATACAATTGGTATGTAGTGGGTAGAGGCTGGGGATGCTGCTAAATATCCTACAAATCACAGGACAGGTTCTCGAATCACAAAAATATCTGGCCCAAAATTTTAATAGTGCCAAGATTGAGAAACCCTGCATCACAGCAAAAAGTTACCCAAGACTATTAGCTGTTCATTAACTAGACATTCAGTAAAATAAGATAGTCCTATATCCTGGAACTTACAATCAATTTTTGTATAACTTATGCTATTCAAGTTGTCCATTTATACAAACAGGTATAAATCCACAGGCTCTAGACTGAAAATTTTCAAAGCCTAGAAGATATTAAACTGTGGTAAATTAAAAATGTTAGGTAATGATAGGGGTTGAATTGTGCCCCTCAATTTTCATGTATTAGAAACTTAATCCCCACTGTGATAGTGTTAAGAAGGTGGGAAATCCTATTATGGTGATTGAAAGTTGGGGCCTTGAAGAGGTGATTAGATTATGAGGACCATGCCCTAGTGAATGGATTAATCTATTGATGGTTTAATGGTGGTCATGGCCTGGTTCCAAGGCTTTACAAGGAGAGCAACTGAGAAGCTTAGCTCTCTCTTGCTCAGCCAGTTCTTGCCATGTGATACTCTGTGCTACTATAGAGTCAACACCAGGAAAAGGTCCTCACCAGATGTGTTCTCTAAACTCTGGACTTCCCAGCCTCCAAAACTGTAAGCAATGAAATATTGTTTCTTTACAAATTACCCAGTTTCAGGTATTCTGTTATAAGCAACAGAAACAGACTAATACAGGTAAAGTAAAAAAAATTACACAAATTGCTGCGATATCATCTGGATATTTGTGTGATGATTATCTTTGGACAGGTATTTTTATATAAATCATTGAATATTGCCTTAAAATAAATTTATTAATTGAAATTTTTGTTTAAAAGATATGCTCAAATTTAAGTCTTATTGTGACTATTTATAAATTGAACCCATTATAGTCTCAGTAAAGTGTTGCCCTACACTCTTGTTTTCACTGGTATTATTTTTCAGAATCTCTACAATTTAGCAAAGATGACATCTCATTATTGTTTTAATTCTAATTTCCAGTTTATTAGGAAGTTTAAGGCCGATTGTATTACTTTTTTAAGAATCTCCTGTTCTTGACTCTTGAGGGAAGAATTAAAGTGGCACACATTCTGTTTGAATTCTGTCTCTGTTACTTCCTAGCTGTGTAACCCTGGGAAAATTACATTGTGGCCTATTTTTGTCTCTTAGCTCCTCAATTGTAAAGAGGGGAAAATAAAAGAACCTCTCTGTCTTAGCTCCAGGTGCTATAACAAAATACCATAGACTGTGTGGCTTACAAACAACATTTATTTCTCACAGTGCTGGAGGCTGGAAAGTCCAAGATCAAGGCGTTGGCAGATTCAGTGTCTGGTGAGGGCCTGCTTCTCATTGGTAGACACTGTTTTATCACTGTAACCTCACATGGCAAAAGGGGTGAGGGGACCTCTCTGGAATCTCTTTTATAAGGGCACTAATCCTATTCATGAGGGCTCTACCTTCATGACTGAATCATTCCCAAAGTCCCCATCTCCTAATACTATCACCTTGGGGGTTAGAATTTCAACATATGAACTTTGGGGGAACATAAACATTCAGTCTATTGCTCTCCCTCAAAAGTTTGTTGGAAAAGTTAAATGAGTTAGTGAACATAAAGCACTTAGAACAATACCTGGTCCAGGGGAAATGCTCAATATTACGATTAGTACTGTTTGACAAGAATGATGATGATGATGATGATGATGATGATGATTTTGGTCTTGTGCCCATAATCTGTGAACAGAAAAAGGAGTTCGAACATCTCCTATTTATGTAGAAAAGCACTGGCTATATTTAGAATATTAAATCTTTTTCTGATATAAATTTATATCATTTATATAAATGACATAAATTGTTTTATGATATTTTCAGCCTAATTTGTAATGTCTTGATCAATGCAGAAGTTTCTGAAAAATTTTTACGTATATAAATCTATCGATCTTTTTTCTATAATTCCTTCCTTAGCTTTTATGCCAAGAAATTGCATATTAAAAATTAGAATATCTTTTTGTCAGATTTTTTTCTAGTTCTCTACTGTTTCATAATTTTATATTTAACATTTTAAAGTATCTATTTTTATGGTAATTTAATAAGTATCTAACCAGTTAGCACAGCATCATTTATTAAAGAACCCATGTTTTTAAAGGAGAAGATATTTTGAAGAGAAGTGGAGGATGAAAGTTTGCTAATGCATCTAAAATCATGACTTCAGCTCCATATAAGGCTGCTCTGCTAGAAGAGATTTAGAAATTAAAGCAGAGTTTGCAAGTGATATAATAGAGCATCTCTCCATTTTACCCAGGATGGAATCCCAGTCATCAATCCCAAATGTCAAAGACCCCTCCCAAATAGTTGGCAATGTTTCCTCTGAGTACCTGTTATATTTGGAAAGCTATAAGGAATTAGGCCTCTGAAGCTCTAAGGGCTTTCTGGCTAGAACTCAGGATTTAAGCAGATAACAGCACGGAAAACCCTGGCCATTTAAACCAAGTATTGGTCAGGGTACATCAGAAGGGAAAGAGTGCTCCACAAGGTGAAGGCTTCTGTCTCAACTCCGAACTGATGTGCAATGACTCATGTGCACGTGGCTTTCTCTGTGTTTAATCTGGGAAGGTTGTTGTTAATAACAACTCAACTTACAATGTTTATGTGAGAATTGGTAATGACAGTGTCAAACTTTTATCAGCTGTACAGAATGACACAAATGACAGTAAGCTTGGTATTTGCAGAATACTTTCATATACACTATCACATTCAATTTATAATTATTAATATGCAAAGCCTATTATAAAATACTCAGTAATTAATTTGTAGCTTAAGGGAAGATAATGAAAAGGAAGTGACAGCAAATCTTAAAATTTTCCCTACTGAGGATTAAGGAAAATAATTAATAAACTCAGGGCCCACATCATTCAAGATAAAGCCTAAAGAAAATTAAGAAGTTGCACAGTTATGTGTTGGCACCATCCTACTTCCTCTCTCTTAAATCGGCATTTGCCCTAACTCTTGTTAAATAACCAATGTTTTGCATTTGTCTCTCGAATTAGATGATAACTTTCTCCCCAATAGCTAACTAACAGTTCCAACTCAAGCTTGCCCTTCCAAGACAGGGTTCTCCTGCCCTCTGTTCTCTCTTTACACTATCTGTAGAGGTTTTAAAACATGTCCCCACAATTCTTTGACACACACCTCCCATTGAGAGGTGGAGGTCTACGTCTCTTCCCCATGATTCTGGGCTCTGTGACTGCATGACCTGTAGAATACAGAGGACATGAACCCTGGCCTTAAGAGAGTGGGAGCTTCCACTTCCAGGCTCTACGACTCACTTTTACTCTGGGAATTTAGCCATCATGCTGTGAGCAAGTCTAAGAAGCCCATAGAGAAGCACAATGGTGACAACTGAGGATCTCAGGTCTCAACCCTAACTAATATTCCAGGCAACCACCAGAGCCGACTCACCAGCCATGTGAGGGAGCCATGTTGGAAATGAATCCTCTAGCCCAAGTTGAGCTGCCTCAGCTGATGCCAAGTGAAGCAGAGATGAGCCCTACCCAAATTACAGATTTTTGAGATAAATAAATGGTTGTACGTTAAGTCATTGAGTTTGGGAGTAGCTTGTTACACAGCAATGGTAACTAAACACCATCTCACCATCAAACTCCTATTCTTGTGGTGCAAAGATCTCATCTAGCTGCTAACATAGAATATGAGAACAATGTGGTTTCATTCATTGTTAGATCATTTACAACCAGGATTTAATCCTATCTAAATGATGACTGAAGGTAACTACTTCTGCTCTCATAACTCCATCTTGTCTTTCCAAAATCATATGGTTTTCTCAGAGTTGATACATTCTTCTGTCAAGAATTTCTGGGAGCTGTGATTCTTCTCTAGAAATGCCGTAGGATCATAGGAATATTAGTATTTGAAAGGTCTTTTAACTTCTTTCCAATAGTTAAATCATCCCTACATATCTATAGCCATATTTTCTCAATAAAAACAATGCTAGTGGTAAAAATCTTACTACTGCAGTAGGTAATGAGATTTACATGGAAATCACTTGACCGAACTAGCCAATGTCATGGATTAAATGGCTACAATTGGCTGACAATAACAATAACTCATTTTACAGTATGCTACATTTTACAAATTCTTCTCATAACTTTATTTCTTGCAAAATATTTGCATTATCAAAATATCCTGATACCCCAAACAACGCTAAGACGTAAACTAAGGTACCTATTTTAGAGGTAGTATCTATTTAGATGAGGAAACTACAACTGAGAAATAAGCTAAGTGACTTGCAGACAGACACACAGCAGCAAGTGGAGACTTCAGCTGAGGTATTCAGTTTCCACATCTATCACTTTTCCTACTAGCCTATTCTGCCCTCGTGTAATGTGCTATAGCATTTGTATAGAACTTCACAGATATACCAAGGGCCTCCTCATGTATTTTCTCCACCACAGAGATAACTTCCCAGTAGAATCACATTTTTAAAAGAGATTCTTAAAAAACTAAAGGATTAGTCATATATCAGGCAGTATGACGTATCTATGGGTGATTTTATTTTGAGTCTTGCAACACAGGGAGGCATATGTTCTCAAGAATGTACCAAATAACACTAAAAAGAGAAATTAAACCTAGATAAGAAAAGTAATGACCCTTTAATTTAGGGATGCATTAGGAAAGAACATTGAAAATTTCAATCTAGTTGTTTCTCTCTCTTACCAAAAAGAAAAATACAAGAAGCCTTGAAAAAGATCATTTGATTAAGGCTTTTAAGATTTAAGGAGCCATGACATTCTCTTAACAATTTATACTAGGTACATCTAAATACATCTAAACACCAAAGATCACTGTAAGAAGCAAATATTGATTAAAAAAAAAAAGAAATAGAACATATTTGTTTTGCCCTAAAGAATGTATATGACAAAGCAAAATATCAACATAGACAACGTATTATAAAAATAGCTACAGGCTACAGAGTGAAGAACTGATTAGTCTGGGGCAGAGGTTACTTGAAGAAGGCTTCTAAGATGGTGGGAGGATTTGCTAAGCTTCTCTGATGATATGACATCTAAAAGGAGAGAGCATTTTATGTGTTTTGAATGGCATGAGCTCACCAAGAAGCTGGGTGTGTTATATAAAGTGCAAAAACAGGAAGAAAACTGCATTATTGGTAAGAATGAGAAGGCAAATAGGAGTAGCAGGAGTTGGAAGTCCCTCAAAGCCTGGCTAAAATATAGAATTTGGAATGGCATGGTAGCTGGCCATGCACCACTGGAAATTGAGATATAAAAATGGTTTTGTGGGAAAAAGTGTTCTGTTTGCTCCTGTAGAACAAATGCAGTGGTGAAGAACCAGACAGCTGTGTAAAAGGACAACTTGTCATAACTACAACACACCAGGCTCTGTGCTAGGCACCAGAGCCTCAGAATGATCCTGTCCTGTCCCCAGTGTGCTCCCAAGAGGAAGCCTTGGAAACCATGGAAGTCTTCTTATCCCTGTGTGGGTGAGAGAGTTGCCAGAGGAAACGTCAGAACTGAATGTGAAGAAGGGCTGTGGGCAAGTCAGTGGAGGATGCTGAAGAGGACATTCGAGGCAGAGGGAAGGTATTAGTCTGTTCTGTGTTGCTATAACATAAATACTTGAGACTGGGTAATTTATAAGGAAAAGAGGTTTATTTGGCTTATGATTCTGGGACAGCTGCATCTGGCACAGGCCTCAGGCTGCTTCTACTCATGGCAGAAAGTGGCAGCAGCTGGCGGGTACAGGCAGATCACATGGCAAGAGGAAGGAAGAGAGAGAGGGAAGGAGGGTGCCAGGGTCTTTTAAACAACCAGCTCTCATGGGAACTAATAGAGCGAGAACTCACTCATTACTCCCCCTCCCCCAGGGAGAGCACTAATCCATTCATGAGGGATCCGCCCCCATGACTCAATCAGTTTCCAACACTGCCACATTGGAGATCTAATTTCCACATGAGTTTTGGGAGGATAATACATCCAAACTCCATCCAAGAAGAACATGCACAAAGGGAAGGAGACGTGGGAAAGCGTGATGGATTCTGGAATATTAGTTGTGCAGGTGGGAGGAACAGCAGCTGCAAACTCTGAGGATAAAAATAAGCAGGAAAATACACAGGAAAAGGCAGAGCTGAGAAACACTGCAAAAGAAAGTATGGTCACTGAGTGGCATTGGAAAGTAAAAGAGTCATGATGCAGTTAAAAAAATACCTTTTTGCAAGCCTTGGGGACCAAAAGAATGAGACTAATGTTGGTAAAAATGGGAAGGCAGAAAAGGGTACTATTTTTACAGGGGATAGCTGCTAATCGTAACTCTCCTCAAAATTTATTTTAGGTGATATTAGAATACACAGGTGGCAGGTGGGAGGAAATTTGGTGACTGAACAGAATATGAAATTGAAGAGTGGGGCTAAGTGCCAAAGACAGATTCAGGAATAGTCCAGATACAAGTGGAAGGTGAGACCTTGAAGAGACTCAGTGTGTGTGAGAATATGAATGATTTTCTCATTGAATTTGTGCACACACATCCACTATATCTGAGCACAGCATAATCCTATCGGACCCCTCCTTCAGACATTTGGAGTACACTTACTGGATGACAATAATGCTCATAAACTAGGTCTATTGATTCTCATGTATCATATCTAGTTCATTTTTATTCTGGAACTATGAGGTCAACACTTGTCAAATATATATTGAGACCGACTATGAAATTTGCTTCTATTTTTTCCACAAATAACACTTCTATGCTTGTACAGAAAAGTTCAAGAGATACCAATACATCTGATTAAATACTTGTCTAGTCATCAAATACCTTTTAATAAAAGAATATCTTAATTAGTTAAATATAACACACATAAATCATATTTCCAATAAAATATATATAGGTTTTAGAAATTAGAGAAACTGTTCTTTTTAATCTTATTTTTTGGTGGCTGGCCAGTAGGGGGATTTGAACCCACGACCTCAGTGTCATAAGGTTGTGTTCTAACCAACTGAACTAACTGGCCAGCCCTGAGAAACTATTCTTAACAATTATATATTGAACTCTTGCTGATCTAATTTGTGAAACATTTACATAAAATTAAGTTATTGCCTGATTGTTCCAAGTCTAAAATAATTTCTCTAAATTAAAATAAATCAATGGGATCTGTATAAAAAGTTATAGATAATAACAAACCTAATACCAAAGTAACCACTAATGTAATTTATTCTAAACCACCCCTTAGAGATCTGCATAATTGTTGCTGTTTTTACTAGGTTACCAGGTTAAGCTACACATCTAAAAAAGATGTTCTACTGAGAAATTCAAATAGCTCTTGCTATTCCTGGAAATATAAGAATACCCCACTGAAGTGTAAATAGACATACCTTTTTATTATAGGTAGTCCCAAAGAGAGGTACTGATGACTAATTCAATGACTGGGTAGATACTTTGGGTGGGTACTTCTCAGGATATTGTAACAACATATTACAAAAGAGAAAAGTCTGCTAAAGTCAATTCTACCACTTACATTTTGAGGAATTTGGACATTTCTATTTACAATTCATATTTTGTTTTGTTTTCAAGGACATATAACCTCTATAATATAATATTTATTTCGGTAAGCTATAAGCAGCAACATTAGCTGCAAAAACAAAATAGGTTAAATAGCTAAAGGAAGTAGCTTTGGTTTTAGGAAGAGTTTAATTTTCCAGGTGATATATCTGGAGACCTATCAAGATAGAACTTTATTTTCTAGTGTTATTAATTGAGGTTTAAGGCCCCCAGAGACAGAGTAAGTATCAATATAAAGGGCTGGAAGGATATTAGCATAGAGGTTTGTAGCTCCATCCTACACAGTGGGAAGGAAAAGGTGAGCAGCAGGCCTGCAAATTTTTCTCTCTCTGTCAGGGAGGAAAGAAAAACCTCAAAGAAATCTCTCTGTAAACATGCTATACTGGGAGTCCCCAGGACCACCACCTTCAGGCTTGATGATGTGCTGGAAGGACCCATAGAACTGAGAAGCTGTTATAGTCATGGTTATGGTTCATTACAGTGAAAAGATACAAATTAAATTTAACATTGGGAAAAGGTACCTGGGGCAAAGTTCCAGGGAAACCAGGCACAAGCTTCCAGGTGTCTTCTCCCAGCAGTGATGCAGGTTTCCAGATGCAGATTCTCCCAGCAGTGATGCATGACAACTTGTGCAAAGTGTTGCCAACCTGAAGCTCACCTGAGTTTTGGTACCCAGTATTTTTATCGCATACTCAGACTACAGCGCCACTCCCATCTTACCCCAACCCAAAACAGCATTCACCATAGATCACATTGTTAGCATAATCTATCTGGTACAGCATGGCCCAGGGCTTCAGGCATATGAAGACACACTTATCCTGCAGGTTATGCCAAGGACTCAGAGCTCATTTCCCAGGAGCCAGCCAAGGTCCAGTCCTGAAGACTGGCCTTTTTTAGGAATGTGCAGTTTGTGCAACCTAGGCCTGCTGAGTTAACTCTTTCCTGCACACACACTAATGACCAGATTTCCTAGTAAACATACTAACAGTATTTACTAGGAATGAAGACATAACGAAGAGTCAATACTATAAAATTTTTTAGGAGGATACATCTTAACTGCATAGGTTGTTCATTGTAAATAAACTTAGAATTTGCAGATTTATGAATGATATGACTTGCTAGAAAATTGGGGGGGGGGGTGACTACGCAAACAGTTAATCCACAGGGTATAAGAGAGTTTCATAACCAAAATTGCTGCCTCTGTTTGAACAGTTTCTTTGTATATATTGTTTAGAAAAAACTTGTCTGGTAAATCTAAAGCCAAAACTTATCCTACTGCATGAGAATAGTGTCATTTTGGGGAGCTGTGCCAAATTGTCTCAGACTTCTCCAAGAAAAGTCTGTTTTATTTGTGGCTGCTATTTGTCTGATACTTTAATCCTTAGTCAGGTTTGGTGCTGGTTAGGAGCTAGAATTCAAAAGAGTCTAATTTGATAATTCAATCCTAAGTACATGAGAGAACTCTTCTCTGCCTCAAGACTCAAATAATTTTAGGCATGTATCAAATGGCACAAAATCAAAACAGTAAATAAATTCATTGGTAATATAACAACTTTTGGGAAGAAAGCAGTCCCTTTAAGTAGTTTCAACACAACAATCTAATCACACTCCCAAATCACACCCATACATACCATATATAGGCTCTAAAATGACTGTCGAACTAGTGATATAATGTCCCTAAAGAAGCTTTTTATTTTGAACACAAGTGTGATTTTCTTTCTTCTTCCTCTTTGCAGGTTATGTAAAACATTTAAATTCATCTAACTCTTTCTCTGCGATGGATTGAATTATGTCGCCCCCAAACTCCCTGAAGCTTGAATTGTGTCCCCCACATTTTATGTATTAGAAACTTAGCCCCAATTGTGACTGTTAAGAGGATGGGAAATCCTATTATGGTAATTGAAAGGTGGAGCCTTGAAGAAGTGATTGGATTGTAGGACCGTTCAGTAGTGAATAGATTAAAAATGGTGATGAGGGGTGTGGTTCTGAGAGCTTTAAAAAAAGAGAGTCTGTCTCTCTCTCTGCTCTCTCTGCTCCATCATCTTGTAATGTGAGACCCCTGGGTCACTGTCGCCACCACCAGATGGACTTTGGACTTCCCAGCCTCAGAAACTGTTAAGCAATAAATGTCATTTTTCTTTATGAATCATCCAGTTCCAGGTATTTTGTTATAAGCAATGGAAACGGACTAATACATCCTCTAAATCACCATGGTCATTAGAAATGGTTGAAGCACTGACAACAGCTGCTACAAAGAGTGAACACTTCCACCCAATCATTATCCTAAACCCACAGGGAGTTTAGGTTTTTTGGTCTGTTTCTTGCATAAGACATGTGTGTGGCCTTTATAGTCATTCTGGTATCAGATCCTTGAAGAGAGTGTCCAAGGATGCTAAGTGTGATGTGGACTCTATTTATCCATTGAAAATTAAGTAAACATCACCATTTCACTGAGGATAATGAGGATATATCTGCTTTGGGACTTAAATACTTCATTCAGAGAAAAAAAGAAACTAAACTTTTTTAATGAAATGTCTCGGGTAGGAAATTCAGTCTTTTTCCATGATTTCTGTGACTTAAAGAACATTAAGAATCAAAGGCCCAATAAATTAATTTTCTATTGCTTGATTTTATTTTTAGGCTGGATGATTTCTAATAATAAATCACATCTTATTATTATTTATTGGATAATAAACATTTACTTTCAATAAATACCTCCTGATATGTGGTATTTGAAGACACATAAAAAATGTGAATAACCTCTCAAAGACAAACCTAATAGTAACATGTTCATCTTTCTAACAAATATCTATAGAATACCCCATGATGTGGCAGATACTTTTCCAGGGCTTTATTTCCAAAATAAAAATAATAGTAATAAAATAAATAAAAACAGAAAAAAACTGCCTTCAGGGATCTTAAAATTTTGCTCCTTAGTGGTTTGTGGTAGAACGTCCATGTTCGGCACACTACGTTGAAGGTAATGGAAAAGTCAGCTTAAGCATGATTCATTTCTTCCCCACATGGGTTACATACTGCCTAAACGTGGGGGGAAGGTACTATTCCAGAGTCCACACATCCACAACACCCTGTAAACCAACATGAGCTAAATACCATGTATCGGCTAGAAATTAAAAGACGCATTTAATTATCAGTCCTCCAGTACTTCTGTTATCTCTCAGTACTTATGACAGTTAATAAACTGCCATAGTTTCTACAGATACCACTAGTAGTAGTCTACACTTGATTGAGTTAATTAAGCATAACAATTGTCAAGAGCTGAAAATAATGAGAAGGAAGAATTTTAATGAAATGGTGCATCACACCATAGAGCTGCACCGGGGAATAGAGACAATCTGTAAATTTGTCCCCAATAGATTGTGCACATGTGAATGTATCATTCTATACATATGGCATATTTCTAATGCTCAGAGTAATTGAAAATAAATTATTAGGAATTACGTCTTTTCTAATACCTTAAATGTATAATACTCTCTGGTGATTAAATTTGGATATAATGAAAGCATCTTCACAATATCAACACCTTGTTATTATTAATCAGAATCTCTTGATTCTAAGAAGAAAGGGAGAAAGATATTGATACTAAGGTTAATTTATTTAATTCAACATATTCATGAAAGGTTTCAATAATCTTCTATTGCTCTCTTATGTATGTTTTATGTTCCAACGAGTCTGGGATACAGGATATTTGCTGCTTACATTCATGAGTGCTTATTAAGTAGTAGACCATGGGTTAGTATTCTCTCTCCAGTGTAGGTGCCAAGTAAAAATGCCTTTGAAGTTCTTGGGAGTAGAATTATAACCAAACATCAGGAGAAGCAGAAGTTCAGCATTATAGTCAGTGAATTGACATGTCTCGGATCCTAATAGTTTTGCCATGGTGTTTGATAGTTTTCTTTCTAAAGTTATATTTCCCCACATCTATTCTGCCTTACGATGATTCTTATCTCAACATGTCTATACCAGAGTAATTACTATTACTTGGTATTTCAAAGCACACAATTCATAAATATCTATTTTATGCAAAGATAGAGGATTTCAGGGGTTACAATATCTCTGCACCTATACAGGTAGGTAGATAGGAAGACAAATAACATCTAACAAGTTATTCCACAGTTTTGATGGAATTAGGACTCAGGCATGGACACAGCAGAAGAAAAACATCTCTTTGCAGTGTCGAGGATGTAGTGTTGAAGAAGGTCCCCAGGAGCAGATAAAATATAATATGGTGGAGACTTTTAGGAGTATGTATCATTTGTGACTGCAGTATTGTAAGTCAGGAACCGCCCATTGAATTGATTTGATATCATTTTATTTGATGTAGATGACTGAATGTACATTTGGAAAAACAGGACTGTTTACTTAGGATTTACCACGAGCATACTCTAGCCAAATAAGCTAAGGTATTCCGGACTCTCCCTGGAGCTTATCTGTAAAATAAAAATGTATGTCCTTTCTCTCTCATAGAATGTTTTTTGAAAAAGCGAATTTAATACTGTATATAAAACTGTTTTTAAAATATAAAGTATGTGGCCAGTTAGCTCCATCAGTTAGAGTGTGGTGTTGATAACACCAAGGTCCAGGGTTCTATCCCTGTACTGGCCAGCCACCAAGAAAAATTAGTAATAATAAAAATAAAAATATAAAGTGCTGTCCCTGCAAACATAAAATTATAGTATGATCATGACGATAATAGTGCAAATAAGAGTCCAGTCTCAAAAAGAGGAGAACATTTAATCAAACTGTTGTCCCTCTGCATATGGAAGTACAAAAACTAAAACATGAAAGAGAAATTTTACAAAAGAGAAAACATAGGCCACAAATTGGCACTTAAACTTAAAATTCTAATTATTAATGATCTCATATATATATAATATAAATTTTCGAGATGTTGTACTTTACCTGTTATGAGCTGAATGTGTGTGCCCCTGTCCCCTGTTCATGTGTTAAAGTCCTAACTCCCAATGTGGTCATAGATAATTAGGTCATGAGGGTGGAGCCCTCATCGTGGAATTAGTGCCCTTATGAGAAGAGAGAGCTCTCTCACTCTCCCCTACCACCACTCCCACCCCATGAGAAATTTGTGGTTTGCAAACCATGAGGTTCTGCAAAACAGGAAGAGGACTCACTAGGAACCTAATCTGCTGCATCTTGATCTTAGACTTCCCAGCCTCTCTGGGAACTGTAAGAAATGTATGTCTGCTGTTTAAGCCACCCAGTCACCCTATGGTATTTTGTTATAGTAGCCCAAACTGACTATTATGCTTATTAGCAGGTTATCTCTCACTTGCACATGCTCTCTCTCTCTCTTCCTCTCTCTCTCTCATGTGCTCTCTCTCTCTCTCTCACACACACACACAAATGATTATTGATTTATTGCAATGTACTAGGTGTTGTGCTGACATCTTCATAGGCATCAACTTATTTATGCTTTACAACCCAGTAGGGTATTGACATAGATACAGTCCAGATATGTATAAAACACAGATGCAATTATACAGCTGTACTCTATCTATGTCAATACTAGATCTATAGCCAACTGTATCATCATCTATGTGTATCTACATCTAAATCCACCATCACAACACAAACACAATGTGATATGTATCTATATTGATCTACATATCAATGTGAGTTATGTGAGCACATCTCCTCAGAGCTTAAAATGATGTCAAGAACGTGAGTATGATGATGAGCATAAATCTAAATCTGACTTTCTCTGGGATAAGGTCATTGGGACACCTGAGCCAGATATATGGAACAAATTAAAGATTTGGTGATTCAAATACTTTCTAGAAATTTCTGTACTTGAAGAGACATAGCAAAATTGAGTCTCTTAACAGTAATCTAGATGCTTAAAATAATGAACCACAGAATATGGTGAAGATGAATGCCAGGTCTCTGGGTCTATGGGTCAGGATAGTGGTGGGCAGTTTCTCCATTTGTGTTTCAGGTGGGCAGGGCTGCTTTGTTTAATACGAAAATACTTCTTTTAAGTTCTTCCTCATTTTAGCTCTATTGACCTAATAGTTAGTGATTTTGGCAATAAGTTCTATATCAAACTTGGGGTTTTTATCTTCTGTGTTTTACTCTGTGTCTAGGTCTTCACAGGTCTCTTACCACAAAGTTGGAGAGGCCACATCAAGACTGAAAGCCTGATTCCATTTCAAATCCTGCGCCCAACAAATAAATTTGATTTAGGATATTGGTAATATGTGGTTGGAAATTAGAGAATGGACCACTGCAAAAAAAAAAACCCTACAGCCCAGGATAGTAATGTGGATTTCCCTGACTTTGCATTGCTCTGATACCTCTGGACCCAGGCAGGCTTTTTCCCAGATGACCACAGATATTTATGCAGCAAATACTAGAAGTGAAAATGTTGGGCGAAGCATAAGAACATTTCTAGAATTTCTATTGTGAACATCAATGGCTAGGAAAGTTGTGCTGATTTGCAATCCTGGCCATAAAGTTTACATAACAATTTTTAAAGTATTAATTTGAGAGGCAAAAATGGTGTATCGTTTACATTTCTTTAAATATTAGTGATGGAACTTTAAAAAAAATTTTTTTAACCACTTTTATTACTTGTTTTTAAATGATCTGTTTCATGTATTTTACTCAAAAGTCCATTTTAAAAATAATCTTAGCACATGTACAATTAAAGGACACAGTTTCTTGGAACAGATTGTTTCCCTGTATACTTTCAAGAAAGGTACTACACAAAGGTATTAATGCCACCAGGTAGTGAATGTAACTTGGAGGATGATGAGTACAAATAAAATTCTTCCATACATTTTGTTAAAGCATAAGGTTTTTATTTCTGTTCTAATAAGGGAGTGACAGAAGGGAGAAGAGTGGTTTCCAAACATTTGTGCTATTTTCGCTTATACTTTTCTATTCCAATACTAAGCATTCGAACAGATTCAGTTTGTTACATATGCATAACAATAATCTCTCCTTTTTGGAGTTATCATCTAAATGTTTCATTGTTTTATGGGACTATATAACTTTTTAGTTTAAACAACAGTTCATCTAATAGAAAAATTCTCAAAAGAAAAAGGTGTGTATGTGAGTGTGTATAAAGAAACTAGCATCCAGCAGCAGCACTGAATCGACAATCCTTTTCACACTAAATTTTTACCAAGGGAACCATTTCTTGCAGGAGATGGAATAGAATGGTGAGGTGTTTTGGTTTAACCTGTCCTATGTACCAAGATCAGGCTAAAAAGAGCTTTCATTATGTTTTTCCCCAGATCTCCAGAGCCTCTGGTTAACACTCCTCAAACTGGAAACATCATGATCCTCCATACTGTCATGCATTCCTCCATACTGTCATGCCCTACTCTTACTGGTTTTTCTGACACAAATATTCAGCTCTCCTCAAATTCACTGGCATAGCCTCTTTTTGATGTGAGATGTCCACCCTGTCTCTTTCTATCAATCCAAATCCTTAAGGGCCTGGTCAATTCCCACCTTCACCAAGAAACCTCTTCTAACCAGTCCAACCAACACTGAACGCCCATTTTGCTAAACTGCGATTGCCCTTCTTTTCTGGGCCACACATGCTATTGCCTGGTCACATGCTCATATTTGGGTATTTAGCTATTTTTCAGGTGGATATCTTCTCTTCCAAGCTAAATATTAGGCAGGAACACTTATCCCCTAGTCCTAGCTTCTAGAGGGATCGTTGTAACTAGAGGAAAAAGGCTGACCTCTTCCCATGCCCCAATTCTCTATTCGCTTCTCCCAGACTGTTATCTTCATTGTGGCAAAGGGATACTCAGCACAGAGGAGATCTGTCCTGACCAGAACATGCAGATCCCCAAGGACACTCACTGTGCCATTGGTATTATACCGAGTCTCCGCAGGGAAGTGATATTAAGCCATGTCCATTGTGGATCATCAACACCAGCCCTCACATATTATTATTATTTTTTTTTACACTTTATTATTATATTTTATTGGAAGATTTAGTTATACATACTTGTGGGGTATAGCGTGTTGTTTCAATACATGCATATACTGCACAGTGATTCACTTAGGGTAGATAGCATAGTTTTGTACTCATTGCACTCACTTTCCCTCCCCTCCTGGCCTCTAGTAACCATTATTCTACTTTCTACTTGTTTGAGAACCACTTTTTTTTGGATTCCACACATAAGTGAGATCATGTGGTATATTTCTTTCTGTGTCTGGCTTACTTCACTTCACATGATCGTCTCCAGTTCCATCCATGTTGCTGCAAAAGACAGAATTTCATTTTTTTTAAAGCTGAATAGTGTTCCATTGTGTATAGACACCACAGTTTTTTTTAATCCATTCATCCGTTGATGGGCATTTAGGTTAATTTCATCTCTTGGCTATTGTGGATAGTGTTGCAATCAAAATGGGAGTGTAGATGTTTCTTCGATATGTTGATTTCATTTCCTTTGGATATATACCCAGTCGTGGAATTGCTGGGTCATAAGGTAGTTCTATTTGTAGTTCTCTAAGGAACCTCCATATTGTTTTCCACATGACTGTACCAATTTACACTCCCACCAACAATGTAGAAGAGTTCCTTTTTCTTTGCCTCCTCGCCAGCATTTGTTATTTTCTGTCTTGTTGATAATAACCATTCTAACTGGAGCAAGATGATATCCCATTGCGGTTTTAATTTGCATTTCCCTGATGATTAGTGATGTTGAACATTTTCTCATGTGTTAGTTGGCCATTTGTATGTCTTCTTTTGAGAAATGTCTGTTCATGTCCGCTGATCATTTTTTATTTATTTATTTATTTTTTTAAAATTTTTTTTTTAATTTTATTTTGTCGATATACATTGTGGCTGATTATTGTTGCCCATCTCCAAAACCTCCCTCCCTCCTCCCTTCCCCCCTCCCCGCCACCAATGTCCCCTCTGTTTGCTTGTCCAGCCCTCATATATTATGTTTAAGTTCAACTATTGGCAATTGATACATACTTGATGCATTACTTCAATAAAATGTATTTTTAGATTATTTCCTGGGATCATTTACAAGCTAGAAAAAAATAAAAGAGTCTAAAAATAGCCAAGTTTTTCTTTGCTGCACAATACAGCCACAATAAATCCAACTTCAGAGAGTTGTTGAAATTGTCACTGAATATCACAGGAGTTTCACAAGAGTCTTATTTACATGTTTGAGCACTTCTCCCTTTTGCAACAATTCTACCAGAAAATGTAAAGAATCCCTTACATCTTCTGAAGTGTCTGGGGTCCTTATTTCTCCTTGGCTGTACATGCCACTCACATTCATGCTCTTTAATAAATTTCTGCCCAAGGTCTAAAAATCAATTGATATACACTGTACAAATAATAAAAGGAAAATTGTCCTTGCTTTAGATCTAACTTATAATTAAAAAGAAAGAAAAAAATATTTAGCACCTTTCAACCTCTGACTACTTCCCTTGGAATAGTTTTCTCACTGATGAATTTCTAGATCACATAAGAGTTTCTCTGTAAAAAGGTTGGATATAGAAATTGAGGGGCCAGGCCTAGATCTGCCCGTTAGGATAGTGTTAGAAAGAGTGAACTGGTTAGTGCACAAGTGCAGTTCTTAGAATAGATTAATAATAAGAAAAACGGTAAGTCAGATCCCCAGATCTCCCAGTGAGAGAAAGCTGAAGGCCCAGCTTTGTGAACCAGGGCACACTAACAGCATGAAATGAACCTTGGAGAACAACACAGTGTGCTGGTCAATGCTGAGCTAATAAACCCCAAGCTGAGTTGGCAGCTAGAGTGATGGGTATAGCCATCCAAGGGTCCGTAAGTACAGAGTAATAGCAACTCTTCCCTGCAATAGTTTAAGTTCTTCCTGTCTCTGATAGTGCAGTAAATAGAGCAGAAAAGGGCCCAACAGCAGAAGAATCCATCAATATATTTGTGAGGGGTAGGGAAGATCAGACTCAGGAATGAGGTGGGATGGAGAAGCTAAAGCAAAACTTTCTGACCCAAGTTTCCTGTGTACCTGCTCCACCTGCACCTTCTGTGGATTACCCAGGCAATTCCTACACTGACAGACCGGGAAGCTATTACTAGATTCTCCTAAGTTGGAGATATATAGCATCAAAATAGCTAGTACATTTCCTCTTTTTAAAATAATCAATATGGTAGAACAATTTTGGAAAACAGTTTGACAGTTTCCTATCATTTTAAACATATACTTACCATATGACTTAGCAATTACACTCTTGTGTATTTACTAAAGAGAAATGAAAACCTATTTCCACACAAAGACATGTATAGAATGCTTATAGAAGTTTTATTCATTAACAGCTAAAAACTGAGAACACCCAAATATTCATAAATGTGCATGGATAAGCACACTGAGTTTATCCATACAATGTAATACTATTTAACAATAATTTTAAAAAAAACTACTGATACATGCAACAATATGGATGACCATCAAAAGCATTATGTTACAATGCCTTTGAGGGTCCAAGATGGCGGCGACTGCGGGGGCTGGCGCGGAGTAGCTGAGGTGGAAAAGGTGGCCACTGGGCCTCAGGCAGCCGGGAAACTCGTGGACATTCCTCTCGCCATCTCTTAAGGGAGGACCGCCGCTGCTGGCCGGTCGTGGGGGGTGACCGCCACTTTGCCCCGGCGGGAGAGGCTGCCTCATTTACAGGCAACAGCTTTGAAGTGTGGAGCAGGAAAAGAACTGTTTCTTAGCTGCAAAAGTGAGTCTCGAAACAGGGAACACGGCGCCAGGGCTGCTGTGGATGCAGCCAGGATCCCGGAGGCCGGGGCCGCGCTGAAGGCGGCCAGCTGCCCTATTCAGGATTCGAGGTTTCAGGCCGGCATTAAAGAAGATTCCTGGGAGCACCCGAGCCGCGCCGCGACTGAATAGCCCGAGGCGGCAGCGGCCGAGAACGGGGAAGGCGGCAAACCAGAGACAGATGAGCGCCCGACCTGGCACAGCACTGTGAGTGACCCCTGGCACAGCTCTGTTCGGGGGGCGGATGCCCACCAGGCTCCCGCCTGCACCACCAGGCCACTCACCGCCCCAGGGCTGCCTCCATTTTCCCAGGTGCGGGCAGCCCCGCCCGGCTCGGCCATCACTGAGCCCTCCCACTTGCTTGGCCCGGCGCGGGGCTTTCCGGAGCCTGAGGACCGGCCTCCGCTCCCACTCCCTCCGCGGTTCTCTGGCGGGGCTGGTGGCGGGGGGCGTCCCCAGGCCAGTGTCGGGAGGGCAAGCAAGTACGGGCGGGCCGACTGTCACTCCACCACACCCTGGACTCCGGCCCCAGGTAAACGCCCTGTTACTGGGAGGCAGATACCATCTCTGTGGCCACCAGTTTGGAAAAAAGACTAACGAATTTCTGGTTGGGAATAGTGTGGTAGGAGAGTTCCCAGGTCCGCTTGAACCTGCCGGAGACCAGGCTGCAGGTGGGCGCTAGACTCGGTTTATACCGGGGGGATACAAAGGTGAACAAGACCCGAGAAAGATCTACATAGTGCTACAAAGGCACCCAGAGAGACCGGTCGTCTGTGCCTAGCAGAAACCTGGTAGACTTCCTGGGCGAGGCAGTGCCGAGCAGGGTCTTGAAGGCCCAGCTGATAGACGAGGGGTGCAGAAGACACGCCCCAGCCCAGCACAGTGTGCACAGAGTGGGGAGACGTGCGGCCAGGGAGGCGGAGACTCGACAGAAACCACACACCCGGTGGGGTCGCCACTGCACGATCTAACAGCCTGGGCCAGAGCACACGGAACAGGGAGAAGTCCTGTACAGAAAGTGAAAGCTCAACAGAGATCACACACCCTGTGGTACGTGATCCACCAGCCCAGCAGAGTCCAAGCTGACCAGAAAGGTGGCTCCCCGGAGAAGCCCAAGACCTGAGGCAACCACACACACAAGGCACTAGAGGCCAACTGAGCAGTCACGGAGGCAGCCATACGAAATTGGCAACCACAGCAGCATCCTAGTTAGTCATTAGTCTCAAACCGGTGGACTGTGAAACCCCCTGCCACAATGAATAAACACCAAAAAAAAGATACCAGAAATACAAAAAATCAAGAAAGTACACCACCAAAAGTTAATAAATCTCAAACTCTAGATCCTATAGAACAAGAAGCCCTTGAAATGACTGACAAGGAATTTCGAGTGATAATTCTAAGGAAACTGAATGAGATACAAAAGCATTATGTTAATTGGAAGAAGCCAGACTGAAAAGGTTCCATATTATTTCTCTTTGGTTGTGTACACCACTCCCCTAAATCTTTGCCTTGTAGCTACATGTTAGTAGCTCAACAGAGATACCAGATGCACCTTTATTTCACATCTATTCACATCCATGCTGTTTAGCAAATTCCTGCCCAAGATCTAAAAATCAACTGATATATGCTGTGCAGATATGATTCCATTTATATGACATTCTGGTTGTAGCACTGAAGTCCCTGTTTTCTTGCCTGGATTAGGTTAGTTCCACCCAATTAACTCAAAGTCAACTGATTAAGGCAACTAACTCAAGGGGGAGGGTACTGATTGTACAAGGGTGCGGGTCATTGGGAGTCATCTTAGAATTCTACCTGCCTCAAATAAAAAAGCCTATTATAAAAGGCTTTCATTGCTCTATTGATCTTTCAGATGTGGCAACATATTGTTTAGTGAGTGTGACTTATTCACAATTTAAGTGCAGAAGGGTTATTTTGTATTACAAAAATGTTAAAACTTAATAGAAGAAATTATATATTTTATTACTATCAATTATGACAAGAGATGCCAATTTCCAATAAATGTTAAAAATGGAAAATAATAAACACTGTAGAGATATCTGCAAGATTCAAACAGATGTTTTTTAACTCCATGTGTAGGGGAAAAGGGGGCATGGAATTCAGGTACTGATATAGGTAATTAACATATATTTTATTAATCTTCCCAATAACTCAGTGAAGTAGATATTATTAATTGTATTTTACAGATAAGGAGACTGGGGCTCTGAGGAGCTGAATAACTTTCCAAAATTACACAGCTGGTAAGTGGTGGCCCAACAAATAAAGGTTTTTAAAATAAATAACAAGTAAAAGGAGAGTGAGATTAAAATACATTATGTGATACGTTACAAAAGCACAGGCCTCTGTGTCTGAAGATATGGGTTTACTAATGAAGTGAACTTTGATTAGTCCCTCAATTTTTTGGACTTTCATTTTCTTTTCTGATCTTCTTTTGGGGAAGATGGCTATCAGCAAGACCTTTATTTTCTTTAGTTGTGCTGAGGTTCAAGAAGAAAAGGAGTTCCTTTTTCTCCCCAATGTGAAGAACCAGTAAAAACATATACACAATGGTTTCGTGGATCAGAACGTCATCTTTCTTACTGATAAAGCCAATACTGGCGAGGGTAGATTAGATCCACCAGCCAATAGTCTCTACCTGATGAATATAGGCTTTGCTTGTCCACGCGAGTTAATTTAGTTCCACAGACAGACACTCCACAGGACCTAGGTGAAAAGAACAGAAAGGGACCTACATTTGTGGGCTTTTATTAGACAAGTTCCATCCACTTGAGAAATCTGGCCGATAGCTACACCTGCCAACCAGGTAACTCACTCCATTTTCAAGGAGAATCAGGGGAAGAGGCCAGGGGTATTTAGGGAAAATCTTTGTTCAAAAGTAGGAAAGGGGAGTGATAATTTAGGTAGCAAGACAAGATAATGTATGACATATAGAGAAACTACTGATCTTATTTCCAATAAAATATGAAGTATTTTGCCCTCAATCATGAGGATAAAATTCCTGACATACATAACTCATAGATAGAATTTTTATGAAACCCAGGACAAGGGAGAAAAACGCCATTACTAAACTGTAAATATCACTATTAATGTCAGGTACTATCATAATTCAAATACAAGCATTTTGTGAATTTAAGGTTTACATGCTGTCATTTTGGGCTGCTTCCTCTGCTATGTAGCTTCCTGGGGCTTCTTCATAAGTTTAACATAAATTGTCATATTGAATGGGAATGTGCTAAGGAAAATACATTTACCGGGAAGGTTCTCTGTGCCAGGGAAACGTGACACAACTGTTCATTGAATCCTTATGGCTGTCCTGTAAATTAGGTATTAGAGAACCCTGTGGCTCACAGAGCTCATAGAACTTACCCACATTCACACAGCTAGAGTGGATGAAATCAGGAAATGTTGATGGCCCTGGGAAATTGGATTGGAATGATTCTGTGCCTTTGAATTTTTCTAGTGCTGGAGACTGTGGATCAAGAATGTTAAGTGTAGAATACCCCTTACCAAGAGTCTCTTTACATAGAATTTAAGATCCGTTTTTAATTATTAAAATCCAAATATGTTAAACTTCATTGCTTTGCCTCTTTGATAACTTTCAATGTAGCACTTATCTTCCTGATGAGCAGAGGCTAATTCAATTTTTATTTTTTTATTACTGCAGTTGATTACCTACAAAAGAACATAAGCTGAATTAATTACCAAATATTTCACTTAGTCCTTTGTGAAGGAGTAAGGAAGGAGTCTTCCTTTGTGAATCATTAGAAAAGTGACAACAAAACTCTGACTCCTGATTGTGTAAATGTACATTTACAATTACTTTTCCTTTGTGTCCCACAATATACAACATTTGTACAAAGAACATTATCTCCATATTTTATTAATAGACATTTTCTTCCTACAAGTACTCCCAGAAAGTAGCTGCTGTCCAAATAAAATTTTTAAGTACCTAGCCTGTTGTCAAGCATGGCTATTTGTTACAGATTTAGTGATAGTGGTGGTATGAACTGCAGAGTCACACTTTGGAAACTGCCCAAGAAATCATATGATGTGCAGAGAACATGTGTTTCACTGGGTATCTTTAGGTTTCAATTGCGTCTTCAGTCACATCATACACTGTCCTACCAGTCACAGTGTATATGTACTTTCTCTAATTCTTACAACCACCCCACAAAAAAGCAATTATTATCCCCATTTTTAAAACAAGTAAACTGAGGCTCCATGACGGTAAATGACTTGCCTGAGGTACAACTCAGATGCACTGTCTCCCTTTCCCATACTGTCTCAGTTCATTCAGGCTACTATGCCAAAAATACCATAGACCAGGTAACTTAAACAACAAAAACTTCTATCTCACAGTTCTGAAGTCTGGGAAGTCCAAGATCAAAAGTTATTGGCAGATGCAGTGCCTGGTGAGGGCCCACTTCCTGTTTCACAGATGGCTGTCTTCTTGCTATGTCCTCATATGGCAGAAAGGGGTGAGTGAGCTCTCTGGGGTCCCTTTTATAAGGGCACTAATTTTATTCATGAGGGCTCCACCCTCATGACCTAATTATTGCCCAAAGGCACCATCTCCTAATACCATCACACAGGGGGTTAAGATTTCAACATGTAAATTTTGGGGAGACAGCTAAAGGCAATCATCTATCAATCCTACCTTAGATACTTGAAAGGGGCATTTTTCATCAAAACAGGTAGAAGTGGGAGCACAAAATAGGAGCAGATGGAACAGGGACAGAAGTACTGTAGTGAATGGAGCCCATAAACATACCAAGGCATGCTCAATATTATTATTATTATATTAATATTAATATTCAACATTATTAAATATTAATATGCTCAATATTACACAATCAAGAAATAAAATAGTGTCCTTGAGTGAAAGCTAGATTTTAACAGATGATTCATATAATTGTTTCCTTTTTTCTTATTCTTATTATTTAATTGCCTGTGTTGGTTGGGGAGCAAGTCCAAAAATAATAGCTAAACCTTGTAGGTATGCTAAAAAGTCAATTTACATATTGTAAATGAACTTCTGCTTATCAATTTATGTGGTAACACGAAATTTTAACTTCAATAAAGGACAAGCTTTACAAAAATGTTTAATTTTCATGCAAACAAAGTCTTTCTGATGGAAACCACATATTTGTCAGCCCAGATTTTATGCACATAATCCATTAAAACAGAACAGCAGGTATTTTAAATAAGGACTGTTATAAAATAATATGAATAATACAATCCCTTCTCAAGCTTACCTGATTAGTTTCCTTGTGATACTTTTCAAAGTGCTGTTTACATTTAAAAAAAAAAATCCTAGGATTTCAACCAATACTGTTTAACATTATATTATTTTGGCGAAAATGCAATCATTACTGACTGAAAAACACAGAAACACAAGGCTAAATGTTAATGATATGGTAAATCAGTTACTGCTACAATATGTGATATAGCAGTAAAGCATTCACTAATTCTTTTTAGGATTATTAGTGCCTAAATATTGTATTAGGGTCTTACAGGTTCTAAGGAGCAGGCCATGCCTAGGATACCTGATGGGCATTTTTCAGGCTTGGAACCTATTCAGGCTTTATGGGGAGCGAGAAAACTCTCCCTGCTCGTGAGGGAATGGCAAACTCAAGTGACCCAGGAGAAGTGCTGGGGACACAGGCATCTAGTCATCCCCTCAGAAGCCAGCTCTCCTACTTCCTACTTTATTGAGCCCACTGTACTCATGACTCATCTTTCCTCTCAGTTTCTCGCTCAGCTTATACACACAGTGCCTGCTTCTACTGCCTTCTCTGGAAGTCTAAATGACCGAGTAAGAGAATATGAGCGGATCCCTAGGCACCGTACAGTATGGAACTTTTTTACTGGACACAGTTCTCAAACCAGATCACCACACAGGTTGCTGAGTTCTGGTACATCTAGCCTATGCGTAAGGAAGGGCTGGATCAATCAGTAATGGACATGATTATCAATTCACATGATTAAAAAACATAAGGGCTCATACAGAAGAAACTGCTTGCAGCCAGTTTATTCTAAAGGGAAAACAGCCATGGCAAGTGCCTAGAGTTTCATGGCCTTGTCTCTAGTTCAACTGTGCAAAGAAATGTTATGGAGGATACAAAAATGAGTTCACAAAAGGCCCCTGCCTTCACAGAGCAGACAGTTTCAAACTATTAGTAACGTGCTTTAGATGTGATTACATTTAGGTGTCTTCACAAGCGTTCTGCATTATCCTTCTACCAAAGCTTATGTAACCTCCCTCTCTGAGCCATACAGCATGTTCCATAAGAGACACTTGAAAACACGTGATTGAGTTTCTTCTTCTTGAAGTTCACAGGAGGGATACATGACTACAAAGGAAACTGCATCAAGTTTACTTCTTTAAAAACATCAAAGATTCATATGACTAACATGATTCCCTAAAATTAAAAAAGTAAAAACAAATCTCTCTAAATTCACTTAAAGATATCATTCTTCAAATCAACAAACACCATGTTGCTAATTAAACAAACATTCTCTAACAGTAATGTTTATCTCCATCAACAAAACAGACCTTTGTCTGTCTTTACCTGACATCCTGATTATTTTATATCCATCACCATTACTAAACTATAAGTACCTTGAGGCTAGCAGGGGCACCTTTCATCTCTGCAGTACCAGTCCCTAGCCAAGAATATATGTTCAATACATGTTTGTTGATTGAATGAGTGAAGGTATCGCCTCTATTTAGTGGCTTTTAAAAGTAAATGTCTTTTCAATTCTAAACAGTAATTGACATGCATTTAGGCCATGAGATTTCACGGGTGCTAAACTAAAGACGACTTTCAAAGGAGCAATCAGTGTGGGCAGAAGACAGACTGCAATGAATGAGATGAGTTAGTATGAGGTAGCAGTGAATATGGCATGCACCTTCTCAAAGTTCTGTAATTGAAAGAGCAAGTAAAACAGGAGAAGTAAAAGGCATAGGAAAAGTAAGTGCTGTGTTTTTGGAAAAAGAGCCAGAAGAAGACAAGAGAGTAACAGACCAAGAGTAAAGAGAACAGAGGAGTTAACCCTGAAGAGAAGGAACTCTTCCTCCTTCAAGATAAGATTAATAGCAGTACAAATGAATTGAAAAATAAATTCACCTAGGGCTGAGCCCGTGGCGCACTTGGTAGAGTGCTGCGCTGGGAGCACAGCAACGCTCCCGCCGCGGGTTCAGATCCTATATAAGAATGACTGGTGCACTCACTGGCTGAGTGCCGGTCACGAAAAAATGACAAAAAATAAATAAATAAATAAATAAATAAATTCACCTAGTGCACACAATGGATTCAAAATATTATATGTGAATAGACTACCTGTACCATAATACTGAGTAATCTGAGGAGGCATGAAATTTCACCTAAAAATATTTGTTGCTGCCCTGAAAACAAGAAAGTTCTTCATTCATACATATGTACATATATTCTGGAACAATAGTTGGAACTGTCAATTCTTAGTGTGCAATTTTTAAAATCAGTGAATGCTGTAGCAAATATAATTATCAAAATTAAACTTGTAAATCTCATCCATAAGATAATTTAAGCATGAAATTTTCAAAATCATTAGCTTACTCATATTACTACAGATATTAATACATTCTTAATCAAAAATAGATTTCATTATATACAATTTATGTTTTCTTTGGTTAATTAAACTTGGTTAGAAGCAAAACAAAAACAAAAGAAAAAGTATTTTAGAATCATCCAGCTATATTCATAATTGTCCCAGTGAATGTGCATCCCCCTCTATACACACATAGAGCAATTAGGGAAAACGTTGCAAAATCAAAAAAAAAATTATGAATCAAAGTAACATGAAGCAAAAGAGCCATGAGTTGAGTTATTCCAGGAGAACATTCTATTCACTGTGTAGTCTTTACTGCTAGTATAGGGCAGAAAATCATTGCTGATATAGTATTGTGAGTAGCACACACCACGTCAATGAGAAGGAGTATACAAAATTCCCACTCCCACGGCAGACTGACAAAATGTGCCAGATAGCAGCTTCTAGGCCTGATCATATACATGAGAAAACCAACCTAAGGGAAAGAACCACCAGAAATGGCAGTATATACATCCTCTTTTCATTTGTCTATCTTCTTCTAAATCTAGAACAGTTGGTTCTTTGAATTGGAGAAAGGGAAAAATATTTTAATAGGATAGTAAAAATAAGGGCAAAAAAGGTCCTCCCACTTAATCTCATTAAAATCTCATTAAATTAAATTATATTCCCTCCTTTTTACAGCCTTGAATCTACTATTTCAGTGGTACATAAACAGCAAATATATGAGGTATGTGGTACTTTCAAATAAAAAAATTTTAGTGCTACTTTCATTTGAAAAAAAAAAAATGACATTTCTGAATAGAATATATCAGTCTATTTCTAACTTAAACCACCACATGAAAACCACAAATTCTGAGGTGTAACAAAATTTTATCAAAAAAACAATTTAGAAGACATTTAAGGCTCAGGTAAAGATTTTGGGGACTGGGCTCCCCTGGTCCCAGTGGGCTCTCTAAGGCTTCCTCTGCTCCTAACATCAAATTTGTAAATTTTAAAGCAGACTGTCCAGGCAAGATGGTGGAGATGGTCCCCAGCAACACTCTCTCCCACAAATCAACTAATTTGCAACTATTAAAAAGCAATGACAGCCAAGCTGGGGCCGCTAGAGCTCAGGGGAAGAGGAAGAGAGACCTACAGAGCGCATGAAGGCCAGAGAAGCCATGATGAGAGAAAGAAAAACCTCTCCGACCATTTGGAGCCCCATCCGCTTCCAGGCTGGAGCTGCTCAGCGCACAGAGCAGGAGCAGGCAAAAGCCACAGCTGTGCCCTTCGGATGAAGTTGCATGGAGGTGGCAGGGGAGAAGAGGGCCTTGGTGGACCCCAAGCCAGCAAGACCACTAATAGGGTTCCTGTGGACCCACATAGGACCGAGGAGCCACAACAACTGAAAAAAAGGTGTAAGTCATCACAAGGGACCACCGTATAGCCCGTCCCATGGGAAGCGTTTACAGCATGGGCAGTGGGGGAAATTGGCCCACCGGGAGAACACTGGGACACAGCAAGGATAGCTAATCTGTCCCCCAATCAGCATAAGACCACTCAGAGGAGACTGGTCGGGAACACGGAATTTCATGGCGTGCAGTTTAATGAAACGACTCAGGCCCAGACCAATGTTTCTACACAACCCAGGTGTATTGGATTTCACTAAACCTGGAAGTCCTATAAAGTCAACCATTAAAACCTGAGCTGCACCAAAAGCCTTGCCCAAGGACTCAATAGCAAAGCAGCAATTTGGCTCAACCACAGAGCTCAAGTAAGTACTGGTCCCCAAAGGAAGTTCCCCCAGTTTAGAAGTAAGTGAAGGACAACAAGTTAGATCTAGCACAGAGTTTAAGTGGTGGGAACAGCAAATAATCCAACACAGAACTGAAAGAAAAAAAAAGAGTATCCACAACCTGAAACAAAGTTTGATATTAACTAGTAAAGGCCTCATTTCACCAAAGAACAACTATAACACCTAGAAGAACTGGAAGTCCCCTGGGCTACTAAGCCAAAAAAGGGGGACCAACCAGGCACACTTCCAGCACCATGGGGCATGCCCAGGATCCTGAGGCGTTGAGCCGGGGACTGGACACCCTCCCACAACAAGGCACACTGCCATTGCCACCACCAGCTAGGTAAGGAGCATGCCAAAAACATCACCTCCATGTGGGTGGCCCACTGCAGCCACCACAATAATCACAGCTGCCATGAAAGTGGCTAGAATGCCACCACCACCACGCAGATGGCCTGCCAGCCACTGGAGTGCATTGACACAAGGAGAGTTACCAGCAGAGACAAAGAAAAGAAGAGAACGTCTCTCTCCACAAAGCTCATTCCAGAGTGACAGAAGAAGCATCTGCTCTATGATGATATTGGGGGACCTGATCACATCTGTCAGCATTGGACAGATCATCTAGGCAACAAATCAACAGAGTTACCATTACTCTTTTAGAAGGAGAAAAGAAATCTAGGGTAATTGGGAGGGAGGAGGAAGAGAGAAGGGGGATGGGTAGAGATTGGACAAGGAGCATAAAGAATAAGTATGATTTGTAACAATACATATGCTAGTAAAATTGATTTGATCAACATATGGCAACATTGAACCCCCAAAATATGTATAATCAATTATGATTCAATAAAAATTAAAATAGGAAATTTGGGGAGGCTTCAAGATGGCGGTGGCTGCGGCGGTTGGCGCGGAGTAGCTGAGGTGGAAAAGGCGGCCACTGGGCCTAAGGCACCCGGGAAACTTGTGGACCTTCCTCTTGCCGTCTCTTAAGGGAGGACTGCTGCTGGTGGCCGGTCGTGGGAGCTGACCGCCACTTTGCCCTTGGCAGGAGAGGCTGCCTCGTTTACAGGCAACAGCTTTGAAGTGTGGAGCAGGAAAAGAACTGTTTCTTAGCTGCAAAAGCGAGTCTCAAAACAGGGAACACGGCGCCAGGGCTGCTGTGGATGCAGCCAGGATCCCGGAGGCCAGGGCCGCGCTGAAGGCAGCCAGCTGCCCTATTCAGGATTCGAGGTTTCAGGCCGGCATAAAAGAAGATTCCTGGGAGTGCCTGAGCTGCGCCGCGGGACCGACTAAGTAGCCCGAGGCGGCAGCGGCCAGACAGGGAGGGAGCCGCTGGACCCGGAACAGCAGGGAGCTGCCCGACCTGGCACAGCCCTGTGAGTGACCCCCGACCCGGCCCTGCTGGGGGGGGGGTGCAGACGCCCGCCCGGCTTCCACCTGCATCACCGGGCCACTCACCGCCCCCCGGGGCTGCCTCCATTTTCTCAGGTGGTGGCAGCTCAGGCCTGGCTCAGCCAAGCCTGTCCTCCTCGCCCAGCTCAGCTCGTCACTGAGCCTTCCCACTTGCTTGCCCCGGCGCAGGGCTTCCCGGGGCCTGTGGGCTGGCCTCCCCTCTCACTCCCTCCACGGTTCTCGGGCGGAGCTGGTGGCGTGGGGCGTCCCCGGCCAGCATCGGGAGGGCAAGGAAGTACGGGCTGGGCCGACTGTCACTCCACCACACCCGGGGCTACGCCCCTGGTAAGCTTCCTCTTACTGGGAGGCAGATACCATCTCTGCAGCCACCAGTTTGGAAAAACGCCTAACCGATTTCTGGTTAGGAATAGTGTGGTTGGAGAGTTCCCAAATCTGCTTGAACCTGCCGGAGAGCTGACTGCGGGCGGGCACCGGATTCGGTCCGCGCCGGGGGGATACAAAGGTGAACGGTGTGCTGCGGGCTCCTCCCCCGAGGAGCTCACGCTCTGGTGTGGGAGATAAGACAAGTACACAAATAACCGTGATACCAGGAGAAAGGTGATAAGTCCCGAGAAAGATCGACACAGTGCTACAAAGGCACCCAGAGTGACCAGTCGTCTGCGCCTAGCAGAAACCTGGTAGACTTCCTGGGTGAGGCAGTGCCGAGCAGGGTCTTGAAGGCCCAGCTGATAAACGAGGGTTGCAGAAGACACATCCCAGCCCAGCCCAGTGCACACAGAGCGGGGAGACGTCCGGCTAGCGAGGCGGAGACTCGACAGAAACCACACACCCGGTGGGGTCGAGACTGCACGATCCAACAGCCCGAGCCAGAGCGCACGGAACAGGGAGAAGTCCTGCACGGGAAGTGAAAGCTCAGCAGAGACCACACACCCTGAAGTACCGCCCCGTGATCCAGCAGCCCAGCAGAGTCCAAGCTGACCAGAGAGGTGGCTCCCCAGAGAGGCCCAAGACCCGAGGCAACCATACACACAAGGCACTAAAGGCCAACTGAGCAGTCACGGAGGTAGCCATACCAAATTGGCAACCACAGCAACATCTTAGTTAGTCAATAGTCTCAAACCTGTGGATGGTGAAACCCCCTGCCACAATGAATAAACATCAAAAAAAAAAAGATACCAGAAATACAAAAAATCAAGAAAGTACACCACCAAAAGTTAATAAATCTCAAACTCTAGATCCTATAGAACAAAAAGCCCTTGAAATGACTGACAAGGAATTGAGTGATAATTCTAAGGAAACTGAATGAGATACAAGAAAACTCAGCTAGACATCATGATGAAATGAGGAAAAGTATACAGGACCTGAAAGAGGAAATGTACAAGGAAATCAATGTCCTGAAAATAAATGTAGCAGATCTTGCTGAACTGAAGAAGTTATTCAGTGAAATAAAAAACACAACGGAGAGTTTAACCAGCAGGCTTGTCAAAGTTGAAGAGAGAACCTCTGAACTTGAAGATTGGCTAACTGAAATAACACAAGCAGACAAAAAGAAAGAAAAAAGAATCAAAGACATTGAAGAAAACCTGAGAGAGATATAAGACAACCTTAAGCGCTCAAATATCCGAGTCATGGGTATTCCAGAAGGGGAGGAAAACGGAGATTCCATTGAAAACATATTCAACAAAATAGTGGCAGAAAACTTCCCAGGTATAGGAAAAATCAACGATCTCCAAACATATTCAAACCAAAAAGGCCTTCTCCAAGACATGTCATAGTCAAATTGGCAAAACTCAGAGACAAAGAGAGAATCTTAAAAGCTGCAAGAGAGAAGCGTCAAATCACCTATAAGGGAGCTCCAATCAGGCTAACATCAGACTTTTCATCACAAACCCTAAAAGCCAGAAAGGAATGGGATGATATATTCAAAATACTAAAAGACAAAGATTGCCAGCCAAGAATACTCTACCCTACAAGGGTATCCTTCCGAAATGAAGGGCAAATAGTATATTTCTCAGACAAACAAAAACTGTGGGAATTCACTACCACACGACCACCCTTACAAGAAATCCTCAAGGGAGTACTGGGTTTGGTTCCTGAAAAATAGCTACCTACCACTGCCATAAAAACCCAAGAAAAATCAAAACCCACTAGTATAATAAAAATGGCATTCATGAAGAGAAAACAAACAAACAAAAATGCTATCTACAACCAAAGGAACCAACAAACACAGAAACCAAACAGTAAATCAGAAAGCAAGGAACAAAAGACACCTTAGACAACCAACCAACCAATAAAATGCTTGGAATAAATCAACACCTTTCAATAACAACTCTTAATGTAAAAGGCTTAAATTCCCCAATCAAAAGACACAGACTGGCTGACTGGATTAAAAAGGAGGACTCAACTATATGCTGCCTACAAGAGACCCACCTCACCCATAAAGATTCACATAGACTAAGTGTGAAAGGATGGAAAAAGATTTACCATGCAAACAGAAAAGAAAAACGAGCTGGAGTAGCTATTCTTATATCTGACAAAATAGACTTTAAACTAAAAACCATAAAAAGAGACAATGAGGGACACTACTTAATGATAAAAGGACTGATCCATCAAGAAGACATAACAATCATAAATATGTATGGACCCAATGTTGGAGCAGCCAGATTTATAAAACAAACTCTATTAGACCTAAAGAAGGAAATAGACACTAATACCATAAGAGCAGGGGACCTGAACACCCCACTGTCAATATTAGACAGATCTAGGCAAAGAATCAGTAGAGAAACACAAGATCTAAACAAGACTCTAGACCAATTGGACTTGGCAGATATCTACAGAACATTCCATCCAACAACCTCAGAATATTCATTCTTCTCATCAGCACATGGATCATTCTCCAGGATAGATCATATATTAGGTCACAAATCAAGTCTCAATAAATTCAAAAAAATTAGAATAATCCCATGTATTTTCTCAGACCACAATGGATTAAAACTAGAAATTAATAACAAATGAAACTCTGGAAACTATACAAACACATGGAAATTAAACAGCATTCTACTTAATGACATATGGGTCCAAGAAGAAATCAAGCAGGAAATCAAAAGATTTATTGAAAATAATGAAAATAATGATACATCATACCAAAACCTGTGGGATACTGCAAAAGCAGTATTAAGGGGGAAATTTATTGCATTAAATGCTCACCTCAGAAGAATGGAAAGATGGCAAGTGAACAACCTAACCCTTCACCTTAAAGAACTAGAAAAACAAGAACAATCCAAACCTAAAGTTAGCAGACGGAAAGAAATCATTAAGATCAGAGCAGAATGGAATAAAATTGAAACCAAAAAAACAATACAAAAGATCAATGAATCAAAAAGTTGGTTTTTTGAAAAGATAAATAAAATTGACAAACCATTAGCATGGCTAACAAAAAAAAGAAGAGAGAAGACTCAAATAACCAAAATTAGAAATGAAAAAGGCGATATTACAACTGATTCATATGAAATACAAGGAATCATTCGAGACTACTATAAACAACTATACGCCAACAAATTTGAAAATCTGGAGGAAATGGATAAATTTCTGGACACACAAAGCTCCCAAAACTGAACCATCAAGACGCAGAAAATTTGAACAGACCAATAACAGTAAAGGAGATTGAAGCTGTTATCAGAAGGCTCCCAACAAAGAAAAGCCCAGGACCAGATGGATTCACAGCAGAATTTTACCAAACATTCAAAGAGGAATTGACACCGATTCTTTACAAACTATTCCAAAAGATTGCAACAGATGCAAATCTCCCAAACTCATTCTATGAAGCAAACATCATCCTGGTACCAAAACCAGGTAAAGATATAACCAAAAATGAAAACTACAGGCTGATATCCTTGATGAATATAGATGCAAAAATCCTCACTAAAATACTAGCAAACAGAATACAGCAACATATACGTAAAATCATTCACCATGATCAACTGGGATTCATCCCAGTGATGCAAGGTTGGTTCAACATACGCAAATCAATAAATGTGATACACCGTATTAATAAACTCAAACACAAGGACCATATGATCATCTCTATAGATGCTGAAAAAGCATTTGATAAAGTTCAGCACTCGTTCATGACAAAGACCCTCTATAAGTTAGGTATAGAGGGAAATTATCTCAACATAATTAAAGCCATATATGCCAAACCCACTGCCAATATCATCCTGAATGGGGAAAAGCTGAAAGCTTTTCCTTTAAGAACAGGAACTAGACAAGGATGCCCACTCTCACCACTCCTATTCAACATAGTGTTGGAAGTACTAGCCAGAGCAATCAGAGAAGAGAAGGAAATAAAGGGCATCCAGATTGGAAAAGATGAAGTCAAACTGTCCCTGTTTGCAGATGACATGATCCTATATATCGAACAGCCTAAAACCTCTACAAAAAAACTGTTGGAATTGATAAATGATTTCAGCACAGTAGCAGGATACAAAATCAACACACAAAAATCAGTAGCATTTCTTTTCTCCAATAGTGAACATGCAGAACGAGAAATCAAGAAAGCCTGCCCATTTACAATAGCCACCAAAAAAATAAAATACTTAGGAATTGAGTTAACCAAGGAGGTGAAAAATCTCTATAATGAGAACTACAAACCACTGCTGAGAGAAATTAGAGAGGATACGAGAAGATGGAAAGATATCCCATGCTCTTGGATTGGAAGAATCAACATAGTGAAAATGTCTATACTACCCAAAGTGATATACAAATTCAATGCAATCCCCATCAAAATTCCAAAGACATTTTTCTCAGAAATGGAAAAAACTATTCAGACATTCATATGGAACAATAAAAGACCATGCATAGCCAAAGCAATGCTGACCAAAAAAAATAAAGCTGGAGGCATAACACTACCTGACTTTAAGCTATACTACAAAGCTATAATAACCAAAACAGTATGGTACTGGCATAAAAACAGACACACTGACCAATGGAATAGAATAGAGAATCCAGAAATCAACCCACACACTTACTGCCATCTGATCTTTGACAAAGGCACCAAGCCTATTCACTGGGGAAGGGACTGCCTCTTCAGCAAATGGTGCTGGGATAACTGGATATCCATAAGCAGGAGAATGAAACTAGACGCATACCTCTCAGCATATACTAAAATCAACTCAAAATGGATTAAGGATTTAAATATACACCCTGAAACAATAAAACTTCTTAAAGAAAACATAGGAGAAACACTTCAGGAAATAGGACTGGACACAGACTTCATGAATACGACCCCAAAAGCATGGGCAACCAAAGGAAAAATAAACAAATGGGATTATATCAAACTAAAAAGCTTCTGCACAGCAAAAGAAACAATTAACAGAGTTAAAAGACAACCAATAGAGTGGGAGAAAATATTTGCAAAATATACATCTGACAAAGGATTAATATCCAGAATGTATAAGGAACTCAAACAACTTTACAAGAAAAAAACAAGCAACCCAATTAAAAAATGGGCAAATGAGCTAAGTAGGCATTTCTCTAAGGAAGATATCCAAATGGCCAACAGACATATGAAAAAATGCTCAACATCACTCAGCATCTGGGAAATGCAAATCAAAACTACACTGAGATACCATCTAACCCCAGTTAGGATGGCTAAAATCCAAAAGACTCTGAACGATAAATGCTGGCGAGGTTGTGGAGAAAAAGGAACTCTCATATATTGTTGGTGGGACTGCAAAATGGTGCAGCCTCTATGGAAAATGGTATGGAGGTTCCTCAAACAATTGCAGATAGATCTACCATATGACCCAGCTATCCCACTGCTGGGAATATACCCAGAGGAATGGAAATCATCAAGTCGAAGGTATACCTGTTTCCCAATGTTCATCGCAGCACTCTTTACAATAGCCAAGAGTTGGAACCAGCCCAAATGTCCATCATCAGATGAGTGGATACGGAAAATGTGGTACATCTACACAATGGAATACTACTCAGCTATAAAAACGAATGAAATACTGCCATTTGCAACAACATGGATGGACCTTGAGAGAATTATATTAAGTGAAACAAGTCAGGCACAGAAAGGAATACCACATGTTCTCACTTATTGGTGGGAGCTAAAAATTAATATATAAATTCACACACACACACACACACACACACACACACACACACACACAAAAAAAAACCGGGGGGGGCGGGGGGGAAGAAGATATAACAACCACAATTACTTGAAGTTGATATGACAAGCAAACAGAGGGGACATTGGTGTGGGGGAGGGAGGGAGGGAGGAGGGTGGGAGGTTTTGGTGAGGGGCAAAAATAATCAGCCACAATGTATATTGACAAAATAAAATTAAAAATTAAAATTAAAATTTTAAAAAATTGTAAATTTTAGGATCAAGTACTTCAGGGCCCTCTAGTGGCCACTGATCACCACCGCAATCTCATTTTGGTCCATCTTGACACCAGCTATCTCCCTGCAAATAACCTTCTCCAACCATTGGGCAGGGACAGCTTTATGGCATCTTGCTAAGACCCTCCCTCTTAACCTCATTAAAATCTCATTAAATTAAATTATACTTACTCATGTTTACAGCCTTGAACCTACAGCTCATCAGTTTCAAGACACTTCACTTGGATCTCTGCCTCATTTCGTCTCTTTCATCTTAGCCCAAGACATCACAATAGTGTAAGGGAACATAAGTTTTCTTGTGAATTGGGGGATGGAAACATTGTTCCTAATTTCATAATTAACACAATTCTTTGTGCACTCTTTTCCCTATTATGGACACATTCTCCAAAAGTTGTAAATATTGCCTAGAGTATCAGTGTTCATATCTTTTTCAGCTGATATTCCCTAGTTTACACAATCATTCCTTCCTACTAGGTATTTGCTTCTAGTGTTTTTCTGTTACAAATAAAAGTATATTATTTAACATTTTTTAAAATTTGCCTACTTCTGAAGATTTTAATTAAGTAAATGTTAACACAAAAAGCTGATCAAATTTAAAGTATATTATTACAATGTATTTTGAACAAGAAAACTACTTATATGCCCTAACATGCACTTATATGGACTACAGTGGATTTAACTGTAATAAACCTGCCCAAAACAAAGGTACCCACCCAGCCCAGGCTTATGAAACTTGACCAAAATATTCCTTAATCTTTTAAATGACAACCTCTTAAATCAACCAAATAACTTAATACATGGAAAAATCTAACTGTGCCTATCGCATATGAACACTAAATAAATGTCAACTATTGCAAATTCTCATCTTGTGTTTCTGCAACATTACTGGCAAACCAAAAAACAAAAAACAACCAAAAAAGCATCTTGTCCTGCCCCCATTATAAGTAAGTCACAGTGAGGGGGGAAAAGCTAATACTCTGCAACCTGAGATAACCCAAAAAGTCACCTCATCCTTGTCCAGTTCATATCCCCCAAATAAATGAAACTTTGGGCATATACTGCAAGTAACTGAAAGCCTAACAAATATTATACCCAACTTGGCAACCTCTGCAGATATAATACTTTTCAAATAGTTTTTCTATAATAAATAGACTATTAGCTTGGTCATGTTGTGAGAAAAACTTTTCCTCTACCAGCTTAGGTTTGAGTGGTCTGAAGTCTGTGGAATAATTGACAACAGATTAACAGAAAGATTAACAGAAGAAAAGTTCACTACCCATGCATAAGGGAGTATTCTATAAGAAGTGGTTCCCTGAACAGTCAGAGGTAAGGGTTTATATACCAGCAAGGGCTTCATTGGGAAAACAAAGGTTCTGATAAGGCTCAACGTACACAATTTTTTTGGAATGTCACAGTTGTAAACGTCAGTCACCTCCCTGTCTGCAAACACCCTGAGAGAGAGTTTATAATAGCATCTCGTGGGCAGTTCTGTTTTCAGTCAGATAAGACTTATTTCTACAACTATTATGTGTTCAAGTGTTTTCAGTTTAAAGTAATCTTTATGCCTTTCTTGTGGTTTGTTGGTCTCTTCACTTCCCCCATTTGAAACTTCATTTGAAGTTTCATAGACAAAGAATTGAGTTATTCACTATGGGAAAAAGACTGAGATGAGTAGTTGGGAGGTAAGAGATCTGCAAGCAGAAAGAACATAGACTATAACAAAGAGAAAAGAAAAATCGAAACACATCGTTCCATATTCTGCTGAACCAGTCTCCCAATCCTGGGAATAGTTCAGTCCATTTAAATGATTGTGCCTCATTTATCTGATATAAAATATTGACCTTTCCTTTTAAGTGGTGTAAATTAGATAGTATTCATCCAGTCTGATTTATACAGAAGCAGCATTGTTGCCAATAATTGCACAAGCTCCTCCTTGTTGGGCAGTCAGCATATCTAGGGCACAATTTTAAAGTACAACAGAGGCTAAACTGCTAACTTCTGATTGTTAGGTCATGCCAATCATGCCATTCATTTGGCATGATTCCTAGGTCTATATAGTAGATGTGAATCTTTGTTCTTTTACTTTGGGAATGTATAGGGTTGTTCTTTCTAGGTCATAAATTTGCAGACTTGGAAAAAGGATTCTCATTACTGAATGGAAATTGGTGCTGCAATACACAAGTGGATTGTCTACAATGTCTCATCAGTGGTATTACTTTATGTGTGAAGGAGCACAAGTTGGTAATTTGGCTAGCATTCAAAGTGGGATACCTGGTGAGGGAAGGCACGAGATATCTGAGTCCATACCCTGACCACTTAGGAAGGAACCCACATAAAAAAATGAGACCAGAGTTTCAAGATGGCGGCGGCTGCGGCGGCTGGCGCGGAGTAGCAGAGGTGGAAAAGGTGGCCACTGGGCCTCAGGCAGCCGGGAAACTTGTGGACCTTCCTCTGGCCATCTCTTAAGGGAGGACTGCTGCTGCTGGCTGGTCGTGGGGGCTCAACGCCACTTTGCCCCCGGCAGGAGAGGCTGCCTCATTTAAAGGCAACAGCTTTGAAGTGTGGAGCAGGAAAAGAACTGATTCTTAGCTGCAAAAGCGAGTCTTGAAACAGGGAACACGGCGCCAGGGCTGCTGTGGATGCAGCCAGGATCCCGGAGGCTGGGGCCGCACTGAAGGCGGCCAGCTGCCCTATTCAGGATTCGAGGTTTCAGGCCGGCATTAAAGAAGATTCCTGGGAGCGCCCGAGCGGCGCCGCGACTGAACAGCCCGAGGCGGCAGCGCCGAGAACACGGAAGGCAACAAACCAGAGACAGAGCGAGCGCCCGACCTGGCACAGCACTGTGAGTGATCCCTGGCACAGCCCTGTTCGGGGGGTGGATGCCTACGCGGCTCCCGCCTGCACCACCAGGCCACTCACTGCCCCGGTGCTGCCTCCATTTTCCCAGGTGCGGGCAGCTCCACCCTGCTCGGCCATCACTGAGCCCATTTGCTTGGCCTGGCGCGGGGCTTTCCGGACCCTGCGGGCCGGACTCCTCTCCCACTCCCTCCGCGGTTCTCTGGCGGGGCTGGGGGTGTGGGGCGTCCCGACCAGTGTTGGGAGGGCTAGGAAGTAAGGGCGGGCCGACTGTCACTCCACCACACCCTGGACTCCGGCCCCGGTAAACTTCCTGTTACTGGGAGGCAGATACCATCTCTGCGACCACCAGTTTGGAAAAAAGCCTAACGAATTTCTGGTTGGGAATAGTGTGGTAGGAGAGTTCCCAGGTCCGCTTGAACCTGACGGAGAGCAGGCTGCAGGCGGGCACTAGACTCGGTTTATACCGGGGGGATACAAAGGTGAACAAGACCCGAGAAAGATCTACACAGTGCTACAAAGGCACCCAGAGAGACCGGTCGTCTGTGCCTAGCAGAAACCTGGTAGACTTCCTGGGCGAGGCGGTGCTGAGCAGGGTCTTGAAGGCCCAGCTGATAGACGAGGGGTGCAGAAGACACACCCCAGCCCAGCACAGTGTGCACAGAGGGGGGAGACGTGCGGCCAGGGAGGCGGAGACTCGACAGAAACCACACACCCGGTGGGGTCGCCACTGCACGATCTAACAACCTGGGCCAGAGCACACGGAACGGGGAGAAGTCCTGTACAGAAAGTGAAAGCTCAACAGAGATCACACACCCTGTGGTACGTGATCCACCAGCCCAGCAGAGTACAAGCTGACCAGAAAGGTGGATCCCCGGAGAAGCCCAAGACCCGAGGCAACCACACACACAAGACACTAGAGGCCAACTGAACAGTCACGGCGGGAGCCATACCAAATTGGCAACCACAGCAACATCCTAGTTAGTCATTAGTCTCAAACTGGTGGACTGTGAAACCCCCTGCCACAATGAATAAACACCAAAAAAAAGACACCAGAAATACAAAAAATCAAGAAAGTACACCACCAGAAGTTAATAAATCTCATACTCTAGATCCTATAGAACAAGAAGCCCTTGAAATAACTGACAAGGAATTTCGAGTGATAATTCTAAGGAAACTGAATGAGATACAAGAAAACTCAGCTAGACATCATGATGAAATGAGGAAAAGTATACAGGATCTGAAAGAGGAAATATACAAGGAAATCAATGTCCTGAAAAAAAATGTAGCAGAACTTGCTGAACTGAAGAAGTTATTCAGCGAAATAAAAAACACAACGGAGAGTTTAACCAGCAGGCTTGTCGAAGTTGAAGAGAGAACCTCTGAACTTGAAGATGGGCTGTTTGAAATAACACAAGCAGACAAAAAGAAAGAAAAAAGAATCAAGGACATGGAAGAAAATCTGAGAGAGATATCAGACAACCTCAAGCGCTCAAATATCCGAGTCATGGGTATTCCAGAAGGGGAGGAAAATGGAGATTCCATTGAAAACATATTCAAAAAAATAGTGGCAGAAAACTTCCCAGGTATAGGAAAAATCACAGATCTTCAGATCCAGGAAGCTCAACGATCTCCAAACGTATTCAACCCAAAAAGGCCTTCTCCAAGACATGTCATAGTCAAACTGGCAAAACTCAGAGACAAAGAGAGAATCTTAAAAGCTGCAAGAGAGAAGCGTCAAATCACCTATAAGGGAGCCCCAATCAGGTTAACATCAGACTTTTCATCACAAACCCTAAAAGCTAGAAAGGAATGGGATGATATTTTCAAAATACTAAAAGACAAAGATTGCCAGCCAAGAATACTCTACCCTGCAAGGCTATCCTTCCGAAATGAGGGGCAAATAGTATATTTCTCAGACAAACAAAAACTGCGGGAGTTCACTACCACAAGACCACCCTTACAAGAAATCCTCAAGGGAGTACTGGGTTTGGTTCCTGAAAAATAACTACCACTGCCATAAAAACCTAAGAAAAATCTAAACCCGCTAGTACAATAAAAATGGCATTCATGAAGAGAAAACAAGCTAACAAAAACACTATCTACAACCTAAGGAACCAACAAACAAAGAAACCAAACAGTAAATCAGAAAGCAAGGAACAAAAGACACCTAAGACAACCAAACAACCAATAAAATGCTAGGAATAAATCAACACCTTTCAATAACAACTCTTAATGTTAAAGGCTTAAATTCCCCAATTAAAAGACACAGACTGGCTGACTGGATCAAAAAGCAGGACCCAACTATATGCTGCCTACAAGAGACCCACCTCACCCATAAAGATTCACATAGACTAAGAGTGAAAGGATGGTAAAAGATTTACCATGCAAACAGAAAAGAAAAACGAGCTGGAGTGGCTATTCTTATATCTGACAAAATAGACTTTAAACTAAAAACCATAAAAAGAGACAATGAGGGACACTACTTAATGATAAAAGGACTGATCCATCAAGAAGACGTAACAATCATAAATATGTACGCACCCAATGTTGGAGCAGCCAGATTTATAAAACAAACTCTATTAGACCTAAAGAAGGAAATAGACACTAATACCATAATAGCAGGGGACCTGAACACTCCACTGTCAATATTAGACAGATCATCTAGGCAAAGAATCAGTAGAGAAACACAAGATCTAAACAAGACTCTAGACCAATTGGAATTGGCAGATATCTACAGAACATTCCACCCAACAACCTCAGAATATTCATTCTTCTCATCAGCACATGGATCATTCTCCAGGATAGATCACATATTAGGTCACAAATCAAGTCTCAATAAATTCAAAAAAATTGCAATTATCCCATGTATCTTCTCAGACCACAATGGATTAAAACTAGAAATTAATAACAAACAAAACTCTGGAAACTATACAAACACATGGAAATTAAACAGCATTCTACTTAATGACATATGGGTCCAAGAAGAAATCAAGCAGGAAATCAAAAAGTTTATTGAAACTAATGAAAACAATGATACATCATACCAAAACCTGTGGGATACTGCAAAAGCAGTATTGAGGGGAAAATTTATTGCATTAAATGCTCACTTCAGAAGAATGGAAAGATGGCAAGTGAACAACCTAACACTTCACCTTAAAGAACTAGAAAAACAAGAACAATCCAATCCTAAAGTTAGCAGACAGAAAGAAATCATTAAGATCAGAGCAGAACTGAATGAAATTGAAAACCAAAAAACAATTCAAAAGATCAACGAATCAAAAAGTTGGTTTTTTGAAAAGATAAATAAAATTGACAAACCATTAGCATGGCTAACAAAAAAAAGAAGAGAGAAGACTCAAATAACAAAAATTAGAAATGAAAAATGCAATATCACAACTGATTCATATGAAATACAAGGAATCATTCGAGACTACTATAAACAACTATACGCCAACAAATTTGAAAATCTGGAGGAAATGGATAAATTTCTGGACACACACAAGCTCCCAAAACTGAACCGTGAAGACGTAGAAAATTTGAACAGACCAATAACAGTAAAGGAGATTGAAGCTGTTATCAGAAGGCTCCCAACAAAGAAAAGCCCAGGACCAGATGGATTCACAGCAGAATTTTACCAAACATTCAAAGAGGAATTGACACCGATTCTTTACAAACTATTCCAAAAGATTGAAACGGACGCAAATCTCCCAAACTCATTCTATGAAGCAAACATCATCCTGATACCAAAACCAGGTAAAGATATAACCAAAAAAGAAAACTACAGGCCGATATCCTTGAAGAATATAGATGCAAAAATCCTCACTAAAATACTAGCAAACAGAATACAGCAACACATACGAAAAATTATTCATCACGATCAAGTGGGATTCATCCCAGGGATGCAAGATTGGTTCAACATACGCAAATCAATAAATGTGATACACCATATTAATAAACTCAAACACAAGGACCATATGATCATCTCTATAGATGCTGAAAAAGCATTTGATAAAGTTCAGCACTCATTCATGACAAAGACCCTCTATAAGTTAGGTATAGAGGGAAAGTATCTCAACATAATTAAAGCCATATATGCCAAACCCACTGCCAATATCATCCTGAATGGGGAAAAGCTGAAAGCTTTTCCTTTAAGAACAGGAACTAGACAAGGATGCCCACTCTCACCACTCCTATTCAACATAGTGTTGGAAGTACTAGCCAGAGCAATCAGAGAAGAGAAGGAAATAAAGGGCATCCAGATTGGAAAAGATGAAGTCAAACTGTCCCTGTTTGCAGATGACATGATCCTATATATCGAACAGCCTAAAACCTCTACAAAAAAACTGTTGGAATTGATAAATGATTTCAGCACAGTAGCAGGATACAAAATCAACACACAAAAATCAGTAGCATTTCTTTTCTCCAATAGTGAACATGCAGAACGAGAAATCAAGAAAGCCTGCCCATTTACAATAGCCACCAAAAAAATAAAATACTTAGGAATTGAGTTAACCAAGGAGGTGAAAAATCTCTATAATGAGAACTACAAACCACTGCTGAGAGAAATTAGAGAGGATACAAGAAGATGGAAAGATATCCCATGCTCTTGGATTGGAAGAATCAACATAGTGAAAATGTCCATACTACCCAAAGTGATATACAAATTCAATGCAATCCCCATCAAAATTCCAAAGACATTTTTCTCAGAAATGGAAAAAACTATTCAGACATTTATATGGAACAATAAAAGACCACGAATAGCCAAAGCAATGCTCAGCAAAAAAAATAAAGCTGGAGGCATAACACTACCTGACTTTAAGCTATACTACAAAGCGATAATAACCAAAACAGTATGGTACTGGCATAAAAACAGACACACTGACCAATGGAATAGAATAGAGAATCCAGAAATCAAGCCACACACTTACTGCCATCTGATCTTTGACAAAGGCACCAAGCCTATTCACTGGGGAAGGGACTGCCTCTTCAGCAAGTGGTGCTGGGATAACTGGATATCGATATGCAGGAGAATGAAACTAGATCCATACCTCTCACCGTATACTAAAATCAACTCAAAATGGATTAAGGATTTAAATATACACCCTGAGACAATAAAACTTCTTAAAGAAAACATAGGAGAAACACTTCAGGAAATAGGACTGGGCACAGACTTCATGAATACGACCCCAAAAGCACGGGCAACCAAAGGAAAAATAAACAAATGGGATTATATCAAACTAAAAAGCTTCTGCACAGCAAAAGAAACAATTAAAAGAGTTAAAAGACAACCAACAGAGTGGGAGAAAATATTTGCAAAATATACATCTGACAAAGGATTAATATCCCGAATGTATAAGGAACTCAAACAACTTTACAAGAAGAAAACAAGCAACCCAATTAAAAAATGGGCAAATGAGCTAAGTAGGCATTTCTCTAAGGAAGATATCCAAATGGCCAACAGACATATGAAAAAATGCTCAACATCACTCAGCATCTGGGAAATGCAAATCAAAACTACACTGAGATACCATCTAACCCCAGTTAGGATGGCTAAAATCCAAAAGACTCTGAACGATAAATGCTGGCGAGGTTGTGGAGAAAAAGGAACTCTCATATATTGTTGGTGGGACTGCAAAATGGTGCAGCCTCTATGGAAAATGGTATGGAGGTTCCTCAAACAATTGCAGATAGATCTACCATATGACCCAGCTATCCCACTGCTGGGAATATACCCAGAGGAATGGAAATCATCAAGTCGAAGGTATACCTGTTTCCCAATGTTCATCGCAGCACTCTTTACAATAGCCAAGAGTTGGAACCAGCCCAAATGTCCATCATCAGATGAGTGGATACGGAAAATGTGGTACATCTACACAATGGAATACTACTCAGCTATAAAAACGAATGAAATACTGCCATTTGCAACAACATGGATGGACCTTGAGAGAATTATATTAAGTGAAACAAGTCAGGCACAGAAAGGAATACCACATGTTCTCACTTATTGGTGGGAGCTAAAAATTAATATATAAATTCACACACACACACACACACACACACACACACACACACACACAAAAAAAAACCGGGGGGGGCGGGGGGGAAGAAGATATAACAACCACAATTACTTGAAGTTGATATGACAAGCAAACAGAGGGGACATTGGTGTGGGGGAGGGAGGGAGGGAGGAGGGTGGGAGGTTTTGGTGAGGGGCAAAAATAATCAGCCACAATGTATATTGACAAAATAAAATTAAAAATTAAAATTAAAATTTTAAAAAATTGTAAATTTTAGGATCAAGTACTTCAGGGCCCTCTAGTGGCCACTGATCACCACCGCAATCTCATTTTGGTCCATCTTGACACCAGCTATCTCCCTGCAAATAACCTTCTCCAACCATTGGGCAGGGACAGCTTTATGGCATCTTGCTAAGACCCTCCCTCTTAACCTCATTAAAATCTCATTAAATTAAATTATACTTACTCATGTTTACAGCCTTGAACCTACAGCTCATCAGTTTCAAGACACTTCACTTGGATCTCTGCCTCATTTCGTCTCTTTCATCTTAGCCCAAGACATCACAATAGTGTAAGGGAACATAAGTTTTCTTGTGAATTGGGGGATGGAAACATTGTTCCTAATTTCATAATTAACACAATTCTTTGTGCACTCTTTTCCCTATTATGGACACATTCTCCAAAAGTTGTAAATATTGCCTAGAGTATCAGTGTTCATATCTTTTTCAGCTGATATTCCCTAGTTTACACAATCATTCCTTCCTACTAGGTATTTGCTTCTAGTGTTTTTCTGTTACAAATAAAAGTATATTATTTAACATTTTTTAAAATTTGCCTACTTCTGAAGATTTTAATTAAGTAAATGTTAACACAAAAAGCTGATCAAATTTAAAGTATATTATTACAATGTATTTTGAACAAGAAAACTACTTATATGCCCTAACATGCACTTATATGGACTACAGTGGATTTAACTGTAATAAACCTGCCCAAAACAAAGGTACCCACCCAGCCCAGGCTTATGAAACTTGACCAAAATATTCCTTAATCTTTTAAATGACAACCTCTTAAATCAACCAAATAACTTAATACATGGAAAAATCTAACTGTGCCTATCGCATATGAACACTAAATAAATGTCAACTATTGCAAATTCTCATCTTGTGTTTCTGCAACATTACTGGCAAACCAAAAAACAAAAAACAACCAAAAAAGCATCTTGTCCTGCCCCCATTATAAGTAAGTCACAGTGAGGGGGGAAAAGCTAATACTCTGCAACCTGAGATAACCCAAAAAGTCACCTCATCCTTGTCCAGTTCATATCCCCCAAATAAATGAAACTTTGGGCATATACTGCAAGTAACTGAAAGCCTAACAAATATTATACCCAACTTGGCAACCTCTGCAGATATAATACTTTTCAAATAGTTTTTCTATAATAAATAGACTATTAGCTTGGTCATGTTGTGAGAAAAACTTTTCCTCTACCAGCTTAGGTTTGAGTGGTCTGAAGTCTGTGGAATAATTGACAACAGATTAACAGAAAGATTAACAGAAGAAAAGTTCACTACCCATGCATAAGGGAGTATTCTATAAGAAGTGGTTCCCTGAACAGTCAGAGGTAAGGGTTTATATACCAGCAAGGGCTTCATTGGGAAAACAAAGGTTCTGATAAGGCTCAACGTACACAATTTTTTTGGAATGTCACAGTTGTAAACGTCAGTCACCTCCCTGTCTGCAAACACCCTGAGAGAGAGTTTATAATAGCATCTCGTGGGCAGTTCTGTTTTCAGTCAGATAAGACTTATTTCTACAACTATTATGTGTTCAAGTGTTTTCAGTTTAAAGTAATCTTTATGCCTTTCTTGTGGTTTGTTGGTCTCTTCACTTCCCCCATTTGAAACTTCATTTGAAGTTTCATAGACAAAGAATTGAGTTATTCACTATGGGAAAAAGACTGAGATGAGTAGTTGGGAGGTAAGAGATCTGCAAGCAGAAAGAACATAGACTATAACAAAGAGAAAAGAAAAATCGAAACACATCGTTCCATATTCTGCTGAACCAGTCTCCCAATCCTGGGAATAGTTCAGTCCATTTAAATGATTGTGCCTCATTTATCTGATATAAAATATTGACCTTTCCTTTTAAGTGGTGTAAATTAGATAGTATTCATCCAGTCTGATTTATACAGAAGCAGCATTGTTGCCAATAATTGCACAAGCTCCTCCTTGTTGGGCAGTCAGCATATCTAGGGCACAATTTTAAAGTACAACAGAGGCTAAACTGCTAACTTCTGATTGTTAGGTCATGCCAATCATGCCATTCATTTGGCATGATTCCTAGGTCTATATAGTAGATGTGAATCTTTGTTCTTTTACTTTGGGAATGTATAGGGTTGTTCTTTCTAGGTCATAAATTTGCAGACTTGGAAAAAGGATTCTCATTACTGAATGGAAATTGGTGCTGCAATACACAAGTGGATTGTCTACAATGTCTCATCAGTGGTATTACTTTATGTGTGAAGGAGCACAAGTTGGTAATTTGGCTAGCATTCAAAGTGGGATACCTGGTGAGGGAAGGCACGAGATATCTGAGTCCATACCCTGACCACTTAGGAAGGAACCCACATAAAAAAATGAGACCAGAGTTTCAAGATGGCGGCGGCTGCGGCGGCTGGCGCGGAGTAGCAGAGGTGGAAAAGGTGGCCACTGGGCCTCAGGCAGCCGGGAAACTTGTGGACCTTCCTCTGGCCATCTCTTAAGGGAGGACTGCTGCTGCTGGCTGGTCGTGGGGGCTCAACGCCACTTTGCCCCCGGCAGGAGAGGCTGCCTCATTTAAAGGCAACAGCTTTGAAGTGTGGAGCAGGAAAAGAACTGATTCTTAGCTGCAAAAGCGAGTCTTGAAACAGGGAACACGGCGCCAGGGCTGCTGTGGATGCAGCCAGGATCCCGGAGGCTGGGGCCGCACTGAAGGCGGCCAGCTGCCCTATTCAGGATTCGAGGTTTCAGGCCAGCATTAAAGAAGATTCCAGGGAGCGCCCGAGCGGCGCCGCGACTGAACAGCCCGAGGCGGCAGCGCCGAGAACACGGAAGGCAACAAACCAGAGACAGAGCGAGCGCCCGACCTGGCACAGCACTGTGAGTGATCCCTGGCACAGCCCTGTTCGGGGGGTGGATGCCTACGCGGCTCCCGCCTGCACCACCAGGCCACTCACTGCCCCGGTGCTGCCTCCATTTTCCCAGGTGCGGGCAGCTCCACCCTGCTCGGCCATCACTGAGCCCATTTGCTTGGCCTGGCGCGGGGCTTTCCGGACCCTGCGGGCCGGACTCCTCTCCCACTCCCTCCGCGGTTCTCTGGCGGGGCTGGGGGTGTGGGGCGTCCCGACCAGTGTTGGGAGGGCTAGGAAGTAAGGGCGGGCCGACTGTCACTCCACCACACCCTGGACTCCGGCCCCGGTAAACTTCCTGTTACTGGGAGGCAGATACCATCTCTGCGACCACCAGTTTGGAAAAAAGCCTAACGAATTTCTGGTTGGGAATAGTGTGGTAGGAGAGTTCCCAGGTCCGCTTGAACCTGACGGAGAGCAGGCTGCAGGCGGGCACTAGACTCGGTTTATACCGGGGGGATACAAAGGTGAACAAGACCCGAGAAAGATCTACACAGTGCTACAAAGGCACCCAGAGAGACCGGTCGTCTGTGCCTAGCAGAAACCTGGTAGACTTCCTGGGCGAGGCGGTGCTGAGCAGGGTCTTGAAGGCCCAGCTGATAGACGAGGGGTGCAGAAGACACACCCCAGCCCAGCACAGTGTGCACAGAGGGGGGAGACGTGCGGCCAGGGAGGCGGAGACTCGACAGAAACCACACACCCGGTGGGGTCGCCACTGCACGATCTAACAACCTGGGCCAGAGCACACGGAACGGGGAGAAGTCCTGTACAGAAAGTGAAAGCTCAACAGAGATCACACACCCTGTGGTACGTGATCCACCAGCCCAGCAGAGTACAAGCTGACCAGAAAGGTGGATCCCCGGAGAAGCCCAAGACCCGAGGCAACCACACACACAAGACACTAGAGGCCAACTGAACAGTCACGGCGGGAGCCATACCAAATTGGCAACCACAGCAACATCCTAGTTAGTCATTAGTCTCAAACTGGTGGACTGTGAAACCCCCTGCCACAATGAATAAACACCAAAAAAAAGACACCAGAAATACAAAAAATCAAGAAAGTACACCACCAAAAGTTAATAAATCTCATACTCTAGATCCTATAGAACAAGAAGCCCTTGAAATAACTGACAAGGAATTTCGAGTGATAATTCTAAGGAAACTGAATGAGATACAAGAAAACTCAGCTAGACATCATGATGAAATGAGGAAAAGTATACAGGATCTGAAAGAGGAAATATACAAGGAAATCAATGTCCTGAAAAAAAATGTAGCAGAACTTGCTGAACTGAAGAAGTTATTCAGCGAAATAAAAAACACAACGGAGAGTTTAACCAGCAGGCTTGTCGAAGTTGAAGAGAGAACCTCTGAACTTGAAGATGGGCTGTTTGAAATAACACAAGCAGACAAAAAGAAAGAAAAAAGAATCAAGGACATGGAAGAAAATCTGAGAGAGATATCAGACAACCTCAAGCGCTCAAATATCCGAGTCATGGGTATTCCAGAAGGGGAGGAAAATGGAGATTCCATTGAAAACATATTCAAAAAAATAGTGGCAGAAAACTTCCCAGGTATAGGAAAAATCACAGATCTTCAGATCCAGGAAGCTCAACGATCTCCAAACGTATTCAACCCAAAAAGGCCTTCTCCAAGACATGTCATAGTCAAACTGGCAAAACTCAGAGACAAAGAGAGAATCTTAAAAGCTGCAAGAGAGAAGCGTCAAATCACCTATAAGGGAGCCCCAATCAGGTTAACATCAGACTTTTCATCACAAACCCTAAAAGCTAGAAAGGAATGGGATGATATTTTCAAAATACTAAAAGACAAAGATTGCCAGCCAAGAATACTCTACCCTGCAAGGCTATCCTTCCGAAATGAGGGGCAAATAGTATATTTCTCAGACAAACAAAAACTGCGGGAGTTCACTACCACAAGACCACCCTTACAAGAAATCCTCAAGGGAGTACTGGGTTTGGTTCCTGAAAAATAACTACCACTGCCATAAAAACCTAAGAAAAATCTAAACCCGCTAGTACAATAAAAATGGCATTCATGAAGAGAAAACAAGCTAACAAAAACACTATCTACAACCTAAGGAACCAACAAACAAAGAAACCAAACAGTAAATCAGAAAGCAAGGAACAAAAGACACCTAAGACAACCAAACAACCAATAAAATGCTAGGAATAAATCAACACCTTTCAATAACAACTCTTAATGTTAAAGGCTTAAATTCCCCAATTAAAAGACACAGACTGGCTGACTGGATCAAAAAGCAGGACCCAACTATATGCTGCCTACAAGAGACCCACCTCACCCATAAAGATTCACATAGACTAAGAGTGAAAGGATGGTAAAAGATTTACCATGCAAACAGAAAAGAAAAACGAGCTGGAGTGGCTATTCTTATATCTGACAAAATAGACTTTAAACTAAAAACCATAAAAAGAGACAATGAGGGACACTACTTAATGATAAAAGGACTGATCCATCAAGAAGACGTAACAATCATAAATATGTACGCACCCAATGTTGGAGCAGCCAGATTTATAAAACAAACTCTATTAGACCTAAAGAAGGAAATAGACACTAATACCATAATAGCAGGGGACCTGAACACTCCACTGTCAATATTAGACAGATCATCTAGGCAAAGAATCAGTAGAGAAACACAAGATCTAAACAAGACTCTAGACCAATTGGAATTGGCAGATATCTACAGAACATTCCACCCAACAACCTCAGAATATTCATTCTTCTCATCAGCACATGGATCATTCTCCAGGATAGATCACATATTAGGTCACAAATCAAGTCTCAATAAATTCAAAAAAATTGCAATTATCCCATGTATCTTCTCAGACCACAATGGATTAAAACTAGAAATTAATAACAAACAAAACTCTGGAAACTATACAAACACATGGAAATTAAACAGCATTCTACTTAATGACATATGGGTCCAAGAAGAAATCAAGCAGGAAATCAAAAAGTTTATTGAAACTAATGAAAACAATGATACATCATACCAAAACCTGTGGGATACTGCAAAAGCAGTATTGAGGGGAAAATTTATTGCATTAAATGCTCACTTCAGAAGAATGGAAAGATGGCAAGTGAACAACCTAACACTTCACCTTAAAGAACTAGAAAAACAAGAACAATCCAATCCTAAAGTTAGCAGACAGAAAGAAATCATTAAGATCAGAGCAGAACTGAATGAAATTGAAAACCAAAAAACAATTCAAAAGATCAACGAATCAAAAAGTTGGTTTTTTGAAAAGATAAATAAAATTGACAAACCATTAGCATGGCTAACAAAAAAAAGAAGAGAGAAGACTCAAATAACAAAAATTAGAAATGAAAAATGCAATATCACAACTGATTCATATGAAATACAAGGAATCATTCGAGACTACTATAAACAACTATACGCCAACAAATTTGAAAATCTGGAGGAAATGGATAAATTTCTGGACACACACAAGCTCCCAAAACTGAACCGTGAAGACGTAGAAAATTTGAACAGACCAATAACAATAAAGGAGATTGAAGCTGTTATCAGAAGGCTCCCAACAAAGAAAAGCCCAGGACCAGATGGATTCACAGCAGAATTTTACCAAACATTCAAAGAGGAATTGACACCGATTCTTTACAAACTATTCCAAAAGATTGAAACGGACGCAAATCTCCCAAACTCATTCTATGAAGCAAACATCATCCTGATACCAAAACCAGGTAAAGATATAACCAAAAAAGAAAACTACAGGCCGATATCCTTGAAGAATATAGATGCAAAAATCCTCACTAAAATACTAGCAAACAGAATACAGCAACACATACGAAAAATTATTCATCACGATCAAGTGGGATTCATCCCAGGGATGCAAGATTGGTTCAACATACGCAAATCAATAAATGTGATACACCATATTAATAAACTCAAACACAAGGACCATATGATCATCTCTATAGATGCTGAAAAAGCATTTGATAAAGTTCAGCACTCATTCATGACAAAGACCCTCTATAAGTTAGGTATAGAGGGAAAGTATCTCAACATAATTAAAGCCATATATGCCAAACCCACTGCCAATATCATCCTGAATGGGGAAAAGCTGAAAGCTTTTCCTTTAAGAACAGGAACTAGACAAGGATGCCCACTCTCACCACTCCTATTCAACATAGTGTTGGAAGTACTAGCCAGAGCAATCAGAGAAGAGAAGGAAATAAAGGGCATCCAGATTGGAAAAGATGAAGTCAAACTGTCCCTGTTTGCAGATGACATGATCCTATATATCGAACAGCCTAAAACCTCTACAAAAAAACTGTTGGAATTGATAAATGATTTCAGCACAGTAGCAGGATACAAAATCAACACACAAAAATCAGTAGCATTTCTTTTCTCCAATAGTGAACATGCAGAACGAGAAATCAAGAAAGCCTGCCCATTTACAATAGCCACCAAAAAAATAAAATACTTAGGAATTGAGTTAACCAAGGAGGTGAAAAATCTCTATAATGAGAACTACAAACCACTGCTGAGAGAAATTAGAGAGGATACAAGAAGATGGAAAGATATCCCATGCTCTTGGATTGGAAGAATCAACATAGTGAAAATGTCCATACTACCCAAAGTGATATACAAATTCAATGCAATCCCCATCAAAATTCCAAAGACATTTTTCTCAGAAATGGAAAAAACTATTCAGACATTTATATGGAACAATAAAAGACCACGAATAGCCAAAGCAATGCTCAGCAAAAAAAATAAAGCTGGAGGCATAACACTACCTGACTTTAAGCTATACTACAAAGCGATAATAACCAAAACAGTATGGTACTGGCATAAAAACAGACACACTGACCAATGGAATAGAATAGAGAATCCAGAAATCAAGCCACACACTTACTGCCATCTGATCTTTGACAAAGGCACCAAGCCTATTCACTGGGGAAGGGACTGCCTCTTCAGCAAGTGGTGCTGGGATAACTGGATATCGATATGCAGGAGAATGAAACTAGATCCATACCTCTCACCGTATACTAAAATCAACTCAAAATGGATTAAGGATTTAAATATACACCCTGAGACAATAAAACTTCTTAAAGAAAACATAGGAGAAACACTTCAGGAAATAGGACTGGGCACAGACTTCATGAATACGACCCCAAAAGCACGGGCAACCAAAGGAAAAATAAACAAATGGGATTATATCAAACTAAAAAGCTTCTGCACAGCAAAAGAAACAATTAAAAGAGTTAAAAGACAACCAACAGAGTGGGAGAAAATATTTGCAAAATATACATCTGACAAAGGATTAATATCCCGAATATATAAGGAACTCAAACAACTTTACAAGAAGAAAACAAGCAACCCAATTAAAAAATGGGCAAATGAGCTAAGTAGGCATTTCTCTAAGGAAGATATCCAAATGGCCAACAGACATATGAAAAAATGCTCAACATCACTCAGCATCCGGGAAATGCAAATCAAAACCACATTGAGATACCATCTAACCCCAGTTAGGATGGCTAAAATCCAAAAGACTCTGAACGATAAATGCTGGCGAGGCTGCGGAGAAAAAGGAACTCTCATACATTGTTGGTGGGACTGCAAAATGGTGCAGCCTCTATGGAAAATGGTATGGAGGTTCCTTAAACAATTGCAAATAGATCTACCATACGACCCAGCCATCCCACTGCTGGGAATATACCCAGAGGAATGGAAATCATCAAGTCGAAGGTATACCTGTTCCCCAATGTTCATCGCAGCACTCTTTACAATAGCCAAGAGTTGGAACCAGCCCAAATGCCCATCATCAGATGAGTGGATACGGAAAATGTGGTACATCTACACAATGGAATACTACTCAGCTATAAAAACGAATGAAATACTACCATTTGCAACAACATGGATGGACCTTGAGAGAATTATATTAAGTGAAACAAGTCAGGCACAGAAAGAGAAATACCACATGTTCTCACTTATTGGAGGGAGCTAAAAATTAATATATAAATTAACACACACACATACACACACACACACACAAACCGGGGGGGGGGGAAGAAGATATAACAACCACAATTATTTGAAGTTGATACAACAAGCAAACAGAAAGGACATTGTTGGGGGGGAGGTGGGGAGGGAGAAGGGAGGGAGGTTTTGGTGATGGGGAGCAATAATCAGCTACAATGTATATCGACAAAATAAAATTTAAAAAAAAAAAATAAATAAATATATTTTTTAAAAAAAAAAAAAAAAATGAGACCAGTGTTGTTTATGGACAAGATCAGAGTGGAACCTGTAACCCACCAAGTTGGGGTCTGGTGTCTTTCATGACCCTTGTCATCAGTTATGTTGATACCTACACATCTTCACTTACAATGTGCCTTTTTCGGGCTATAAGAGCAAAATAGATTGTGAAATATCTGCTAGAGAAAGCCTCCAGCTTGGCCTTAGTAACTACAGAGATGTTTTATTTCCTGACCAAGTCAGGCCAGAATTTTGGTCCACCCATCTGTAGTTGTTGCACAAGCCAACTAGTAGAACAGCTGGGCCATTCCATATTCCACTAGTTTTTCCTACAAACCAGGAATACTGTCCTGTAATTTGACATTCATTTGTATTGAAACAACCAGTTTTATAGTCCAAGTGACAATGTTGGTGGAGGATTCTAAAGTGCCATTTTTGAAACTGAACCACAGAATGTGAATGCAATAGATTTTTGATATGTTGCTCAGAAAAGGTCCAGTGCTGTATTTATTTTCAGTTCAGAAAAATTTCCTTCCAATAGTCTTACATGGGTGGAGGCTTGACCTTGAGCTTCTATGGAGGTTTCCTGGGGCCAAATTAATTTACCATAGGAGACAAGAGTGACTTTTTCTTCCTGCTTATGGATACCACACCCTTTCATACATCCATTGTCCAGAATGTGTCCACCAGGTATTTGCATTGGTATAAACAAAAACTAGTTCAGCTTCTTCTCCTTTATCTAGATATTAACCTAACCAACAATCAGATTAGTTAAGGTGGTCAGGGTTTGGAAGACTGGCACAAGTGGGTGTTAGGGTTGTGCTCGAATTGTCCAAAAAACAGTAAGGGCTAGCTGAAGCAAGACCCATTTTGAAAGTCCCATTGTGAAAGACCCATTGTGGAGGAATAGAGGAATAACGGAATAGGCTGAGACAAGAAATCTCAGCAGATATTTATATAAATAAAAGGAGAAGGGTTCTGTTAAAATGTTTAAGAAATTTTCAGATCAATATAGGAAGAGGGTTCAAGGAGAGATAAATAGAGATGAAGTTCTCGATCTGAGATCATGGGCACAGCTGTCTACTTCATGGTATCATTTGCTTCTGGAGCCTGTAGGTAGGTACTGAAGAAGTCCTCAGTTTGAGGTCACCCATAGGTATGGCCTTCCAGTTGTCATGGTAGTGATGATCTGAGGTCTAGATTAGCATGGCTCATGTGAATCCCGGAGGCCTTTTTTGTTTGTTTGTTTTTGTTTTTGATGACAGTGTAGGTGGCTAGCAGTACTCATAAAGCCCCTCCCAGTGAGATGACAATGAATGTTTTCTTCTAAAAACTTTGATGTAGATTCAATCTGCTGGTCAAAAAGGGATGGCGGGGCTTGTCAGTTGGTGAAGGCTGTGTCTTTTTCACCTGTACATGATATGTTCCAAGTAAGCTAGTTCTTGGATATACCTAGTCATAGTATTGAATTGTTTACTCAAGTCTTCATAAGCCTCGCTAAGTCCAGGAATAAAGGGTTTAGAGATGTCAGTAGACATAGAGCAGCCAAAAACTATTTCAAAAGAGGTCCATCCATGTCTCTTATTTCGGGTATTCAAATCTTTATAAAGGCCAGGGTTAATGCAATTTGAGTCCAGATTCTTGACAGAATTTTCCTAGTTATTTTATGTCTAGATTTTTACATTCCACTTGTCCTGAGGATTGGGAATGATAGGATATGCAAAATTTTAATGAGTACCCCAGACTCTTTGCAAGCAAATGACTTATTCCTGCTGTAAAAGTGAGTTTCTTGGTCCATGTCAATCCATATAGGAAGGCCAAAATAAGGAATAATCTGTTAGTTTCTTTATCATCATGGCATCAGTACATCTAGTTGAATGGCATTCGGTCTATCCACCAGACATCCAGGCAATAACTAAACAGTGAGGATAGCCTAACCGTGGAGGTAAATCTATAAAGTCCATTTGGAGTGCCTCTAAAGGCAGTGTGGGTCTTGGAGGATTCCCTGGGGTATGCTGGTTACTTCCAGAAGTTTGGTGAGAACTACAGCACTGTGAAATAATTTGGTCAGATATACCGCAGATGTCAGGGAAGAACTAGCTGCCTTTTAGTTCCTTCATCATTCCGCATTTGTACATATGTCCCATTTGATAGGAGATTAGTGCAAGCCAAAAACAGATAAGTGCAAGTCAAAGAATAGAGGGCTACAGAAAGCCCATTTGGGCCAAAGTAAAATTCATCCATTAATTACTTGGTGTCCTTTTGGAGCCATTTGTCTTTTTCAGGTTGTGGGGCATTTGCCCAATAGTTAATAACATCAGTCAGGAGTAAGTGTTGGGTTGCAAGCTGAGTGTAGAAGGCATAGGTGGGGGTCCATTTTCAGCTACCCATTTAGCAGCTTTGTCTGCCTGTCATTTTCTAGAGATATGTCAGTTTCCTTGGTATATGCTAGCACTGAACAATAGGGATTTCAGTAGGAAGATAAGTAGCCTGCAATAAGGTAGTAATTATATGTTCACTGGAGATAGGAGCACTGGTAGAGGTCAAGAATCCGTGAGACTTCCAAACTTTTCCAACAGCATGGCAGACTCTGAGGGCACGTCTGGAATCCAAGTAAATACTAGTAGTTTCCCCTTTTGCCAATGTACAAGCTCTAATAAGAGCTGAATTCAGTGACTTGGGCTGATTTTTTGGTGGACAAAGAGTACGTTTCAAATATTTCATGTGGGGAAACTATGGCATAGCCAGTTATTATCTTTCCCTGAGAATTTCATTGATAAGAGCCATCACAGAATATGAGTAAGTCTGGATTTCTCAAGGGAACATCTTTTCATGATTTAGAAACCATCTCTATGCTTGTAAGGCAATCACGTGGAAGGAAGCAGGATCTCAATCTTCAGAAAGGGATAATAAAGTAGGCAGGTTTAGAGTCATGGCAATACAAGATGATGGAACGGTTGTTTAATAGAGCCTATTCATAGGTTGTCTGTCATCAAGTAAAGAAATGCTGAGTTTTATGTACTTACAAGAGAGCTGACACAGAATGGGGAACACAGAGGTGAATTGGGAAAGGGCAGTGTAAGGGTACTGGCTTTGTCAATTAAGTTGGCAGCTGAGGGCATGGGGCCATGCCTGATAGGGTCCAACTGACATGAAAAATATGCTGTGTGACATATCTGGGTTAAGATGAGAAATATGCTATGGGACAAAGAGGTTGTCCTAGAATACCCACAGCAATCTCATTGTTTTCATGGCAATATAGGTGAAAAAGGATGTCAAAATTAGGTAGTCTGATGGCTGAGGGTATGGACAATGCTAACTTCTATACTTTCAACTAGGCCAATACCTCAAGAGAGCCATGTAAAGTGTTCTGCAGTTTTATCGGAGGAGAGCACACAAAAATTAGGCAATGGTGGCCAAAATTGGGAATTTATTGGTAGCAATAGCCGGCTGCCTGTAAAAATTCACATTATTTCCTTGCCTTTGGGAGATGCATGGATAAAGTTGATTGAAGGCATTTGAGGGTGAGTTTTTGAGCACCCTGTGATATTTTATGGTCTAAGTAGGTAACAATTGCTTGTACCCTTTGGAGTTCAGACCTTGAGGCTTTATAACATCAGTTAGCCAGTGCCTTCAGGAGAATAAGAGAGTCCAGAAGAACACCTGTTTGGTTTGGTTGCAAAGTAGGTGGTCATCAACATACTGGACAAGAGGGGAGCCTTCAGTTAATGCTATATAGTCTAAACTGGATTTGAGAACATAGGAAAAGAGTAAGGAAGACTCACAATATCCTTGAAGTATGCAAGTTCATGTTAATAGTCTCTCCTTAAACTTGAATACAAAGACGAATTGTGAGTCAGGGTGCAATGATATCAAGAAGAAAGCTAAGCATAAGCCAACTACTGTAAACCAGGCTGTGTGAGTAGTTATTAATGTAGGAATGGTGCCTGGAGTAGTTATTAAGGTGAGGAACTGGGGTGATGAGAGATCACAAAGGAGTTCATGACTATAACATTTTGCACAAACTGATAGATCTGATTTCCTCCTAAATCAGTTTCCCTTCTTTCTTTATTGGTAAAATGGAGGTACTACAAGGTGAGGAGGGCAAGATAAGGACACACTGTTGTAAAAGGGAGTCTATTACAGATTCAATACCTCATTCTGCATCTCCAGAGAAGGAGTATTAAGCTACAAAGGAGAAAGGATAGTAAGAGAATACTATAAACAATTGTATGTCAACATACTGAATAATCTAGAAGAAATGAATAAATTCCTAGAAACACACAACCTGCCAAGACCAAATCAGAATAGAAAATATGAACAAACCAATAACTAGTAAGGAAATTCAATCAGTAATTTAAAACTTCCTAACAAAGAAAAGCCCAAGACCAGATGGCTTTACTGAAGAATTCTACCAAACATTTAAAGAATTAACACTAATCCTCCAAAACCCTTCCAAAAACTTGAAGAGGAAGGAACACTTCCAAAATCATTCTTTGAAGGTAGCATTACCGCCAATATGAAAGTCAAAGACACTACAAGAAAAGAAAACTAAAGACCAATATCCTTGGTGAATACTGATGAAAAAATCGACAACAAAATACCAGCAAACAGAATTGAACAACATTTTAAAAAGATGATCCCACCACAATCAAGTAGGATTTATTCCAGAAATGCAAGGATAGTTTGACATATGAAAATCAATGTAATACACTACATTAACAGAATAAAGGACAAAACCACGTGATCATCTCAATTGACGAGGGAAAAAAAGGATTTGGCAAGATTCGATACACTTTTATGATTTAAAAAAAAAAAAAACTCACAACAAAATAGGAATAGGAGGAAATTACCTCAACCTAATAAAGGCCATTTATGACAACTCCACAGCCAACAATATACTTAATGGTGAAGGACTAGAAGCTTTTCCTCTAGATCAGGAGCAAGGCAACAATGTCCACTCTGGCTACTTCTATTCAACATAGTATTAGAAGTCCTAGCCAGAGCAATTACGCAAGAAAAAGAATTAAAAGGCATACAAATTAGGAAAGAAACAGTAAAATTATTTCTGTTATAGACAGCATGATCTTTTATGTAGAAACTTAAAGATTCCACAAAAAAACTGTTAGAACTAACACTTTTAGTAAAGTCACCAGATATAAAATCAATTCACAAAAATCAGTTGCATTTCTATAACCTAACAATGAACATCTAAAAACAATTCTATTTACAATAGAATCAAAAAGAATAAAATACTTAGGAATTAATTGAGGTGAAAGACCTATATAATAAAAATTACAAAATAATGCTGACAGAAGTTAGAGAAGACATAAATAGAAATATATCCCATGTTCATGAACTGAAAGACTTAATATTGTTAAGATGTTAATACTATTCAAAGTGATCTACAGATTTAATGCAATCCCTATTAAAATCCCAATAGTATCTGTTGCAGAAATAGAAAAATTTATCCCAAAATTCATATGGAATCCCAAGGGTCCTCGAAAAGCCAAACGATTTTGAAAAAGAAGAATAAAGTCAAAGAATTTGCACTTCCTGATTTCAAAAACATTATAAAGCTACAGTAGTTTAAATAGTGTCAGGCTGGCCAACAACTCAGTTGGATAGAGCATGTTGCTGATGACACCAAGGTCTAGGGTTCAATCCCCCCCCCCCAAAAAAAAAAAACAGTGTGGTACTGGCATAAAAAGATATATAAACCAATAGAACAGAATAGAGAGCCCAAAAATAAACCCATGCATGTAACATCAAGACCACTCAACAGCAAAAGTACAGTCTCTTCAACAAAGGGTGCTGGGAAAATTGGATATCCACATGCAAAAGAATACAGTTGGACCCTTTTCTCACATCATATACAAAAATGAACTCAAAATGGGTTAAAGATATAAACCTAAGACCAAAAACTATAAAACTCCTAGAAGAAAACATAAGAAAAAAGCTAAGACATTGAATTTGGCAATGATTTCTTGGTTATGACACCAAAATCGCAGGGAACAAAAGGAAAGATAGACAAATGGGACTGCATCAAATATAAAAACTTTTGTGCATCCTTCCATGTTTACTGCAGCTCTGTTTACAATAGCCAAGATACGGAATGTCCATTGACAGACGACTGGATAAGGAAACTGTGGTATACATACATCATGGAATATTACTACGAAATAAAAAAGAATGAAATTCTCCCATTTGCAACAACATGGATAAGCTTGGAGAAACTTATGTTCAGTGAAATAAGCAAAGCACAGAGGGATAAATACCATATGTACTCACTCATAAGTGGGAGCTAAGAAGAAAAAAGAAGGAAAGAAAGACCACAGTGGTGCATTAGACTTGCAGAGGGAGAGAGCACCAGGGATACAAAGTGGAGTGGGGGAAAGGGGAATGGGGAAGGAGGTTGGGGACAACTGACTGGGGGACATGGGGTACAATCGCAATTTGAGGTAATGGGCTTGCTGCCAGTATGGATCTGGGCTTCACGTCTTGCGCACAAGGGGTGACAATCAGCTTTGTATCTCATGAATATTCATAACCAATTAAAAAAACTTGTGCATCAAAGGACACAGTCAACAAAATGAAAAAGCAAACTGCAGAATGGGAGAAAATATTTGTAAATCATATACCTGATAAGGGGTTATATCCAGAATACATAAAGAATTCCTGCAATTCAACAACAAAATATCAAATAACCCAATTAAAAATGGGCAAAAGACTCAAATAGACATTTTTCCAAAGATGATATACAAATGACCAATAAGCATATGAAAACATGCTCATCATCGTCAATAATGAGAGACATGCAAATCAAAACCAGTGAGATATCACCTCATATCCATTAGACTGACTACTATTAAAAAAATAGTAAGTGTTGGTGAGGACATGGAAGAACTGAAATCTTTGTTTACTGTTGGTGAGATTATAAAATGGTATGACCAGTATGGAAAACAAAAAATTTAAAATAAAACTACCATATGATCCAGGAATCTCACTTCTGGGTATTTATTCAAAAGAATTGAAAGCAGAGTCTCAAACAGGTATTTGTATACCCATGATCTTAACAGCATTATTCACAGTAGCCAAGAGGTGGAAGCAAACTGTATTAGGGCTCTCCAAAAAAAGATGGTTGGTTGGTTGGTTGGTTGGTAGGTAGGTAGGTAGGTAGGTAGGTTAGGTAGGTTAGGTAGGTAGGTAGGTAGGTAGGTAGGTAGGTTAGGTAGGTAGGTAGGTAGGTAGGTAGGTAGGTTAGGTAGGTAGGTTAGGTAGGTAGGTTAGGTAGGTAGGTTAGGTAGGTAGGTTAGGTAGGTAGGTAGGTAGGTAGGTAGGTAGGTAGGTAGGTAGGTAGGTTAGGTAGGTAGGTTAGGTAGGTAGGTAGGTAGGTAGGTAGGTAGGTTAGGTAGGTAGGTAGGTAGGTAGGTAGGTAGGTAGGTAGGTAGGTAGGTAGGTTAGGTAGGTAGGTTAGGTAGGTAGGTTAGGTAGGTAGGTAGGTAGGTAGGTTAGGTAGGTAGGTAGGTAGGTAGGTAGGTAGGTAGGTAGGTAGGTAGGTAGATAGATAGATTGATTAGATAGATTAGATAGATAGACAGAAAGAAAGATATTGTATCTATCTAAGAGGAGATTTATTATGGGAATTGGCTCACATGATTACAGAGGTCAAGAAGTCCCATAATATGCTGTCTACAAGCTGGAGAACCAGAAAAGCCAGTGCTGTATCTCAGTCCAAATCAAAAGGACTGAGAATCAGGGGGCCCTATGGTATAACTCCTAGTCTGAATCCAAAGGCCCAAGAACCAGGAGCTCTGATGTCGGAGGACAGAAGATGGATGTCCCAGCTCAAGAAAAGAGAGAGAGAGAGACAATTTGCCCTTCTTCTGCCTTTTTGTTCTATGCCAGCCCATCTACATTGGTGAAGGCAGATACACTGAGTATATATATATATACTCTGTACACCAATTCAAATGCTAGTTTCTTCTGGAAACACCCTCACTGACACACTGATAATGTTTTATCAGGTATCTGAGTATCCCATAGCCTAGTCAAATTGCCACATAAAATTAACCATCATACAGCCCAAACATCTGTGGAAGAATGAATAAACAAAATGTAGTATATACATACAATGAATATTACTCAGCCTTAAAAAAGAAAGGAAATCCTGTCACATACTAAAATTCTAATGAACCTTGAGGAATCTTGCTAAATGAAATAAGCTAGTCACAAAAAGACATATACTCTATGATTCCATTTATACGCGGTATCTTAAGTAGTAAAATTAATAGAAACAAATAGAATGGTGTTTACCTAGAGCTTAGGGGTGGGAAAAAAGGGAGTATTTTAGTATTACAAGCTAAAAACGTTCTGGGGATCTGTTTCACAATAACGTGAATATACTTAACACTACTAATTGTACATTTAAAAATGGTTAAGATAAATTTAACATCATGCATTTTTTAATCACAATAAAAAAATCATTTAAATAAAACTTTAGTTTCCCTAAGTATGAACTCAGAAACTTTATAACATAATCAAATTTCCGACACAAGACTACTGGGTAAATGGGGACTGAAGAACTCACTGTGCCTCCTTTCTACGCATCCAGTTCCTCTGCCCTGCAACAGACAGAGAGGCAGTGAGCCAGAAGCACCCTCCCTTGCCAGTCTGCAACCTCCTCATCTCCCTATGCAGTATAACCACCAACCCAGACAACTCTAGGGCATACCTGGAGCCACCCCCTCTCCCAGCCACTCTCACCTTTGCCCCCATGAATCCAGGTAGAAGGTGGGTCTCATGGCTTCATGCACACAGCTGTGAGTTACAGCAAGATGGACCCCCACTTGTAGTAGCACAAGGAGATCTGCCTTTGAGTAAACAAGAGAAACTCGTACTTGAGAGAACCCCACCAGCCTGCAAATTCAGCCAATGGCACATACAAAAGGGCTGAAATTCTTTGAGCACCCTATCAGGAAACCAAAAACACAGGAAGAATGAGAAGGCCAATAGAGCCATGCCCGTTACTGGCTGAAAAGAATTGCAGGCTTAAGTGAAAAACCTAAATTCTCCAGTCAGAAAATGAAGAGGAAGAGAATAAACAGAATGAACAGAAGGCAACACTGCCATGCCAGGGACTATGCTTGCACACCCAACTCCAACTCCTTTTGCTGTTAATTTCCTCAAGCAAATTCAAAACTAAGTGGAGTAAGTAGCTTCTCAGTTTATTGTAAGTCTCCTTTATTTACAGTACAAGTCTCCAAAAGGTCAAGGCAGTTATCTTTTAAATAACATGTCAATCATATAAAAAAGATAGAACCAAAGTACAGAAATATATACAATATAATACATTAAGTACTTTCAACACTGTTAATTGAGTTTTTCCATATTAAATTAAAAGATGCTATTATGATTTACAATGTCATTTCTCTAGTTCAAAATTCAACCTATTGAAAAACATAATGTACATTTTTTTTACAAAACTGACACAGAAATATTACTAAAACTGCTCATGATTATAATTTTTATTTTTTCTATAATACACTGTACCCATGTTACAAAAAAAAACAAAAAAAGGCATTGCACTAGATGATCTGAATACTGAATAAGTACGTTAACACTTTGAGGAATAATGAACGGCCTGATCTGTTTCACTATCAGGCTGATTCATGATAGTTTTCACTCTTCAAGCTAAGCAAAATTGCTACAGGTAGATTATTTTCCTTGGCAGTTTTATACAAACCCGCTGCTAATGGGTAAAACGCCAAGAAGCTGATGATCACAAAGCCATCACAAAAGCTGATGCCAATATGACCCTACTATTTACAATACCCAATAAAAGCCAAAGCTAGAAAACCACTCACTGCTGAACCAAGGAAAAAAATCATAACTAAGATATTTTGTATGAAATTTTGAATATCCATAAATGTAAAGTAATCAAGAGACTACAAAAGGGCTCTCAACGCTTATTCCCCTTATTTTCTTAGGCTCGGATAAGAAAAAAGTAAATCCTTTCTATTTTGGGGATAAGTTTTGATAGCATCAAAAAGTTTCACATTTATAAATAAGATTTTTATACAAAGCAACACGTGGACATAGTTTTCTTGTGTGACTGTCAATTATTCTCAGGATTCATACTGTATTCTAAGGAAGGAAATACTAAGATTTCTTCCTCATTCCTAACTTCTCAGCATTATATTCTCTATGCCTTGAAAAGGAATTCAAGTTAGAACAATAGTCATTCAATGCTTAATATTGAGTAGAACAATATTTGAAACACCTTACATATATAGTAGTGATCTAAACAAGAGCAGCAAGGGGCGAGGCATATAGCTCTACCACAAAAACAAATAGTTAAATTTTATATTTCCCCTTCATTAAGATAGTCCAGACATTAATTTTAAAAGGACACATTACCCTTGCAAGACAGCAACTATTGCTTCAGAATGTATCATATTGGAATTTTTCTTAACCATAGAATCACCTAAGAGGCAGCAGTACTTTAAAAAATAGTTTTTCAAGTCATGGGCAAGAAAAACAAAATCAACATGACACATTATTATCAGGAGCTATACCCATGGAGCATTCCATTGAAACTAAAAACAAAGAAACCTGATACAGCTAGGGGGAGACACCTTGTCCTTTAAGTATTCATGACCGGGGAGTCTCAAGAAATGGACAGGATAAATAATGCTAACTATCTTGACAGAAAAAATGAACAGAGAGACAAAACAGTGTCAGAATTTCAAATTAAACACAAAATCTGTTGTTTTTGGACACACAAAAAGTTAATAATGTTCCACATATTTTTCATGTGTATACAACTCCTTTACTAGTCTTTGATAGCAAAACTGAAATCATCAGTGTTTTATATCGAAAGGCACATACACATGTTTTAAAAACGGAGTGGGAACGGGGTGAGGCTTATAATCAGATCAGTCATTAAGTCCTTGTTCAATATGCTTCCATTTGAAAACAAACCATGTTTTTAATGAGCATCAAATATGAAACTACTACCTTCATTGTCTAAAGCAAACTTTCCAAAATGTTCCTGTTTCATGTAATTATATTGTGTGACTGAATGTATCCAGATTTCTTATTCTTTTTTTTTTTTTTTTTTGTCTTTTTCGTGACCGGTACTCAGCCAGTGAGTGCACCAGCCATTCCTATACAGGATCCGAACCTGCGGCGGGAGCGTCGCTGCGCTCCCAGCGCCGCACTCTCCCGAGTGCGCCATGGGCTCGGCCCAGATTTCTTATTCTTATTGTGTGACACTTAATCTGTTATTATAGGAAGTCTGAAAATAATGGAATCCTTAAAACTTTATAAATTCCAAAATTATCCTCATTACAGAAAGGAGCCAAGAGGAAATATTCTAGGGTTACAGTATTTCCTCAAATACAGATTAGTAATTCTGATCGCTTTTTAAAACAAATGAAAATGCTGACTATTAAACAAGAGACTCCTTACTAAGAATAACATTATCCCTTAACATGTCTCAGTAGTCAGAACTGGTCGGTGTAGAAAGTTAGAAAATGGAGATGTCCACACTGGAAACTTTAATTTCATAAATGCTACCTAAACTGCGGGTTATATTGAAAAAGACACTTTACCACTATAAACAAAAAGCCAAATGCTTCCTTCTCACCCAATTTCTTGAATTGGGTCTGACTTATTTTTTACATATAAAACAATCCTTTATTAATAATTCGTCTTTTAGGCATTTTAGTGATTGCAGACTCATTTACTAGTGATTATTATGTTTCTCTGAATGGGGGGAAAACCTAGAATATAAGCATTGCAGTTTAACATGTTAATTACACAAAAAATTTAAACAAGCTTAAAAAATAGCTCCAAGAATGACAAAGTTAATGTTCTGTCACCCACAGAGAAGGTAGAATTTTAAAAACATCAAAAACACTGCAAAGTAAGGCAAGCTGGGTAGATAAAGAACATGACAGGATTTCCAGTTTAAGTCAAATTCCTCAATAAAACAAGTGCCAACCTGTTCAACTGGCCATTAATGGAATAAATCAGAATTTTTCTAAAGGTTTCAGAAATTCTGATAATAGGTAGCATTAAACTACTACATAAGAAACACAAAACAAATTCAGCAGCTCTACAAATACTTTCTAAGTAAAGAATGCGACAAATGTGACACCAGGAGAGTCACAACTATGAGATACTGTTTTCTTCTTGAAACAAACTATCAAATAAGAAAACCTATTTTTCACCCTATCTACTTATTTCTAACCTTAGCCCTTTGAAATGTGTCTGTATTTTGGCTTAAATGAGAAAATGTTCATGCAACTTCCCAACCTACAGACAGCTAAATTCACAGGTATCAAAAACCAAAGTGCAAATCTATGCAGTTTTCACCCTTCAATTATGGCCAGCCTAAAGAAGTGCAGAACTGAAAGGCCTTTGCATACACTGGTGAATATGATGAAGAAATAAAACATGTAGCTTATTTTTGGTCCTTTGTTCCTGTCCCTTTCCTTCATTGTCCATTTCAAAATATGTGCTTGTTTCAGCAATTCAGACCCAAGCCTGTCCAGTGGTCTGGTACCATCAGGAAATACTTGTCCATTGCTTCACAAAACCTAGTCCTGTACAACTCCGGAGAGACCACAGTTGGCATTTTACCTAAGATTATGAAAGAGAAAAGGGGGAAAAGCTGTTATATAAATGATTGGGCAATTGACTTCAACCAGCTATGTTCTTTCACATAAACTGTCATAAAGACATACAGACGAGAGGACTCTAAGTGAGGAGGTATGCTTATCTGCTATGCCACATACCATAGGGACAGAGTCGTTCCGGGTGGGAGTTTCTATTTTATTCTTTTGTCTGTTTTTATTTGTTTGTTTTTTCTATTTTTTATTTACTAGCGTTTCCATCTTAATAGACTAGATCCTGCCTAGAGATGAGAGATATCTAAAAGCACAAATGAGGCTGGCAGTGTTTAGAGAACTTAGAAAATTTCCACTGTTACTTTAAGACAATCTCTTACTCAGAATCCCTGACTTTTTTTTTCTTTTTTTGACTTTTTATTTGGAGAACCTCTGGAATTTTAACACAAATTTAAACCCAATATTTCCCCACCTTCACAATTCCTCTAATTTTTATTTGGTCATTTTGGAAATGATGAAATCAGAGATTTCTTTTTAGATTTTAAAAAAATCAGTATTCTTTTTAGATTCTTTAAAAAACCAGTATCCACTTTAAAAATTTTAACTGATATAGGAATACATGAGAACAGCTGGAAGAGTAAATAAAATTAAAATTCTGCTCACCTTGACCTCCTAAAATTCCTGTTGATTTCACAACCATCTCAAGCTTTTTGTCCCATGTAAATGTTCGAATATAATCTGAAGGTGGAAGAAGGCACGTAAAATTAGCAGTAAAGTTATGTTAATAAACACAGTATAAGCAAATGACAACAGCAATGACTATTACTACTACTTCTGCATTAACTTTTACTGAGTGCCGACAATATGCCAGGAGATGTTCTAAAGGTTTTCCCCATATTAATGCATTTAATCCTCACAACAATCACATAGGGCCTCATTTATGAGTGACTTTCTAAATACACATATTTTAAGTAAAGATAATGAAAATGGAAATGAGGAAAGTGAATAGAAGGGACTAGAATAAAAACTATTATTTTTGAAATTTCAAATGAAAGTTTGTGAAAATATCCAATAAGCTTTTACTAGACCAGGTTCAACAGAATCTTTAAAATTTTTCTCTAGTTTTAATCATAAACTATAAGTAAGGTACACTTATTGACTTACCTATAATTCCAACTACTAGTTCATTGCTAGTGTCATCTCGCCCAACCAGTAAAGAATAATCTATAATGAGGTGGCTAGAAAGGAATTGGGAGTCACTATGGATCGAGGTTCTCAGCACAGCTTTGGAATGAGAACGAATATACAGAGGATTGTCTCGAACCATCTTTAGAAGATTTTCATCCAGCAGGACCACATCACAACTCTCTTTCCCAGTGTCAGTTTTTACATTTCGATTCCTGAGTGAACCCTTCAAATCAAAAACCTAGCAGAAAGAAAATTCTTTGTCATTTACGTGCGAGTTGACACAAATGGTTAACATAATTGAAAAGGTAAAAAAAAAAAAAAAACTTGTAGTCATTACCATTATGTATACTTTTAAATTTAATTTTAAAATATAATCATAATTTAAAAAACAAATAAAACAAAAAACCAAACAAAACAAAACAAAACAAAAAAACCCAACAAAATATAATCATAATTTGTATAACTTAATCATTAAGTACATGGTGATGTCGTTGTATAATACATAAAATACATGGCCATTTACTTATATCATGTGAAATTAATACCTAGGTACTCAATTACTGAAACATTTCAGAAATACACTACCAATTTAATCAACTTTAAGATAGATTAACAAGTTACTCCAAAAATATATCATTGGATCACAAAGCAGTGTAAAAAAAAGAGATGCAAATAATCTTAGGAAACTTAAAGTTCTGACACCAATACTCTGTACAATTACTTATGACAATGTAGCAGGAAGAGCATAATTGTAGGAATAATTGGGTGGCAGGAAAAGCAATGAAGTCAAAGTTCAGTACTTCGAGTACTAGGACCAGTATGACCTGGAGTGTATTTCACACACCAGTGCTGGTCAGTCATTCCTGGCTCACAACGACATTACAGATCTAGTGCCAGAATGTAAATCAACTTCATCATAAAGCACACTGTTCAGTTCAGGTGATGTTTTTTTTCATAGCAAGATGTTCTCAATGAAGAAAGCAATGCACTGAATTATATTCTAGCACAAGCTCTTTATCTCATCACAGACTAGAAACAGTTCAGGGACCAGCATGTTGAGGAGCACTGTTCTAGAATCCAGACCAACGTGTGCTCTAGGAACAGCTCAGTGACTTTGAAAAAGTACTTAGTTTCTCTGGGCCTCAGCTTCTTTATCTTTAAAACTGGGATGCTGGGAAGTAGATCTGCCTCCTTCTTCTATCAATTTTGTGATTCTAGCATGTTGAATTTGGGGACCAGTCCACAATAATTCCCCTTTATTCTTTCTTCCAAGGCTCAAAAAGTCAAAAGTTAAATTTGGACTAATGACCAAAGTTAAATATTTACTATAAAATAAGAAGTTACTCTGATTCATTATATTCAACAACCAGGAATACAAAAGGTTCCAGTAGCTAAATGCTTAACATAGTCCAACATCCTTACCTGTGCCATCTTTCTTCCATAAAAAAGATTTTCCATAACAAGGAGATCTAACTTCTTCTCAGTGTTGTTCTGAGAGTTCTTATAACCAATTCTGTAAACTCCAAGAATTTTGGCCAATGCAGTGGGCCTCTAACCAAGAAAAGATCAAAGTAAACTCTTATCAAAAAGGATTATTTGTAATCTGGATTATCCACATGATATCCAAACATTTTCTATTAATATGACCAGCCAGAGGACCTTGAAAGAAACTCAAGAGTCTCAGAAATGAGCAAAACCAATAAAAACATTAGGTCCTTAACACTCTCCCAAGGAGTAAGGCTCCACAGTAGCTCAAATTCAGAAACTTTATAATAACATGTAATTTCCCTCAATAACATGCAATAAACCATAACTAAAGAAAAAAAAACCTATGTAACTCCTTCATAATCTTATGGGGGTGGGGAGCAGTTGTCACTGCTAACTGACAAGTGGGCAAACCAGGCCAATGGCATCCTTTCTTTCGAGCTAAGGGAGGCATCCCCTCATTTCTCAACACACATTTCAAATTTCCGTCTCAGCAAAATTACAAATTACTAAATGTATACCTAATTTCATCCGGTCTTAATGGTACACTAATTAAAAGCAACTTGCTCAAAATCACTTGGTTCCTCAACTGGCAAAGGTAGAAAGAATAGATAGTTTGAAATCCCTGTGTTCTATCACACCTCAGTAGTATTACAGGGATCTAGTCATGTCCTGTTCATATCTTCCTACGGAGAAAACTGCCATTAGGACTAACCCCCAGGATGTAAAAAAGCCCAGTAAACTCTGATTATAGACCAAGGTTTGGGATTTCTACCTTTTGTTGAACAGCATTTGTAATATAATTGAAGTAGTGTGGTGCAAAGTCAAGGAAAGACTGAACTTCCAGACGTGGCATTTGCTTTAAAATGAATCTATCATCTAAAAGGCAGAAATTACACGTGTTAATCCAATCACAATATGTACAATTATCTATAATAAATCATTCCAAAGACCCCAAATGATTTGTTTGTTTTACGTTTTTAAGGGATATTTTCCAATATCACAATGAAAATTTTGATCAAAACACAATTCTCAATTGAAAAGCTAGAAGGGATCCTGAGGATTTTTATAATCAAGAACCCTCTACTTTTAACAGTATCACACCTAAATTCACTGCTAGATGATCTACTTTTTAGAACAAATAAAATTTTATGAACTCCTTTGTTAACAATCCAGTAAGTCAGTTATAAAAAGTTCTTATCAAACAACATCCCTCCTGCTGCATTTTCTCAAATAATTTTCCTTTCAGTAGGTATAGAGAATGGGATTGTGAAGTATAAATGGTCACAGTATACTTTAAACCTTTGCAGGTTAAGAACTTGGCCTTTTTGTTTTCAGGTAAAATACTTCTATTTTTACCTTTCTCTTATCAGTTCTGAAGTGCCCTTTTAAGTTTCCTAGAAGTTCTCTGTTATTTACATTTGGAGAACTCAGAACTAGAAAGAGTTTAGTAAGGACTTGATCCATGCCTGAGTCTCATCACAAACACATACATGTATATTCTTTTAAATATTTTATTATATCCTCTCAAAAAAAAAAAAAAAACCCAGAAAACTTTGTTTGCCAATAGACAGTACCATACTATCTCAGTTCAAGTGATTCATAAATTATCTCAGAGAAAAACAGGCAGACTACTTAATCGGTAAGAGATTAAGAACCTTTACCTTCAGTTGCATAGAAAGCAGCTCCTGATTTGCCACCTCGGGCCTGCCAGGGTGAGGAGTGGGAAAGGGAACGAATGAAATCTTCCTCACTGCTACCCAGAATCACTTCACGCATCTTATGAAACTCTCCCGCATAGTATAGCCGACAATAAAACTTGGCATTAGCATCTGAAAATTCTACAAACGGATGTGAAAAACAAAAGGCTTTTCTGTATCAGGAAATATCTTTTCCTTCCCTCCACCCCCTGCCAAATGCAACCATTTACTTTCTCCACGATAGCATTTTTCATGGTAAGTCTATATCCCTGTTTATCACAATTCTGTTACAGTGATCTTTAACAGATCACTTTAAAAGCGTTAAAGTAGAGATTAGAGAACATCATATGACGACCCTTACATATTTTCAAATAAAAATCAAACATAAGACTCAGTTCTAATTTTACACTGGTTACTGTATTTTCATCATGGTACTTTTAAAGCAATTCTTAACAAACATCTTAAAGTTTACTGTGCATGATATTATTCTGGATAATAAATTTCTGGCACCCACAGACATAATCTAAATGCCTTGTCAAGGCTCTGTGACTCTCAATAACATAATAAGTAAATATTTAAATAGTAGAAATTAAATAAAATTATTTATAAATTTGTAAATTAAATTATAATTTTTATTAAATTTATAAGTTAAATAAATTAAATAATATATATTTTATAAACTAGATTATAGATTAAATAAAACTCATGTCAGGACACAGACTTAATATTCACTTCAAAAAACAGGATATTTATTTACCTAGTGTGAAGCTACAAGTCTCAGATAAGAAAGTTTGCTCAATTATAGTCCCTGTTCCCAGCTGACAATATATTATTTCATACTTACGAAGTTCCACATGAGGATTTGTGAGTTGTTTCTTTTGTGTATCTCCTCCGTCTACCTCATCTAAAAGGTTTAACGTCATTAGTAAAGGCAAAGTTTTAAATGGTTATCAGTTCATTTTGTCTTTTCTTTTCCCTGATATAACAACAAAAATTTAAAAAGCAACAGTAAAAATATCCTAATCAAGTCACTATCAAACACATTAGATATACAATTAAACTGTGTAAACAATTACAATTAAAATGTATGTATCTTCTAAATTTTTATTTTTTAGATTAAAAAAATAGAGAATTCAGTTTGAATCAATTTTCTTACATTTAAATGATTCCTGTGATAGCAACATAGTAACTCAGCTCTTACACCAGTAATTTCCATGGCTTCTTCATCAGAGTTTGTGACCAGTTTTCCCCATGTGTGAGGAATAATGCTTCCCCAATAGTCTGTGCTGCTTTCTTTATCATATAATAAGATAAACATATAATATAATATATACTAGAATCTACTTCAGAGCTATTTTTTGTATTTGACTGATTTGTCTAGCAAACCTACTGCCAGGTGCAATCTCTTTAATTGCTATAGATTTGGAAAACATCTTAATATCTAGAAGAACAAATTATCCCTTAAGTTTCACATTTCAAAATCATTTTTTTGAAGCATCGAAGCCTTTCAAGGACCACGTTATAAATACCTACAGCCCAACAGCAGCTTATAGAATACTAAACAGATATCTTAATTATTAACCAAATTTATTATAGCAGTTGCTATCTTTGAAACTACTAATTCATAGTCTAACCCAGGGATCGCTACGCTATTTCTATACAGGTAGTAAATATTTCACTTAGTTGCAACTACTCAACTTGCCATGTAATGTGAAAGCAACCAGTCAATAAGTAAATAAATGTATATGGGGCTGGATGGTTGCTCAGTTGGTAGATGTGGTGCTGACAACACCAAGGTCAAGGGTTTGGATCCCCGTACTAACTAGCTGTTCCCCCCCCCCCCAAAAAAAGACAATAAATGGATATGCCTATGTTTCAATAAAACTTTTATTACAAAAATAGGTCAGCATAGTCTGCCAACTTCTGGTCTAAACCCATACCCAAATACAATCAAGTAGACATATTTTTTAAATATCAAAATAAAGGTGGACATAAATAGCCACAACCTGACAAGGACTGGGATGAAAAAAACAGATTCTGAGGGGATAGTGAAATAAAAATATTCGAGTATATACTATGAGTCACTCAGTGAGACAGATGTTTTACATGTGTAACATCACTTAGTCCTCAATAAGCCTTGAAAGACATTGTTTTTGCTTTGTTACAGGTATGGAAACTAAGGATGTCTGATTCTACCACACAGTAAGTGATAGCAACAAAATGTGAAAACGGTTGGATTCTCCCAAGCACCATGCTTTTTCCACTCTACCACAATAAGGAGTGAGAATAGAGGGAATGCCCCAGTTTTAGCAATAAGAATCATCTACTTAAGGCTATAAGAAACTTAAACAACTAAAATAAATAAATAAAAACCTAGAATAAGCACATTTGGTCTCCTTTAACACACCTTGAGGCTCAATGCCTTGATTCTCCGTCCCCTCCTTGCCCGTCTGCCCAACCTGGTAGTAAGCACTATCTGCTCCACGTAAAGTCTCTCTCCTCTGGGAAGAGAGATCAGGGCTTTTCCCTGCTGTCCCTCTGAAGAAGGACAACATTCCAGAAGCCTTTTTGGCTAAAAATAAGAGGTAACATATTAATTTTAATTACAGGTCACTGCAGGTAAAAAATAAAAATCTTCAACTCATTCCTTTGTTAGCAGTAACCATTATATAAAGCTAACAGATCTGAGTAACACAAATACTTCCATTTGCACAGGTTATTATTATTCCATGTGTTGTTGTTTTTGAATAGTCAAGCATACTTATTCAGAAACAAAGAGCAACTCTCAGTGGGGTGAATATTGAAATGTGAGAAATTTCCTAGAAAGCCTTCCAAAACCATCTTTCAAGGACAGTCATGATATTTTAAGCAACAAGATTAAATTAGGGTTAGTTCTTACAGTATTACAATATAGTTAAACTAACAAAACAATTTCACGAGCTAAAAGAACTCAGAGTTAAAGGTAACATCTTTGTATAATTTTGTGTTTCTACATTTTAACACAGGAAAATTGAATGGTACTTTGAAAAGTTCATGGAAAAATGGAATTAAAAAACATGAACTTTTTGAGAGACCTCATATAAGATTTCACTTTCAGCATCTTTTCAAAAAATAAACATCATACAATGGCCAGGTATTTACTAAAGCTTCCTCTATACATTTATTCCTAGTTTTGAGCTTAATTCATCATATCATTAATAGGTATGATTCAAATCCTGCAAATCCCTTTGTAATTTACCATTTACAAAATCCATAAAAAAATGTCAATCATAAAAGTGCTTACTTAGGGTAGCAGACACTATTATTACCTCTTTAATATCTACTCCTATTTGGTAACTTGGTAACAGAATTTGAATTGGGCAGGGCACAGGAGCAGGAGTATCTATGTGGTGAGCCCCAGAAAATGGATCATGATTTATATAAGCCAACCAGGACACAGGACAATGCTGCTCCCTACTTTCTCCATCTCCTCTGCAGTTAGGGGTGGTCATGAGATTCAGTTCTGACCAATGAGACTGAAAGGGGAGCCTCTGCTTTCCTAATAAAGAGAACAGCTGCAGTTTGCACCACTCTTCTTTCTGCCTCAAACGCAAACAAAAAAGGAACATTTTTGACCATGAAGTAAACTCCAGGAAGGTAGATCCTCCTCCTTTCTTTCATGGTTTCTAAGAATTTCAAATTAGATAACTTGAACTTACACTTAAGAATCAAAGAGGAAAAGCAAAACATCTATAAAAGAGGATATACAAAAATATTTAAATCTATATTATATTTCAAAGACCTTGCCAGATGGCATTTCTTTTTAATGTGAATTCTTCTTCAAACTACAATTACAAATAAAATTAATTATAAACATTTCTCTATTTATAGTCTTACTTGGTTGTGTTTCCGCTTCTGCTGTACGGTTTGCCTGTCCTCCACTGATTTCAGGTAATCTAATAGGGCTGCTACTTGTTGGTCTGCTGTCTAAAATACTAAAATAAAAAAAAACAAAGGAAAAATTAGTTTTGTACTATTTAGTTAGAAATTAGCAAGTACTGTGATTCCTACACTAATTTACTTCCCACCTAACCCCAACCACAATATCAGAAACCTCGTTCATAATTTACATAAAAACAGGTTAGACACGAAAGAAAAAATCTTCACATGTCTATGGGACTTACGAAAGTAAAATGCTATGGAAAAATGGAAAATGCTAACCATAAAAATGTATGGAAAAATGTATGAAACCATAGAATATTATAAAAGTATTTATAATGTTTTTCCTCAAGTCCATTAGAGCCATATCAGCACCTGTAAGTCAAGCAAATTATAGAAAATACCAGTTGCACTTGTCTCACACTAGTCAACTGTGTAGTAGTAAAGCTGGAAAACCTATTTCAGTAAGAACCATAATATTGAGCCTATGCCAATTTCTGTCTAGATGTCTAAAATACTGAACATGCTAAAAAAAAAAATTGGGTTAGGTTTTGTTATTTAAACTATTAGGATCTTTAGTTATTATAGAAAATTCACAAATACTTCAAATTACAAAGCCAATCAGTAGCTTATTAATTTCACAAGTTACTATTTTTTAAAATAAAAACAGTAACTATTTTTTCCCTCCAAAACTGTTGAAAGTTTAAATCGGTAATATACATTGAACTGTTATGGCAATTAACAAAACACTGTATCCTAAGGGCCTGTTTAAGGTTTTTTGCTATACTTGAATTTTGTTGTCTCAATTATTGGCTGAAATATGAATGCCATTATTTTTATACTGATAATGTGCTATAATAAAACTGATACAATCATATAGAAAATAATGACACAACCAATTTAAAATATATTCAGCTCAATCATGAATCACCTATTTGCCGGAAGCCCTTCTTCGGCACTGTTCCACGGAGTTGCTTTAGATAGTTCCTCTAAGGCGCTTCGGTATTCTTTACAACTTAGGGTAGAAATAGGTTGAAAAATATTAAACATTAAGTTCTTCTTTAAAAAGAAATCATATGCTTTAGAATAAGTTTTGTATTATAAAAACACAATCATTATATGTGTTCATAATTAAACAAATACATGTGAGTTAACTGACAAAAGTGATCAAGTAGAAGCTTCATGAAGAAAGTCAACATCTTCACAAAGAATAATACAAAATGACTCACCAACTCAATAACTAGTATCAATATCTTCAAAAATGATTTTTTTAAAAAAGCCTTATTACTAATATTTACATCAAATGACTTCAGGGGTTGAACAGGTATCTTAAAAGTTTGAAGTCTCAGTGTTTATTACAATAGAGAGTAAAATAACTTGAGAGTGCTTTTCTACTTAAAAGTACTAAATTTTAAAGAAAAAAATTTTTTTTCAAATGTACTATTAACCAAAAAAAAAAAATCTGATTCTTGGACTAGCAGTCTGGGTCCCTGCTTTAGATAAATTAGATGTCATGGAACATGAGAGTCACATTAATGTGTATTATTTTTCCAAGACTTTTATAAAAGATGACCTCAACTAGAATACTTATTTTCTAATAGTACAAAAAATATTTTTGATTTGGTTGACTTTCCTTCTTATCTATTAATGTATTATGACTAATCAATACAGAAGCAAATACTATCTTCAGAAAGTCCGAAGGCAAAGATAAAAAATTTATCATATAGAATCCTATAAATGAAAAAATTCCTCATTATCCAAACAACAAACTTTAAACCCCATAAAAGCAGAGGCATAGAAATCTATTGTTTACTCCTGTATATCCAATACCTAGTATACCACATTTTGTAGATACTCAAATATTTATTAAATAAATGGACTCCTTGTAACCAATATCTAAATAGAAAAAATAAAATTTTTAATGCGTTCCAACAGAAAAAGATTTTTTTAATTAAACAGATGCTACTTAAGTTCAACCACTGCCTTAAGATTAAAAAGCTCTGTTCTTTTAGATAAAAGTATTTTTAAAATGGGACACTTCTTTAAGACACATGATAACTGCAATTCAAAAGTCAGAAATGTCTACAGGGTAGGGCATAAGAACAACATTAGCCTAGGTAGGAAAATTTTACCTGGTACATGTGGCAAGCAGGAAGGAAATGAGTGAAGAATACAAAAAAGATTCCCTGATATAACACAGCTATGTCAATAAGTAAGTTGAAGGAAGAGATAAATTTTATAATAGAATGGTTAGAGGATTCAAGGATTAGTAAATAAGTTGCCTAGTCAATTTAGTTATTAGGAGCTTGCTTAAGAATCATACAATAACTCATTACTTCAGTAAACAGAGGTTTTCTGGTACAAAGAGAACAGGCTATCATGTCTTGAGAATTTCTGCTTATATTTAAACATTTTGCTTTCCTCTATTTGAAACATACCAAAAATAAGGTGATTAATAGACATCCATAAGCTACATAGATACAACCATAGGTGAAAAAGTCCCATGAACAATACCTGAGAGCAAAAGCAATAATGGAGCTGGGTTCCTTCTCACACACTGCAATGGGCACCCGTTCATGTTCATACATGAGGTAGTGTTTATCTGGATCACTGCTCAAATTTTTAAAATATATAAGTATATAAGAATAAAAATAGAAAATCACATAAGAAAACCATTAAGAGAACTTAAATAGGCAACAAAAAGGTATCAAGAGAAAAATTCTGAAGGCAATTAGAAAATTATCAGAATTAGGTTTCAAATCAGAGGGTTCTGAAATAGTCTACTCCAAATAAAGCTTTCGATACTGAAAAGACTTTGGCCATATTAATTACAAAAAAATATTTTATAATGAACAGCAAAATTCTAAAATATTTTGTTCTACTATAAGCTTGAGAGAAAAGTCTTCTAGAAATTGTGGAGAAGACATACTACTAATCCAACAATGAATAACAAAACACAGCCATTCTACTACTGACACATGGAAACTCAATGGTGACTCCATTTTTTGCTCCCTTGACTTCCATCCTGACTCCCCTAGGCACTGTTAGGCACAGTAATTCCTTTTATTTAGGTGCTATTTACTGAGCACCTAATGTGCCAGGAATACAATATTGAGAAAAACTGCTATTCAGCATTCTTATATGTGTGAGATGTTAAACAATACAATGGTGAAAAAAATAGGCATGGTAGAATTTACAGTACAGTGGGGTAATGAAACAAATAATTCTATAAATAAATATAATCACTTTTTGTGATAAGTGCTATAAGGGAATTGTTAAGGAATGAATGTTTGCACCTACTCAACAAAAATTCATATGTTGAAATACTAACCCCCAACATAATGGTACTAGGAGGTGGGGCCTTTGGGAGATGATTTAGGTCATGACGATGGAGTCCTTGTGAATGGGATTAGTGTCCTTGTAAAAGGGACTCGAGAGAGTTCTCTCTTTATACCATGTGAGGATACAAAGAGAAGATGGCAATCTACAACCCACAAGAGGGTTCTCACCAGAACCCAACCATGCTGACGTCCTGATCTAGGACTTCCAGACTCCAGAACTGTGAAAATAAATTTCTATTGTTTACAAGCCACCAGTCTTTGCTAATTCATTACAACGGCCTGAACTCAGACAAGAATCATGAGAGCATGGGAGAGTACTTCAAAAAGTTTGTGAAAATAGAATTAAAAGATAATATGAATCTTTCCGTGAACTTCTTGAAAACGCTGCATATAAAAAAGAAATCTAATCTGCTTGGAATGTGAGTTACAGGTAAGGTCTAGTAAAGTTTTCCTGAGGGCCGAGCCCGTGGCGCACTTGGTAGAGTACTGCGCTGGGAGCGCGGCGAGGCTCCCGCTGCGGGTTCAGATCCTATATAGGACTGACCGGTGCACTCACTGGCTGAGTGCCGGTCACGAAAAAACGACAAAAAAAAAAAAAAAAAGTTTTCCTGAGAAAGAACACTACTCAATGATTAAGAAAGAATATGAGAGCATGCCATAAATTGGAGGTATTATAGTCCATTCCAGAAACTGAGATATTTGGGTCTGAATTAGAGAAAGCAGGAATCTTTTACATACTTCTGTCATGTAATATGTTACATACTGTACTGTGCAGTATTCTCTACTTGTATCTTCCCCAAGATTATGAACTCCAAAGAGCAGTGATTTTTTCCTTATGAATTTTGTTCTACATTCTGGGGCACAAGAGTAGCACTATATATAAGTTTAAATATTGACATACCAGGTAAGAAAATATAAAAGTCCTTAAACAAATTTCTACCTTTTGGATATAATTGTATCACAGTAACAAGAGCAGCGTTTGATTGCCACATAGGTCAACTCAGGGGAAGAAACACTTTCATGGCCATCCTAGACTCTTTCTCAATCTGAGTGAGCCCATACAAAGAAGACCATCTGAAAACTTATACGGGTCATTGTAATTCATCATCACAGCTAGAATAGTGCCCTGTCCCAGTACATTACTGAGCCTGTACTATCATCCTCATCTATAACCAGCAATATATTTTAATGATTATGAGACAATCAATGGATATGGACATAGCAGTATATCCTCAAGAAAAAGATATATATAAACAATTATTTTCAGAACCAGTAATTTGAAGCAATAAGCAACGCTAGCTAATGCTTTCTTTATCCACTCTTTTACTATATAATAATGATTACATGTTCTACAAATTACATTATATCAAGACACCTCTTTTACTACGATAAAATAAAATTCAGGATTGAGAAATACATATACACAGATAAATACATACCCCACATATGAGGGGTCTTCAAAAAGTTCCTGGAAAGATTTGTATACTCTTTTAATTCTATTTTTCCACAAACGTTTTGAAGTACATTCATACTGAAGTATTTAAATATGTAAAAAGTAAGTCTAGAGAGAGATTGCTTAAATTAAGGAAAAATAAAACCATCCAATAGCCACTGGCTTTTATAATACTTACAAAGGAAAAGGAATAGGATTATAGCTATTTCCTGGAAGCAAATTTGCAAAGATGGCTTTCATCGTTGACTTTTCCTTCACCTGGCTATCTGTGGATCCCAGCAAGTGTCCATCAAACACATCTAGGATGAAAAATATTCTGCTTACATACAAAAAAATTCATGGAAAGATTCGTATTAGCTGTTAATTCTATTTTCCATGAACGTTTTGGTACCCTCGAATTAATATTCAAGAAGAATGAAAAATAAGAGTGTCAACTTTCTTTCTTTTCCTTTTTGGAATACAGACATATGCATACCATAATTACCAATTATGGTTTAAAATTTCTGATCTAGGAAAAATGACTCATCGTTTATGATAAAACAGGAATCAATAGTGAAGTGTACGCAGCATTTTAACATCTCAAATTCAGATCATCCTACAATCAGTGATTTCCTCCCCTCACAGAAGCCAGGCAACAGCCATAATGGAATTACTGCCCGAGCATGCATGAACCTAATCACAGCCGTTCATGGTGTCACTTCAACTTGGTTATGTTAACTATGACTGTTACACCTGAATCTAATAGCAATTTTAAAGCTAATTTCAAAGTCTGTAGTATAATTAAGCAATTACTGCTTTAACAGAAAGAAAGAAAAGAGAGAACAAGGCATAAATTTGCTATTATGAAGCAAATATTCGTTGTTAGAGAAATGGCTGGAACTTTTCTTAGTTTTTTACAAAGGAACAACCATGTGCTTTATGGAACTTAAGAAAGTAAGATCCCCAGAAGGTAGATGAAGCTGAACTGACATTTTGTTACTGACATACTTTATATCAAGCAGTGCAACTAAAGGGAGAAGTGATATAATAAAAAGCAATATCTAAAAAAGCTCTTGTAATAAGTACAAAATAAGAAAATTCTAAAGGATAAGAAAGCATTATGTCGAAGAATAAGTGTTTTTCTTTCTCATAAAGATAGATCTTTCAATCGTAGATTCAATGAAGTACAGTAAAAGTGACTTAAACTGTACCTTCAGAACTGCTGGCTGTATCTTGCTCAGGGGGCCCTCCCACTGACTGCTCAGACATGACTTCAGGTGGAGTAGGCAACTGGAGATGGCTAGAACTGGTAGAGCTCTGGCTGGACAGGGCTGTTAAGAAGCGATCCTCTAAAGAACAACACAATCCTAAATAAGTCATTTAAAAAACATTAAGTCCATTTCTATCTAATATTAATGTTTTTAAAATGCCAACTCATATTTTTACTTCCTAAAACATTTTAGATTTTTAAAAATTATCTAGGTCATATAGCTTATGTCATAGATACAGACACAAAAATCCAAAAAGGTTACATGATTTGACCACAATGAAATCTTGGTGGCAGTATTGCAACTATTAACAAGCCTGACTCCTATCCAGTACTCTTTCTATTATACCACAATGCCTAAATTCACTTTATTCATTTTAATAGAGAATGAAACTAGGACACTGTGGGAGAAATTACATGCTCATTCTGGGGGAGAAAAAAACCATTAAATTATAATAGAAAAATACCAAGAATTATGAGTTGATCTCTTGTTCTATAGTCTGTGTAAATTTCCCCACAGTTTCTACAATGACACCACAGTATTCAATTAAATATTGTGAAAGATATCTAAGTCTAGAAAAGATTTTAGTGACATTAAAAATATAAATTTAACTTTATAAGATTTTTGCAGTGAGACCTGAAGGTTGACTTTGGAATAAGCAGAATAGAAATTTAACTTCCTTTTTTCTGTTTCATTTTCCTCTGTATTTAGTTTATTTCTATAACCTAATTTATCTCCCTGTAATACAGTACATGATAATCATAAGCTTTATGAAGGAAAAAAAAGTCTATGAAAAATTACATCAGAAAAAAGTGCTCAAAATTAGCAGTTAAAAAGAACTTATACACTAAGAAATTTCTTTAAATCCAATAGCAAGTGATCACTACACTGACCTTTTTCTCCATTTTGAAGTCCTGGAGAAATATTCCGTGGAGACGCATCCATTGCACTTATCTGTAAAAAAATAAATACTTTATTCTTAAGAAAACATTAAAATCACATTTAAAAATTTTTTTAGCCTGGTGAATCTTAAACTTTTTGGTTTCAGGACCCGTTTACATTCTTATAAATTACTAAAGACCCATCAATTTTTAAAAGAGCTTTTGTTTACCTTAGAAAATTTTACCTTATTAGGAAATAAAACTAAGTTTGTAAATATGCATTTATTAACTCATTTAAAATAATAAACCCATTACATATTAACATAAGTAATATATTTATTAAATAAAAACAAACCTATTTTCCAAAATTAAAAAAAAAAAAAAAATTGGTGAAAGAGTGGCATTGTTTTACATTTTTACAAATATCTTTAATATCTAGCTAAACAGAAGACAGATTCATAATCTGGCTTCTGCATTTAATCTGTTGAGATATATTGTTATGACTGAAGCATATAATGAAAATACAGCTTCACACAGATATGTAGTTGAAAAAGAGAAAACTTGCAGAACCACCTGAAAGGGTCTTGGAGGGTCCTTGAACCACACTTTGAGAATACTGTTCTAAACAGTAACTCACTTATTAGCATTAAAGCATCTAGAAATACTTAGGGTTATCCACTGACCCTAGTAATCCTTTATTATCCACTGAACTTTCTCAAGTTCCATTAAGACATATTTAGAATGACTATAAGCCTCATGTACAGTTTCATTACAAAGTCATTTCTTAGCTCTTTGAATGAAGATCACCATCTCAAAGAGACTTCTCTGGCCATCCTGTACAAAATAACCCATCACCACTACCTACTCCCTCAGCAATACTTTCTACCTTCCTTATTTGTCTATTCACAGCCTTTTTATACTTGATTTTTAAATATATATTGGTTCAGTGTTTATTGTCAGTGTCCTCATTAGACAAATGTTCCATGAGGAATGGTCTTTGTACACAATTGTATGCCTTGTACATAGACCAGTGCCCAACACATAATAAGCATTCAAGAACTATTTATCAAATGAATAAATATAAAGGCAGTGCTACAGAATTTCAAATCAACTCTCAATCTTTCAAAAAGATCTGTTGAATGATTTTATATTTTCATTGTATCTACGTGCTATAATTTAAAGGTCTTATACCATTACCTTTGCAATTGCTTTAGAAGCCAAATGGAAAAGACACTAGCAGTCTGTGCTAGTCATTAATAGCCCTAAACGAATTGTATGTAAGCACTAACATACAAATCATCTTCAGTAACATTATTCTTACTCTCACCTAAACTTTGAGGAAAAATGATTCCTACACAGTTGTTTAAGAGACAAAAAAGAAGAATTCATTACATTATTGTTAATAATGTAACCTAATTATAATATAATAATATAATAATGTATTATAATTTATTACAATAATGTAACTATTATAATTTAATAGTTTATGTTATAGCATGTAGACACAATTGGAAATATAACGATAGATCAAAAAACACTTTGATCTATCATTCCATAAAAATATTCCTCTACAAATACCGCACACTGTACAAAAAGAAAATCTCCTCTTCAAAAGCCCTTGTAATATAATGACACTAATTCAGGTGAAATACAGATATTCGAAGACTTACAAGTTACATCCCAATAAACACAAGTAAGCTGAAAACATCTTAAGTCAAAAATGCATTTAATACACCTAACCTACTGAACATCAGAGCCTGCCCTAGCCTACCTTAAATGTGCTCAGAACAATTACATTAGCCTACAGTTGGACAAAATCATCGAAAACAAAGCCTATTTTATAATAAAGTGTTGAACATCTCATATAATTTATTGATGTTCTACTGAATGCCTATCATTTCCACACCATAATAAAGTTGAAAAAGTCTTAAGTCAAGGACTGTCTGTACAGTCAATACAATAGGCAGAATTCTAAAATGGCCCCAAGATTCCCAGCTCCTGGTGTATATACACCTTCTTCCAATTACTCAATCAAATACTAATTTAGGTGCTGCTATAAAGGGATTTTTTTAGATGTAATTAATGTCCCAAATCAGTTGACCTCAAAATACCGAGATTATCCAGGTGGGCCTGACATAATCACGAGTCTTTAATCTGTGTCTACAAATCAGCAACAGAGGAACTATAGATCAGGCTCAGAAGACGACCCTGAGACACAAATGAGACAGAAGTCCTAGCCAAAACCTTGATTTCAGCTGTGTGAGATTCTGAGCAGAGAACCCAACCATGCATGCCAGACCTTTGACCCAAAGAAACAGTGAAATAATTGTGGGGCTTTTTCTTCAGACACCAAGTTTGGGGTAATTTGTTACCCAGCAAAAGAAAACTAATACAGTTGGAAAAGGCTAATTAAAACAATGTATAGAACTTACCCAGTTCAGAAACCTTAAAAGCTTCTCATTTAAGCACAGAGGTAAAGAACATCCAAAACTGCACAGTAAAATAAATGAGGACTCTATTGAACACTCAGAGCACCCATAACTTTTCCTTTGTAACACCTGCTGTCACCATGATGCTCTCCTCAGTGTTCACAGTGAATAGTAGCTTTTTGATAAATATTTCAAATAAATGAATTATAACAGGTCATTTTATTTCAGGTTAAGATATAAAAGTGATTCACCTTATAACTCCTTGAAACCTCACAACTTCAAGATAGAAAACCCTATTTGATATTATTAAGAAAGTATGTATTAAACTACCACTTCTAAGTGTTATAAATAGAACTAATTATATTTCTACCAGTGAAGGACCAAAGACAAGACTACATTTTATTACCTTGCTTTCTTCCCCTTGTCTCAGTCTTCCAGGACTTGGAGGAACTGAAGGTCGCTTTCTACCCTTTTCCTGCTGGAAAAGGTCCTGTAACCTACGGTGAAAAGCAAAATAAAGACCAAAAAATAATAATAACAACACATATATATGTACGTATGTATGGTTTTGTTTCTAGCACCTTGAATGATATTTATACATTTTACCTTTACAAATTTAAATCACAATACTTAACTTTTCCTATTTGGATTGCAAAACGACTTCTTTAAAGTTGTATTATAACTAAGCTTTTGTTGTATATAATCAACTAACCAAGAGCTCTTCTGATATGACTGTGGTTATAAAAGAAGAATAGCAAATTATTACAAAGAAAAATATTTCTAAAAATAAATATTTAAATGAAGTTATAAGATAAACATATTAATATATTTGAAATTCCTGGCCCCAAAACCAATAATCACTCATGGCATACTAATTCAGTTAAATTTGACTCAACAGCACACACATTTGAAACAGCATTGTTTCAAACTCTATTCAAAACAGCATTGAAGGCTGTTCCTATCTTTGGCTTTTATGTCTTCACAAACTAAAGATTAGAACATATATTTTAAAGGATAAAGGGGAAAGGAGGGCGACAGAAAACAAAAGCTTCTATAGCATGATGGTAAAGTGAAACATCCATAATCAATAAAGACTTTTAAGTTAAAAAATATCACGGCAGAGCAAATTTGACAATAATATTAAAGAAAACTAGACCACAAAATCATACCTGTTATTCCAAGCTTGTAGCACTTCACAGAGACTTTGCTTCTTGGCAATGAGTGACTCAAAGACTGACTGCAGTTGCTGAGGGGTATCTACAGAGGAAGACATGAGCCTTGCCTGCATCTTCTCAATCCAGTTCTTAAACTCGCCTTCTTCCATCTACAAGGAACAGAAACAATTTCAGTAAACTGAGACACTAGTAAGTTAATAATTAACTTTTGAAATTTCTATCAAAGAAATGAATTACCTCTTTTTGTGCAAAGATATCTTCCATTTTTTCCTCTCTTGTTTTGCTAAACGTATCAGTTTTCAAAGATGTAAGTCTTTCATCAACAGCAAGATATACCTGAGAAACTCTAATAATATAGAGAACATTAGACACTCTAGAAAAGGTGGTATCAAATTTCACACAAATAGGAAAAAAAAAAAATGTTACATACAAAACTATAACTGAAATGTGTGTTACCTAATTAAGAATCACATATAATTCTGCAGAGAAAAAACAACCTGAAAGAAATGTACTTCAAAATTTTAACAGTTGTTATATCTAAGACAGTTTGACTTCTTTTTTAATACTTTTCTGTAGTGTCTCTGTTTTTCTTTTTTGACACCAAGCATATATAACAATTAGAAAAATACATTTCTAGTAATTAGACAGTTTTCAAAGAAAACTAATGAACAAACTTGATACTTTAGAATAGCTGTAGATTATAGACAAACACCAAACAAAAAAAGGATGATCAAAGAAATTAAAACTTACTTTTGAAAGAAGTCCTTCAGATCCTGAAGAAGGGACACTTTTAATGGGGCCTGACGTTTAATGAATATTTTGGGGAGTGGAACACATACTTCAAGAAGCCGAATGGGAGAATAACTGAGGGAGAAAATACAAGTAACAGTAGAAAAATAAGAAGTATTTTAATATTATAGCTGTATCAATGACAGTTAACTAAATCCTATGAAAAATAACAGAAAATAAAGTTTCTATAAAATGGCATTTTAAAACAATCATAAAGATACTGAATTTCACTTTCAACCACTATGAATATCCTCCCCAATTTTGGAGGGAGTTTGTTTTGTTTTTTCACTGCACTGTGGTGCCACCATTTACCCCCTGAGGCTATCATCATCTGCTATAAAAACAAAAAGAGATGTTGATATAAACCTTCTCTATGAATGAAGAGATTCCTTCCTATAATTAGCTTAAACGTAGATATTCATTATCTTCCCAGCTCCTGAGAATTCTTCATGAATCTTTAATTTCCTTTGCACCTGAGGGTTTATGTTGGCTAGTAAAAGATACACCCCATCTAGGCTCCAGATTCACAGTTAAAAGCTCTTGCTTAAAAGAAGGAAATAAGCTTTAATTAGCAAATATTACCTATTACATGCCAGACAGTTTTAGGTGCTGAGGATATAGCACTACACACAGGCCAAAATTCCTGTTCTCATGATTCAAAAATAACTAGTTTGAGATAATAAACAAAACAAATATTTAAAATATATATCAGATGGTAAGTGCTATGGAGAAAAATAAAGCAAGAAAGAGACACAGGAAGTGCTAGGGGTAAAGGTTGTCAGGGCAGGTGAAGTCTGAAGAGACCTGCAGGAAGTAAGGATACAGCAGGCAGATATCTGGGGAACGAGCAATTCTGAGAGGGAAGAACAATCACAAGGCTCCCAGGCAGGAGCCTACCTGACATACGAGAGGCCCAGCCAGGAGGCCAGTAAGGCTGCAGCAGGGTGAGTGAGGGGTGAGTAGTAGGAGATGAGAACAGCAAGGCCCTGGGGCAGCCAGAGCATGGAGGAGCTTATGGGACAGTAAATGAACTCTGGCTTTCATTCAGGATGAAACAGACACCTTTTGGAGTGTCTAGAGGAGAGAAGTGACCTGAGCTGATTTTCCTTTAACAGGATCACTCTGACTGCTGTGTTGAGAACAGGCTACAGAGGCAAGGCCAAAGGGAGACTGGTTGAGGCTACTACAATAATCTAGGTAAAAGGGACAGAGGCTCAGCCCAAAGTGGTACTACTTGGAGGCAGTAGAAAGTGTTCAGATTCTGGATTTATTCTGAAGGCAGAGCCTGAAGGCTTTCTCCACAATGGTAACTATCTACTCTTTGAACTTGGAATGTTAGCTCTATCACAGAATGATATTTTATTATCTTTATACTAGTTAATGTCCTAGCAAAAATTCTGACAGACTTTCAGATGACTAAACAATGATTCAGAATGAGGCTGCTACTACAAGATCGACCAGAGTTCAAACCATAACTCCATCACTTGCCAGCTCTCTAAGTGGACTATTATAAGCTCTGTAAGTGAAGATAATAATAATACCTATTTCCTAGGGTAAGGAGTAAATAAAATAACACTATAAGCTTTCAGAAGAGTCTGGCCCTCTCCTTTTGCACAGGTGCAGATAGGGAATAATACATACCCACAAATTAATTCATGTAGTAATAGTGGAAACATTACAAAGCCTTCAAAGGATTATGTGATCACATACAACGTCCCTTTGACTTCTTACCTGAAAGATGCCACCATCTGGTTATAGGAGAAATACTGGTGATAATCATGGTGGATAGAGTGACCACATGGCTCAGCATTGGCTCTACGAGTGTACTGGTGCCCATAAAACCTGAGTTCAAGGTATTTTGCAAATGACATAGACCAGGACTCATTGGAAAGAGCAACAACTGGTGTTACCTGGAATTCAGCAAAAATAGTTTGTTATATAATTACATACTGAGAATCTCTTTTTTTAAAAAAATGTATTTTCTTTTCTAATATAATCAATATATTCTGACTGCAGAAAACTTGGAAAAGAACAAAAGTTCAAAGGTATGTAGAACTGTGGGTGGTGGGAGAGAGCAGCATTACCATTAATCCCATCACCAACGCCAATATACTAATATATGTTTACTTTCTTTTTATACATGAATACATATACATAGTTTATTTGTAAATAAAAACTCTTTTCCTATAATTAGTTTTCCTATAATTAGTAAAAAAGATAAATAACTTTATCTTTTTTACTAAGCAATATATCATGAATATTTTCCCACATAAATATTCTTGTACAACTTTTTAAATGGCCTCAAAGTATCCTATTACATAAACATATATTTAACCAATCCCTACTGATATGCATTTAAGACATTAAAAGTTTTTCCTTATTTGGATGATGCTCTAATGAACATCCTTGTATATGCATACTTAGAAACAGCCACAATTATTTCCTTGGAATAAATTAATAAAGGTGGGAATTAGCAGATCAAAGGGCATGAACATTTATATGATCTTTGATACTTTTTGTCACACTGCCTTCCAAAACAGGATACTGGTTTATACAATCTCCAACAGTATTTGAGAATACTGATTTCTCTACTTTCTTACCAATCCTAGGAATTAAAAATCTTTGAAATGTGATTTCTTGAAAAAAGTTAAAGGCATTTTTACTGGTTTCACTTATATTTCAACTACTAATGAGTAAATTTATTTGTACATGTTTACTGGCCATTTGTATTAAATTGCTTTGTCATGTCCTTTGCCCATTTTTCTATTATTATGGCTTATAGAAATTTAAAATTAAGTATATTTATGTTTGGTCATATTATGTTGTAACTTTCCTTGACACTAGAAGTTTTTCATTTTTGTGTAACCATACAATTTTTCCTTTCTGGCATGACCCCAAAAGAATTTTTTAAAATAAAGTGCAAAGCATGCAAGATATAAAGATCAAATTTAAGTTACTCCTTCATGCAATGGCCGATCTACAGAGTTCACATACTCTACAACAAAATATTACCATCTATCTAACAGGAACTAAAGGCCTATAAAAGCAAGCATGAAAGTAAGACTGATAACTGCTAAAAATTATTTCATGCTTGTATATTTGCTGCTATAGGAGCAAATAACTTTAATTTTGCCCTTCTCAACCACTGATATTAATACAGGGCACACTATTATTTTATCTATAATTCTTATATGTGCCATCCAAAAGCACACTCCAAAATAAGCCAACTAAGACAGAATGAAGTTAAATCTGGTACATACTCACTGCAAAAAATTTGGATAAAAATTATATATTGAAAACATAATATTGGCAAATACCAAATATTTGCCCCAAGTTAAAAAAGTAAAGAAAGGCACAGAAGAAATAAAACACATGTTCTTTCCTCAAGAATGTACATGCAACCAGTAGAGATCAATTTTAAAACTAGTGGAGATTCATTTGTATCTCTTAAGATAGCCACATTGATATAAAGTCACATCTATTATACAAATATCCTAATAAACTGTAGTTACTGCTTTACAAATCTGTCTCTACCTCTAGAGGACAGAAGCCATTCCCTATTCTTTTTTCATTCCTAGGGCCTAGCACAGTATCTGGCATACAGGGTTGCTAAATAAATGTCTGCTGAGTGAATAAACGAACATAATTGAGAACTGTCAAGATACAATCTCAAGATATTTTACTGGACAAGGCAACTAACTATATTTTATTTTATGACTGATATATTCCTTAAACAGAGTTTTCAAAAAACAAATATTAGATTGAATATACACCACTGGAAGGTAAAATAATAAGAGCCCAATGACGAATAACAAATCCAAAATAATATAAACCAACTTCTCCCTAAAAAAAAAGAACTATACAAATAAAAAAAAAATGACATATGAAATGTTGTAACAAGGTATATTTACCTGTTTGCAGATTCTGCACCAGGAATATGTGAGAATTGTGTGTTGATATCCAGGTACTGGAGAATCCAACTCCTTCAGGATTATCTGCACACAGCCTTGGCCATGAACAAAGCGCCGAATGTGATGCACCATGGGGGTATCACAGAACATGCTAGGACACTGATAAGAAGGCCTTTGAGAAATAAGAGAGTCCTTTTCACATTAAGCATGAAAAAGAGGCCATGTATAATAAATACTGGCTAATCAGAACCATTGTCAAGGAGTGCAGCATCTTCTCTCTCTGATCTAGAGTAACGATGACCGGTAGACAATTTGTACAGGGACTCATGTTGCTCTAAGCCTGCAGCTGAACACCCTGTCTTCAACACAGTGATTGATGTTTCATTTGTTAATCCCCTTTTATTTACCAAGCAGTTTTAAAACATCTCATTCTACACATTCAAACCCTGACATTTCTGGGGATTGTTATTTCCTATACAGGGTGCTGGTAAAGATTAAATTACTTGCGCTTTGCCACGTAGGTGGTGAGTGACAGCGTTAAGACTTAAACTGAGGTCTAGCTGATTCTGACACTTCCCCTGCCTCTCATTTGAATCGCTATAAAAGACAGACAACCTAAAAAAGGCTTAGGGAGGGCAGGGTAATTAGATGGCAAAGATATGAAAAATGTACCAGATAAGACATCCCAGTTTGAATATAAAACAGATTGCTTCTTTGTATGGTATACTCTGATATGTGGATGAAAGTGAGGACCATACAATACTTAACATCCAAATCATGTTTATATTTTAGGTTGAAATTCTGGGCATCAAAAATGCATTGGAATATAAGGAGAAAATCTGCTCTTACCTGAAACAGTATCTCTCTAAAAATATTCCTAATGTAAGATCATTCTTTCCATAAAATTCCATTGTTACAATCCTAAAAGAAGAAATCACTTCTTAGAAACATAAGAATTACCACACAGCAAAGACATTTCATGAGACCACAAATTACAATTACTTGTTAAACGTACTTATAATAAAGTATTAAATCAGGCAATATTCTTTGTCGTTACAGAATGTTTTGCCTCATCCAGTAAAACAAGTTTACACTAGTTACACCCTAGCATCTTTTTCACTCCAGTCCATTAGTTTCTTATCAAACTATTTAATGAGGATACATAAACTATAATATTGAGTAAAACTGATTCGAGTTAGGAAGAGGTAAAAGTTTCTTTTACAAAGCCTTAAGCCCTGTCAACATAAAATGGGACTCCTGTCTCCTGCTCTCTAGTATACATCTTTACTGAGCATTGAGAACAGCAGCTCATATTCTTGCTAAAGCACCATTTCCTAACTTTATATGTAACTTACAAATGCCCACAAATAAAGAGAGTTTGGCTATATGCCTACAGAAACCCACCTTTTATTCAAGCCTTGTCCTAAAGAGTCCACAAACTCCCACAGAAAATTCCTATGGGCTCCCCCAGCCCCAAGTCTGCCTGCTGGAGCTATACCACTTCTGGAAGAATCCCTGATCTCACTGCTGGAAATTAGTGTTTCTGGTGTCCAAAATTAAAACACAGAACACACTTTTCCACGGAAACAATGCTCCAAAAGAAAGGAGTTATGTTCCATAGTACTTTCTAAACTAAAGGTAAACTATGTAATGTAAAGCTATGTAAGTGTATATATGGTTTTGTGACTATCATTTGAAAAAAATAACTTATTATAAAATGTGTTTCTAGGCCAAAAATAATAATAATAAAATGTGTTTCTATTTCTATCGATCTACTTAGAATTAAGTTTAAGCTGACAGCTTTTATAAAAATGATGCCTGAAGGAAAATCTGCCTAAACTATACATGTTATCAAATTGCCTATAAACCAGATTTTGTGTGTTAACTTTGTTGCTTTTCTAAGCACAAATTTCTCTTCTATCCCTCACATTTTTTTCACTCTTACTTAAGGTACTCTCATTTACTTTTACCCGTGAACAAAAATTTCATATTTACTTCACAAGTTTAAAAGTTCTATCTATCAGTTTACATATGACCAGCAATGTGCCATGTACCTAAAATCAGGTCTTAATGGCGTATTTTTTTTTTAATTGCTGGAATTCTATGCTGTAGCACAATAGTGTAGGGGGAGAAGAATCCTACCAAGGACTGACACAAGCACTGGGAGCATTGCTGGACTGAGCAGAAGAGCTGCTGAAGAGCACACAGAGTCTCTGGTGGTTAACAGGATTCAGACAGTCCACCTGAAAGAGAAGAAACAGATGAGCAACTGACGTCGGAACACATTCCAACACCAATGTGTGATTCTAACATCGAACATGTTCCACTCTATCTGTAAAGCCTCCAATCCGCTGTAGGGGTTCTGGTGAAGATGTAAAACTACTACAAAAAAACTAAATATAAGGAAGAAGGGCAGTTGGTTTTTGAGGGAAGATAATCCAAAAAGTTTAAGTCAAACTTAAAAATATGAAAAGATGTCTCTGTATTTTTATAAGACTGCATTAAGTTATTTTGGAAGAAAAAGTTGACTACATATATCCATATAAAAGAGTCTGAACTCATGACTGGATATAACATCAATCTGAGACATCCAGAAACTTAAATTCTAAGGTATTTATTTAATCTGTGTTTATGCCTGTTTTTGATGATTACAAAGGTAACACCTTCTCTGTGTTAATATTCAAACAGTACAGAGGTACGTGAAGCTCATGAAATACATAAAGCCTCTCCTCCTTTGATGCCACCCCACCTTCCAAGCTAAGTAGCTTGACTGTATGGTTAAAAAATATCCATTAATGAAGTTTTTTCATGGTGGAAAAAAAAAATAAAACTCATTCTTTTTGCGTTCTCACACATGTAAACACACACGAACACTCATGAGTGGTTTTGTAAAATGGGATGATGCTACATATATTAAAACATAACTTGTTTTTTAACGCTTAAAAATATGTCTTTATACAGGGCTTTTTACAGGTCATCAAATAAGATCCAACTCATCCTTTTACTGGGAATAATTGGAAACAATCCTTCAATAAACATCTTTGTACATATATTCTTACAAAATGCAAGCATCCTTATACAAACATGCTTAATTATTTCTGTAAAAATAGATTATAAAACGTAGGAGTCCAGGGTCAAAGGTAAATTTATGTATGTGTAAATTAATATCACCTATCGCTTTCAATAAATTTGTACATATATAAGCATAAATTTGTATAAATTTATATAAAATTTATGAAAGGTGTTTTTCCACACCTTTATTAACCATGGTTCTTTTATCACTTTTTACCAATCTCACAAATAAATTACTTAGCACCACTACTATTTAGCACTTCCTTCACTACCAGTGAAACAGAAAATCTTTGTTTTATTCAACAATTGCATTTTTTCATCTACAGATAGATTTGCTCATTACTTTTATTACTACCATTATTAATAATGTGTCCATAACAAATATTCCTTAATTTGTCCTCAATTTCTGCCTTAAAAAGAAAGATAAAGGCTACTGTCATAATTAAATAATATAAAGAGTTTTATGTTAATAAAAAAAGAAATCGAACATTTTTTAAAAACATATCCATTTCCCACAATAAGCTTCCATCTCTCACTCTCCCCGTCACTACCATGAAATGAATCAAACATGTGTCGCACCACATCCAAGTCATGCTGACAGAAATTTTAAGCATCTCCACACTTTGCCTTACCTCAGGGCTCTTCTCAGTTTACTATGAGGTCATTTTAAAATCTCAAAACCCAGTTTCATTACTTTATAATCCTACTTCACACATATTAAAGCAACATATAAACTGGCAGACTCAAGACAAGAAAATAGCATAGAAAAAGAAAATATTTAATAAATCGGCATGTAATTTGTCATATAGACTTTCTTATCCTGCCATAGCAGAGTTTTTTTTTCAACACATCCTAAATTTACATGAGCATCCAAAAGTGGTCTGGCTCACCTTTGTTGACCATATTGCATCACTCGGAATCAGCCCTCTGTCTTCATCACCCTCAGTTTTGTTTCCTGATTTGCCACTTGAAGTACCCGATGCATCCTTTGAATGAGCAAAAGGGTCTAGATTTTTCTGAATTCTTCCTCCTCTGGCTCGGTAATCAGCCAGCATTCTACCCAAGCTCTGGCTATCACCCAGATGCTCAGCAATTCTAGCGCTAACTAGTTCATGCGAGGGCAAGATTTGAATAGACTTGGCCTGAATACTTCCATTCATGCCCTGAAGTCCAGAGAGATCCCTGAGCAGCTGTTTCTTCCTCCTGTTATCCATTTCTTTGAACTCTTTATTGAGGAGAGGAGACCAGTAAACCTGCTCTGCAAAATAATCTCGGGTAGAGCACCTCATCCCCTTTTCAGTTAAAAGGAAAGGTTCCCGGAATGTGATTACTGGGGAGATACAGAGGATCACATCTTTTAATTCCTGTTTAAAGGCCAAAGAATAAGTCTTTCGTTTATCTTCAGAAGAGGTGACTTCCTCAGTAACATACAATCCAGTGTCATCCTGTAGAGGGTCTCTAAAGGCTCTCATCTGGCTTTTGGGATCCTGTAGTTCATCTAGTTGCTGCAATGTCTCTGACTGCTCATTGCCTACATCATCCTGCTGGTCATCCACATGGAGCGGCAACAATGATTCTGGTACAGATGGAAAGAAAGAACAGGGGATACCTGCCGGGCAAGCTGTTATGGCATACTCTTGATGCTTCAAAGAGGCAACAGCCTGTGGAAGACTTTTATTTTCTTGCTCACCCTTCTCAAACAGAGTCCTTGATTCCAGCCCACTGCTGTCATCAGAGGGCAAAGACTCAGGAGGGAAGTCAGGTTCCCGGAAAAAGGAACTTCCACTGTACTGCTCTTGTGCAGCCCCCTCAGGCCCCCGTCCCTCAATCAGAGAATGGAATGAAGGGTTTTGCATTAATGTGGGAGGCATAGCAAATTCATCCATGAGGAAGGAGATCTCTAGTTGAGAATGATAAGCTACACAGATCATAAATACTAGGATCTCCTTAACTCGAGCCAGCTCATAATCAGAGCCTCCTCTAAGCTTGATTGTACAGCCTAGGTGCTGTGGACAGCCTTCAAAAAACATCAGTGTTTTGGTTTGCTCTACAAAGAAACAAACAAAAAGTTAAGAAGGCTTAGGTGGCAATCCAGAACTCCAGAAAGAATTAACCCATTATCTTAACATCTACAAAAGAAAACGCTTACGTGAATAAGACTACAATTGCCTATCGCCACTTAACTACTGCCAATAGATACTTCCTACTGAGTAAGCATTGCAATACTGATGAGTTAACTCATTTCCTCAGTTTCCCAATCTCAGGTGAATCTATGCTAAATGTCACTCACCATTAGGCAACTGAAATATTTGCATATAAAATTTGTGACAAGTGCCCAGGTGTGGTTTCGTCAGCAGCTGGTCCATTGACATTACTAAATCACCTTGGGTCATCCGACTGATTCGTTCTAAAACTTGCTACAACACAAAAAAACATTATATTACAAAATTAGAGAAGAATAAAAATCTTAATTAATATGGAAAAGTAATGGGAAAAATAACTCTCACAATGAATTTCCTTAATTTTAATAATTATATAACAAGCTTTTTTGATTCTAGATTAGTCTACACTTAGTTACTTAGTAATCAATATGTGCCCACTAAAACAAACCATACTCAAAAGACATTTAAGCATTATGCATTAGCACAAGATATTATGGAAAACCAAAACTTCTTAGAATTGGTCTCTATTCTGCAGAGGGTAAGCTTTTCAAGGTAGAAAACATTTTCTGCTTTTTGGTGCAATTTCCCAACCAAAATAAAGAATCAACAAATACCTACTGATTAACTAATGTCCACTCCACCTTTGGTCTTGCAGACACCTAAAATAAGTGTTATATAGTCGCACACTTTTTTCCAGTCTGAGATTCTCCAGTCTTAAATAATGAAATAGATGCCATGCCTTCTATCCTACTTTCAATATATATGGTGCAGCAAGGAAATAAAGATTCCTGTATACCTACCATACATGCATATAAATTTAAAAGCTATGATTTTTTAAAATGATATAAAAATAGAGAAATGAGAACACTCACTGATTTTACATTAATGACCAAAGTAATGCCATGTTCCAGTAACATGTCCTGGGCAATCCGAGATACTGTTTTCTCAACTAGAACCAATGTGGGTCGAACATCAACTATTCGCTGAACATAATTCTTCAAGAATTCCCTTTCCTAAGCAAGAAAAACAAGAAATATTATACCTGATACGATTCAAGATACAGACATATTAAAATATTGAGATAGCTTGACTACTAATATCAATCAAAGCCTAAATTTTCTTCATCCACAAATAAGTATGTAAGCAAATTAATTCAAACACAATTAAGAATCTCATTCATCATTCTAAACTGTTGATTATGCTCAAGTTTCAGGAAAAATTCCATTCTCCAACTAACTTTACTTTGAAAGATTTTCAATTCTTACCTATAATATAAAAGCCAAGAAACCAATTAGCTCAGAGGTTAAAAAACAAGAACCAAAAAACCTAACCTCACAAGTCCCAAGATGAAAACAATTTCTAAGAGTTTTTACTATGGTTATGAATTCCTTCTTTTACATTCTGAAACCAACCAGAGTATCTTTTTTTCTGGGTATCTGAATAAATAACTCTCTAACTGATGTTATTTCAGCTACTTCCTAATTCCAACCTCTCAACAGATCATATTCTTCTACCTACAATAGCTTTAGTTAAAGATCTAAAACAGAATACTTAATACAATTTCATCACAAAGGCTTAATTCAAAACAAATGAATATTGTAAATAAAAACTAAAGTTAAAACAACAGTTCATTAACTTTCATAAAATTTCTGGGCTCCAGACAGGAGACAACTGAAGGTGAGCATGTTTGTCACTCCTGTTCCATGTGCCCAAAGTGTCTTCTGAGCAAGACTGTATTACTGTTCACTGCCACTAGCCTATATCCTGCAATAAACCTGACTTCTTATTGAGTATATTTCTTAATGTCTTTTTATTTTGCTGATAGAAATTGTACCTTTTCAAATTCTCCCATTATTAACAAAATGGAACTTTTTCCTGAAATGTGTTAATTTCCTACTCTACTTACTAAATTGTAATTTAACAGCATTTAAAATTTTGTGTAGCTTTTATTTTGTGTATTTGATTTGATTTGATTTGTGTAGCTCCAATAAAGTATAATTAGAATAAGTTCATTTTTTAAAAGTTTCTGCACCTGGTACAGGGATGGCAAACATTCTCTCAGTTCCAACTTCAATCAACTATTTTGACCGTACTAAAGCACCACACTAAAAAGGAGGCCTGGTCCAGGCTCAGCAAGGAAAGAGCATGGAGGGTAGGCCATGAGCACAGAGTGGAGCAGTGGCAGACCAACAAATCTATTACACCAGCCTTGTGAAGATGGTATAAGGTCACAGGCTAATTATTTCCATGGCCCTTGTTTCCCATCCTCCTTTTTCTGACTATCTGCCTTTCAGCTTCTTCTCTGATCGGTTATTCCACACTGGGTGGACAAAAAGAAAAGAAAAAACTCAAATCAGCTGATACTTTCTATCAACTGAAACTGTAAAGTTTAAAAGGGCAGGAGTTAGGGATGACCCCGTGGCTTACTCGGCAGAGTGCAGCGCTGGGAGCGCAGTAGCGCTCCCGCCGCAGGTTCGGATCCTATATAGGGATGGCCGGTTCGCTCACTGGCTGAGCACGGTCACACACACACACACACACACACACACAAAAAGGGCAGGAGTTAAAGGTATAATAAAACTATGTTTGAAAGCACTGATGAACAAGATGTTTTACATTATATGAATCAAGCCATGTTTCTTAAGTACACGTCTGCTCAGAGCATGAAAATATTTTAGTCTGCTAACCCGATTCCAAGAATCAAGTGATTAAAGGGGATAAATTTAAGTATACCTTTTTCATAAACAAACATCTGTGGATTTCAATTACCCTAATTCATAAATTCCAAGACTGCAATGAGGATGCATTTTACAATCAATGCAATTATGATTTAATCCTGTGAAAGTCTTCTGCTGACATCTTCTGTGAAGTCAACAAAACCCCCAGCATCAAAATACCTTAGATTCCATGAATAATAATTGTTTCCCTTTATTTCTTCTTAAGTTCCATACTAAAAAGTCATAGTAAATCAGAGCTAGAAAGGATGATATAAATCTAGTCAAAATCCCTCATTTTTACTAACACAAATGAATTCCAAAGAGGAAACTGCCCCAGGTAACGGAATTCATCCACTAAGCAGAGTTTCATAAAGCACTGTGCCTTTCACTACAACTCAGTTTTTAGGAATGATAACAAACTAAAATTATCGGCATTTATAGGAGAAAAAGGGTTGGAGCAGAAAACTTAAAACCTATGCAACTTCATATCCACAGCACTAACAAAAATAATAACTGGTACCTTAAGAAAGAACTTGGACAGCCCAGGCAGACAGCTCAGGATGGCTGGAAGCTGCCTCAAGGGAAATTCGAAATGCACAGAAACAATTATACAGTACAAGTGGAAATGGAGCTCTGAGCAGCTGAGCTACCAAGAGCCATCTAGAGCAGGAGGTGTGCCTCTCTGGGAAGACAGCCCAGTAAGCAGATGCTCATTTTTAATTTCTTAAAATAGAGCCGCAAGGGTTCCTGCCTGTGTGGCAGCTGAGCTGAGGCTGTTTTCTGTTCCAGTTGAGGGTTATTAACCCACTGCAGCTATTCTGAACCCCCTTGCTTAGAAAACCAACACAACTTACACCTGATGTTATTCCCGTTCGGAAACTACGTTTAAGTTAACTGGTGTGCTAGAAACAGGTTTTAGTACAACAGACTGTATTACAAACCAGAGATTCCATTAGGGACCTGCTAAGTTAGAGAAATTCTCACAGAAAATCAATGGTCCAGATGGGAAAGGGAAACCAGTGTTTGGATTTTCACTTTTTCTTCCATGTATTCCCAGTAATGTGTTCTCTTGAACACTCTGAAACTTTAAAAATGAGTGATGGAAATTTGGGTAATCTACTTCTAAAGTGTAACACATAAAAGTGCCTTTTACAAGAAATTTTTAAAATATAACAAGAGCAATAAAGTTTCTTTCTTCGGCTATCCAATTTAATCAGCTGGAATGAGTCAAAATAATTAGGTTTGCAAGCATCATAGTATGCAAGCATCTCTCCAAATTATTACTTTCAGTAATAAGTTCATACCTGAAGCACAATAGGATCAATGCAAGTAAACTTAGTTTCTTCTCTATAGAGATACTCAATGGAACACTTCAACAGAAGAATTTTAGGATTTTTAATACAAGAATTCATCTACAAAAAATAAACAGTTTGTTAATGTTTTTAAAAGTTTGCACTTTACAGAACTCCTTTAAATTCATACTGTTCATAATCCCCAGTAATTTAAAGTATCTTTACATTAGTATTAATATACTCTCATTCTATTCTTTTGTTGTATTCTCTTACGTTTTTCAAAGCAAATAGTTTGTGCAGAGCGATACAAAATTCATCACAAATTGGCTTTGTTTTCTCAATACCAGTTTAATTGATTCCTCTATTCTCTTAACTATTTTTATTTCTAACACTGTAATAAAAGATATGCCTGGGGCGGGGATGAGGAGTGGGACAAACTATTTTACAAACTCCAGGAAATCAGCAACTTTGAAAGCATATTTTAGTCTTTCTAAAATTCAAGAAAGGTAGAAGAGAAAGAAAAGAATTAAAACACCTCCTAAACCTATTTCTAAAAGAATAAATTCCCAGACAATCCTAAATTGGCAAGCTGAATTGGGTAACATGAAGTTATAAAAGAAAACTTTAGAGCATCTTCAGAAGCAGAGACTCAAACAATATAACCTAACCATGCAAGTAAAGCCACAAGCAGAATAGCCTGAGCCCTGCAACTGAGGTTTCAGACTGACCAAGTTTATAGCCCCAAACTGGCAACTATATTCAGTGCTCCTTTAGCAACTACAAATTAAAGACTGTCTCTAAATATGATCAGTGGAGAAAAAGAGTCATTCAGGCATATGTTCCTACCACACCCACATACAATTTTTTTCTCAATTCCTGAGAAGGGCAAAACACATTTACCTCTTAATTCCACCAACATCATTTAATTTTATTTAAAGTACTACTTTAAAGGGTAATGTGTTATTTTAATAATACTCTATGTGGAAACGCTGGCTGACTTCAGATCATTGCTATAAAAGTATTATTGAATCCAAGCATACTTTTATTTATCTATGGCCACTAACAATTTTCAGAAGGCTTAATGCCTTATGAAAAATAAACTATTAGTCTCCACTTAGAAAAGAGTGAAAACAGGACTACAGTTCATCTATCCAGTCACTCAGGTTAGAAATCTGCCTCAGCTCTCGTTGTAACAGAATCAGTATCCCCAGAAGTGGGGCCAAGTTATCTCTATGTTTAATAAGTTCCCTTGGTGATTTTAAAGCACAGCAAGGTTTGAGAACACTGCTATAGATCAATGATTTCTCAAAATGTAATGATCAACAAATAATACTACCTGGAGTGCCTACTTTAAGTTCAGCACCCCCATAAACTCCCACTACCCTAAACCTAGTGAATGAGAAGTTCTAGGGGTTGGGCTTAGGAATCAACATTTTTAGCAAGATCCACAGGTGATCCTTATGCGTACTACACTTTGAGAATCAAAAGCCCTCAGAATAAAGTTCAAAACCCTTAGTGGAATACAAAGCCCTTGCCCGCTTCTTCCACTCACATCTGCCATTTCTCATCTTACACCTTAACTCAGAGTGTCCTAATACCCCAGGTTATCTCGCCCCACTCCTTTGTGCTAGTACTAGAAAAAGGTCTCAGGGCTGAGGGTAGAAATAAAAGGCGAGAAGGATAACATAATAACATTAACAGTTCTGTAGCTGAGCCCTAGAAGAGAGAACAGTTTTAGAATGCTAAGCCTCTAGAAGGATTCCAGTCTGTTAGAGAAACCCTGTCTCTCTGCAATGTGGCAGGGTCAGGGAAAAAATGATACCAGTATATAATCATTCTGTTGGTCTGGTAGCCTGACCCTCCCCCTTCCTTCTTCTGCCTGGTAAGTTCCCATTAACCAAATTCCAATCCATTCACTCCTGTGGCAGACACTGCCAGCAGCCCCTCAATGTCCATTCTCCTTTTCTTCCATGATTAAGGTACCTCAACTTGTTAGCTTAGCAGACAGCCATGGTTTGCTGAACTTCACTGTTGAACTGAACCACATTACCTTTTTATGTGCAATGTTCTTGGTACAAACAAAGCCATTCACAACCACAGAATCAAACTTCTTTCCACCTGGGATCTAATGGAAATTTAAGAAAACAACAAAATTCAAAGATACATCCTTAGAATCCAGTCAGATGTATGCTATAATATCTTTCCATTTTTATTTAAACTATTATGTAATCAAACAAGGACAAATAGTTCTAGGACATAGTTCTTCCTTTCAACCAATGATTAATGGCATCTAAGAATGATTGTCTGCTTTCCTTCTCCCTACTCTCTAATGTACTGTATCTGGTACTCTAAAACACTCACTGACTGAATAAATCGGTGCCATGTGTCAGTTAAAACCACTATTAAGTTAAATATTATAAGTGAAAAATACATAGAAGTCTCTATGTATTTTTATCTAAATAAAGAAACTGCCCACTGCTTTTCCTCAGAACAGTGACAGTAATCTGTGGAAGCAGGATTTCTCATAGATGACATGTCACGAAGGGGAAGCAAGAAAGGAAGAAACTGTATTTGTCTGGGTTCCCAACTCATCCCCCATCCATCTCACCTCTTCTGTTCACCTCTCACTTCCTGTGAGTGGGTCCCTGACTCCCAAGTGCATTGCTAACAAACAGAGCAGACAGCAAAACCTCCCACTGCTCACCGAGCACTCCTCAGGTCAATGATTCTTTTTTAGATTACCTTTAAGAGACATGTTACTATTAGACCTGCCTCATCAGTTCCTAGTATTAACTAAGTATTAGCAGAGCTCACTTTTTTGATGTGGACAAATTGACGGATATCCATGTCATCATCCTGATTCTTCACATCAGGTCGGACAGTCTGAACAACCTGGCAGACAAGTGACACAATGATGTCCCTCCAAGATGGTGACAATGAGTCATTATGGAGCAACTGCTGGAGTAGTGCCATCATGTGATTATGATTAGCTGAACTACAGAAATATTACAAAAAAGAAGTTAGCATAGTTAATACTACCTGAGATGATAATTCTGAAGATACAACAAGTAGTCTAAAAAAAATAAACATTTCAATTACAGCTCACAGATAAGATCTTCTAGATCAATTTCATTTTTTCAGTACCTCTGCACCTTAATGATTTTGCACATAAATGAAACTGTGAATACCTTCTACTAAGACATCCCCTTTAATTCACTGAAATAAAATTTTAACACATAAATTAAAACAGGGACAGATAAGTACAGTTTGGGACTCTGTTTTAAAACAAATTTCATCAGAAATCAGAATAGGCATTTTTTCCTAAGTAATCTTACTATTTTTGACTTTATAAAAAAGAGGAACTGTGTATATGCCTATCAAGTCATCGAAGATTACAAAGATGGAAAATTAGAAAGCTCACTGCCTTACAGCAATCTCTCCATGGCTTGCTTCTCCCCATTCTCCTCCCTCAGGAGCTCCAGGTTGTTATGATGCCAGCCCAAAGGTGTGAAAGGAAGCTCTTTGGATTTTTCCTCTACCCGACGATTAAATAAGGATTCTAAGTAAAGTATAAAATAGGAAGTTATTACTTCATTGTCATGTTTTATACCATATATTTAAAAATTACCAAATTCTCTTTTGAAATTTTGTATGTTGGCCAATATAAATTATTGGTGTAAAAAAAGCAAGGACATTGTAATAAGTACATAAATAAAAGGCATAATAACACATACATATATACATGCATAAATACATACATAAGTATATTAAAAATAAATAAACAAAAGAATAAAGAACAGCAGTAATCAGTAAAAGCTAAAATCAAAGACAGAAATGTGAAAAGCAAATTTATATAAGCAACTAGGACTCTCAAACCAATAATTAAACACGCTTCTGAAAAACAAAGAAAATGAGATTTTTGCACTGTCCTTTTTATTTTGGAACATTAAAAAAGGAGGGTGTTAATTTTCCCTATAAAATACAAACTGAAAACTGTATTCACAGAAATTTGAATGCTGACAGAACAACACATGATAGTGTGGGTGCTGTACTTTCAGAAAAAAAGCTCAGCTCAGATATCCTGAAACAGCAGATGAAGTGTAGAAACTCTATTTAGACAATCCTTAATAGTGTTTTGTTTTCAATATTGGCACAGAGGCTTTTTAACAAAATTTTAACAAAATAGACCCAAAAGTAAACTATAAAGAAATACTAAAACATGATCAATAGCAATTTATATAAAACTTTGTAAAATCTTTAAATTTTTAAAAAGGGTGAAAATGGATCAAGACAAAAAAGTTAGTAGATAATACACAGGTTGCAAAAAAGATGCTCACTGAATAACTGCGGAATAATACAACTGACTAAATGGAAAGAAAAGAGATATGAAATACTTACCAAATGACCTAGCCCTTTACCCTCTTATAGCAAACCAAACCAACAAAAAAATTTTCAACAAACAGTTCCACAGACAACACAGTAAATCATATGTCCACGACTGAGGTACAAGAACTGCACATGTCAATTATGTAAGCAGCCAGTCTGTAAACTTCTAGTTGAAACTTTTCTCCCATTATCTGAGCCCTAAGCTGTGGAGTGTTGTGGACCAATTAGGAAAGTCTTTACTCCACAGTAAGCTAAGTAGGGTAGGGACAGAAAAGGCTTATGTTCTTCTATACTACTTTTGTGCCAAAGAAATTGATCAGCAGGGTTAGTTCTTTATCCCTTTCTGCCTACTTCTCTTTCCAGCTCCACAGGGCAAGTAGCAACCACAATTGGATGAGATCTGCCTTGGGCTTTTTGACAAATTTGACAATCCTTAATTATATATATATATACATACATACATATATATATTATATATATATATATAAAATATATATATCTCAACACTTAATATTACATTCACAATATAGGACAGTATAAACTATGTATGCCTTTAAAAGAATAGAATTCCAATTCTATTTAAAAGCTTTTAAGTAATTATTTTCCAGATGAGAGACCTCATCTCAAGCCAAGTCCAAACTACATTCTTGGTTCTCAACATTCTCAAAGTCACTATACCTATTAAAAAGGTGTCTCCATGATACTAAAATAATCAAATATATTTTCAGCACCTTTTGTGTGCCAATCAACTCACTAGGCCCTAGGTGTATCCTCATGAACAAAAGAGACACCATCCCATGCACAACTGCTGATAAAATTACCTTTGATGAAGGCATCACTTATAGAGAGCTGTTGTCCTCCAGTGTCAGAAATCAAACACTCTGCATACCAAGGAGAGAACAGAGAGGAGGAAGAAAAGGAGAGACATATGACTAAAACATGCCAGCATATATATACAGAGAACACACCCACACCCAAAGTATTACTCATACTAACCCCATCACTGCCCAGCAAATTCAAGAAAGCTTTGCCTTAAAATGTCTCTTTATACAGTTGTACACACTTCATACTAAATTTAACAGACTCGAGTTTATAACTTAACTAAACTTTAGTTCGAATGTCAAATAATCTTTACCAGATCATTTTTCTCTTACCAAAACTGAACAGGTTTATGGAAATTGAGATCTTCAGTAATTTGTATAACAGGCCTAAAAGGTTACACAATTTTTCTCATATAACTATATTATTTAACAAATAATGACTTTATCTATACACAAGGCAGTTCACAAAGAGAAAAGGCACCTGATAAAGCAATATGAGGGTTTTTTTTATTTTCAAAAAATAAGCTATAAAACAAATTAATACAAAAGTGACACTGGCAGGGAATAAAGATATAACATGACGATTCCTATTAGCTTGGAGTTAAGAGGTTGTTGTTTTTTTTTTTTTTTGACCGGTAAGGGGATCATAACCCTCAGCACGGTGTCATCTGCACCAAGCTCAGCCAGTGAGCACACTGGCCATCCCTATATAGGATCCGAACCTGTGGCCTTGGCGCTACCAGCGCAGCTCTCTCTGGAGTGAGCCACGGGGCCGGCCCTGGAGTTGAGTTTTTGTCTTCTAACCAAACACTGCCAAATTTCTTCCAAAGGTAACTGCTTAACATACTTTGAATGCTTTTAAAATATTAAATATTTTTCTTACAGTGAAACTTACTGTTTACTTCCCCATGAACTTTTCTCTAGATCTGTGAACACACATAACTCAAGTGGGGTCTTTTCTACTATGCAAATTAAACCACAGTGCGTTTTAACTTCTTTAAGGTAAAAGTTCTCCACAAATTTTTTCAAGTTCATTTATAAACAAATGTGCTTTAAAAGTCAATATATTTATAAACCAATATGTTCATTCTTCCACCCAGCAAAGAAAATATTTTCCTTAGAAAATTCAAGTGTACCATGCCAAATACAATAAAATCAAATATGTGGACAAGATAGAAGTTATAGTTTATTTCTTCAAGATTTTCTTCAAGAATTTTGAAACTTCCTTAACTTTCCAAGAGGTGAAGTCATCAACAATTTAAAAGTGTACTTCGCACTCTGCTTTCAGCAAAATGAAACTGCCAACACGTATGTCCAGAGAAAAGATGTCCTCCATCATTACATATCCTGATTCTAACCCACGTCTATAAATTTATATTCAAAAGCATTACAATATTCTCCATGTGACCATCGTCTACAGTTAATTCTCAGACACTGTCCTTTTATACTCACCCAATTGTTCTCCATCGTTTTCCCTATTTCTGTTTTGAGGATTCCCATAAAGATGTGTATCTTACTCATGCCAATGCTAGTCAAGCCTCCTCCTTCCCCACACCTCTCTAAACTTGTTAGTTTTAAATAAGATATACCTTTTTATTACTATAATTCTTAGATGCCATTTTACCACATCTTGATAATGGCTAATACTGACAATTATGAGAAATTTATTGTAGAAATGTGAATTTGTTTCAAATTATTTTAGTGTAGATGTTTAAGTTCAAAAGCTTCTCTTTTCTCATGTTTTGTAGGTTCAAAATAGAAAGTAGCAAAGAATTAGGCAAGCATTTCAAATCTAAGTGAGAAGACAATTCAACTGTAGAGAGTTAAATGTTTAAAATTCAAACTCTAGGTGAAATCATGGAATAAAGTGCTTCATCTTTACAATAATGACTTTTCAGTTACATTATAATAAAATCCAATAATTATTTATTTACTCCTGTATTTTTTATTTATTTACTTTTACATAAAGCCACTTTAGGGCTATAACTTAAATTGGCTTTTAATTACATCTAATAGAGTAAACCTCATCATCTATTTTAACAAAGGTACTTCATTTCTTATGTGCTGCTATGTTAGATTTTAGTAATAGTTTACATTATTTTTCCTTTTACACCCAATGACTTTTTTGAATATGACCATTATTACTTTTGAGTCAGCAGACTAAAGCATCAAATGAGATAGCTAAAAATAATGAATTCATTTTGTATAAATTATAGGAGAAACTTTTTTATAAATATAGCATATATATAATAAGCATTTTAAATTATAGTGGAAAGATGTCTTGGAATGTGTGACTGATTTTCCCCCAGTCTAGTCCAAGCATCTTAATAGGTTTAGTGAAATACTATGTTACTGGGTAGTAGTATAGGCAACAGTCTTTAAGATGTTAAATAAAGAAACAAGAATACAGCAGAACATCCATGTTATAAATGCAAAGAAATGCCACCTTGGAAGTTGCACATTATGGGAAGAACAGTCAGATGTAGTTCCTTTTAAAGACTATAAGCTTTAAATTGGGCACGGAGGTACTGAGGGAGAAAACAAAGTCAAAGGAACCAACCAAAAAAGGTGTGGGGAGGAGGTATGGGGAAAATGAGAGAGGGTGGAACAAAACCCACACCAAATTCCCTCAGCCATATGGGACAGAGAAAGCCAGAAGGACAGGCTCATATGGGACAAGAGATCCTACTCAAGCAGAGGATCAGCTATCCAGCCTCTGTTTGGATTCCAGATGGTGACTACCTCCTACCTTTTTGGTCAGCAGGGTGAGGGGGCACATGTGGGTACTTGGAGGGCTTCTTGATATGGAAGTTCACGTTGTCCAGCTCCACGTTCAGGCTGATGGAAGCGGCTGAGTCACTGTCCACTGTGGACTGGAAACTGCTGACTGATGTGCGCTTGCTAGGACTGGCAGAATCTTTTAGTATTGCGGAGGGGAAAGAAATATAGGGAGAGGAGGGGAGTAAAAATGGGTTTTATCAGGGTATTGGAGGAAAGGAAAAAAATGTTTTTTTAATATACAAGCCCAATGTGCAATACCAAAATGGATACAGTATTTTCATATACTTCTGTGTATACTTAATAAAATTTGAACAGTTATATATAAAATCAATTTTTTAAATGAAGAAATAAATTGGAGGTTCTGCAGAAAGAGAGTCTGATATCAGTGAAGAGGTGAGAAAGTTGTCTACTGCGTTATTAATAGCTCAGAGTTATTTTTAAGCTGCTGTAAACTAGAGACTATGGTAAAATCTGGGAAGGCCAGTTGCCTAACAAGTTGGTTTCTTAAGAAAATACTGTATCTAAGACAAGGATTGCTATCAGATGTTTACATTTAGTTGGAGCCATAAATTGTAAAGTAGGATTGTTCCAATGAAAGAGATGCTCATTTTATCATATAAACACAGTAATGACCCATGAAAACTTAAATGTCAGAAAGTTAAACTCACTAGCCAAATTATCGTCACCTTCTTCAGCTATCTGTTCTGTGTCACTGTCATCAAACTTTATGTCTTTAAACCAGGATGGCTCAGAGTGCCCTTCCACAGAGTTCACAGAGTCGCTGTCTGGAGATGGTGTCTCAGAAAATTCTGTACTCTGAAAGGATCAAGACAGGATGTAAGCAATTGACCCACAATGGCAAAAATGTTGATACTGTCACACTAAAATTAAATTGTAACCCAATATTTCTACAAATCGAACAATTGAATAAATTTACATAAAATAAGCAAATTAACAAAACCTAAGTTATAAACCAGTATCATATTGACAATTCTACCCTTAAAATTATATTTCCGCTAACTAGAAGGCTCAGGTGGCATATGATGAACTTTTTTTTTTTTTTTTTTTGCGGCTGGCCAGTACAGGAATTCCAACCCAAAAACATTTCTTTGATACAAATTTTACAGTGTTTCATTTCATCCTTTAGTCCTAAGAGTGAAGACAGCTTGGAATTTATTCTTACCCTGGGCCAACTCTAGGATACATCTTGGAAAATAATTTTTAACAAATCACACCATACCAGTCTTTGGGTCATTTGCCTTTTCTAAGCATTGAGTTTCCAATTTTAGTTCACAGAGATGTTACTAAACATTGCATGTGTACACACACATGCACACAGTCATGCAACACATCACAACATTTCAGTCAACAAGAACTGAATGCACAAAACAGTGATCCCATAAGATTACAACGGCTATACCATGTTGCCTAGGTGTGTGGTAGGCTACACGATCTAGGTTTATGTAATGCTACGTACGATATTCACACAATGACAAAAATGCCCAAAGCCTTTCTCAGAACATATCTCTGTCGTTAAGCAACACACGACTGTATGTATCAAATTAAATAAAACAAGACTGAAAGTGGATCTCTTTTAAAAAGAATTCTATTTTTAAATAATTTTCACTTCCCTAAAGTAAAAAAAAAGAATATTCATGATTTCACCACTGCTACATAATTTAATAGTGCTAAAGAGTCAAAATCTATTTCAATAGGTAACATTAAATTTTTCAACCGTTTTATTATATATACTCCCTCTTAGTTCTAAAAACACAGAAGTAAAACTGAAACCACTAAATTTAAATGATTAGCAAGTATAATACCACAAATCCAAGTTTAAGAAAAGCCACACCAACTGAATAAAGTGTTTGGCTCTATTAGCAGGTTTTTCAGTTTTTTATCTCTGCCACCTACCAAGTAAAAAATATTTTAACTTTACTCAAACAGCAGGGAAAACGTGATAGAAAAAGTATCTTTGGGTAATTCAACTACTTTTTATTCCCAGTGATGAAAAAAGACTTCAGAGAAAGCCTGTTACATTCTCATTAGCAGTAAACCCTGAAAAGTACCTGCAGTGGTCTGTACAGGGCATACTCATCTCTGAAAAGCTGGTCATGATGACTAACACAATCCAGCCAACGTCCATCAACCATTGCTTGTCCAATTGCTATAGCTTGCGCCCTGAATCAAGACCAACAAAAATAAAAAGTTTTAGAAGTCAGTCAGAATAATTTTACAGGTACAAGACAAGACACAATCTTTTTTTTTTTTTCATTTCTAGTCAGAGTTGGAATTTCAAATGGTCCTTGGATAGGTAAGAGATGAAACGAGAGAATTGAAGCAAATTAAAAGATTCTTCCAGGTACCACACTAAAGGAGAAGAACCTATTGGTAAGACAGTCCTAACAAAACCTAATTTTAATCACAGCAAGCATTCATTGAGTATTCAATGCGTGCACACTCTGTACTTACTAGAGGAGTATAAAATGTTGAGAACAGCATGGCTCCTACCCTCAAGGAGCTCACAGTCTTGATGAGAAGACAATACTAAATATTACAGATATAGGTATAAAATGTGTATGTGTATATATATATACACACATATATATAAATGAAATAGACAATTAATAACTATAGATAGCATTTCACAACTTATAAAGCACTTTAGCCCATATTATTTCATTCCATCCCCCCAGCTTATTTCCCAGGACAGTACATTTATTTTCCTTGTGTTGGAACTAAAGGGTCCAAGTCTCAAAGAGATTGAATAACTTGACTAAAAGCACAAACCTGAAATGGGATATAGCCAAAATTGGAAACCAGGGCTGCACTGCTTAAAGCTGTTTCTCTCTTTACTTGTTTGCATTCCTATTTCTTCCCACTACTTCCCTTATCTGAGCAAATAGTAAAACCTAGAGGATGTGTTAACATGAAAGGCAACAGGATCTGTCTGTTACTTTTTTTGCAAATGACTTGTGAGGCAGGACACCCTAGGCATCGCTTATGGACCCAATTCTCAACACAGGTTGCAATGTTTACATTAGAGAACAAAAGCAGGAGAATCCATTGGCCTTAGACTCTAGCTACATTCTCCAATCCTGCTTTACCAGAGAGTTCTGTGTTTTGGGAATTACTGCACACTTCTGCTTTTAATAAGGTAAATTGTGACCCCATTTGGCTCCTTGCATCTATTCTCTGCTGGTTAAAACCCAGATAGGAGAAGAGTTCAATAATTAGTACTCTAAATCATCAAATACATAAAACAAACAGCACCCTAACTCACAGAGAAATTTGTTACCTTTGTATCTTCAAATATGTTTTCATTAAAAAAATTAGTAATATCAAAACCTCTTTCTTAAGATCACAATACCTTGTAGCAATGTGTCCATTTCGGATTAGCCAGTTGACTAATTCCTTTCCTACAATGCAGTTTGGATGGGTTCTCAGCCAGTAACGGTGATCCTGAAACTCCATTCCACTACTGTGATGGCAGATTTTTTTCCACAGGTCCTTTAACTGAACACTATCCTACAATCACATTAAGAGCAAGTAACTACTCTTGAGAAGGATGCTGTATACCTTTTCAAATGCTTTCCTGTGATTTTTAGATTCATAAAAAGAAACTCAATTTGGATTTCCTTGTAATAGCTAATTTAGATGATTTAAAATACATGACACATACATGGGGAACAGCTTTAACTCAGCTCATCTAATTTCTAACCTAACTTTTTCTCTTGAAAACCAACTATCCCAAGTACTTATTTTTTTCAGCCACAGCATAAATTATCAGTATACTAGTTATCTAAGTGCAAAATATACTTTTCTTTGGAGATGGGGCAAGGTTGAGGGAGACAACACTCAATCACACTAATCTAAAGTAACCATTTCAGGCGGGAGCGGCCGAGAACGGGGAAGGCAACAAACCAGAGACAGAGTGAGCGCCCGACCTGGCACAGCACTGTGAGTGACCCCTGGCACAGCTCTGTTCGGGGGGCGGATGCCCACCAGGCTCCCGCCTGCACCACCAGGCCACTCACCGCCCCATGGCTGCCTCCATTTTCCCAGGTGCGGGCAGCCCAGCCCGGCTCGGCCATCACTGAGCCTTCCCACTTGCTTGGCCCGGCGCGGGGCTTTCCGGAGCCTATGGGCCGGCCTCACCTCCCAATCCCTCCGCGGTTCTCTGGCGGGGCTGGTGGCGGGGGGCGTCCCCGGCCAGTGTCGGGAGGGCAAGGAAGTACAGGCGGGCCGACTGTCACTCCACCACACCCTGGACTCCGGCCCCAGGTAAACGCCCTGTTACTGGGAGGCAGACACCATCTCTGTGGCCACCAGTTTGGAAAAAAGACTAACGAATTTCTGGTTGGGAATAGTGTGGTAGGAGAGTTCCCAGGTCCGCTTGAACCTGCCGGAGACCAGGCTGCAGGTGGGCGCTAGACTCGGTTTATACCGGGGGGATACAAAAGTGAACAAGACCCAAGAAAGATCTACATAGTGCTACAAAGGCACCCAGAGAGACCGGTCGTCTGTGCCTAGCAGAAACCTGGTAGACTTCCTGGGCGAGGTGGTGCCGAGCAGGGTCTTGAAGGCCCAGCTGATAGACGAGGGGTGCAGAAGACACGCCCCAGCCCAGCACAGTGCGCACAGAGTGGGGAGACGTGTGGCCAGGGAGGCGGAGACTCGACAGAAACCACACACCCGGTGGGGTCGCCACTGCACGATCTAACAGCCTGGGCCAGAGCACACAGAACAGGGAGAAGTCCTGCACAGGAAGTGAAAGCTCAACAGAGATCACACACCCTGTGGTACGTGATCCACCAGCCCAGCAGAGTCCAAGCTGACCAGAAAGGTGGCTCCCCGGAGAAGCCCAAGACCCGAGGCAACCACACACACAAGGCACTAGAGGCCAACTGAGCAGTCACGGAGGGAGCCATACCAAATTGGCAACCACAGCAACATCCTAGTTAGTCATTAGTCTCAAACCGGTGGACTGTGAAACCCCCTGCCACAAGAATGAACACCAAAAAAAGGATACAAGAAATACAAAAAATCAAGAAAGTACACCACCAAAAGTTAATAAATTTCAAACTCTAGATCCTATAGAACAAGAAGCCCTTGAAATAACTGACAAGGAATTTCGAGTGATAATTCTAAGGAAACTGAATGAGATACAAGAAAACGCAGCTAGACATCATGATCAAATGAGGAAAAGTATACAGGATCTGAAAGAGGAAATATACAAGGAAATCAATGTCCTGAAAAAAAATGTAGCAGAACTTGCTGAACTGAAGAAGTTATTCAACGAAATAAAAAACAGAACGGAGAGTTTAACCAGCAGGCTTGTCGAAGTTGAAGAGAGAACCTCTGAACTTAAAGATGGGCTGTTTGAAATAACACAAGCAGACAAAAAGAAAGAAAAAAGAATCAAGGACATTGAAGAAAATCTGAGAGAGATATCAAACAACCTTAAGCGATCAAATATCCAAGTCATGGGTATTCCAGAAGGGGAGGAAAATGGAGATTCCATTGAAAACATATTCAACAAAATAGTGGCAGAAAACTTCCCAGGTATAGGAAAAATCACAGATCTTCAGATCCAGGAAGCTCAACGATCTCCAAACATATTCAACCCAAAAAGGCCTTCTCCAAGACATGTCATAGTCAAATTGGCAAAACTCAAAGACAAAGAGAGACTCTTAAAAGCTGCAAGAGAGAAGCGTCAAATCACCTATAAGGGAGCCCCAATCAGGTTAACATCAGACTTTTCATCACAAACCCTAAAAGCTAGAAAGGAATGGGATGATATTTTCAAAATACTAAAAGACAAAGATTGCCAGCCAAGAATACTCTACCCTGCAAGGCTATCCTTCCGAAATGAGGGGCAAATAGTATATTTCTCAGACAAACAAAAACTGCGGGAGTTCACTACCACACGACCACCCTTACAAGAAATCCTCAAGGGAGTACTGGGTTTGATTCCTGAAAAATAACTACCACTGCCATAAAAACCCAAGAAAAATCTAAACCCACTAGTATAATAAAAATGGCATTCATGAAGAGAAAACAAGCTAACAAAAACACTATCTACAACCTAAGGAACCAACAAACACAGAAAACAAACAGTAAATCAGAAAGCAAGGAACAAAAGACACCTAAGACAACCAAACAACCAATAAAATGCTAGGAATAAATCAACACCTTTCAATAACAACTCTTAATGTAAAAGGCTTAATTCCCCAATTAAAAGACACAGACTGGCTGACTGGATCAAAAAGCAGGACCCAACTATATGCTGCCTACAAGAGACCCACCTCACCCATAAAGATTCACACAGACTAAGAGTGAAAGGATGGAAAAAGATTTACCATGCAAACAGAAAAGAAAAACGAGCTGGAGTGGCTATTCTTATATCTGACAAAATAGACTTTAAACTAAAAACCATAAAAAGAGACAATGAGGGACACTACTTAATGATAAAAGGACTGATCCATCAAGAAGACATAACAATCATAAATATGTACGCACCCAAAGTTGGAGCAGCCAGATTTATAAAACAAACTCTATTAGATCTAAAGAAGGAAATAGACACTAATACCATAATAGCAGGGGACCTGAACACCCCACTGTCAATATTAGACAGATCATCTAGGCAAAGAATCAGTAGAGAAACACAAGATCTAAACAAGACTCTAGACCAATTGGAATTAGCAGATATCTACAGAACATTCCACCCAAGAACCTCAGAATATTCATTTTTCTCATCAGCACATGGATCATTCTCCAGGACAGATCACATATTAGGTCACAAATCAAGTCTCAATAAATTCAAAAAAATTGGAATTATCCCATGTATCTTCTCAGACCACAATGGATTAAAACTAGAAATTAATAACAAACGAAACTCTGGAAACTATACAAACACATGGAAATTAAACAGCATTCTACTTAATGACATATGGGTCCAAGAAGAAATCAAGCAGGAAATCAAAAAGTTTATTGAAACTAATGAAAACAATGATACATCATACCAAAACCTGTGGGATACTGCAAAAGCAGTATTGAGGGGGAAATTTATTGCATTAAACGCTCACTTCAGAAGAATGGAAAGATGGCAAGTGAACAACCTAACACTTCACCTTAAAGATCTAGAAAAACAAGAACAATCCAAACCTAAAGTTAGCAGACGGAAAGAAATCATTAAGATCAGAGCAGAACTGAATGAAATTGAAAACCAAAAAACAATTCAAAAGACCAACGAATCAAAAAGTTGGTTTTTTGAAAAGATAAATAAAATTGACAAACCATTAGCATGGCTAACAAAAAAAAGAAGAGAGAAGACTCAAATAACCAAAATTAGAAATGAAAAAGGCGATATTACAACTGATTCATCTGAAATACAAGGAATCATTCGAGACTACTATAAACAACTATACGCCAACAAATTTGAAAATCTGGAGGAAATGGATAAATTTCTGGACACACACAAGCTCCCAAAACTGAACCGTGAAGACGTAGAAAATTTGAACAGACCAATAACAATAAAGGAGATTGAAGCTGTTATCAGAAGGCTCCCAACAAAGAAAAGCCCAGGACCAGATGGATTCACAGCAGAATTTTACCAAACATTTAAAGAGGAATTGACACCGATTCTTTACAAACTATTCCAAAAGATTGAAATGGACGCAAATCTCCCAAACTCATTCTATGAAGCAAACATCATCCTGATACCAAAACCAGGTAAAGATATAACCAAAAATGAAAACTACAGGCCAATATCCTTGATGAATATAGATGCAAAAATCCTCACTAAAATACTAGCAAACAGAATACAGCAACACATACGTAAAATTATTCATCACAATCAAGTGGGATTCATCCCAGGGATGCAAGGTTGGTTCAACATACGCAAATCAATAAATGTGATACACCATATTAATAAACTCAAACACAAGGACCATATGATCATATCTATAGATGCTGAAAAAGCATTTGATAAAGTTCAGCACTCATTCATGACAAAGACCCTCTATAAGTTAGGTATAGAGGGAAAGTATCTCAACATAATTAAAGCTATATATGCCAAACCCACAGCCAATATCATCCTGAATGGGCAAAAGCTGAAAGCTTCTCCTTTAAGAACAGGAACTAGACAAGGATGCCCACTCTCACCACTCCTATTCAACATAGTGTTGGAAGTACTAGCCAGAGCAATCAGAGAAGAGAAGGAAATAAAGGGCATCCAGATTGGAAAAGATGAAGTCAAACTGTCCCTGTTTGCAGATGACATGATCCTATATATCGAACAGCCTAATACCTCTACAAAAAAACTGTTGGAATTGATAAATGATTTCAGCACAGTAGCAGGATACAAAATCAACACACAAAAATCAGTAGCATTTCTTTTCTCCAATAGTGAACATGCAGAACGAGAAATCAAGAAAGCCTGCCCATTTACAATAGCCACCAAAAAAATAAAATACTTAGGAATTGAGTTAACCAAGGATGTGAAAAATCTCTATAATGAGAACTACAAACCACTGCTGAGAGAAATTAGAGAGGATACGAGAAGATGGAAAGATATCCCATGCTCTTGGATTGGAAGAATCAACATAGTGAAAATGTCCATACTACCCAAAGTGATATACAAATTCAATGCAATCCCCATCAAAATTCCAAAGACATTTTTCTCAGAAATGGAAAAAACTATCCAGACATTCATATGGAACAATAAAAGACCACGCATAGCCAAAGCAATGCTCAGCAAAAAAAATAAAGCTGGAGGCATAACACTACCTGACTTTAAGCTATACTACAAAGCTATAATAACCAAAACAGTATGGTACTGGCATAAAAACAGACACACTGACCAATGGAATAGAATAGAGAATCCAGAAATCAACCCACACACTTACTGCCATCTGATCTTTGACAAAGGCACCAAGCCTATTCACTGGGGAAGGGACTGCCTCTTCAGCAAATGGTGCTGGGATAACTGGATATCCATATGCAGGAGAATGAAACTAGATCCATACCTCTCGCTGTATACTAAAATCAACTCAAAATGGATTAAGGATTTAAATATACACCCTGAAACAATAAAACTTCTTAAAGAAAACATAGGAGAAACACTTCAGGAAATAGGACTGGGCACAGACTTCATGAATACAACCCCAAAAGCACGGGCAACCAAAGGAAAAATAAACAAATGGGATTATATCAAACTAAAAAGCTTCTGCACAGCAAAAGAAACAATTAAAAGAGTTAAAAGACAACCAACAGAGTGGGAGAAAATATTTGCAAAATATACATCTGACAAAGGATTAATATCCCGAATATATAAGGAACTCAAACAACTTTACAAGAAGAAAACAAGCAACCCAATTAAAAAATGGGCAAATGAGCTAAGTAGGCATTTCTCTAAGGAAGATATCCAAATGGCCAACAGACATATGAAAAAATGCTCAACATCACTCAGCATCCGGGAAATGCAAATCAAAACCACATTGAGATACCATCTAACCCCAGTTAGGATGGCTAAAATCCAAAAGACTCTGAACGATAAATGCTGGCGAGGCTGCGGAGAAAAAGGAACTCTCATCCATTGTTGGTGGGACTGCAAAATGGTGCAGCCTCTATGGAAAATGGTATGGAGGTTCCTCAAACAATTGCAGATAGATCTACCATACGACCCAGCTATCCCACTGTTGGGAATATACCCAGAGGAATGGAAATCATCAAGTCGAAGGTATACCTGTTCCCCAATGTTTATCGCAGCACTCTTTACAATAGCCAAGAGTTGGAACCAGCCCAAATGCCCATCATCGGATGAGTGGATACGGAAAATGTGGTACATCTACACAATGGAATACTACTCAGCTATAAAAACGAATGAAATACTGCCATTTGCAACAACATGGATGGACCTTGAGAGAATTATATTAAGTGAAACAAGTCAGGCACAGAAAGAGAAATACCACATGTTCTCACTTATTGGTGGGAGCTAAAAATTAATATATAAATTCACACACACACACACACACACACACACACACACACAAAAACCGGGGGGGGGGGGGGAGAAGATATAACAACCACAATTATTTGAAGTTGATACGACAAGCAAACAGAAAGGACATTGTTGGGGGGAAGGGGGGGAGGGAGAAGGGAGGGAGGTTTTGGTGATGGGGAGCAATAATCAGCCACAATGTATATCGACAAAATAAAATTTAAAAAAATTTTAAATAATAGAAAAAAAAAAAAAAAAACAATGTCTTTTCTAGAACATAAAAATAAAATATATATAAAAAGAAAAAAAATAAATTAAAAATTTTTTTAAAATGTAATAAAAAAAATAAATAAAGTAACCATTTCTACTCGTCTTCACTCCACTAGATTCTCACCATCCTCACCAATACCCAACTGCCAGGTGAATTTTCCTAAAGGAAGGCCTTCAGTGAACTACTTCCTACTCAAAAAATTTCCAATATTGCTCAGCCAATACAAGCTCAAATCTAAACTTGAATGGATTGAATTTACTGCCTTCCATCAGGTTGTCCCAGATAACTTTCCATTCTCATTGTCCACAGACGCAAACTTAAAAGTCTCTCCCAAATAATAAATCCTACTTCAGTCCATGGAAAATACCATGATTACTCTCACCTCTACACCGTTCCTCACAGCTTTAAGTAAGATTCTCTTTCCTCACTGCCTATCTAAATCCATTCCATCCTTCAAGATCCCATTCAAGCCCTTTGGTGTACTGCTTTTCCCAACTCCCTCACCAGTAACTATCTTTCTATTTTTTGAATTCTTATATCACATATAGTCATATTATTCATTTGACCCTCCTGTTTATTACTAATGTATTATTTCTTTTACTATTAAGGACGTTCCCAATGATCTTATTTCTACCTCTTTAATTGTAAGCTTAAGGACAGAAGCCACATATTCCATTTCTTTGAGTCACTCTAAGTATTGAATATAGTATATTACATACAGATCAATTCAATAAACTGATTATTATCCCATATGAAAGTGCTAAACGTCTGAAAAGTTTTCAATGTGTAGAGAAATATGCTTCAATGTTTAAACAGCAATCTGGGCCCTAACTAAAAATTAAGTTCTCCTATTAAGTAAGCAACTGAATTCTGATCTTGCCAGATAAAAGGGGTAAGGAAAATATTAATGCAATAAGTAAAGAATCCTTGACCTGTTTCTCAGTTTATCCCAGTAAAAACTTAAGCTAATTATTTCTCTGTTTAATTCATATGCTAATTATTTCATTTATAAGTTTCTTTAAAAAACCAACCAGTGAGATAAACATTCCTTACGCTCAACATTAGCAAGGGGTCAAAGATACTGGACCAGTACCAGAAGAATTTTGCGTTCATCTTCAGTGGTCTCTGTTCTAACATATGTTCGGTTAGCCTGGGGACTGACAGATGTCTCATATGAAGGTACCATAGGAGAACCAGATCGATCCAGTGACAGGTTAGTAATGCTGGCTGATCTGGAAGTAAAAAGAAAAAGTGAAATTATAGTTGTAAGTTCATCAATAAATGGAATTACAGAGAAAATTCACTTTTAAATAGATGCTTATTTGCCAGTGTCAAGGATAATTTCAAAAATAGTTATGATATTTATGTATGATGTTATAATTGGGGGAACCTGGGGAAAGAATATCCAGAAATTCTCTGTACTATATTTGCAACTTCTATGTAAGTCTAAATTATTGCGAAATAAGTGTAAAATAAAGTAGTTATGGAAAAATTACAGGAAAACAATTATATAGTTCATATATCAGTAATATTTCAAAGGAAGTAGATACAAACTCTTGTTACAATGCTGCAAAAAAAATTTTTTTTTAGTTGACAAATATAAAGAATGACAACTAAATGCAGAAATAATCTTACAGATCAGGATCAAGAAACTACGGCCCACAGGCCAAATCCAGCCTGTCTCCTATTTTTATACAGCCCATGAACTAAGAACGGTTTCTACAGTTGAACATCTGCAATCAATACAATGATAGGGAACACTAATTTTGAACCACAAGCGAAATGTTATACCCCCAAAAAGAATTCCTTTTTTCTCATTAGTAGACCTGTATTTAAAAATACTATCCTCAATTATTACTATATTTTGATTTCATCAGTAAAAAATTTAATGGAAATTTGTTTCTCTTTATATAAGTAAAGAGAAACATATATCCTTAATTTTGCCTCTTGGCAAAGTTACCAGACAAAGAACTTATAAGTGAAATACCAACAGCATCAAGCAAGCTTTTATTAAAAAAATTTAGCTGGAAATTTAGTTAACTTTTACCTAGAAAAAATGAAAGCCAATTTTAATTTCCATATAAAGGATAAATGGCAGAAGCATCCATGATGTGTTAGACACTACATAATTTATTCATTAGGGCGATATATGTATCTTCCCTCATTTAATCCTCACAGCAACCTATGGAGTAGGTATTTCTACCTCCATTTTACGGATAATTAAATCAAGAATCAGAGATTAAGTAATTTGTCTAAGGTAGTAATTCAGCTAGTAAGTATCAAGGCTGCCATTTAAAACTAGGTCTCAATTGAAAAACCATCTTTTCCCCAATATGAAGAAAAATGTTTTCAAAATAATTTATGAAACTATTCACAGGGTTAGCAAAGAGTCATTCCTAATAGTTAATGGGAAACCACTGATATCAAATAAATAATCTATAAGCAATATTTTTTAAAATAATCAGTTATTCATTTCTTGGCATACTCTTTTAGTGAAAGGTTACAACTATGTCTTAATTCAATTAATTTAAATTTATTTTCCAATGGGTGCATCATCCATGCATTCTGCTTCTCTGCCTAACATTTGAACTATCCCTGCACATATTCTAATATAATGGCAGCAAGAATAAAATAAAATTGGTCAATTTTGCTGTCAAAAGCTCTAATAGGCTAGTGGCAAGACTGCTAATTAAAATTATATTTAGATACAGGACTCACTGACTAAATTACATGTCTCCTAAAGACATTAATTTTAGCATTAATTCAAAACACATGGAGATATATTATAGCTTAGCACAGTTATCTTTGCATTTGTGCATAACCAGCATGAATACTGCAATTTGTCCAATCTTTTAAAAAACCATCTCTTGACGCTGCATCCCTCTGCTGCATTTCCCTCCTTCACTTTACAGCAAAACTCCTTATCTCCAATTATTCTTCCATTCTCTTGAACCCCAAACAACCCACTAAAATTGCCTATCAAGGTTACCAATGTTATTGTTAAATCCAGTGGTCAGCTTTCATTCCTCATCTTACTTAACATATCACAACATAATTCCCCATCCTTGAAAAACTTTTTTCACTTTGCCACTAAGAAAAATACACTCTTGGTTTTCCTGCCACCTCACTGGCCTCTCCTGCTCAGTTTTCCTTTTCTGGTTCCTCTTTATTGCCCAACCTCAGTCCTTGTTCTTTCTCTCTTTTCACACTCACTGTCTTGATAATCTGCACCCAGGTTCATAGCTTTAAATACTATCAACATGATGACAACATCCAGGTTTATATCTGCAGCCTGTACCTCTCCCCTAAATTCTGGACTCATATATCCAACTACTGGACATCTCATTTGGATGTCTAGAAGGCATCTGAAATTCAACATGTATAAAAACAAACTGCTCCTCCCAGTCTTCCCCATCTCAATAAATGGCAATTCCAGCCTTCCAACTGCTCAGGCTAAAAACCTGAATTATCTTTAATGTCTCTCTGTTGTGGCATATACCCAATTGATTAATAAATCCTTTGGCTCTATAATCAAAATATATGTACAACCATTTCTTATTCACCGCCCACTTCTCCTACCCTGGTCTTAATTTTCTTACCTGGTTTATTACGCTAGCTTCATAAGTGGTCTCCCTGCTTCTACTCTTCATGTCCTACAAATCTACTTAACAGAGCAGATGCTCCTTTCAAAACATAATTTAGATCATGTCATTCCACCCAACTCCTCACTCAAAACTCTACAATAAGGAAAAGCTTTTTTAGGGTAGAATATCAACTAATAAATGTAGAAGGAATGACAGAGTTAGACAATCACACTTTTTGTAGAAAGAATGATAGAGTTAGACAATCACCCTTTTGCAAACATAACAGTAACATTTTGATGTGAGCAAGAATCATAAATGGATGCTAAAACTATTGAGTGAAAGATTGGTAAGGAACAGGATATTTACATAGTCTCAAAGTATCTCCCCGCCATGTCACTTATTAATTACAAAGGGGAAAATGATAACTTTACAGTGGAGAAACCTAGGACACAACCTTGACCAAGAGATCAAGTGAACATCACCAATGAGATAAACTTGTATCACATCTTTTCTGACAAGATAGATTGAGAAGGATACACCACTTATGTAATATTTCTCCCACTCCCCCCAAAAAATGATAGCCTCAATTTAATCATGAAGAAGCATCTGACAAGCCCAAATTGACGGGCATTCTACTAAACAACTGGCCTATTCTCTTCGCAAAGAAAAGATAAGGAACTGTTACATAGTAAAGAACAAAAGACACGACAATTAAATGTAATGCATGATCCTGGACTGGATCACTAATTGTAAGGAAAATTAGTACAAATGACATTATTAGACAATTGACAAAATCAGAATACATACAGTACACGGGTACTTCAAAAAGTTCACGGAAAAATGGAATTAAAAGATAAGGTGACTTTTCTATTCTTGCAATTTTTCTGCGAGTTTGAAATATTTTCAAAATAATTAAAAATTAAGAAAATAAAAGTAAGACTCTCCAATAGCTTCCTATCTCACTCACAGCAAATGACCAAGGACAATTGGTCCTTGTAAGGACAATTAATTGTAAGACTGCTCTACTCCAGGCACACAGGACTCCTTGTTATTCCTTGCTAGGTATGTTCCCTCTCAGGAAATTGCTATTCCTGTTTTCTTGGTATACTCTTCCACGAAATGTCCACATGGCTCATTCCCTCACATCCTTTAGGTATTTCTACTAAACCAGAAAACAAAGGACAGTGTAGGTACCAAGCTCGGAAGCCAGTGGAGCATACTGGAAAGTACCACTGAGAGAATGAAGGCAAGAAGTGAGTAGCAAAAAGGAAATGAGTTTAATTCAGCTTTTAAATCTAAGAAATCTAAGAGAGTATGTGACAATCAATCCCACCCTTTACCTTTTGTTCTTCTCATTACTATGAAAATAAATAAAAATCAAATTTTCATTGGCAGTTTACCTATTTCGAGCAGGAGATTTCCCAGCATCCTCTTGAACAGATACAAGTCTTGCTGAAAGAGCAGTGTTTGAGGAATCTGGATGAATCAAACTATAAAGAAAACAGGAAAATACTGAGACAATTTGGGATGTAAGAGACCATTTTAATGAGGTGCTTTAATATTTAAAAGAAGATTAAATCTTTTTCTCTGCTATAATGAGATTATGGGTCATTTTTATTCTTCCTTTAATTAAAGTGAAAACAGTACAAGCATATCAAATGCCAAAAGAATGATAAAGATTTTAAGTTTATGGAATGCCAATAAAATAATAAAATTACTTGGATGGGTGGCTTACAGAACTCCTTTTCACATCATATGTACAAGATAAAAGTCCTGGGAGAAGGGATCTGAGTTCAAATATTTTATTCTCAGTGCCCATAACCCTCTGGAATAGCACCATAAAGTCAAATAAACCTAGGTCCAAGTGCAGGCTCTACCTCTTACTAGCTGTGTAACCTTAAATTCATTACTTAATCTCTCTGAATCTCAGCATCCACATCTGCCAGAAGGAGAAAATGGTGCCTACTGCAGAGATATGATGACTAAAAGAAGGTGAACTTAAACAATTAACACAGAACCTAAAATTTAACTATTATTCTACCTTTGACATCAAGAAGTTTTCATGCCTGGTTTGTTCTATTAAATCACACTTGCCAATTCTGGGCTCACACAACAAGGGCAGGCAAAACTAAAAGGCATTACTAACTAAAGCAAGAAAGAACTGAAGAATCTCTATACTTTGTATTGTTATATTAAATACAGGATAATTTTTTTTAATTTATGAATATACAGAAGCTATAAAGAATCATGATGCCACAAACACCAAAGTACCCATCAAGCAATTTAAGAAAAAAACACTACCAATGACTTTGAAGTGCCAGTGTTCCCCTACCCAATCCCATTCCCATCCCTGCCCTCAAAGAAACAACATTGTAAATTTCACATTTATCATTATCTTTCAAGTTTTACCACATTTGTATCCCTAAATGGTGTATTAGTTTTATACATTTTTTAATTTTATATAAATTGAATCTTATTGAATGTATGATTAGATAGCTTTCTTTACTAATCCACACTATGTCCCTGAGATTCATACACGTTGAATGTAGCTGTAGTTAATTCATTTTTTACTTGTTTAAATTCACTGTATATTAAGTCCTCACTACTTAAGGGGCAACTGAGAAAGTAACTTATCAGAAAGATGTTAGTTAAAACTCTAAGCTTTTTGACATAGCCGAATTTAGTATTACACTTAAGAAAATAATTTAGCTAAACAAAACAATCAGAAACTGATGAACCTGGGCCGACCCCGTGGCGCACTCAGGAGGGTGTGGCGCTGGGAGCACAGCAGTGCTCCTGCCGCGGGTTCGGATCCTATATAAGGATGGCCGGTGCGCTCACTGGCTGAGGGCGGTACGCCAGTCACAAAAAAACAAAAACAAAAACAAAAACAAACAAAAAAAGAAACTGATGAACCTAAGATTCCAATTCAAACAATTTCAAGTAACTTCCAAGAAAAAGTTGGTAGCATTCCCCACTACCAGGCAGTGCAGCATACTTGAACATATAGAAAGATATGAAATGTTCCTTCAGAATGGAAAAAAAATCATTTAATTTGGAAATATTATGAATACAAATCTTAGAGATGAGCATTACCCTTCTCAAAGAAGGCTACATCAGGAATTACTAATCTCATGACTTCTGTTGCCTATTCAACAAATATTATCAAGATCATATATATGCCATGCACTGTTCTTGGTGCTGGGGTAGAACAGTGGAAAAAAAAAAAAGTCTCTCCTCTCATGGAGCTTACATTCTAATTAGTCAATATCATCACTATCCATAAACTTAAACTTTTTATTTACCTTTGCCAGGCCAAATCTTCCTCTAAAAATATGTTACGGCTGGCTTTTCTACTCCCAACAGGTGTGCGGGGTTCACTTGGATCAAGTACAGACACAGAGCAAGCGGAATCTGAAAGAGCATTCAAGTCTTCCCCAATGGAATTACTGTCTGTGGAATGAGCATAACTTAAAGCTATTTTTCTACAGTATGTACAAGCTCGGAGGTCCCCTAGGAAAAAAAAAAAAAGGTAAAATATAACAGTAATATATTACTTAACAGAACATTTTAAATCCTTGGCTAAACAATTAATCAAATAACAGGGAAACGTCTTCAAGTAAAGACTAGGAAAAAAGATATTTTAAAAAAGTGAAATAATTTTGTTAGCTCTGTAATATATTTTAAGAACCTCCATTATGATAAATTCATCCAGATATCTAAATTACCTCAAATATTTGTAATGAGTTAAGAAAATACAGCCCAGCTTTGCCAGTTGGCTCATTTGGTTAGAGTGCAGCCTTATAAACCCAAGGTCACAGGTTCGAATCCCTCTACCAGCCAGCCATCAAAAAAAAGAAAGAAAGAAAAGAAAATACAACCCAATGATACTACAAAACTCTACTTAAAAGAGTATTTTTTCAAGATTGTAAATGCAAAACAGTGGTTTTATCATGGATTAGAGTTTCAAGGAAAAAAAATGCATAGAATAAATAAACCAATGCAAATGAAAACAACATATTTTCCCTAGGAGAAAATTATTAAGGTCTCTATTGTAAAGCCCTAAAGAGTGGCCTCCACAAGGGGGAACAATTTTAAAAACAAACTAATAAGAAATGGGCTTACATACAATATCACACAGAGGGACAAAAACTATAAAAGAAATTCTTATAGTAAAAGTCAGGATGTAAATGAAATATTTTTGGGAGGACAAACAAGGTTATTTAATATTTCTAAATGTATTTATTTTAGGACCCAGTCCTGCCCCAAATAAGTTTTCATTTCTACCCTGTCTTCCTGTACCACTGTTTCGAGTGATTCTATAATGTTTTAATGTACTAATAAAGGAGATAAATAATTAAACCTTACTAATAACATGTTATTTAACAATTCTACCTTAAATTTTTCCCCATTTACATTAGCAAACTGAAGTAATGCAAAACAAAAAAATTCTAAAATTTAACTGCAGTGTGTTTTTACCATAACTACTACCAGGTATAATAAATGACCTTTTATTTTTTCACTTTAGGACTGATTGTACAGTGCTCGATTTTATTAAATTATGCACGTAAAACCAAAATAAAATGTCACTTATTGCATTACTAATTTCTGACATCACAATTTAACTGATGAAATCTATTAAAACTCTAAAGAAAAATATATCCACTTCAATCAGAACCACCCCTCTACCCCCCAAGAAAGTGAGCTCCTACCTAGGATAAATGAAAGTGCTAGGACATTCTATTGTAAGCTGACCAAAGTAGAACTGCACTAAGGAAGTGCAATTACACCCTGCAGAAAGACCTTCAAATTACCACAACAAAGCATTGGTTTGCTTCTTACACTATAAAGGAAATCTCCCTTAACCAGTACGCTACTAGAACTAAAATTATCAAATCAACTAATCAGAGCCAAAGCTAACCAGAAAAGTTTTAATTTCATGAAGAACCTTTATCAGCAAGAGCCCACTGAGCATAGGCCTATATTATGTGATGGGAATACAAAGATGAGACACAGTCCTGCCATCAAGGAACTCACAGTCCACTGGAGGGGACAGATATACATATAAATAAAAAGCTACATGACAGATACCGAGATATTACTGCTACTACCGCCAATAACAGCAGCTTAATATTCATTAATCCCTTTCTACATGCCAGACGTTGTTCAAGGTATTTTGCACTTATTCAGGGTCACAACTGTGCCCAGCATATTATCCCATTTGTGATGGTTAATGATGGGTCAGCCTAGCTAGACTAGAGGTTTGATCCAGCCTAGATGTTGCTGTGAAGGTTTTTTTTTTTTTTTTGGCTGTGATTAACATTTACAATCAGTTGACTTTAAGTAAAGCAGATTACCCTCCATAATGTGGGTAGGTCTCATCCAATCAGTTAAAGGTCTTAAGGGCAGAGACTATAAAGTTTCCAGAAGAAAAAGGAATTCTGTCTCAACACTGTAAGACAGAAATCCTGCAGAAGTTTCCAGCCCACTGGCCCGCCCTGAGAATTTCAGACTTGCCAGCCCCCACAATCACTTGAACCAATTCCTTAAAGTAAATCTCTCTATAGCAAATTCTTGGGTTTGAACAACATGGGTTTGAATTGTGCAGGCCCACTAATACACAGATTTTTTTCAATAAATACACTGGAAAATTTTTAGTTAGATATGTCAACCAGTTAAGTAGCCTGCTGTTTACTAATCAAATAATTAAAACTACTTAACTACTAATTAAGTCACAAAGTAGCATCCCCCCAACCCCAGCAAGGCTCAGGGGTACATGGTGCAGTGCAGGGAGGCCACCACTCAGGGGAAAGCACCCAATGTACTTAAGAGTTAAGTAGTTAAGTTTTGGGGGAGTCAAAACTTATACATGAATTTTTAACTGTGCAGGGGGTTGGCACTCCCAACTCCACCTTCTTCAAGGGTCAACCACATATAAGTGTGTGTGTATATCCTATTGGTTCTGTTTCTCTGGAGAACCCTAACTAATACAGACTTTGGTGCTGAGAATGGTTCTGGAGCAACAGAATCTTAAGGATGAGTTTTCTGAATTGGTACTAGAGCTTCTGGAATTGGTTCTCTAATCCAATTAGATTTAAAGGCACCAATGACTCTATTTCCAGTAGTAAAGAGAACACCGATAGTCCATCGTATGATGTGGCAAAAGAGACATACAAAATATCACCTATGGATACTTCTAATCAAATACTTGTAAGAGGCAAGGTTCTGGGTGACCATGTATTTAATACCTTAGGAACCTTTTTATCAAACTAACAAGCATATTGAGATTGGCTGGTTGCTTCTAATTATACTAGACAAAGCGAGGAAAGAAAAGGATGACCTCAGAGATTCAAATTCCCCGGTCTAGAATTGTACAAATTACCTAAAAGTTTCCATGTCTTCCTTGAAAGAAAGAAATCCTTACCTCCTGTAGCCTCAGTGTTAAGATTGCTAAAAATCAAACCAACAGTCACATCCTGCAAGTGGCTGAATTAAAACACAAACTGAATTGCCAATCTTGCAGTATGTCTGCTATTAAAGGGTACTATTTGCGAAAGAATGGGATGCTGAAAACTGGAGTGGGGATATATGGAAAGAGCCTGATGAAGCTGGGGATATTGAAGCCCAAAATTCTGAGTCAACTTTGCCAGTAAAAGTAGCCTTTCTACCCCAGCTGAGGAGATTAACCCTGATTTGCCTGAGGAATCTGTAATGACCCCCCCCTGAGTTAGCTGCCTTGCAAGACACTAATTTTCCTCAAGATCCACTCCCACCACCGCTTTTTGCTTCTAGACCTGTAACAAGACTCAAGCCCCAGCAGGCCCTGAAAAGCGAGATACAAAGTGTGACCCATAAGGAGGTATGCTACACTACCAAAAGAACTACATGATTTTTCCAATTTATACAGACAGAAGCCTAGGAGATACATGTGGGAATTAACACGGACGGTGTGGATAGTGGTGGAACATAAAGTTGGATCAAGCCGAATTTACTGATGTGGGCTTACTAAGCAGAGATTCTGGATTTAATGTAGCAGCTTGAAGAGTTAAAAGGGGCTCTAAGAGCCTGTTTGGTTGATTGGTTGAAACATGGACCAAAATGAAGTTGAAATGCCAGAGCTGCCCTCGTTTTACTATAGAGGAAGGGATCCAAAGGCTCAGGAAGAATGGAACATCAGTAGTGGATTTACCATGTAAAACCTGATTATCCACCCTGGGGAGGATCTACCTTTCACTATGACTATGAGAAGTAAATTTGTGAAGGGAGTTCTAGCTGCCATTGAATCAGGAAATCTAAATACAATGGGGATAACTGGATCCCCAGGTGTCATGGGCCAAGTGGCAGCACTGAATCACCAAAGACAAGATGGGCATGGTTATCATAATAGACATTAAAGTCAAAGCAGTTATCAGAATAGTCTGACTCAAAGAGACCTGTGGCACTGGTTAGTTGATCGTGATGTTCCTAGAAGAAAGTAGATGGGCAGTCATCTAAATTCATACTTGAATTGTGTAAGAGGAAGAATTCTAGATCAAGTAGACAAAAGTCTAACTTTAATCATAAAAACAGTCATGACCTCTCAATCAAATCCCAGACTTGGGCCATTTACAGACCCAGAACTCCTTGAATGAAGGGGAGACTGGGTCCCCTTGAGGAAGAACCCCATTACTCTGTCAAAAATGTATAGTTAATTTTTCTACCAGCCTTCCCCAAAGGGACCTCAGGCCTTTTACCAAGGTAGCTGTATATTGAGAAGAAGGAAATAAAAAACTTTTCAGGAATTACTGGACACTGACTCTAAACTGACAGTAATTTCCAAAAAAAAACATCACTGTGATCCACCAGTCAGAGTAGGCGCTTATAGCGGTCAGCTAATCAACAATGTTTTAGCACAGGTTCATCTCTCAGTGGGTTTAGTGTGTCCCCAAACTCATTCTGTGGTTATTTCCCCAGTTCCAGGGTTTATAATTGGAACAGACATACTCAGCAACTGGTAGAATCCCTACACTGGTTCCCTGACCTGTATTATGGTAGTTCTGGCATCCAGAACTATACAATAAATTTCTTTAGTTCTAAGCCACTGAGTTTGTGGTACTCTGTTATGGTAGCCCTAGGATACTAATACACCAACCATAATGACAGTTTTATCCTAAGGGTAATGGGAGCTCTAAAAGGGTATTAGGCAGGGGAATGCCCTGACATAATCAAATTAGCATTTTACAAAGACTACCAACTAGAGCATGAAAAATAAATTAGAAGTAGGAAAAAACTAAAGGTAAAAAAAATCTTTTAAAAGTTGCAGTCATAATCTGGGTGAAAGATAATGGAATTTTTAACTCTGAAGCAGTTTAGGTGAAAAAAAGTGAATAAGACCAAGAGGAAGATCTGCACAACAACAAAAATAACATGAGAGATATGCTAAAAGTGTTCTCTTTTGGGTAACTTCTGCCCACCTTCCATTCTCAAATCACTGTATAAATCCATACATCATTGTTCAGTTTTTCCTGTTTCAACAAGTAATTTAAATTTTCGTTATTTCTAATATTTGACTGTGTTCCTTATGGAAGAATACGAGTAAGATACAATTTGCCAAAACATAGTGTCAAGGAAGTGTCATATATGTCAAGGAAGATCTGTACTTTGTAAAATGACAATTCTCATAGTAATATAAATTAGTAGTCTATTCTTACCATCTTATCTAATAAATTTTAATGCTCCCATAGTTTTTTGCTAGCGTCTATGATAGTCTTTTACTCTATTTATTTATGACTGTTCTCATCTACTTTATTTGGCTGTAAAATTCTTAAAAGCAAAGCTGTGTCTCCCTCACGTTTGTGTCCCCATGTCTTATACATAAAGCCCAAAATAAAAATTGGCTTAATACTGTCCTATATTACAACTATTCTATAGTTATGACCTTTGAAAACTTTAAAACTTGACGAGGAAGATTACAATAAATAAATAAATATTGTAAAATGCATTTACCTGTATAGCCCATAAATTTTCCAGGGATTTCTTGATTACAACAGCGACTACAGAAAATCTGCCCACATAGTCGGCAATGGTGTCTGCGCCTAAAAGTTGTAAATTTCTCACTACAGTCGTAGCACTCTTTACATTGGCTATCTGGCATCCAGTATTGCTTCAGGTCACTATCCTGTAACAATAAAAATATATGAAGGCTTCTTGCAAATACTGACTATTAAGATGCAATGGCAAATGTAACCCCAGGTTTCTTTTACAGAAAATGTCAAGTTAATTCTAAAATTCATATGAGAATGCAAAAGGCCAAAATAACCAAGATAATCTTGAAGAACAAAATTGAAGTCTTGACCAGCCATCAAGACTTATTCTAAAGCTACAATGATTTTAGAGAGTTTTAGTGCAAGAAGAGAAAAAAAAGAGCTATAGAAGAGAAAAGAAAGTCCTGGCACACCCTCACACGTATATGGACTTCTTACGTTTATAATGCAATCGGTGAAGCATAGTCTTTTCAAAAACAACGGTGCTAGGTCCAACTGGACATCCATGAGAGGAAAAAAGGAAGCTTAACTCCTATACTTCACACAAATAATAAAGCTTCTTGAAGAAACCACAGGAGAATATATACTGACCATGGCCTAAGGTAAACACTTCTTAAACAGAACACAAAAAGCACTAACCATAAAGCGGAAAAAAAATGATAAATCAGACTACATCAAAATAAAGAACTTATGGGGTTGTCCGGTTAGCTCAGTTGGTTAGAGTGTGGTGCTGATAACACCAATGTCGAGGGCTGACAGCCAGCTGCCTAAAAATAAACAAAAATAAAGAACTTATGTGTAAAAATATGCCGTTTGTGGCTGGAGGAAGTACTGATTACAGTTTCTCTCATGTAGCATTATGCCATTTTCAGTGGGTATGGCATGATCCCCATAAGTGCTTAATAAGTAATCATCTAAAACCTCTAGACAGTACCTGGCTTTTCCCCTCCATGATTTCCTTAAGGCGTTTTAACACTGTGCTGAGGCTTCGAAGCTGAACAGCTGTACGAGGGTCATGACCTCCAAAAGTAGGTTCTGCTTTCCTTCTTGCATCTGAGTCGGATTTTTTTAAAAAAAAGCAACCTTGTTAATAGTCCCTAGTAACTATATACAACTAGGTATATATGTAATGCAAAGCGCCCCTTTATTATTAGCATATACTTATGTTCTACCCCAGTAATATGACTGAGAGCTTGTCTTTATAAGGGTAAAAAGCTATTAAGAGTATTTATTACCCTGTAAAACACTGTTTCACAAGCAAGTAATGGCTACCTAAGACAAGCACTATCTGAGGCCACTTATAGTTTTGAGGCCTGCGGTGGGAGCATCATTTAAATGACGCAGAATTCATTAATGAGTTCTTGTGCACTTTGGTCCTAATCTATAATAAATACATACTAGAAATTTAGCAGGAGAAAAAGTAATGCCAGAGGGTTAACCTAGTTGGTCTCTAAAGTCAAACAGATAAAGCAATAGAATCAAACAGTTTAGGTCCATCTGCAGATCATATATCCGCAAGTATTGTGAGGCAGATCATCAGAAAATTCTGATGATCATCCCCAAAATTCTGACAGACTTCAGAAAATCCAGGATGGTAAATTTTGCCATGGTAAAATTTGACCAAGGTCCAAGCAAATTAAAACTGACAAAGAACTGCTAAAACGCCAATCTTACTTACTGCTCCCTGTTACTTCCCCAATCTTGCAGCTCCAAACTGGAAGGGATCGCTTATACTTGAAATAGCAATAATGAAGTTAAGTCTTTCAATAAAAAAACAAGCCCAAATTTCAGCTGTGCAGCTAGAATGGAGTATAACAGCCAAAGCTCCCACCTATTTTTTCCTTATTTTAGAGCAAATTACAACTGAAGTTTCTACATATTCCTGGCTCCGGCAGTTATAAAACCTAAGGGTGAAGTGGAGGTCGTTTGATAAAAAGGACAAACATCCTATTCGTTTAAACCCAAATCTAATAACCTGTGGCAAAGTAAGACAGAAAACACTCCAACCTGAATCTTCCTCAAACTCACTATTTGCTAGATTTGTTTTAGGTATTCTCTGTTTTGGTTGGGTGGGGGAAAAGGGATTTGAAACAACTGAGAGGTTGCTCTCAAAATCTAAATTTATAAAGAATTTCCCAAGATATTTAATTATTGAAATAATTATCTAAACTGTACCTATTTTAGAAAACTTTGAAAATTTTTATCTTCCTATAAATAGTTCTATCTTAATCTCAGCACATATCTCAGAGGTTTTGTTACTGATGTGTGAGTTTAGAATTACCAAATTTTTCTTGAGTCTCAAAACATAAAGCAACTCTCCATGATATATGAATTTAAAAAGGAGACAAAGGAAGCTGTTAGAATCATAATGGCTGTGCTCCCGAGCATGAGCAAAATAAATTGTGCAAGCCTCTTGCATTTAGCCACTTAGGAATATAATGGAGTATTAACAGCATCATTCACTGGAAAGGACCCTTCCTGGAATCAAGAGAATCAGAAATCTTGCATGAAGAGGAAAGAGACCCTGAAAGAAAATCTGATCAAGCTCTTTGCCCTCAGGCAAATAACTTTAGCAGCCTCTCTTGCAAAATGGATATTAACAACTTAAATAACTTTCCTAAGGTCAGAGAGCTAGTTAATTTGTAGAATACAGCCTTTTGGTAAGGAAAGAAACGTGATTGTCCAAACAGTTCCAGGCTTCTGAAGTTCAAATGCCTCCAAGGTAGAATCAAAGAATCAAGTGGACTTGATAAAAGACAATAAGGTATGTTGAGAACTGCAGCAAACTACACATTACAAGCTCCACCTAGAGATATTTAAATTCGAGGTTAACCCCCACACCAGCCAGCCACCAAAAAACAAATAAATAAATTCAAGTTTATACACCAAAGGCAAGGTTTGGCAGCCTGCCAATTTGTAACTCCTTAAAGATTATATTCCACTTTACAGGCCAGCTGCCAATAAATAATTAAATAAAATAAAAGATTACATTCTAGTCCAACTCCTCAATTTTACAAACGAAAAAAATCCTATGCTTAATTCAGCTTAATTCAGCATAGGATTTAGTCAGAAGAGCTCCCTCACCAAAAATAGTATTGCCTTGGGTCAGGTTCAAGAGCTAAGGAGAACTTATTGAGGTTAAAGGTTAAATGGTGACAATTTAGAATAAAAGGAGGGCTCCCTTCTCCATCTCCTGCTTCCCATCTTTGATGCTTCCTTCCAAACGCTGATGTGATATAACCCAGGCTGAGGCTCACTGCCCTAGAAAACCTGCCAAGGTGATACAACCAGCTCTGCTCCAGTCCTTAGGTAGAAACTCTTCTGCTTGGTTTCTCCAAGTCTCAACTAGCAATAAAATATTCTTTTGCCAACCCATTACCTACGCCCATTTTTCACTCAAGGACCTCATGGGGAAGACTGGCCAGATTAGACAGGATCTAGTGTTCAGAGATACCTGCAAACCACTCCACAGAGTTTAACAATCTAACAGAAATAAAAAAAAAACACCTCACTTTCTCTAGTCTCTCAATTCAGACACTGACTCCCAGCCCATACCCATCAGAAGAGGATGAAAATGAAGGAAATAACTGTGTAGCAGACCAGGATGGAGAACAAACAGGCAAGAGGAGCTCAGCTTATCCAGCCACACTGATGGTTTGCACCTCAACAAGGACAGAAGGCCAAGCAAGTGGCAGCCCACTAATGGAGTTGACAGAGTTCTGCAGCGAGAAGCATGCACATCAAATTTCACTAGCATCCCCAAAATAGATGCAAAATGCATTCACAAAGTTGAAACTAACCTGTATTCTCCTGGGGATGCTGTAAACTGTTCTCTGCTGAAACCCAAGCAAGTAATTAATCAAAAACAGTCAAGAGATCTGCACCTTGCCTAAATTAAAGTTTAAGGACACGCTGAAGAATTTTTTTTCAAGTGTCAACAAATTCTTTCACTACCTAGATAATAGTTTCATTTATTCTGAAGAGTACCTGACTATTCCAAATAGCAGGAAAGTTAAGTCAATAAACAACCTGGGAAACACAATGACTTCGGAAAAATCTAACACACAGAGAGGAATGAAATAAGAACACTTCTACCTAACACTACTGAAGAGCGACGCTGGAGTTCCTCATTAATCTGCTTTTTATAAGGTGTAGGCGACCTCACAGATTGTGTCCTTGAAGGAAGCTGAGGGCTGATCCAAGTTCCACTCAGAGACTGCTGCTCTCCTTGGGCCCCTTCTGCTCTCTCTGTAGCAAAGGAAAGCTAGGCATTACTTGAAAAACTAAGACTCAGAGTTTAGCAAAGAGAATGAAATAGATGAAATGTTTCAGACAACAATGTAAACATGTATTACATACATAAATAAAAATTAGGGTTGAGGGGCTGGTGGGTTAGCTTAGTTGGTTAGAGCATGGCATTGGTAACACTGAGATCAAAGGTTCAGATCCCCATACAGGCCAGCTGCCAGATAAATAAAGAAATTTTTTTTTTAAAGAATTAGGGTTTAAAAAGAAAGAAATTCAAAGATGGGGGACAAAATTACAGGCCAATAATCACACCCTTGGTATATGTTATCTTCTGTTTGTTTTACTTTTCATTAGAAATTTCTTGAGCATATTAGAATACAAGCTTCACACAAAAGCAGGGATTTTTTTGGTCTGTTTATGGGATAGATCCCTTGCACTATTAAAAAGTCCCCAGCACATAGTTGGTGCTTGATGAACATTTGCTAAACAAATAGAAAGACCTGTTGTCTTATGACAACTAAATGTAATGTAGTATTCTGGACGAGATCCTGTAACAAAAAAAGGACATTAGGTAAAAACTAAACAAATCTGAACAAAATACATATTTTAGTTTATAATAATATATCAGCAATGGTTCATTGACTGTAACAAACACACCGCCTTAATGTAAAATGTTAGTGATGGGGGAAACTGCATGTAGGGGTATATCAGAACTCTCTGTACTATCCTCCCAATTTATCTGTAAATCTATAACTGTTTTAAAAAGTAAAGTTTATTTTTTAAAAAGATATCATTGTCTTAAAAATGTACTAACAGGTGTTTTTATAGAACTTTAAACATGAGCATTAATAAAATTCAGTTAATACTATTACAATTTCTACTGAGTTAATTAAATTATTAACCACCATCCTCAGATTCCTTACAACAACAGGGATCACATTCTAACACATTTCAAATAATACAGACAAATGAAAGGCAAAAGATATAGTCCATGTTTTTTTAATTTGTCTCCCAGATAAAAAATGTGTTACTTAAAAAGAGTGCACTATAGGGCCGGCCCCGTGGCTCACTCGGGAGAGTGCGGCAAGGCCGCAGGTTCGGATCTTATATAGCAATGGCCAGTGCGCGCTCACTGGCTGAGCCTGGTGCAGACCACACTGTGCCGAGTGTTGCGATCCCCTTACCCGTCAGGAAAAAAAAAAAAAGACTTCACTATAAAAGTATCTTTTCATTTGATGTCATTACATGTACACCTTAATCTAATGGGTTTAAAGTCAACAACAGGTCTGCTGACAGCTTCCAATTTTGGGGAAATATAAACATTTCCTCCCATGTACTGCTCCTTTTAGTTTCACCACTTTAATTAAAATCTTTTAGGTATTACCCCCGCCAAAAAAGTTCATTCTGTGACCTTAAGGAAGTTGAAGCATATTAAGAAAAAAGAACCACAAAAAAAGGATACTACTTTGTCTTTAAAAAGGGCCCTCCTTTTAACATTTAGTTTTCAATTGAAACCTTCAGTTACTAATAATTAATGAGATTACAGTGAAAATTCTAGCTTTCTCTTAAGCAGTAAACCCTGGTGACCTATGATTAAAGCTATTATCTGGGGTGGGAGTTAGGGTGGTAACAGAGCCTTTGAGCTGCAAACAGCAGCTCCAGCTCTTCTTTCCCCTTAAACAGCGACAACAAAAAAGCTATTACCTTGTTAATATTACACTTTCTTGCAGACACAGCATGAAAATGGAACAAGAGAATTTCAGAGAATCAAAACCATAAGTTCTCCAAGGAATAAGTCTTACCTTTGTTAAATCTAAAGAGATTTACAAAAGAACTATATGCTGATTTAAAAGGAGGTTCATCCTGATCAGGAGTCAAAGGCTTAAAGTGTGTGAGATGAGAAGGACTAGTAGGTGATCGAGGCAAATCACTAGCAGAGTCCAGTGTTGGGGAAGTCTTATCATCTGTGGCCATTTCATGAGTCTGAAAATCAAAAGAAACAAGCAAGAGATATAAGTTCCTTAGAAAGCCCAAAAGTTGACTTCAAACAACATCCAAGTATCTGGAAAATCCTATTCTGTGAAAATTCAGATCTATCAAAACCAAAGAGCAAATAAATCTCATTTAGTATACTCCAAATTAAGGCTTGAAAACATTGCTGTCTAGATCATAAGGAAGAGATTCAATCAACTAAAAGTATGATTACATAGGCAACCTAATTTTAAATATTACTATTCGAATTACAGAAAATATTAAAATTAATAAAAAATTCAGAGGTAAAGCATAAATGTGAACAAGCCAAAAGAAAAAAATGCGTTTTTCACATCACTTATATCTCTTTCATTTTAAGGGTTTTTTTTGGACAAAGTGACACTCAACAGCTTTTTAAAGTTATAGAGGTGGGCTGGACAGTAAGCTCTGCTGTTAAAGAGCTTGTTGTTATAACATCAAGGTCAAGGGTTTGGATCCCCGAACCAGCCAACCACAATAAAAATAAATAAATAAACCAAGTTATAGAGGAAAATTGGTTTTACACAAGCATATAAATTCCTCACTTGTATTTTACTTATTTCAATGTTTTTCTTTTAAAAAACATTTAAAAAAATACTGTATTTCCCAGAAAAAGAAATGAAATAGTCATCCTTTAATGACATTTCTATATAACCTTGACAATTACCTCAAGCTATGCCTTATTACTTAAAACAGCTATTCAAACCAACAAGCTGTTCCCCATCATCTTTTCTCCCTCTAAATCTTAACCCATATAGACACAAAGATAAAAATCTTACAGGGCTTTTCTTTCTAAATAACCAAAAATCATAATTCAACCAAAGCAGTGAAGCTAACATCACCAGATAAAGTTTACAGAAAAGCACTAATGTCTATTTTCTGCCATACTGATTTATACTTCAAAGAGAAGAACCATACATAACTCATCATTAAAATGCTATAGTTTGTAATGTAATCCTCAGTTTACATAAAGCTCATTACACTCCCACCTTCAAAATCCTTATTACCGTCTCATTTTATTTTTACAATAATCCTGGAAGGCACACAGAGCTGGCCTTATTACTACCTTTTACCTTTGAAGCAACCAAGGTGCATTGAACCTAAAACGACTTTCTTTGGGGTCACAGAGATAGTACAGCTGTGACTAGACCCCAGGTCTCAACCCAAAATTCTTAAGATCAAATTATTTTTGTAGCTCTTCCACCTCCAATTCTTGCCCAACTCAATTCTCTAACTACTCAAGACTGTGCCTGATTAGTATTTTAATTGATGAATAAATTAGTTAAAGCAGAAATAACCACTGACTTGAAGAGAATTTTGGCAATAAATGTTTATTGGAAGAGAGGGAGTGGGGAAGGAAAATTTTTTTAAAAGAGGAAGAGGAAGGGGAGCGGAAAGGAGTGGAGAAAGAAGAGGAGGGAGGAAAAGAAGGACAGGGCAAGGAAGTATCTAGTATCTTCTACTGGAGAGAGTAGAACAACCTTTCTAAAGTATGACAACAATCCATATTCCAGCAGTAAGGGTTGGGAAATAACAGGCAATTGATCAAGTATAAACTCAAAAAAGGTTTAAAAAAAAAAAAGAGCACTGGAGAAAAAGGGTAATGTGATAGCAATAATAACCCTCAGGACTTGGAAAACGGCCTATTTTCTACTTCAACACAAGTAACATCGGAAGCAGAGTTAGCAATCTGCCTGGAGTCTTGGAATTACTTCTAAAAGTTATCTATACACAAAACTTTTATTAGGCTTTGGAGATATAAAGACAAAAATTGCCATGAAACACTCAGCGAGTACAGTCTCTGAAACATAAATATAAGGGTACTTCAAAAAGTTCGTGGAAAAACAGAACTAAAGTAGTATGAGTATTTCTATGAACTTTATGAAGTACCCTTGTACAATCACATAGAGTTAATCTTAACACATAACACATGATCCTAAAAAACTACCTTACAACTCTCATTCTTTGGCGGCTTAATAACTGTTTATGATATAAACTAGGACTCTTTCTTAACTGACAGATAATTGGAAGTATTAACCTAATTATCCAAAGACTCTGGATATATCACCAATATTTTACATCTTCTCATTTCAAGACTACCAGTATATGCAGACCTACTACCACTGCCTTGTTAGTAAAGCCAATGAAAAGGCTAATCAGGTACTAACATGTAGAAAATAAGTTGACCTACCAGCCAATATCAAAATTTTAGCAAACGGTAAGTCCAAGTATCAGTCCTGTCATTTCTAAGTACAGTTTTTTAAAAAAAAATACTCAAAATTTATCTAACAATGCAAGACAGTTGAATACTAGAAATGTTAGCTTCCACAACAAAGATTTTTTTGTTCAATTTTTGAAAGACACGCCTACAGAAATATTAAAGGAAAACCACAACGTGATCCATATTAACTCTTCCCAGAAAAAAAGAGAACACAAAAAATTAGTCTTGCTCCACAGAAAAGACTTAACCTTTAGTCTTGCTCCACAGAAAAAACCCAAACCCAAGAGAAACTAAGAACACTTCTTATAAGAATACTGACAGAGTGGGCGTTTGGGAGTGCCAAAAACTGAAATTCAGATAAATCAGAAACAAGACAGAGCAATACACCAAGCGACTAGCCACCCCTACTGTCAATATCTTACTAATTTTACAACACAGGATGCACTGAATCGATAGTTGATAATTTAACATACACACACATGAGATACACAGGAATAACTTGCTTTCTACAGAATCTAGCATTTCTCATATTTTTTGACTGTCCTAAGCATAATAACCTCTAAATTGGACATACAACCCCTAATTCCTTAAAGTATCAACCACATGCCATTCTCATCCTTTTGCTGGGAACATTCTAAACAAAACGGAAATACTAATTGGGACAGCAAGTCTCCTCCTCAAAAGATACTTTGAAACATAAGTCGAAATGGAATAGCCTCAAATAGCAGAGGCAAGCATTTAAGGAGATATAGACATATGTGAAACCCTAAGGTTAGTATCGTTTCTGCAGCTCATGAGCTTTCTTTTCCAACCTGCGGATGCACCTCTAACCACAAATTCAGAGCTCACCCACTCTGAGGGAAGAGGAATTGGATTAACCACACCCGAAGTAAGTTCAGGCATAAGGGACAAGAGAGGGGCAAGGGAACTTCAAATGTTTCCAAGGAAACCTCTTCAAGAAGCGCCCCATCCGGCTCCCGTCCCCACTTGCCAGGCAAGGGGCAGCCGGGGAATCGGGAGGACCAGCTAATTGTAGGGACAGGTTCTCCGCCCTTCCTTGCCCAGCCTCGGCCGCGGCCAGGCCTCCGGCCCCAGGTTGTGGAGACCCAGCTCTCGCCTTCACCTCAGCTTTCCCCCTCGCGCTCCGGAGGGGCGCTCCCAAAGCAGCCTTCTCTTCCCACTCTCAGCCCCAGCCGGCCGCGCTCCAGGCCCCCTCCCTTACCTGCGCCTCCCGCCCTGGCCCCGCCGGCCTCGCTCCACCCCCGCCACCGCTTCACCCTGCTCAGGCCCCGGAGCGCCGCGCTGGGATACTCCGGTCGCCGGCCGTTGCGGCAGGAAGCGAAGCTGCTTACATGGTTGAAACGGCGTCTCGCTTCCCCCTGAGGCTCCGCCCTCTGCCCCTCTCCCCCTCCAATCCGCAATCTTTCCCGGGGGCGGCTCCGCCCTCTCCTCGCAGCCCGCACCGCGTTCAGATCTCTGCTCAGGCAGAGAAAGTCCATCCCAGATAGAGTCGTCCTCGCCAATTAGGCCGCGATCAGGCCGTCTCAGCCTTCCTAAAGGAAGCCAGGACGATAGCCCGAGTGAGCGTCACGCGTGCGAGGTCACCCGATGGGTGCTCCGGGCCTTGGGCACCGGATGAATACCGGCTGGACCGCGGTTACCGTATGCGCTCGATACTGTGAGCATTCAAAAGACGTTTTCCGCGCTTCTCGTTCTTGTGGAATGACTTGTACTTGTGTCACTCACACACAGCTGGGGTTAAGAGCGCAGACTGTTATCGGACTTGCAAGACTCCGCCAATAGCTAGCCAGATGAACTTAAGCAAATTGCTAATTTCTTTAGGCCTCAGACCTCTGGTGTGCAAAAAGGGGTTAATAATAGTACCCACTTCATAGACACTTATTTGAGGATTAAGTGAAACAGTGCGTGTAAAGCAATTGACACAGTGCCTGACAGAGTAAGTGATGTTGGCGCTATAGTTAATCTTTTCATTCAGGTTTTGTGTAGCAAATATGATGCAAATAAAGTTGCCAAGCCCCCACTTGCTCAGCCTGGCTAGCATTGTCTGTCAGTTTTGTCCTGCGAAGAGCGCTGACCGCAGAAAATACCCGACACCTGCTGACCTCAATTGTGGAGCTTGGCAGGGAGGATGGAAAGGAAAGGAAACCTAAAGAGAGGTGCTATTTTAATTAAATTCCTCGGGCCTTTTCCTCAAGAGTTTTGGCAAATTCCTATCCAGTTCTCCTTGAGTTGGTCTTTTCGGCCACCGAAGAGTACCACCAAAACCTGTAGGTTTGTACCAGTGCAAATCCTGGTCACTGTCCTCAACAGGGTCATTCTAGGAGTCTGTAGTCAACTTCGTCTCCCACTCCTCATTACTGCTGTGCCAAACCTCCTTCCCCCTATTACCTTGACTTTCATTCTCAGCAGAGAATCTCATCTCCTACCCGAGTGAAAAAGCCAGGGTTACTTGGGTGTGACCCCTAACCACCTTATCACCCCCACCACAAAATTTACCTGCATCCACATTTGCTCTGGCCTGCCTCCCTCCCCTTACCTCTGGAAGAAAGGGGCCCCTTCTCCAATTCAATCCTTCTGGCTCCCAGTATACCCTCTCCTGTCTCCAGTGACTTTTCTTCCTCAGCTCACAAAAATGCTAAAGTCTGTCTTAAAAAAAAAAAAAAAAAAAAGGAAAAAATGTTCTTTCTTGCAATTAGCCCACCAGATGTTGATATTTCATACACCTACAATAAAGTGTAAAATAGACACAGAGAGGTTGTGTGAGGAAAAAATAAGTAAGTAAATAAATAAATAAAATAGACCCAGAGATCATGTGAACAAAATAGATAGCCCAACTGAGAAGACTCTAGTGTATATAGAAACCCCATGTAAGGTAAAAGGAAACGTCCATTCAATAAAGATTTTTTAAATTACTGATTTGACTGTCATTGTGTTAGGCACTACACTAGGGATAAAATTGTGAACATGACACAGTCCATGTTCTCATGAAGCTTATAATCTGTTTATATCAGCTTATTTAACTTCTATGGAAAACTGGCTACCGTTTTGGGGGGAAAAATCTGTTCAGATTCTTACCTTATACCAGACATCCAAAATTAAATTCCAGATGAATTTTTATCTGTAGAGAGCTTTTTTTTTTTTTGTCTGTGTAAATATCCTCCTCAAAAACTTTCATCCAAGCCCCCATCTATGATTCTTGCTGAATCGACTATTGTTATGACAGCTCTATACTTATATTCGTCTATATGTATGCTACATTTTACTGAAAATAGCTTTTTTTCACTTTATATTGATTAGCATTAACATGGACTCATGTTTTGCTTTCAGTGTGTTATAATTCATTACTGCCACCACTCGTTTTGATGCTCCAGTTGTCCCTGATTTGGCCAGTGGCCTTCAAGCAGGCTCCTGAGTCCGTCTGACGTGGCTCCATCGCGTTCTGAGCACTTTATTTTTTCTCTCGACTCCCCCTCCCACCCCGACCCCCCTCCACCAGCCCCTGATAGCCACTGTTCTCTCTACTTCTTCTTTTTCCTCCTGCTGGTTTATTAAAAGTCCCCCACAGGGCTTGGCTTTTTCTTTTCCACATGGTGCTCTGCAGCTTCCTGGGCCCTCTGGTCCGGATGCTGAGGAGCCGGGCATCGGCGCGGCGGTGGGAAGCTCTGCAAACACCTTGAGGTCCTCCTCCTCGGTGGTGACTCCGGCTTCCTCCTTCTCGTAGACATTCCCTAGCGCATTGCTGGGCCTGCCGGCTGGTGGCCGGCCTGCGTCCTTCAGCAGGGCTGTCTCCCTTCTGGGGGGCCGAGGGCTCCCTGCGGAGGAGGATGCGCTCGGGGCGGTACTCAGCAGTCCAGCCGCGGCACAGTGGCCTGCAGGGACTCGGTGGGCTTGTCCCGCCTCCTCAGATCCACGGAGATCCCAATGGTCCGAGCCAGCTTCTCGTGGGTGCCGCCCACCCTTAGCTCCTCCAGGCTGACGCCCCTGCCCGCGGGCACTTTGGCGTGACCTGCATCGTGGGGCACCTCGCGGACCTTCCCGCCCCCTGGTTGAATCGCGGGGCCTCGCGCCGCCGCCAGCCTCAGAGGGACTTGAAGATCATGCCATTCCGGCTGGGCGCCCTGGCTGCCTGTGGCCCTCCTCGCAAGACAGCGGCGGAGCAGAAAGGCTCTACTCTACTTCTGAGTTCAGCTTTTTTAGATTCTCCGTACATGTGAGGCCGTGTGGTATTTTTCTGTGCCTGGTTTATTTCACTTAATGTCCTCCAGATTCATCCATGTTGTCCCCAAGACAAGATTTCCTTCTTTTCTAAGGCTGAATAGTATTCCGCTGTGTGTGTGTGTGTGTGTGTGTGTGTGTGTGTGTGTGTGTGTGTGTGTGTGTGTGTGTGTGTGTGTGTGTGTGTGTCACATTTTCAGTATCCAGTTATCCGTTGATAGATACTTATGTTGATTCCATATCTTTGCTGTTGTAAATTATGCTGTAGTGAACATGGGAGTGCAGACCTCTCCTCAACATACTGATTTCATTTCCTTTGAACATAAAACCAGTGGTGGGATTGCCCGATTATATGGTAGTTCTATTTTTAATTTTTTGAGGAACCTCCATACTTTTTTCCTTAATGGCTGTACTAATTTACATTCCCACCAACTGTGTACAAGGATTCCCTTTTCTCCACATCCCACCAATACCTATTATCTTCTCTCTTTTTGATAATAGCCATTCTAACAGGAGTTAGGTGATATCTCTCATTGTAGTTTTAGTTTACCTTTCTCTGATGTTTAGTAATGTTGAGCATTTTTTTCGCATACCTGTTGGCCATTTATGTCTTCTGAGAAATGTTTATTCACAACCTTTGTCCATTTTATAATCAAGTTGTTTTCTTACTATTGAGTTGTTTCAGTTCCTTATACAGGCATACTTTGGACATATTGTGGGTTTGATTCCACACCACCACAATAAAGCAAATATCACAATAAAGCAAGTCACACGAATTTTTTGGTGTCCCAGTACATATAAAAGTTATGTTTACACTCTACTGTAGTCTATTAAGTGTGCAATAGCATTGTGTCTAAACAAACAATGTCCATATCTTAATTTTAAAATACTTTATTACTAAAAAAATAAAAATGCTAACAATCATCTGAGCCTTCAGCAAGTCATAATCTTTTTGCTGGTGGGGGGTCTTGCCTTGATGGCTGCTGACTGATTGATCTGGGTGGTGATTGCTGAAGGCTGGGGTGACTATGGTAATTTCTTAAAATAAGACAACAATGAAATTTGCCATGTCAATGGACTCTGTTTGATATCGTTTTACCTACAGTAGAAATTCTTTCAAAATTTGGAGTCAATCCTATCAAGCCCTGCCGCTGCTTTATAAACTAAGTTTATGTCATGTTCTAAATGCTTTGTTGTCATTTTCACAATGTTCACAGTATCTTCACCAGGAGTAGATTCCATCTCAAGAAATCATTTTCTTTGTTCATTCATAAGAAGCAACTCTTCACTTGTAAAAGTTTTATCATGAGAGGCTCCACTTCTAATTCCAGTTCTGTTGCTATTTCCACATCTGCAGTTACTTCCTCTGCTGAAGTCTTGAACCCCTCGAAGTCATCTGTGAGGGCTGGAATCAGCTTCTTCCATACTGTTGTTAATGTCGATATTTTGACCTCTTATTAATCACAAATGTTCTAAATGGTATCTGAAATGTTGATCTTTTTCATGAGGTTTTCAATTTACTTTGCCCATATTCATTAGAGGAATCATTATCTATGGCAGCTATAGCCTTACGAAATGTATTTCTTAAATAATAAGACTTGAAAGTTGAAATTACTTCTCAATCCTTGGGCTGCAGAATGGATGTTGTGTTAGTAGGCATGAAAACAACTTTAATCTCCTTGTATTTCTCCATCAGAGCTCTTGGGTGATCAGGTGCCTTGTCAATGAGCAGTAATATTTTGAAAGGAATCTTTTTTTCTGAGCAGTAGGTCTCAACAGTGGGCTAAACCATTCTATAAATGTATATGCTGTTATCCAGGCTTTGTTGCTCCATTCTTTTTTTTTTTTTTTTTTTTTTTTTTTTTTAAAGATGACCGGTAAGGGGATCTTAACCCTTGATTTGGTGTTGTCAGCACCATGCTCTCCCAAGTGAGCTAACTGGCCATCCCTATATGGGATCCGAACCCATGGCCTTGGTGTTATTAGCACCACACTCTCCCAAGTGAGCCACAGGCCGGCCCTTGTTGTTCCATTTATAGAATACAGGAAGAGTAGATTTAGCATAATTCTTAAGGGCCCTAGGATTTTCAGAATAGTAAATGAGCATTTGCTTCAACTTCAAGTCACCAGCTGCATTAGCCTCTAACGAGAGTCAACCTGTCCTTTGAAGATTTGAAGCCAGGCACTGACTTCTCTTCTCTAGCTATGAAAGTTCTACATGGCATCTTTTTCTAATAGAAGACTGTTTTGTCAACATTGAAAATCTGTTGTTTAGTGTAGCCACCTTCATCAGTGATCTTAGCTAGATTTTCTGGATGACTTGCTGCAGCTTCTACACCAGCATTTTCTGCTTCACCTTGCACTTTTATGTTGTGAAAACGGCTTCTTCCCTTAAACTTCATGAACGAACTTCTGCTAACCTTAAACTTTTTTCTGAAGCTTTCTCACCTCTCTCAGCCTTCAAAAAATTGAAGAGTTAGGGCCTTGCTCTGGATTAGGCTTTGCTTAGGGAATGTTATGGATGGTTTGATCTTCATACCAACCTAGCTTTCTACCTGTCTTGGCTTTTGACATGACTTCCTTACTAAGCTTAATCGTTTTTAGCTTTTAATTTAAAGTGAGAGATGCACGACTTTTCCTTTCACTTGAACACTTAGAGGCCTTTGTAAAGTTATTAATTGGCCTAATTCCAATATTGCTGTGTTTCAGGGAATAGGGAGGCCCAAAGAGAGGAAGAGAGACAGGGGAACAGCAGGTCAGTGAAGCAGCCAGAACACACACCACATTTATTAAGTTTGCCGTCTTACATGGGCACAGTTCGTGGTGCCCCAAAATAGTAACATCTTATCACAGATCTCTTATCACAGATCATCATAACAGATATAATAATAACAAAAAAGTTTGAAATGTGACACAGAGACACAGAGTAAGCACGTTCTGTTGGAAAAATGGTGCTTAGACTTGATAGACTTGCTGGATACCGGTTTGCAACAAACCTTCAATTTGTAAAAAACACAATATCTGCGAAGTGCAATAACATGAGGTATGCCTACATACTTTTGATGTTAGCCCCTTAACAGATGTGTGGTTTGAAAATATTTTCTCCCATTCTGTAGGTTGTCTCTTCACTCTGTTGATTGTTTCCCTAGCTGTGCAGAAGCTTTTTAGTTTGATGTAATCCTATTTGTCTATTTTGCTTTTGTTGCCTGTGCTTATGACATCATATCATTGCCCAGGACAATGTCATGGAGATTTTCCCCTATATTTTCTTCTAGTAGTTTTACAATTTCAGGCTTTACATTTAAGTCTTTAACTCATCTTAAGTTGATTTTTGTATATGATGTGAGAGAAGGGTCTAATTTTATTCTTCTGCATGTTGTCCCAACACCGTCTATTAAAGATACTGTCCTTTCCCCACTTTGTCAAAAATCAATTTACTAGGGCTGGCCCATGGCTCACTTGGGAGAGTGTGGTGCTGATAACACCAAGGCCATGGGTTCAGATCCCTATATAGGGATGGCCACTTTGCTCACTTGGGAGAGCGTAGTGCTGACAACACCAAGTCAAGGGTTAAGATCCTCTTACCGGTCATCTTTACATACGGATTTAAATTTTTTTTAAAAAATCAATTTACTGTAAATGTACACATTTGCAGTAAATTGGGCTCTTTCTGGGCTCTCTATTCTGTTTCATTGATCTATGGGTCTGTTTTTATGCCAGTACCATGCTGTTTTGATTACTTTAGCTTTGTAGTATATTTTGGGTTTTTGTTTGTTTTTGTTTATGTTTATGGCTTTATTATGAAGGATACAACTCAGAAATCACCAAATGGAAGAGATGCATAGGGCAAGGTATGAGGGGGATGGGAGTGTGAAGCTTCCATGCCCTCTCAAGGCACGCTACCCTTTTCAGCACTTTGATGTGTCCACCAGCCTGGAAGCTCTCTGAATCTCCTTGTTCAAGGGTTTTTTGGGTTTTTTAAAAAATTAATTATTATTATTTTTTTACATTCTAAGATATTGTTGTGGAGCAGGTGGGGGGGTAGGGAAGAGGGATAAGGTGGGAGGAGGATGAAGGAGGGAGATGGGAGCACGGTCAAAGCCCGTGGCACCCCCTTCATTCTGGCAGGGGAGCCCAGGGGGCTTCCAGCAGCAGCTCAGTCATTGCTAGGCTGGATGCAGACATTAAGGGGCCGTGGCTGAAGCTATCAGCCCCCCATGGCCCCAGCTCAGGAGCCTGGGGTGCTTCTGCCAGTGGACCGGTGGTCATCACTGGGCTGAATGCAGATGCCAGAGGACATGGTGAGGACTTCAGGCCCTCCTCACCCTGGCACAGGAGCCCAGAGGGCTTCCAACTCTTCTAGGTTTTATAGGTATTCTTTGGTGGGATTAGAACTTTACTGGTTAGTATCAGAACTTAGTCTCTGATCTGTGGGTTTTTTGTGTTTGTTGTCAGTTCTGTGTTGTATTATTAGCTACCCCACCACTTAAACTCTGCACTGGAACTAATTTATTGTCCGTTGCTTACTTCTAACGTGAGGGAACTTCCTGTGGGAACCAGCACTTGCAGCCTGTGGTTGAACTCAACTGCTGCATTGCTGCTGATTGCTTGAGAAAGGCTTTTTGTGCAGCTCAGGTTTTAATTTTTGACCGTGGAAGCACTTCCAGGTCTTGTGAGGTCTGGTACACCTGGCTTTTGTGGAAACTCTGGTCTGAGCCTGAGTCTTTTCAGCAAACTGAACTCCTGAAGTTCTATATTCCCGACCATTATCCACTGAATAGTTGTGTGCTGATTGGGGATGCAGATCAGCTGTCCATGCTGTGCCCCAGTGTTCCCCCAGTGAGCCAGTCTCCCCACCCCCTGCACTAGAAACACTTCCCATGGGACAGGCCATGCACCGGTCCCTTGCGATGACTCACCAGCCTCTGAGTGGCTCCTTTTTTCACTCATCTGTGGCCTCTCACTCCTATGTGGGTCCACAGGAATCTTGTCAGTGGTCTTGCTGGCATGGGGGCCACCAAGGTCCTCTTCTCCCTTGCAGTCTCCATGCAACTTCACACGAAGGGCACAACAGTGGCTTGTGCCAGCTCTTGTTTCATGTGCTCACCAGGGCCAGCCTTCAAGTGATCGGGACTCAAAACAGTCAGAGGGGTTCCTTCTTTCTGTCCTTATGGCTTCTCCTGCTTTCATGAGCTCCATAGGTCTCTCCTCCTCTTCCCCTGAGTTCTAGCAGCCCCAGCTTGGCAGTGTTTGCTTTTTAATAGTTGCAAATCAGTTGGTTGTGGGAGAGGGTGATGCTGGGGACCATCTATTCTGCCATCACGTTTGTAGTTTATTTTAGAGTCAGATAGAGTGATGTCTCCAGCTTTATTCTTTTTGCTCAAGATTGCTCTGGCTATATGAAGTCTTTTGTGATACCGTATGAGTTTTAGGATTTTTTTTTCTATGAAAGATGTCCTTGGAATTTTCGTAAGGATTGCATTAACTGTAGATCACTTTGGGTAGTATGGATATTTTAGCAATGGTAATTCTTCTAACTCATGAACACAGTATGTCTTTTCATTTATTTGTGCTTCTTCATTTTCTTTCATCCGTGTCATAGTTTTCAGTATATAGGTCTTTCACCTCCTTGGCTAAATTTACTCCTAAGCATTTTAATTTTTTGTAGCTATTGTAAATGGGATTGTTTCCCTGATTTTTTTTTCAGATAGTTCATAGTTAGTGTATAGAAATGCTACTGATTTTGTATGTTAATTTTATATTCTACAACATTACCGGATTTGTTTATTAATTCTAACAGTTTTTTGTTGGAGTGTTTAGGATTTTCTCTATATAAGATCAAGGTGTCTGCAGTCAAGGACAATTTAACATCCCACATGTAAGCAGTGAGCTTCATATTCATATTTCAAGGAGAAATTTAATTTCGGCCAAATATCATTTGTTACATTTAACTGATGTTAATGGCAATGTGTTGTTTTGCAGTTTTGTTTCTAGTCATTTTGTCTATAAATTTATTGCTTTGTAGTTGTATATAGCTATCAGTATACCTAGCATATATCTAGTTTTACACATATATACATTTAGTAATATTTTAATATAAGTCAATTCTAGAAATCTACAAAAAAATTTTTTTCAAAGAAAAAGAAGTTCCTGTATCACTGACTTAGGAAACACTGTTTTAGATGCTGAGACTCCCATAAGTGCCACAAATCCTACCACATTGGCTTAGAGCCAAATTTGCAGCCCATCCCTAACAAGTGTTCAGATTTGATGGAATATGTTTTGTATTAAACTTATCTTGGTTCTGTATAATATTTTTTTCTTCTGTACATCATATCTAGTGCAAGTTCTTTACAATAGTTTATATTAATTCTCTTTTTACCTCATTTTCCTCACCTATAACCAATACTTTTTATTGTGCTATATTTTATGTGTCTTGAAGGCTGCCCTAGATCCTTTCTGGAACAAAAAATGGGTACATATGCTTACTTTTATTTATTAATATTATTTTTGGCAGCTGGCCATTATGGCCATTTGGCAGCTGACCCCAGCCTTTGACCTTGGTTTTAAAAGGCTGCACTGTAACCAACCAACTGAGCTAACCAGCTAGCCCCGAATGTTTACTTTTAGTAGTGATCAAGGGGTAATAAATAATGTGAACCTGATATAATAAGGTGACTTAGGGCCTGAGATTCGAGATGAAAATATAAGCTCATACACCTCTCTAATCATTTCTACAGGAATAAATAGAGATGGCTGCTAATATCTGTTAATTCACCACAAAAACCCAGAATATGTTTTCTTCCTTCTCTCTTGGGAAAAATACCAGTGCCCTCTAGCGTCCAAAATGCACCTTGACTAGTGCCCTGCATATCAGTTTATTTTCAAAGAGTAATGTAACAATCCAATGCTACAGATCATTTTTAAAAGTAAATTTTAGAGTACTGAATCCTGGGCAGCGATATGCAAGCATGCTATTATCCAACAAATCACCATTTAAATATTCTCTTTTTTATGTTTTTGGGAGTAAGGAATACACACAAATTAATTTTCGGGAGGAGACAGGATTTTTTTTTTAAATCTACTTTTAACATCTCTAGCCCAGCTTCATCGGAATCTAGATAAAAATCCCCTTCATTATCTTCTAAAGCAAATGACGAATGGGGTTGATTTATAGCATGTAGTAGCAATTGTAATTGTAGGTACAGAAGCCCTAAAGACCTACTTACTGGTAGTGACTAATTATTTACTGTGGCATGCCTGCTTGTGTAAGTGTTCCATCCTTTGCATTCTAGCAGCGTCTAGAGGCCCCAAAGCGACCCCACGGTCGTCTGGAATACCCCTCCTGCTGCCTAAGGCACGTTTCGGGCTCGCGAGGAAGGGGACCGACCGAGCTGCCACCGTCTGGGACGCTCTGTCCTCCGTTTGCTTTTAGTGCCGACCTAAAAACTCACTCCCCGGTGCCCTAGGTTGTTACAAAGCCCGGGGTACCGGAGCCCCGACGCGCCCCGCTCTTGGGCCTGCAGGTGGCGCACGCGTCCTCCACTGCAGGCAGTCCCGGCGGCCTCACGGCGGCGCGGCAGCCCCTTCCCCCACCGCGAGGCAGGGTAAGCTGCCCCGTGGACCCCGCCCCCACGTCCCTGACCCCGCCCCCCGTCCCTGGCCGCGCCCACCCGGGAGGAGGTGGCAATTGGCGGTGCGGCGGGGGCGGGGCTCCGGGAAGTGGGCTGAGGGGGCGGGGCCTGGGAGGGGACAAAAGCCTGGGAGAGAAAGGCTTGGCCCGCCCTCTGGCCCCCGGCTTGCTGCGGAGGCGGTGTCAGAGGCCGAAACAGCTGGGGCCCAGTTGGGACTGTCTGAGTGTGCGCGTGAGTGGCTGTGGCTTCCCCGGCTCCTCGCCAGCGTACCTTCCCCAGCAGGTAACCTCGGGCTCCGGGGGACCGCCTTGGCACTGGCTCTGGCTGTTGGGGGAGGATCTAATTCCGCAGACGGCTGGGATGGGGGAAGGAAGAAAGCTTAGATCTTGGGGATAGAGGGAGGAATTAGCGGCGAGGCCTCGACGCAAGGAAAGGAACAAATCCAGGTATTGGGCGTGGGAAAGAGAAATGGGGAGGGTGGAGGTGCTGGATGCCTGGATGTACAGAAGATCTGCCCTTCGGCACGGGAGGGAGAAATTGGGCGGCGGGGAAGTTGGATGCAGTGACGAGTGGAAGGCCAGTTCTGCACGTGGAGAGGAAAGTCGAGCGGTGAGAGGTTGCAAGGACGCGTAGATTAAGTCTTGGATGTAAGAGGAAGAAAACGTGCGTCAAGAGGGGAGTTGGAGGCAAAGAAGGGCGTAACGGAGGAGCTGGGCGTGCACCGCGAACTCAGGCGGCGGGGATTGGCGGTGAAGCCGAGGAGAAGCGTCCGCCAGGGGGCGAAACTCCGGTGGCTGTCAAAGGGGCTTCGCGAGGCCACCCGGGGTGTGGGAGGGGTTGGAGAGACACCCCTGCCTGCGCCGGAATGTCGAGTTCTGGGAGAGACGTTCCCCCGCCAGCTCCCGGAGCCTGTGGTTTAAAGGTCCTGGCACCAGAGAGGGAAGGGGAGAGCGTGGAGACCTGGTAGGAGGAACCGAGACTGCTTCGGTTGCAGTCCTCTTGCACAACGGCCACAAGGACCGTCCGCAGGCGAAGAGCCTGCTGGTCACAGCGTCTCCCAAGGCAGTGCAAACCGCAAGACCCGCTAACGGGCTACGAACCAGAGACACGCCCTCGGACTCACCCTCCTGGGTTGTGCACGGCACGCAGAGATACTTGTGTTCCCATGACCTTTATTTAGAAAGAGCCTGAGGACCTAAAACTGCCCTTTGCCCCTCTGGAAAGTCAGCACTGTACCTTAAACTTGATAAACTGGGTTGTCTGGCCAGTATTAAAAACAGCTAAAGCCTCCTGACAGGGGTGTTTTGTATGTTGACTTTCTATTTCCTGTTTTGGTTTTGTTTTGTTTTAGGAGATAAACTGCATTCAGTTGAATCTGCAAGATTAAGGGGAGTTGGAGTGATTAGAAATCGATTCACTGTTGAAGGTGAGAATTAACAATTTCCCCTCTTCTGTATTTTGATGTGGCGATGCTGTACTGCCTTTAATTGGTCTTGGGGGCAAGCCTAGGCTCCAGTGAATGTGTCAGGAACTTTTTCAATAATAAATTGCAACTGCTTCCTTGTTTCTTTTAATCCAGTATATTCTCTGCAAGAGACTATTTTTGCCTAGAAATCATTGCAGTTTATGAAGTCAGCTAAAAACAAAAAAGCTAGCTAAAAACTTAGGGTTGATGAAATAAAATTAAATATGGTAAGCTGCTCTTTTTTCTTTAACTGCTGTGTATTATTAGTCCAGGTTTATTTTCTGGAATTGCACAACTATGAGAAGAGTTTGAAATTCAACTGCTTTCAGACTAAATGGATTGATAATTGTTGGGCTTAGAACAGTCCTCCCTTAAGTTGAAATTGGGGTGGAAACATATAGTGTGAGGAAAACCTGAAATGTTTCAGTTATGTATTATGAGATATAGAAAGAATATAGCAGAGAATATGTTTGCTTTAACTGGGAAGGAAATAATAAAGTAAAAAAAATTCTGTCACTCAGTCCTGATACTTTAAGTACAGTGTATGACCTTGTATTAACTGTGCCATCAAGGAAGAATAGCCAAGTCATAACCATTGCATAATACTCTATAGGAACATGACCAGGAAAATATAGTGTTGATTCCAAGATGAGTTTGCTGCCTTTCTTTTGTTTTGTTTCATGTTAAAACAAGGACAGGTGTAATGGTGGGTTCAAGCAAGACTGATTCATATACTTTAAGCTGTGCTATAAATTATACTTGAAATTACAGATGGGAATAATTCATCCACACCAGTTTGTTCATTTGTTTTATTCTAGTTGAGCTCTGGAAGGTTCCCAGGTAATGGTCTAGGGAACCTCCTAAACACTAGCAAGCAGGATTCTAGAATTGCAAGTTTGGGAAGTGAATATGGGCCTGGGAGTTGGGCATATATCCCGGTTTCCCACAAGAAACTGAGGCTTACTGTTTACTAATCATTACATTTTTAATTTAAAGGCCAAATTGCTTTAGCTCAACTTTTCAAGAAAGACTGTTTAAGATCTCTTACCTAATAATTTTTTTAAAACTCAGTTCTGACTTTTCCAGTCCTTAAGCTATAAACTTAAAGGAATAAAAGCAATTTGCTGTTGTGTTGCTGGAAGCAAAACAGTATTTCTGTTGGAACATCATGAGAAGGAACAGATACTTTTAGCAGGCTCAGGACCTCCTCAGCCTCTCCTGGAAAAAGCACAGGGCATGGCCTTCCTTGGAGCCTCAGTTTTACTTCTTCCAAAGGTTCCACCCTTGCCCTTTCTGGGAATCAGACTGGTTTGTATTTACTACCCCCAAACCCAACTCCTTAAAGTGAGGTCGCTTCCTGGAACAATGCTGCTTCCCTATCTCTCACCCACTAGCGACTTACCCTTGCCTGTGAACAGCCAGAGGAACAGTCCAGGAGTTGGGATACTGAAGAACATGGCAGGGACAGGCTTGGGTCCTGGGCAGTGGTGCAGAAATATACACATTTCTCTAATTGAGAAATCGCTTTTGTATTTAGTTCCACGTCTCCACTGTCTGTGTCATCTCTAGGAAAGCGTTCTTCTACCAGGAATTCATCTTTCACTTTTAGATTTAAAGTTTCTCTGAATATAGGTCACAAGAACAAGTTGAATCTCCTCATGGGTGGTTATTTTAACCAAAAATAGCCTCCTAAAGGAGAGGAAATATTAGCATTCGTCATTCTGCTCATCTTGAGGGTCCAGTAAAATGAGGAGTTGGACAAAATTGTTCAAAGAAACATGATATTGTGGAAACAATCTCATTTCATTAAGACAAACCAATACTCAAGAATAATGATTGCATTATTAAGGGCATGTTACAGGGTCAGGCTCTACCCACGTTCCAGCAAGGAACCACATGTGAAATATATAACACAATGCTTTATTCAGAAATTGCTCAGTTCCAATGGTAAATGTAATTGTTATTACTAACTTTTTATGCAATTGTGCTATTATGAATTGTTCTTTTAGTAGTCATCAGATATTTTATATTTCATTTCTATTTTATAATGAATAAATGACAAGGCATTATATCTTATCTGTTTTTCCTTTTAGCTTTATTGAAGTCAAAATGTCCAAAAAAATCCATGGCGGTTCTGTGGTAGAGATGCAAGGAGATGAAATGACACGAATCATTTGGGAATTAATTAAAGAAAAACTCATTTTTCCCTATGTGGAATTGGATCTGCATAGGTAAATGAATTATCCTTCTGTATAGCAACCTTAGAAAGCATAATCTAAGCTATTTCAAGGTGCAGTTAGCTTTTTTACATAGATGTAGCTGTGTTTTGTAAATAAAGCTTTTTTTAAGCCTAACTGTATCCAGATAAATCTTCTCTTTTAATATAAACACACTGCTAGGAAAACTAGATTTATCATTATTTAGAAGTTGAGAATTATAAAAGGAGCAAAGTGATTTTCAGGTCTTTCTAACCCTCTGTTTCCTATGAAGGTTTTATTTATAATAAATCAGTAGCCAAGAATAGCACAATGTATTATTTGTGGAATGGAAAATAATAGAGGATGTAAGAAACAGTAAACTCAATATAGTTAACACAATTTTGTTCTTTCAAGTTCAATTTTCTGTCACTACTTAGTTAATGGGCCTTTTTTTCTTTTCATTCCTTGCCTTTTGCCTTTTTCATACAATTTTGTAACACAGAGAGACCCTTGAAGTTACTTAATTGAACCCCCTTCTTCCAGCAGAAGTTCCCTTATATGTCTCCCTTTGCCCTATGTTTAAAGTGTTTGGGAGCAGATGTGAAAGTCTCTATGTAATTCTCTTATTTTTTTTCCTGTGTTTTCCAGAAATTTGCTCATGTTCTTTGTACATTTGAGCTAGGTAAAGACAGAATTTTTAAAAGGGTGAAGTGGCTGAAGATTGGCATGATAAAATGTTCAGCAACACATTTCAGCCAAACTACTGGCAATTATCAGTGTGTTTGCCTCAACCCAGAATTATACATCAGGATGTGTCTTGAGGACCTGTTATTTGGTGTAGACATTTAATTCACATGGTGTCATTGGACACCCTTTTTCATTGTTCTAAACCTTAGCTGCTGCTGATGTCTCTATTGTGCAACTGTGATATGTAAATATCTGCAGAGGTGGACCAAACATTAGGAAATGAAGCACAAAAACATCTTCCAAGTAGGTTAAAGAAACATTTTAAGAACTCTCTCCTATATCAGAACTTTACCTGACAGTAGGTGAACTTTCAGGTTCTTGCCAGTATGCTTTGATACTTTTTAGCCTAGAGGCATTAGGAGTTCTAAAAGAGAGTCATTACACCTAGGAGGAAAAGAGTCAGTAGCTGCAGAGTAAGTTTGCATCATGAGTTGGGATATCTAAGGAAAGGAAAATAAAAGAACTAAAAAGAAAAATCTAGAGGCTTAGTGGTTCAGCACGTTTCAAGAGATGAAAAACTTTTCTTTAAAGCCTTGGAGAACAAAATAAATTACTACTTTATTTTGTTTTATCTCCTTTAGACAAACTATTATATACTTTAAATAAAGCCTTGCAGTCATTTTCTATGCTCCATGGACAACCAACATTCTTTCAGCTCTGAATGACCTGCAATCTGGGTGTTGGTGGTTAATACACCATTACTTATCCAATAAACTGCAGGCTTGTTTCCAGAACAAAGAGACTTGCCCAAGAATTAGGGAAAAGTTCACCTTATGACTAACTAGCATGAATGAAAAAGTCATTAGTATTTTGGGCACTGACTATTGTATCTATATACCTCCCACCACTTTAATGCCAAAATACAAAAAAAACCTTTAAACCCTCCCCCCTTTATTTATTTATTTATTTTGGGGGGCAGCTATCCAGTACAGATCCCATGACCTTGGTGTTAGAACACAGGGCTCTAACCAGCTGCTCTCCCTTTTAGTTTTAAAGCACAATATTTACTAAGGGGAAAACAAGGTTGTGCCTAGGCTTATATTTGTATGCAGATTATATGGAGGGAAACCAGGCCAAAGGGTTGCTTCTATATGGTGAAAAGCAGGCAGAGTTGGATAGTTTCCATTCACTTCCTGATAGACAGCTTCCCATTACAATACAGGGAGGCATGGCCCAGCAGTCCAGTTTCTCTTAGTTCCTTTTTTAATTGGCAGCCGTCTTCTGCGTTTAGCAGGTGCAAATGCTAAGACTTGGCATATGTAGGTGTATTGGAGCCTTCACTTTCTGCGCGGCATGCCCTGCATGCCATTTCTGTGGTCATAGGTTATAACCTATCAGTTTGTCTGAAAACTTACACTTATGATTTTTCCTTCCCAAGCTATGACTTAGGCATAGAGAATCGTGATGCGACCAATGATCAGGTCACCAAGGATGCTGCAGAAGCTATAAAGAAATACAATGTTGGTGTCAAGTGTGCTACTATCACCCCCGATGAGAAGAGGGTGGAGGAGTTTAAGTTGAAACAAATGTGGAAATCACCAAATGGAACTATCCGAAATATTCTGGGTGGCACTGTCTTTAGGGAAGCTATTATCTGCAAAAATATACCCCGGCTTGTGAGTGGATGGATAAAGCCCATCATCATAGGTCGTCATGCTTATGGGGATCAGGTAAGTCATTTTGGCATAGTTTGATTTTCCATATTCTTTTTAGATGGCCCATAAGTTCTAATTTTATGTGCCTTATTCTTATCTTTTGGTGTCTACACCCATTAAGCAAGGTGCAAAATTAAGAAATGCATATGTCTATAGCTATATTTACACACTTTATACAGAGGTAAATACAGATAAACTTACAGTTAGGCACCCATTTCAACATGTATGACTTTTTCAATCATATTTTTCTTCCTTTATCCTTATATTAGGTTATACCATAGGATATTGTCATTTTTGTTTTGGTAATTTCGTATGGTCCAACCAGCTCAGTGGATCTCAACCCAGGCTGCACAATAGGATCCCTTTGCAGTTTTTTGGGTGGTTTTGTTCTGTTTTGCTTTTTTTGTTTGTTTTAATTCCAGTGCCTGAGTCCTACCCTATACCAGTTGAAATCTGATATCCTTGCAGTTCAGGCATTTTAAAGCTCCCTAGGTGATTCCTAATGTGCAAACAGGGTTGAGAACCACCAAAGATTATATTAAACACGATCACTTCATACATAAAAGAAAAACTGATTCAGTCTCATTAAAGCATTCCTTCCTACTTAGGAAAAAAATGTAGTTCCTATACTTCTGTACAAGTAGGCTCATTGCCAAATTAAGCAGAAAAACTGCCAGCTAAACAAAGTCCAAATTCTGAGTTGAAACAGGTTTCAGACTTTAATAGAAAGTAGCTTATGTCTTAAGAGAACCTTAATATTGGGAATCTATGATGCTGAAATCTTTGAAAACAGTGTGGCTAGGGTAGATGGCTCTCGGTTCCTGGGCAAAGGGTCACCAACTCATTACTTGAGGGGTCAGTTAACATTGCTCCACCCTGTGACTCAAACTGTCCCTTCATCTTGAAGTCCCTTCACAGATACCTTCCAAAAGCCCCAGGCAAGGGAATGTAATTGGCAGTGGTACAAACTCACTAATCCTGGGAATACCACCCTAAGTTCTTAACCAGTTCAGTCATGTCTTTTGTTTTGTTTTGTTTTGTTTTTTATGATTTTGACGTCAGTCATTTGGAAGCAGGCCATTCTGTTTATTAAAGTTCAGATTGAAAATTCCAAACCTCATGTTAATTCACTGACTGTTCAAATGTGCATAAACCTGTACAAAATATTGATGGTGCTTTGCTGCCTCGGTTTCTTCCTTTTGAGAAATGGGAATAAATTACCACCCATAGCGAAGGACTTTATATGTCAGAAGTGTTCTGCATAGAGTAGATATTTAATCTTAGTTATCTGACTGCTATTTTATCAACTGTCATTAATGTTACTGTAAACAATTACTGTGGCTGGCACCTGCTGGTACCTGACTCTGCAAATATTCTAATCCAAGTCATTGAAGAAGGTACAATGCAGCAAAGACTTGTGGACTCCCATTGTGTGTGCTGGGCACATTTTTTCACTAGAGTAGCTCAGGCCCATAAGGGAGGTGGTGATCCTTGAACAGTTCTTTCCTAAGGGTCATCATCCTGTTGCAGCTGCTTCTGGAATAATTGCTTCACATGGACAAGTCCTGGGCCTAGTGTTAGAAACAAATGATAACCATGGAGAGACAAAGCCCTAAAGGTTTAAGTAAGGAGCAGATCTCAAGTCCACTACATAACAGTTCCTTCCTTTTAAGATTGTTGTAAGAATCGAATGCTTCTCACTTACGTAAACTTCCTAAGGGAAGGTGACTTATGTTACTTTCTGTCCACCCCATATTGGTGATCAGAAAACTGTCCTGTTCATGGTAGGCACCTATAATTATTTATTGATTTTTAATGTGAACTACCACTACCTAGCTTTGGGAACTCCTCTCTGGACCTCTTCATTCCCAACTCTTAAAAGAAAAGAAGGTTAAAGGGAAAAAAACAGGGTTGAGATACACCGCCCTGTTTGTCTAAGTGTCTTCCAGCTCTATATTCTATGATTTTTTTCCTTTTAATTCCTGTTATAGTATTTTTCTTTATACCTTTGTCCCCCCTTCACAGTACAGAGCCACTGATTTTGTTGTTCCTGGGCCTGGAAAAGTAGAGATAACCTACACGCCAAGTGATGGAACCCAAAAGGTGACATACGTGTTACACAACTTTGAAGGTATGTATGAGTCTATCATAAGCTATATCTTTTAACTTTTTAATAAATCATTTAGACAACATTATCACTGGTGTCTTAAAGTTAGTTGTGTGACTGCCTAAAAACACAACCTGAATCTACAACATTTCTGCAGAACCCAAAATCTAACATAAAAAAGTAATTTTGGCTTCCATGCCTTCCCGTGGCATGGATAAAAGCACAAAGGGGTTAGCCACTTAATTGGAAATGCATATAGGCAAAGACGATGCATTTTCTTAAAATGCATTTAAGAAAATGATACATTTGTCTTAAAACACAGAGAGAAGGTTGACAGTAATCTGTTATGCACTGATTATATAAATTAAACATTGATAACCCCAAATCACCTGTCATGTAATCCTGCCCTTTGCTCTGGTAGGGTTTGTATTTGGAAATAGTTGCATTATATATTTGCTGAAATTTTCTTCTTGCCCTTCTGGATATGTATCCTGTGAAGGAGGAACATTTACTTTCTACCTTTTCCTCCCCAGCCACCCTGCTACTTCCAGTATGGCAAGTCCCACCCAAAATTGTTGAAATAATAAGCAGGCCCTTTTCTCTCCACTATTGAAGTTGTTGAAAGCACTCACACAAACAGAAAACCTAACACTTACCTAGCTTTTGTTTTTCTTGCCTCTTCCAAATAATATCATTTTAATAGAATGTAGTTCTATCTAGTTTTTAGTATTTCTGTATCTTCGGGATCCTAAAGACCATATGTTTTTCTTATTTCTGTTGTCCTTCCAAAACAAGTTAGAATGTCCTGACCCAGAACTGACTGTCCTCCTATCACGTGCCTCAGGATTCTTGGAATATTCAGGTCGAAAGCGTGCCTGGGATTTTCCAAGTCTGATACCAGATGTGGGAGCTGAGAACTGGGTTCTTTGGTTGTCGTGGATGACTTCAGCCTTGTTACAGCTATGCTCCATTTATTTTTCTCCTTTTTTCCTCTCATCGGTTTCCCCCCACAGAAGGTGGTGGTGTTGCCATGGGGATGTACAACGAAGATAAGTCAATCAAAGATTTTGCACACAGTTCCTTCCAAATGGCTCTGACTAAAGGCTGGCCTTTGTATATGAGCACCAAAAACACTATTCTGAAGAAATATGATGGACGTTTTAAAGACATCTTTCAGGAGATATATGAGAAGTAACTATAACTTATTTTTTTCTTTTTCTTTTTTCTCAAGTAAACTGGTATTCATGGTATAGAATTTGCAACTCCTTATCTTTTTGATTCTGGGACAAATCAAGTGAAAGTCACCACTATCTCTAAAGATAATGACAAAACTGAAATTTAACAGGAGTGAAACCATTCTGAGTTGCTTTTAGAAGGTAAACATGTCCTCAATTAAGAGCCCCATATTCATTTTTTTCAGAGCCAGGATTGTTTAATGTTTAAATAAGAGCACCTGTTAGTGATAGAAAGTTCTGATTTTTCAAGTGTGTGATTGTCTGAGTCAAGCCCATTTCCATTCTTTCTGAAGACCATTGTTACAAGTTAAAACTCTGCTTTAGTGCAGTCATTTCACCTGAAGTCTACATTCATAACAACTTGGGATTCCGCAATACGTGAGGTGAGCATGTGTTAACTTTTAAGATGGGATAACTCCCTTTCAGATGCAAGTGTCAGGCCAGAGCTTGGATTTTAGAAGGGAAATTACTCCTGAAGCAGTTTGATACCTCTTTACACTACTCATCAGCACCCATCCTAGAAACTGTTCTGTAATATATCTAGTTTCCTGAATGATATCAAGCAGATATCCTGAATGATATCAATCCTTAAAATAAGCTGATTCTCAAGAATCTGATCAGTAGTATACTGAAAACTGGAAAGTAAAGTAGTAATTGGCACTCCTTCCTGTCTCAATTCTCATATCTTCCTGCAAGATGGGGCAATTGCTCTTACATTTGACTAGTTGGAACATGACTGAGCAGGTATTAGAGCTTATGTCTGTTGAAGTCCCAAGTTTGTGCTTCTACTAAAAACTGCTGCTTCCTGCACCGTCTTTGGGAGAAGCAGATGATGTCCCCAACAAAACCAATTTCCTTTTTTATTTTTCTCTTTTCTTTCTTGTTTCTTAGGCAGTACAAATCCAAATTTGAAGCCCAAAAGATCTGGTATGAGCATAGGCTCATTGATGACATGGTGGCCCAAGCCATGAAATCAGAAGGAGGCTTCATTTGGGCCTGTAAAAACTATGATGGTGATGTGCAGTCGGACTCCGTGGCCCAAGGTGAGGAGCCAGCAGACCAAGTAGAGATGCAGGCCTGTTGCAATTAGGTCATTCCATGGTAGTTCTCCAGTTTGGGAAGGTGGATTTTATAGCCCTTTGTTGTCAAATCAAGAAATGTTAAAGCATCCAGGTGCATTGTTTCATCTGACAGATAAGGAAATTAAGCTCAGACTTGGGAAGTGACTTTATTCGAGGTCACACAGAAAGTAACTGAGTGGGTTGACACTCCTGGCTCCAGCCTTAAATGTTACCACGGTTTATCTCTCAACCTTTTTCCACAATTGATGCTTTAAAGCCTCCAACAGGTAGCCCAACTGCCTGATCTGAAAATCGCTCCTTTTCTCTGCCCTTATTTTACCACTGGTGGGAATCTAAAAAACCAGGGCACTCAGGCAAGGAGGAGTAAAGTGAAGGTCCTGGGTTATCTAATAACTAAGGGCGAGGTGGGTGTCTCCAGGAGCTCATTGGTCTGGCAATAGGTCTAATTATGCCCCTTCTGCTGCCTTGGAGGCTGTTCTGGTGCTGTAGGAGTATAAAACAACTATGTTTTACTACTTAGCTTTAAACAAAAGAGTATTGAGCAAATAAGCCCAAAGCTGTTCACAGAAATTCCAGGAACCAGGGGTAAGTGTCAAATCAACAGAAACTCTCCTTTCCTTGATTTCCTGAGCCTCAAATTGCCCTTCAGTTTCAGTACCCATAGTCGCTATGTAAATCTGAATCTCCCCAGATGAATGTTTGTGTTAATGTTAATTATGTTCACTTTTCCCCAGGAAGTACTACTTTTTCTTCCTTTTATAAAAGTTACGCATCTCTTACCGGTTTGAAAATCAGTAGACCAACTCAGTTAAAGATAACTTTTAGTCAGATAAATGAGTTACACAACTCTCTTTACCCTCCTTCTGTTTCTCTAAATCATCAATCATTTGTATTGAATACAACAGAGGAAAGAGTATTGCTTTGTGGTGACTTCATGGTGAAAAAGAAAAACTATTCCTTGTCATCAGAGTCCTGGAAAGGGGACCCAGAACCATTCTGATGTTTGTTGTTTTGTTTAATTTTGTTTTGTTTTTGGACACTGGCTGGTCCAGGGATCCAAACCCATGACGCTGGTGCTGCAACAGCTCTAACCAACTGAGCTAACTGGCCAGCTCCTTACTGTTTTTAAATGGCAACGGGGAGAGTATCTAGAGAAATATTTCAAGTGTAAAAGTCAAGTTAAGGAGGTTCAAAGAACTTTGAAATAGAGCTCTGAAGTGCAGTATGCAATAGTGCACTCAGAAGAGACCTGGAACCTGTTTGTCCAGAGCCTGTAGATAACATGTCCTCAGTGCAGCTAAACAGAATGAAAGGCAGAAGAGCTGGCCTTGCGTTCATTTTTCTCTAGAGGCATGAACTATTTTGGACTCACGCCATTTCATTTATGTCTTCGGTTTTGACAGTGTTGCCAGCTAGTGTCTCATAATATTAATAGACAGAAACTCACTATGGGTATAGTCCTGAACTTCTCTAATCAATAAATATTTGAGAGCACAACCTTGTAACACCAAGGTCAATGGTTTGGTTCTCTGCCCCCACCGCTGCCAAAAAAATAAATATTTGAATATCTACAAAGCCTCAGATCAACACAGTAGTATAGAAGGGAGCTACCAGCCCCACATGGAAATTTCGAACTGTACTCGAAGATGACTAAAAAAATAAAATGATAGACAATTGACTTAGTCTCAGACCAAAAAATAAAAAATAAAAGGTAGCCACGTAATGTAAATTTACATTAACTTCACAGCCACTCTTGGGAGGTAGCAAAAATGGAGAAAAGGATTCTTTGAATTTAAGTGGAAAAGAGTGAATATAAGAAGGAAGATCAATTGTATGGGTGTGAAAGTCATAATGTGCTCTCTGAATAGGAAACCACAGAAAAGAATTGCTTTGTTGAAGGAATTAAAGAGGAAGGAAGGGCATGTGGGATGTTCTTGGATCCAACCCTTCCTGGTTTGGGGTTTTTTTTGTTTTATTTCTCTTTTCCGTTCTCTTATTTACCTGCCTTTCCTTCCCAGTCCCAGCGAGCCATGAGCAGCTTGAGGGCAGAAGATGACTCTCATTAATGTTTATTTCCACAGAACAGCAGAACATCTGCACGTAACATCAGCAGAACATTGAGCTCTTTCTCTATGGCTGGTCCTATTCTAAGGAATACGCACATATATGTTTTTCATAGATATTCATTAACATGTGTATTCATCAAATCCCACAAGCACTCATGAAGTAGGTGCTTTTATTATTCCCACTTTGCAGGTAAGAAAACTGAGCCACTGTGGCTATGAAGTCACAGAACTAGGGTGATATAAAGGCAGTTGCACCCTAATCCCTCCATCATGGAGCAGGTACCCCCGAGATAAGTGAGGAAAAAGTCCAGCCTTTGTAGATCCTTTGATTCTGAGATCTAGAGCAGGGGCCCTGGTTTCTAAAAAGCAGAATTATTGGTGATTTCATGTGCTCATGTTTCTTTGTTTACCAAGACCTGTCGAGATGAAGTCATTTGCTCTCATCTCTGAGAGATTCAGTGCTGTGTACGTAATTGAACCTATACCTCATGCCCTGCCACTTACAGGTTATGGCTCTCTTGGCATGATGACCAGCGTGCTCATTTGTCCAGATGGCAAGACAGTAGAGGCAGAGGCTGCCCATGGGACTGTAACACGCCACTACCGCATGTACCAGAAAGGACAGGAGACATCCACCAATCCCATTGGTAAGATGGTGTTAACTTCTACATTGATTTCTGCCCAAAGAGTAATATCTAAAGGAAATCTCCAAAGGAACTCAGAAATATTCCTCTGGCTGCTCAGTGTTTTATGTGCAAAGTCATCACCAAGTAGCTGATTTGTTCTACAATAAGAGCTACTTTAATACGCTTCTTAAAATACACAGTGTATGTTTTTCTATTTTGTGGGATAATATACGTTACAGAGGAGAATGTTATCAACAAGCATTTTCCTTTAACTCTGGTGCAGTGAAATGTCACGTATGGCTACAAATCTAAAAGCCACATGAACAGATCCTTCCAATAGGGTTTCAAGGACAGCACTTTAAAAAGAGATCACAGTCTGGAAAGAGGAGACCAATACAGACAAGAGGTAGATGAGATTGTGTTCTTTTTCAAATTAGTAAGTGCCTCAAGCTTCAAGCACTAGTACTGCACCATGAAAATGTGCTTTCTTAAAGTCTCTGTCTGGCAAAATATCCAGCTTTTCTAAAACTTCTAGCCCATATGGATTGCACCTAATGAAGTCAGTCATCTAAACAAAAAACTGTTCTGCTTTGGAGAACTGTGAAACATTTGGGAATCCCTATAACTGGGATGATTTAATTTGTTTGTTTGTTTGTTTGTTTTTCCTTTTTTAGCTTCCATTTTTGCCTGGACCAGAGGGTTAGCCCACAGAGCAAAGCTTGATAATAATAAAGAGCTCGACTTCTTTGCAAAGGCATTGGAAGAAGTCTGCATTGAGACCATTGAGGCTGGCTTTATGACCAAGGACCTGGCTGCTTGCATTAAAGGTTTACCCAAGTAAGTATAAGATGCCCTAAATGCTCTAGTCAGATTACTGCTTATTCTCACTTGGCTCAAAACATCAGTGCTTTTTGGAATTATATGAATTGCTATTCATCATCCTGTTCAGGGGTCAGCAGATATTATCTGTAAATTGTCAGACAGTGAACATTTTAGGTTTTGTGAGACTATACAGCTACTCAACTTTGCTTCTGATGTTGTAACAGGAAAGTAGTCATAGACGATATGGAAACAAATGGATATGGTAGTAACCCAATGAAACTTCTATGTTCAACACCAGGCTGCAGGCTAGATTTGGTCCATGGACCCGGGTTGTAGTTTGCTGACCCCTGATCTAGTTAACAATCATTGAATGACAAGGTTGTGTTTAATTTTAAGAAGAAAATTATAGACAGTTGAAAACAAGGGACCTCAGGGGCATTTTTTTTTTCTTTTGGTGGCTGGCCAGTACAGGGATCCAAACCTCTCGCCTTGGTATTGTAACACCGTGCTCTAAGCAGCTGAGCCAACCTGCCAGCCTCAGAGGCTATTTTATTCCACCCCTTTATTTTCTTTAATTTACAGATGAGAAAAGTAAGCAGCACAAGTATAAGTCCAATCTTATCTGTAACCATCAGTCACATATTAAAGGGCCCACACATTGCCCAGGGTTTTTCTGAGAACATGGTAGCCAGTATCCCCACAAATTAGTCCCTCAAAGTCAAAGTTGGTTACTATGATTCATCATAAGAAACAAACTACTAAAATTTAGTACTAATACTATGTCACCACCAATGTATCCTTAGAGATCTCAGTTAGGGTCAGTATCCTTTAGTAACAAGGATATACTAAATCACTACCTGTTTCTTAACTTAAATTTCCGGCAAGAATACAGTGTTTGAAATGTTCTTATCATTACAGTATCTTTGTAGCCTATTCGATAGGCACTTATCAGCAGGATTAGGTTAGCCAGTCTGATGTCTTTTGTTTTTCTTAGTAAAACACATAGAAATGAGCATTAAAGGTTTTTTTAAGGATATGTAGCAGTTTGTGGGAATGTAGATAAAGGTGTGGCTGTATCCCGAAGAGGTTTTATTATTTTTAAGAATGAGGAAAAAGTGGAATGGTTTTGGTCTCACTGGCATTAGTCTGAACTGAAGCTCTTTGATAGTTTCATCCCCAAAGCTACATGGCAAGAAGCTTAATGCACGTGTGGATAAGCCTCCATCGCAGCTGCCCAAAGACCTGAGGCCTGAGCCTGGGTCAGCCCTGGGAACCCTGAGCCCAGACATTGTCCATAGATTTGTAGCTTGTTAACATTAATCGGTTTTCTTCCAGAAATAAATAGAATACTGCTTCACGTAGCATTTCTAGGACTTCTCGACCTGCTACCATATTGGAGACAAACTAAATTTTCTTCTTTTCTTTTTCCTCCCTATTAGTGTACAACGTTCTGACTACTTGAATACATTTGAGTTCATGGACAAACTTGGAGAAAACTTGAAGATAAAACTAGCTCAGGCCAAACTTTAAGTTCATAGCTGGTCTTAGGAGGATAAGTGGGGTTTTTTAGTAACTAGGTCCACAGGTTTACATTTTTCTATATAACACTCAAGGGTAAAGACAAAATCGATTTAGTAATTTGTTTAGCAGCCGGAGTTCATCTTTTCTATAAGTTTACAGTCTTTTTCTTATACGTACAGTTATTGCCACCTTCATGAATATGGTGGGGACTTATTAAAAATTTTATTTTATTTTCTAGTAGCAGCCTACAAATGACTTTAGTGCTCATTCATATTCACTGTCACTTTTTCTCATGTTCTGAAATAAATGACCAAAATCCCAAGAGTGCTTGAACGGTAAACAATAGCCACAGTATTGTTCTCTAAAGTATGTATAAAGTAGAAATTCACTCCCTTTCCCTCTTGTCCATGACCTTTGGCACTGGGAGGTTTTGGTGTTACAGAGGTCCCATGATGTGAAGCAGAGCTGTACCTTGAACTTGCATGTGATTAGAACAAACAATATGAATGTAACTAAAATGTGTTGAAGACACTGCAGTCATTTTTGTAAAGAGCTTAAACATTCAAATGTTTCAAATATGCTGAATATTTTTGAGGCCACTAGAGAGTTTGGAATCTAGAATAAATACTACCTGGAGGTTTGTTCTCTGTTTTTGTCTCTTCCTCTACCTGGCCTGGCCTGAGGATTATGCTACCCTAAGTAGCATATTTCACCCAAGTGCAATAATGTGAGCTGTACCTTTTTTGGACTTCTGCTGACTTGTTTCATTTCTTTTATATAAATGTGATTTCTCAGAGGTTGATATTAATTTTAAACACTATTCTAGTCCTGTTCTCTATATGAACTGTTGATTTTAATTAAAATTAAATGCTAATGACTGTTTAAGTTTTTAATTTATTGGGTGTTCTTAGATGCCAATCACTATGCTATCTCCTAGCCACAGGAATTTGATTTGAAAACTATCCCATGGGCAGTGTTTGGAGCACAGGCGGTGGGGGAGATGGGCCCACCAGGGGAACACTGGGGCACAGCAAGAACAGCTGATCTGCCCCCCAGTCAGCACAGGACCACTCAAAGGAGACTAGTCAGGAATATAGAATTGCATGAGGTACAGTTTGATGAAAAAACTCAGGCCCAGACCAAAGTTTCTACACAACCCAGGTGCACCGGATTTCTCTAGACCCAGAAGTACTTATAAAGTCAACCATTAAAACCTGAGCTGCACAAAAAGCCTTCCCTAGGGAATCAGCAGCAAGCAGCAATTTAGCTCAACCATACAGCTCAAGTACTGGTCCCCACAGAAAGTTCCCCCATTTAGAAGTAAGGAAAGGACAACAAATTAGTTCCAGCACAGAGTTTAAGTGGTGGAAACAGCAAATAATCCAACACGGAACTGAAAGAAAAAACAAAGTACCCACAACCAGAGACAAAGTTTGATATTAACTAGTAAAGGTCTCATTCCACCAAAGAACACCTATAACACCTAAGACTGGAAGTCCCCTGCCTGGGCTACCAAGCCAGAAAGTGGGGAGGGCCAGGGGCCTCAGCCATGCACCCTGACACCTGCAACCAGTCCCAAGGGTGATGGCCGGGGCCCTCGGCCACACCCACCTGACATGTGCAACCATCCCAGCAACGACCACCGAGCCACTGCAGGAAGCGCCCTGGGCTCTCCCAAGCCAGGACAGTGGGGGGCCAAGGGCATTGGCCACACCCCCCAACATGTGCAACCAGCCCAGTGACAACCACAAAGCCACAGCAAGAAGGACCCTGGGTTCCCAAGCTGGGGAGGTGGGGGGGGGGCGAGGACTTTTGCCACACCCCCTGACACTTGCACCCAGCTCAGGAATGACCAAGCCACCAGGGAAGTGCCACAGGCCTCAGTCCTGCTCCTCCTCCTTCCTCCTTCTTCCATCACATTTCCTTCCCCTTTCCCCTCACCCCCTCCCTCCCAACTGCTAATAAGATAAAAAAAGAAAAGAAAAAAAGAAAAACTCTCTGCTCTCAAGAGGTTTACTGTGGGGGAAATGGATACATAAACAGGCAGTAACATGTGGATCCTGCAGTGAAAGGAAAGAGGATCAAAGACAGAACTAAAAGAGTAATTAAAAAATATTAGAGAATAGATTCTATCTATGCACATGCTAAGTTTAGGCATCATCTTATAAGTTAATAGGGAGCCAATGAAGACTTTTAAGAAAGAAGGGACATGATCATGTTTTCATTTTTAAAAATAGCACTCTGGACAGCTTTTATAAAGAATGCATGGTGGGGTGTTGGGGGAGCAGTGGGCACAATTGAGGAAGGAAGACCAGTTAGGAGATTATTGCAATACTTTAAATGGGAAGCAATGAAGATTTGTCTGGAACCGTGGTACTGAGAAGAGAATGGGACGGATCCCTGAGATAAGGAATGGAGGGGTCTTGGTAGGACCAAGGAGATGTGGGGGTTGAGGGAGAGGAACAAGTCAAAGAGCTTCCCAAGTTTCTGGCTCCACACCTAGAGAAAGGCTAGTCCACATCCCAGCACCTTTGGAAGGGAGGTTCTGCTGAGCTTTTGCACTCTCATGCCTAAAAATGAGCAGGTTGGAGTAGATACCTCTTGGTTATTTCTGATCTGCCGTCCTGGCAAGCTTGGAGTCACCACCTCACCACAAATCCCCTTGAAGACCCACGGAAACATGAAACTTTTCAGAATCCTGTGGGGTAGAGCTGATTCAACCCATTTCCCTCAGCGCCACTCTGAAGATACACCCCAGTCCAAGCACACAGGCTAGAATAACCCTCTTGATAGGACAACCTCATGAAGCAGAGGAGGCCCATGTGGCTGGGATAATTCATCCCTCACCAGACAAGTTAGGATCCAAACCACATGAGCTCTCCTGGGAAAGAAAATCAATATTCATATAAGATCAACCAGATTACTCAGAGAAAAAAGCATTGCTTCTAGTTAAAACTACTAATAAAACTTCAAGAAAGAGGCAATAAATGTTTTCATCTCCTATAAAAGATTTTAAGATATTTTAATAAAAGATTGCATAGCCCATTTAATCTGTAGTTCACAAAAAGAATATGGATCAGCAAAAGTTAGAATAGAAGACACATACCATAATATTATGTCTCCTGGCTTTGGTGGCATTGTGAGCGGGTAAGTTCATTTTCAACTAGTCTTTGCCTCAATATAAAGACATGCCAATGACTCATTTTAACATTAATGTCTGCAAATTCTTTTTTTTTAATAGGATACATTGGGATTAGAAGAGAAAGGGACATTAATTCTTTCTACATACTTCCATACTTTCTTTCATTTAATTCTCACCCAAATCCTAAGTGATTGGTTGAATACACTGATTTTTAATGAGAAAGTGAAAAATTAGAGAGGTTTTTTTTTTTGTTTGTTTGTTTTTTGGGGTTTTTTTGTCTTTTTCGTGACCGGCACTCAGCCAGTGAGTGCACTGGCCATTCCTATATAGGATCCGAACCCACGGCGGGAGCGTCGCTGCACTCTCCCGAGTGCGTCACCGGCTCGGCCCTAGAGAGGTTAATTAACTTAGAAATGGAGCTGATATTCCCTTCCAAAGGACCGCAGGTATTTATCGCTCTCTCTCTCTCTCTCTCTAAAATAGGTATTTAAAGTTCCTTATGTCCAACATGCTGGTTAAATGTAGTGTCCCTTCAGATTACTGGACAATTGACTTTTCATAGAATTAAAAATTTTTAATAAATTTTAACTATTTTGATTCCACTATTCCTTTTCTTCAAATAGCAGTCTATATGACAGGTAGAGAATCTGTCATCGATGTATTATGGGCAGGAAACTGAGGCACTGGCAGGAGATTTGATCAAGGTTGTAAACTACATCAGTGATCATTTTTGACTGGAACTTGGAAATCCATATAGCCAAGCTAGGGCTCTTTCCACTATACCTGCACATTTCAGATTCGGGTAGAAGAAGAAAACATCACATGGAACAAAATGATGGCATTGGATGGACCTGTGTTCTTGCCTGATAAATAAAATCCTTCTGAGGTGCTGGCAAGTGACCTCTCCCATTTGAATATTTATATAATAAAATAATAAAGTTTTCCCCAAAATTAAGGGTTTTGGCTCTTCCTGTTCAGAAGGAGATTGGAAACTGATATAAAAAATAATAATGAAGGAGGGCCACAGTCCCTTCTGCCCAGAAGCAGGCAAGAGAGCATGGCTAGGGTCCTAGGCAAGGAGCTGAGGGCACTGGAGGCCCCTTCCCCCAGAAGCAGGCAACAGAGCACACTGAAAACACTACTTTTGCACGGGTGGCCCACAACAGCCATCACCACAACCACAGCTGTTGAAAAAGCAGCTTGATGTTGCAGCAGCAGCCACTGCCACCATGCAGGCAGCCTGCCAGACCCTGACTGCATTGACACAGGAAGAGTCATCAGTGGAGACTGGAAAAAGAAGAGGACATCTCTCTCCTCAAAGCCTACTCCAGAGTAATAGAAGAAGCAACTGCTCTACCAGATGACCTGACATCAACATAGAGATACTAGAAAAACAAAAACCCAAGAAAATATGACACCACCAAAAGAATGCAGTAATTCTCAAATACCAGACCCTGTAGAACAGTAAATCCTTGAAATGACTGAGAAGGAATTCCAATCTTAAGGAAATTCACTGAGATACAAGAAGACTCAGTTAGACAATATAATGAAATGAGAAAAAAAATCCAGGATATGAAGGAGGAAATTTACAAAGAGATTAATACCTTAAAAAAGAATGTAGCAGGACTCATGAACTGTACGATTCACTCAACAAAATAAAAAACACAACCGATAGATTAAGCAGCAGACTAGAACAAACAGAAGAAAAATATCTAATCTTGAAGATAAGTCTTTTCAAAATAACCCAGGTGGACAAAAAAAAAGGAAAAAAGAATTTTAAGAAATGAAGCAAATCTAAGACAGCTAGCAGACAACCTGAAGCACACAAACATTTGAATCATGGGTGTTCCAGAAGGGGAGAAGAAAGGCAAAGGCATAGAAAACCTAAGCAACAAAATAATAACAGAAAACTTCCCAGATATAGGGAGAGACATGGACCTTCAAATCCAGGAGGCTCAAAGATCCCCAAGCAGATTCAACCCAAAAATATCCTCTCCAAGACACATTATAGTCAAACTGGCAAAGCTCAAAGTCAAAAACAGAATCTTAAAAGAAGCAAGAGAAAGGTGTCAAGTCATCTATAAGAGAGCACCCACCAAACTAGCAACAGACTTCTCAGCACTTCTCAACAAAAATTCTACAGACCAGAAGACAATGGGATGATATATTCAAAATACTAAAAAGAAAAAAAAACTTCCAGTTAAGAATACTATGCCCAGCAAGGCTATCCATCAGAAATGAGGGAAAAGTTGTGTATTTTCCAGACAAACAAAAGCTGTGGGAGTTTACCACCACACAATCAGACCTACAAGAAATCCTCAAGGGAGTCCTGCATGTGGAATCTGAAAAATGATCATCACTACCATGAATACACAGAAAAGAACAAAACCCACTGGTAGAATAAAAATGCAAACGAGAAAGAGAAACTAAATCTTACCACCACAAAAAGCCATAGTGACAATGCAATAACGTCCCTACTTTATTTCTGATTTTAGTAATTTCAGTCTTCTCTCTTTATTCTTGGTCGGTCTAGATAAAGGTTTGCAAATTTTGTTGATCTTTTTAAAGAATCAACTTCTGGTTTTGTTGATTTTTTCTATTGTTTTTTAATTCCCTATTTCATATATTGGTGTTGTAATCTTTGTTATTTCTTATTTTTGCTTTTGGTTTAGTTTGCTCTACGTTTTCTATTTTCTTGAGAGAGAAGTTTACGTTACTGATTTGAGTATTTTGAAAAATTTTTAATATAGATGTTTACAAGTATACATTTTCCTCTAAGCACTGTGTAAGCCCTGCATCCTGTAAATTTTGATATGTTGTGCTTTGATCTTTATCTCAAAGTACTCTCTAATTTCCCTGTGATTTTTCTTTTTATCCATTGTTTATTTAGGAGAGTGTTTTAATTTCCACACATTTGTGAGTTTTCTAAATTTCCTTCTGTTATTGTTGTAAGACAACATATTTTCTATGATCTTAGTCTTTCCATTGACAGATGACTGGATAAAGAAAATGTGGTATATCTACACAATGGAATACTACTCAGCCATAAAAAAGAATGAAATTCTGCCATTTGCAACAACATGGATGAGTCTGGAGAAAATTATGTTAAGTGAAATAAGCCAGACACAGAAACAGAAATACCACATGTTTTCACTTATAACTGGCTGCTAGGAAGGAAGGTCGGGGTGGGGAGGGAGAAAAGAAGGAAGGAAGGAAGGAAAGAAAGAAAGAAAAGACCACAACGATATGTTGAACTTTCAGAAGAGGCGAACAAACCTAAGGATACTAGAGATGGGGGTCGGGGGCAGGTTTGGGAAGTGACAGGTCGGGTAAAGGGCATAAAGAAATATCTATCACAATGTGTAAAAATGAATATACTAATAATAAATTTAAATTTTTTTTAAAAAAAGGAAAAATTTAAACAACCAAAAAAAGTTCATGGAAAGATTTCCATTATCTTTCAATTCTATTTTTCCACAAACTTTTTGAAGTGCCGTTGTGTTTACATTCTGTTTTATGGATTTTTTTAATGCAATTTATATTGCTAAACTCAGATATTTAATTTTTGTTCTTGATTTCTTTTTATTAAGTGGACTGGTTGATTTGCTTTGAAATTAATTTGCCTTTGAAAAGTTTATTTATCTTCCTCTGTTGAAATTAATTTGATATTTGCATGTTTTTGGAAGACTTTAGAAAGCTATTTCTAATAATTGTAGAGATTATAAAATAAAATATATAAATTTTAATAAGTTTTACATCTCCGGTTTCTGTGAAAATTAGAAGCCCTACCTTCTACATAGTATTTTGTTATTCATCTGTTACTCAGTTTATGTTTGTTATTTGAAAAAATAAATATGCATATCCTTGTTATGTTTTTTAAAAAAAAGAAATGTGGGTCAGATAGAGTGTTGAATTTCATTTATAGTAAGTTCTGCATCTAGTGAAATTTGATCATCTCTGTTTTTATAATGTTTAATTAAGTGATAAAATGCATCAAAAGATTTAAAGTTTAAAAATTCTTGCATTCTTGGGATACTTAACTGGGTCAAGATATTTAATTTGTTTATAGCACATTGGTGGGTATAGCATACTAACATTTTTCTCAGGTAATTATTATCTAATTACTTAAAAGTGATTTTCCTGTAATGCTTTTTTCTTATTTGTTTCCTAACTGGCTTTAGGATCAATGTTATTCATGCCTAATCAAATGAGTTAGTTAGCTTTCCCTAAAAATAAATAAATAAATATGTGGGACTTAAAAAATAATAATGAAGGCTTTGAATATTTGTATCAACACGGATAAAAATTTTGTACTCTTTATCACCTTTCTAACATTAGAGCTTTTGTTTCATGGTCCCTATTTTGACAGCAGAGAGGATATAGCTTCCAAATGGCTAATTCTTCTGGAACAAGAAACTCAAAGAATTTGCAATTTGGATGATATCTTAGGCTCTGAAGGAGGTGAATTTTGCAGATTTTATAGCATTGCATATAACTTTTAATTTCTATATCATTTCCAACTTACAGAAAAATTTAAGAATAGTATGAGGAAATTTTTACTACTGCACATTTGGTATATCATTTCTCTCTCTCTCTCTCTCTCTCTCCCCCCTTCACATACACACACACACACATACACACACACACACACACACACACACACACACGCATGCACAATATTTTTTCCTGAACCATTTTAGAGTAATTTGAAGCTATTTCATCCCTTCATCCCTAAATACTTCAGTGTGTATTTCCTAAAAAGAACAAGGACATTTTCTTATATAACCACAATGTTATTATCAAAATTAGAAAATGTAACATCAACACAATACAATGCAGTCCCTATTCAATTTTTTTTTTTTGGCAGGTGGCCAGTACAGGGATCCAAACCCATGATGTTGGTGTTATAAGGCTGTGCTCTAACCAACCATGTTCAGCCTCTTGTTCATTTTTTAAAGATAATTTATTATACATATATGTGGGGTACAAAGTAGAATTTCAATAGTTGTGTACAACGTGTGATGGTCAGATCAGGATAGTTGACTTATTCATCATTACAATATGTAATCATTCTTTGTGTCCATTAACCAATTTCTCGTTGTAGCCTTCCCCCTTCCCTGTCCCTCCCCTTTTCCACCTCTAGTAAGAGTTCTTTTCTCTTCTTCTAAAATTTCAGCATATTATTATGATTGTTGTTTCTTTCTTTTTCTCTCTTTATTGCTTATTTATGCATTCAAGCCCCCAGTTATGAGGACATGCAGTATTTCTCTTTCTGCGCCTGGGTCGTTTCACTTAGCATAATTTTCTCCAGGCTCATCCATGTTCTAGCCTCCTATTTAAATTTTAACAACTGTTCCAATAATCTTTACAGCTTCTCCCCTTCCCCGCAGGATCCAGTCCAAGACTATACACTGCATTTAGTTATCCAGTTAAGTCTCCTTTGGTCTGAAACAGTTCCTCAGTCTTTCTTTATCTTTCTAGACCTTGACCTTTTTGAAGAGGACAGTCTAGTTATTTTGTAGGAAGTTCCACAATTTGAGTTTGTCTGACGTTTTCAATTAGATTCAAGTTGTGGATTTTTGGCAGAAATATCACTGATGTGTGTTAAAGAAAAAATTAGTCAATGATACTTGTTTAAGCATGGTAAGAAAGACTTTATTCAGGACCATCAAGCTAGGCATAGGGACCACTGCAACAGAGTCTTGCAGTTGGGGAGAGAGTTGGACTCAAGTCCAAATACAGGATGGACAAGTGGAAATTTATAGCCAAGGAGCAGTGTGGGGGTCAGTGGATGGAAAATGACTAAGAGGAAGCATCAGGGATAAGGAGGATTCTGGCTAAATAGACCAACAGGATACTAGCTGAAGACAAGCCAGGTTGATCAGACATCATGTGGGGACGGTGGAGCACGAGGAACCCGGTCAGATACCGCCAGTGATTGAGGACAATTGAGGATGAGGGATCTTGCTAAACTGACTTAGCAGGGTTCTTTGCTAAAACTGGATTTTACAAGAAGTTCACAGATGGGCCTAGCAGAAGACTCAGAAGGCTGGCTAAAGTTTGGCCAAGCAAAGAATCTTTGTCAAGTGATAAAGTATCCTTTTCAGTATACAATAGTGGGCAAAGTGGGAGAAGGACATATAATGTTGTTTCGTCCCCACATTGGTGATGTTAGCTTTGCTCATCTGGTTAAGGTGGTAGCTGCCTTGTATCTCCACTGCGAATTTCTGTTTTCCCCTCTGTAAATGTAAGTAATACCTAGGGCCATGGCATGTATGCATATTGCTCATCATCAAACTTCACCCATAGTTTTAGCATCCACTGGTGATTTTATAACTGCATCGTACCTTCTATAATTAATACATATACTATAAATATATTGCATATATATATTCTGCTGTAAAGTACAGCTTTCCCTTACCTCTATTCATCTATTTATTCATTCATTTATATTGGCATGGAATCACAGATTTTTGTTTTATTCAATAGGCTACAATCTATCACCATCTTTATGTATTTTGATGCTTGAATTGGCTCAGATTTGGCCATTGTGAATCCCATTAAGCGAGGTACTGTCAGCATTGTAACATGAGTGTCTTGCAAGCAGTTAAGTTGGGTAAAGAAAGATACTGTCTTGTACATATATTAGGCCACCCAGTATTATGGCTCATTTTTCTTAAGTAAGGCTTTCACTGAGAAAGGCTTTCACATGCGATCTTCGTTTTCTACCAATAGAATGTATTGGTCCTTGCCTTCCTTTCCAGATCAGAATCCACAATAGCTCTCCTTACTTAACAACTTAATGTTAGCATTAAAGGACAGCTGCAGGTTAGAAGCAAATGAAAGTACTTCAGGGTGCTTGGATCACCAGTTCCTGACCCTTTAGAGAGATGTGCATATCTACCTTCAAGAGACTATTATTGAGATTGAGTTATAGAGTTTATAGGATGCCCATTTAGGTAACAATTACTGGGAGCAGGGGCAGAATATGATTGGGACAGGCACATGCAAGACTTCCAGGGCAGTGGACCATGTTCTATTTCTTGTGGGTAATGATTATGAGTGCCTTGTAATAATTTATTAAACTTGGGCTGGCCAGTTAGCTCAGTTGGTTAGAGCACAGCCTTGTAACACCAAGCTCAAGGATGCAGATCCCCATACCAGGCCAGCCACCAGAAAAAAGAAAAAAAATTTATTAAACTGTACATTTGTTTTGTGTGATTTACTGTACCCTTTTTTAAAAAAACAATAAAAGATTTTAAGAATTTATTAAGAAACGTGTTCTGAATCCCTTCAGCTGATTACACAGGACTACATTCTCCTGGAACAAATCCAAGAACTTTCTCTCCAGGGTTGACTTATCTCCTGACAAAGCCTTTTGACTTGCCTTTGATGAACTGACACAATCCCAGTCACATCATCTTTAACCTTTTCAAGTATAAGCTGGAAAGTCTTTCTCCAAGAAGATGCTCTACCTAGTAATTTCAACCGGACCATACTCTAGAATTATGAGTAGAGACAGTCGAGGGTCCTTAGCTGGCTTGTTAGACTTTCATTCCCTCACCTTGATGAATCCATGACACTTTCTTGTTAGGAGTACTAGGCTTTAAAGCTTTAATTTGATTTCAGCATGAGAATTATCCTCCTCCTGGGTGACCTTGCTTTGTTTTGTGTGGAATATAACGTTTTGCACATTATTTATATGTTCAGAGACTAAGCTTCAGACATACCCTGAATCCCAATTTCCTATTTTCAAGTCACTAAATTTTTACCAATTTCAAATTTTTCTCCTACTTTTTTCTTACTTCAAGAACTTTTCAGCCATTTCTTACAGGGTTTGACTCTGAATTTTCCAAGTAAACTCCAAAATGGTTGAACAATATGATAGAAACTCATAACTTAACTTTGACTTTGAATTTTGATTCTAATATTCTAGAGTTACTTTCACCTATTTAAATTTTTTCCATATTTTCTGGTTGCAGTTACTCCTTTTGCTAGAATTATTCGGTGAGTTTATTTTTCTTTTGATCGTGTTCCTATTTTTATTGTTTGAGAGAGCTTGCATGTGGATGACTTGTTTGTTCCTGTAAATTAATTACCACACTTCTTCTTGTACTATTCCATGAAAACTTATAACTTGGATCTCAGCCAAAATTTCGAATCTGGTTTTTCCACCTACATCAACTTCTTTATAGGAGCGTTTTTTCCCTTTCTTATGTCTTTGAGTCCAATTCACCCCCAAAATAGATTTGTATAATCTAATCCTGACACTCTCTTGGTAAATCAGTGTCCCATAGCACCCACAACCTCTAGATGGGGGTACTTCTCCTACAGGTCATGGTATGCCAGGTACTGCAATTGTACCAGTGCTAGTGCCAGACAGCTTGGGTTTTAAGTCATTGGGTTTGTTACAAAATTATCGAATGATTCTTTACTATTTTATGAGAATGACTTTCAGAATTTATTTGGAGTTAACCTGGGTCTCATTCTTCATGAACACATTCTTCAAATGTCTTAAAGGTGTGGCAAGATAAGCAACATCTTTATCTGTACAGTGAGTGTTTAATTCTTGCCCTTTTATACAGTTGTGATTTTTTCACCTGGTTCAGTGGTATCAATGCCACATCATTAATGCACTTCATTTTCCCCAGAAATTACTGGAAAAGTATCAGGCCTGATGTGACTGCCTCACAAACTCCCTTCTGAGTATGAAGGGATGGGGCGAGGGAGGGGCGTGTAGGTGGCACAGAAGCAAGACATACAACGTCTTTGGAATGACATTATATTAGCTTCCACAGCAGTCACAGGTTTCACTGATAATCTACAAAATAAAATGAAAGAAATGCATTTTAAAGATCACTCTTGTTGAGTCTGGCTGAGTGAATCACTTAGGGGACCACTGTTAAAAATACAGAAGTTCCAGGAAGATTGCAGTTCCAAGGCAAAGATGAGTTCAGTTATAGACACAATGAGTTTGAAATAAGCAGAGCATCCAATTGGAGAATTTCAATCAGCATTTGAAGATGAGGAATTGAAGTAAGGTGCAGAGATATTGACAGTACCTCAAGTCTTGAAAATAGACACTCTCTGACAAAAACAAACAGTAAAATGAGACCAACAGATGGTCAATGATTTGGCCACGCTTAGGAAATAGGAAGAAGAATCAGTGAAGGACACAGAAGGAACAACCCAAAAGGCAGGTGGAGAACCAGGGGATGTCAGTGTCAAAGGAAGTCAGAGGAAAAGCTAGTTTGTGTCGAAAGGGGTAGGCACTCAGATCAGGTGTTAGAAGAGAAATCAAGATGAACAAAAACTGAAAAACCATCATTGGCAGCTCTTGATAATTATACTCTAAAAGGTACCCTAAGATTTTTAAATAAATGTTTTACTCTTTTGTATGAGGCTTATTACATTCCCATCTTCTGAAATGATATTCTTTGCCATCTATGATTAGGAATCACTTTGAATAAAGACAGAAAAATCATCATCAGTGAGGGAACAGAATATAGGGGATCACGTATACAACTAAATGAGCTTCTAAGAGAAATTCAACTCCTACTGAAACTCCAAACCTATTCATTCATTTGACAACTATTCTTTGAGGGCCCACTTTGTGCCAGGTGCTGGCCTAGCCAATGGCACACTGGCGAGTTGACTTAGTTCCTGCCCCCCTTGAAGCTTAATACTACATCATTTACATACTGCCAAGAAGGGAGGGGAACTGGAGAGGTTATGCATCATTCTAGATGAGCATTTAGAGCCCTTGCATACAAATGACACAGGCAAATTTTGTAAAACAAACAAAAATCCATTTATTATTTCAATAATTATATCAATTGCTCATAGAAAATCCAGTTTTGTTGTTTATTCAAATACAAAGTGACTAGGCACTTTTGAAGTTTTAGTCTCAATTGACAATGCCTTAAACATAGTTTTCTTAATCTGATCTGTATAAACCTTATGGAAAATAAATGTTAATAACATTCTGTGGGGGTAGGTTGAACTAGGAAAGAAATGTGTTGTTGTTGGTGGTGGTGGCTGGCCGGTGTGGGGATACAAACCCTCTGACCTTACTGTTGTAACACTGCACTCTAACCAACTGAGCCAACCAGCCAGCCAAATATTTCTGTTGTGGTTGTTGCTGGAGGGTTTTTTGGGTGTGTTTTTTGTTTTGTTTTGTTTTTTTGTTTTTTAGGAAATAAATATGAAGAAAAGAGAAGAATGAATCCCTGCAGAGTCCTGAGATGGTGAGAGCATGACAAACTCTCGACATCAATTAGTGGAATTTCCCCGTGTAAACTAAAGTTACAGAAAAGCAGTATACAGACTTAGTTCTATGCAAAATTTATAACCTTAGAATTTATGCTGACAGTTTGTGGCATTAGAAAGTAATTTGTTTTCTGGGCCTACAATTTTCTATAAATAAGGTTAACCTTATACCAGGTGTATTATTTACCTTATGCCACTTGCTGGCATAGGCAATTTTTCGTTTGTAAAAGACTTTCTATGAGGTTCACTATTGCAAGCTGTTTTTTACAACTTCCTTTCTTCCACTTCTGAACGCACAGACTCTCCCAAATGTTAAACTGGGTTTGGTGTCACTGTCATTTCTTTAAGAACTCTGAGCAGTGGAGTCAAAAGAATGGCAGGGCCGTCTGTGGCAGTTTATAAAGCAGGGTCATTTCTTAAGTCAAGAGTTCTTGATTTTGTAGCTGCCAGCATATTTGCCCTAGTTTTCAGGCAACACCATGATATTTTCCCCAGAATCTCCTTGGTAAAATGTACGTGTGCCTTCAAAGTCACTCTGAATATGAAAACCTTAATGATAAAGGCCATTAATCACACACATGAGGAAATATGCTACAACAATATTGTCACAGCTGCAGCAAGAAGATGAAGTGAGCTAATGTTCTTCAGTGTTGTTCGTGATAACACAGATAAAGAGTTCAAATGGATGATGCAGAAACTGTCCCATTGCATCTAAACCTCTGCTTTCCCCAGCATCCCTCTCCAACCTCCCCCTGTCCCACACATCAGTTTTCTCTCTTGTTTCTTTCTTTTCTTTTTTTTTTTTTTGGCAGCTGGCCAGTGCAGGGAACCAAACTCTTGACCTTGGTGTTACAAGGCCACGCTCTAATTAACTAAGCTAACTGGCCAGATCGCTTGTTTCTTTCTTTCTAGAGATTAAGTATTACAGACAAGCTTGACTGGGCTGAGTCAGTCATTGTGAATCCAGATTCCAAGGTAACTTCCAAAAAACATACAGACCAGGGGCAACGACCAGAACCTAAGGGTTAATGAGTTGGCATTTTCCAAAGTCTGAAGTTCTAGGTATTTTTCCAAATGCTGCATAAAGGCTTCTGTTGCAACCATGCAGGCAGCTGCACAGCCTGCCAGGCAGCTGCGGTCAGCACCTTTGGGTGAAATGGGCCCTCCTTGGTTTCTGACCAGGTGCTAGCCCTTGAGGGAAATTCAGCCTCTCTGAGGGTGGTCTCAGGACCCCAGACTCCTTCTAATCAATTCTGCCTCCCCTTCTGCCTATTCTCCCTTCCTAAGCTTGTCTGCTGGCCCTACCTATACGGACACTGACAGTAACTATGTTTTCGGAAGGTAAGAGCATGGTGGAAATTATAGGGTAATTATCTTCTTTTTTTTTTGATAAATGATATCATGAAAAGGAGGCCTTACAAATACCTTGATTTAGCACAGCCCTTGCTCAAATTGAAAAAAAAGAGAGAAAGCCTTTTATAATGCTGTGTATTGCAATAATGAACTTCCAAAATAGCTCAAGTGTTGTTCAAGCAGTAGGCATTTCCCATGAATGTTCTTTGACTCCAGGGGCCAGATTAGCACCCACAAATACTTTTGGCTCTGGAGGCTTATATCCACATAGAAGAAAAAAAGTTACTACATCTGGGGGTGACAGGGAGGGGGACAACTTAATAGAACCATCATTTATATTTAGAATGTATATTTACCCCACAGGCAAACCAGAGGACAGAAGTCATCTAAGGATGTGCCCAAGATAGAAGCCATTCTGTTGCCAAGTTCTTGTGACTCAGTCTCAATATCTGGGGATAAGAGACATGAAATCATTCAGTATCATTTTGAAATTGACCCAGAGCTATGTGAGCTATTCCACATCTTTCTTGCCCTTTCGTTATAGTTTGGATACACAGTAATAATAACTGTAGCTAACATTTATTAACCTAACATAAGCACTGCCCTAGATTCTTTACTTGATTACTTGTTTTATGCTTGCAATAACCTTGTGGTGTAGGTACTTTATTTCATAAATAAACTGAGGCACGGAGGTACCTGGGTCACATTGATGGTATTCTGGTCATCTTTTGTAGCGTATTAAATTATCTCAAAACTTAGTGGTTTAAAACAACAACAATCACTTTAAAGTTACCTCCCATAGTTCTGGAGGTTGACTGGCCTCAGCTAAGTAATTGTCTGTGAGTGATACTCACTTGGGGCCTTCCGTGAAGTTGCAGCTAGATGGTGGCGGTGGCTGCAGTCTTTTTTTTTTTTTTTTTTGGCAGCTGACCAGTACAGGGATCGAACCCTAGACCTTGGTGTTATCAACACCATGTTTTAACCAGTTGAGCTAACAGCCAGCCCCTATGGATTCATCTTGAATGTCTCCTCCCTCGTGTGTCTGTTGGCTGGGACCCCAGATGGGACAGTCATCCAGAACCTCACCCATGGCCCCCCCACAGTACTGAGGCTAGGCTCCAAAAGGAAGCCTCCCAAGAAGACAGGTAAAAGTTGCTTTGCCTCTTTTTTTATAACTTTTTATTGTGAATTAATTATAGACCAACATGAAGTTGTAAATACAGTAATAGAGTCCAATGATCCCTTCACTCAGCTTCCCCCAATGGTGAGATCTTTTATAACTGTAGAAGAGTTATCAGAACCAGGAAATTGACATTTGCACAGTACAATTAACTAGCCTACAGAATTTATTCTGTTTTGCCAGTTTTTGCATGCACTCATTTGTGTGTGTGTGTATGTGTGTGTCCCACAAAAGGATTTCCTCGTGGTACCCCTTTAAAGACCCACCCACCCCTATACCGGTCCCCTGGTTACCAGTGAGCTGTTTTCCATCTCTATCATTTTGTCATTTCAAGACAAGTGTTGTATAAATGGAGCCATACAGTATGTAACCTTTTGAGAATGGCTTTTTTTCACTAAGCACAATGCCTTTGAGATCCATCCAACTACATATGTATCAGTAGTTTGTTCCTTTTATTGCTGAGTAATAATGTTCCATGTATCCCCTTTTAAGACCTAGCCTTGGAAGTCACACAGTTTTACTTCTACTATAATTACAGGCCTGTCTGGATTCAAGGGAAGGGAACACAACCCCCTGCCCTACCTTGGTGAAAGCAGTGACCATGTCATTTTGTAAGAAGAGTACCAAGAAAACTGTTGAGTCATCTTGGAAAATATCATCTGCCACAGGTGGCAAGTGGCAAAGGTGAGACTCAAACCCAACTAGTTTGACTCGAGAGCCCATATTGCCAGAGTGACAACTTATGCATTCTTCCTACCACGATGGGAATGAAATCATTGCAAACTTAATCAAGGAATAGGTCTAAAAACATATGTTAAATATATAGCATTAATTTCATTTAAGTTAAAGAATTTGAAGACAAATAGGAAAGGCATGGCAAAAATAAGAATCCTGCATGTTCCTTGGGAAAAAGTGATGATAAGAAGTTTTTTAAAAATGATTATAAGAGCAGCCTGGAAGTAAAAAGATGTAATTCCTTTCTCATCCTACAGAACTTCCTGTTTACTAGAAGTACTCCATGAATGTTGACCTAGGAAAATCTCCATAATCAGTATTAGAACCACACTTTAATCTTACAGATTTTCTGCTAGGTGGATTATCTAGCAGAAATAAGTGGGATAGCTTACTCAGAGGGAAAAAAAAATCCTGGAACCACAGCCTTTCTACAACCACTAATTAGTTAATCCTGTCCACCCTGTCCATCACCAGCCCATGGGCACCTTTGTGTGAATTAGAAGAAGACAGCCCTTTCTCTGGGCAGGTGCAGCCTGGCACCAGATCTCATGGCTTGGCTTTTGTTGCCCTCACTGGTGCTCAACCCACACAACAATCCTGGCAGCTTTCCACTCAACCTTTTTTCCCACTGGTTCCATAAACACTTGAGCACCTACCATAAGCCAAGAACTATGCTGGGTGCTAGAACTACAAGTGCATTCACACCGCCCTCCAGGACCTTATAGACTGCAGGAGGAGCTAGCCGTGTAAGCAGAGGACACAACATGATATCATCAGTACATGACAGAGCATGTCCAGAAGGACTAATCTAGACTGGGGGTAGAGAGATGGCTCTCAGGGAAAGCTTCCCAAAGGATGTTTCCTGAGCCAAATTTTAAAAGGGAAAACAGGACTTAGCCAAGGACATAGGGGGTGAAGAGAAAGAAATGGCAAACAGTGATCATGGAGGAGGGTAGCAGTCACATAACGGGGAGCTCAGGGCCACTGCTATCCCATACAGACTTTTGTGTGATTTAGAAAAAGGCATCCCCAGCCCCCAAAGAAAAAGTACTTGTATTAGTTTTCCAGGGATGCTGCAAGAAATTACTACAAAATTGGTAGTTTAAAATAACAAGATTTCTTACAATCGTGGAGGACAGAAATCTGAAAACAAGTTGTTGACAGGATTGGTTCTTTCTGGAGGATCTGAGAGAGGATCCATGCCATGCTTCTCTCCTAGCTTCTGGCGGTTGCCAGCAGTCGTTGGCTTTCCATTGGTTGTAGACACATCTCTCCAATCTCTGCCTCCACCTTTACATGAAGAAATACTTCACTGTTTTTCTGTTCCCCCGTCTGTGTCTTCTCTCCTCTTAAAAGGACATTTGTCATTGGATTTTAGGGCCCATCCAGTTAATCTAGGATGACTTCATATAGTCATCCTTCACTTAATTTTATCTGCAAAGACTCTTTTGCCAAATAAGCCACATTCACGGGTACCAGAGATTAGAATTTGGGCATATTTTGGGGGGATCACAATTCAGCCCATTACAATCTTCTTGGCAGACACAGCCTATCAATCAAGTGGGACCTAGAGCAGGGCACAACCTGTACAAGCATCACAGCAGGGGACTGTGCTAAGGGGACTGAGTCTTGTCCTACAGCAAATCTAAACCACTGAGGAAGTATGTGTTTTAGAGGGATTTGATCTGATTAACCATCTTGGAAAACCTGCTCTAGCAGCAACGTGGAGAACAAATCACTGCCAGGAGTAAGGGTAGGTGGGTAAGAGATGGATGGGTCATTTTAGGGACAGCAAGACCAGTGAGAAGGCTGTTACATACATCAAGAGAAGGAGGTCCAAACTACATCAGTGGCAGTGGGGACGAAAAGAAAGACACAGCCATGAAAAACAAAGAGGCTCACAGGATTTGGAACTGAATGGGGGAGGCGAGGTAGAGTTGGGAGTCAAAAAAGATTCCAAAATCTGTAAGTTTGAGCAACTGCGTAAATTGTGGTGCTACACACAGAACGTAAAAGGACTCGTAATTTTAGAGGATGATGATGATTTCATCTTGGTCTGTGCTTAAGGAGAAATGCCTGAGGAAATGTCAAAGTGGAACTTCTGAACAACACAGCTGAGAGTTCCAGTGTGAAAAATAACAAAATTAGAAGATTTTACTATCCCAAGACAAAAATGATAAATTTTTTCATACTATGAAAAAGATGATTTCCTGTAATCTGACACTTCTAAATTTCCACTCTTCCACTTCTTTCTGTAGTGCTCTTTTGTCTTCCATAAGCTTCTGGCTTAATGTTTTCTCAGAACTGAGAAATCTTAAAAACTCCAAAATAATTTCCAGATTGTCTATATAGAAGAAAACTACATGCACAAGTATTTCAGCAGAATTGTTTCTTTCAAATCACTCCTATTTGAGCAAAATTGGGTTTGCAAGTATTTCCTTAAAACTGAAAATGTTCAGTCGTAATTAATGAAAACTGAAAGTGTATCCTGAAAGGTTGGGCAAGACCTATTTTATACTATTATTAGATTTAATTTAAAGATAAAGAAACAGGGAGAGGACACTTGCCTTTCTGAAGGTCTCAAGTGGTTACTTTAAAACAGTGGAAACTTTTCCCCTGCTGGCACTTCTGTGCTTTGAATAAACACAACGAGCAGTTGAGCTCTGCCTGCCTACCCTATGGTGGTGAAGGCTGGACCTAGAATGAGAATTCAGGTCTCTATTATTCCAGGGATTATGTTCATCACTAAGCTGCGTCAGTTTTTCTCTCCAAAAGGCAAATAAAAAGTACTCTTAAAAAATAATCTAGTGGCTGGCCAGTTAGTTCAGTTGGTTAGAGCACAGCCTTATAACACCAAGGTCATGGGTTTGGATCTCTGTACCAGCCAGCTGCCAAAAAATATATATTTTAAATAATAAGAAGAAATAAAAATAAAAATAAATATATATTTAAAAAAACTACAGAACCCACAAGCCTTTCACACTACATTAGAACCTGGTTAGGGGCCGGCCCCATGGCTCACTCGAGAGAGTGTGGCGCTGGCAGCACCAAGGCTGTGGGTTCGGATCCTATATAGGGATGGCCAGTGCGCTCACTGGCTGAGCGTGGTGCAGACAACACCGAGCCGAGGGTTGCGATCCCCTTACCGGTCAAAAAAAAAAAAAAAAAAGAACCTGGTCAGGAATAAGACTAAGTACTGTTCAAAATGATAATAAAAACCTTGGATTTAATCAAGCAAATAATCAAGCAGATAATAATAAATTAGAGAATATCTCATTAGAAACTTGAGGAATGGAAAGTGAAAAAGAAAGCTAGAGAAAAAATCCTTTTGCTAAACTCTTTGAGTTTTCCCTCAGATTAATCTGTATATTATTAAGTTATATTGGTTAAAATAGTGAGTTCATTTATTCTAAATTCTGTGATGAAGAGATTTACAGTAGAGTATTTATCATCTCTCTCTCTCTCTTATTTTATTTTATTTTATTTTATTTTTGGCAACTGGCTAGTACAGGGATCCAAACCCCCGACCTTGTCATTACCAGCACTGCACTCTCACAAACTGAGCTAACCTGCCAGCCCTTATCATCTCTTTCTGAATGATATTCCTTATAGGACCCCACTTTCAAAGGATTGCCCAGCATAGTACATGGCTTTAGAATGTAACATAAACTCTAAAAGAATTATGAAGGCATGAATGGACCGGGATGGTATTTACTATTGTACAAAAAGACTGGTTTAATCAACCACCACTACTCAAAATTTAGGACCTATGTTCAGAAAATTATTTAGTTCATTTACTCTACTGAAGCCTGTGTTAAAGGACATTCATTTCATAAAATCTTTCATTTTATAGCCAAGCAAAAGCCATCCCAAGAAATTGTGGTTTAAAAAAAAATTCTAAAGATTTAAAATATGGCAATCTAATAATCTATAGGTTCCACAATCCTTTATCTGAACCTTGGGCTATATGTCGCATGGTTGAAAGATAACAAGGGATATATTCTGCATATTACAAACCACTTTCAGAAGGGTCTGGAGCATTTCCCTGTATGCAAACACATTAATATTTTTACAGCTAAACATGAATCTTCTCACTGAATAGGAGAGAGAAAGACACTAGCCTCCTGTCAATTCAGAACAGATGATAAAAAAGACTTTCAGCTTTCAGAACTTTTCAGATTTTTTAAATTTCTGGAGAGGAATAATAGAATAGACCTCTAGGTAATATTTCCTCTCTTCTTGAAGTAATATTTCCTCTCTTCTAGCACTTATCCAAATGTTGTAGACACATCCCCTTCCATCTGTGCCAACCCTCTCTCCCACCCGTTGATAATGGACATGGTACTCTGGACTCTGATCACTCTTGGACTGCATCCCAAAGCCGTATAATCTGTGGTACAATTAGAAGCAGTACCTAACACCCCACATTTCCAATCCTAAATTGATTAGCTCCTTACAGATTAAAGTTACTTTAAGTCATTTTAATGCTAATAATTTTACAATCAATAATAGGTATTCATTTTTTAGCACAAGGCCATAAAAGATTTTTTTAAAAAAAATAAATGGAGAGATGTAGCATATTTGCAGATGGGGAGTCACTGTTATATTTGTGTCAAGTGTTCACAAATTTAAAAATTTAATGCACTTTTCGATCAAAATCCACATGATATTGGAAAGAAAATTTGAAAAAACAATTAAACTGTGTTTGGAAGAAAAACATGCAAGAACAGTCTAGAAAATCTGGTGAAAGAAGGAAGAGGTAGCAGCATTAGCAATTGTTAAACAGTTAGTAAACAATGAGATGCTGGTATAAGAATAGAGAAGAATTCATTTATGTAGTCGCTCATTATTTCAACAAAGATCTTTTGAGAACCTACTATGTGGCAGGCTCTGTTCTAGGCCCTAGAGAAACAGCAAGGAACAACACTGATGGGGTCTCGCTTCTCAGGAAGCATATATTTTAGCAAGAGGACCAGATATTAAAAACAAAAATCAAGGGTATGGCCAGTTAGCTCGGTTGGTTGGAGTGCAGCCTTGTAACACCAAGGTCAAAGGTTCAGTTCCCCGTACCGGCCAGTCACCAAAAAAACCAAAACAAAAAAATCAGTTGGTCCTGAGTCTTTGATGAAAAGGATACAGGGAGTGATGTGGTGGCTATTTCAGATCAGGTGCTGGGGAAGCCTCAACAGAGTCATACAGAAAGCCAAGAGGCCAATCCCAGTATGTTAAGGAAGATGACATTTGATAAGATAGCATTTCCTGCATGTTTTATGAGAAAAAAAGTTATTTAAAAACAGGCTTTAAGCAAAAAATTAAGTAATGTGACTAAAGACAAAAGTATCTGAAAGAATACATTGCAATGAGCCTATTCAAATAGTCACCTGGAGAGGCTGTCATCTTACCCTAACAATGCCATCGTTTCACACACATTTAGGCAAATTCTTGTAGAACTTCCTTTGGAGCCTCATATAGCATTTCCAGAATAATGACTGAAATAATTTAGTCTCAATTTTGGCTTTCCTGGACTAATACCTCCAAAGGACAGAGATTTACTGGCAATGGGGTTGTTACTCGTGCCAATGTTATTAGTTTGAAGAAAACATCCCTCTTTGAAGGTCAGGGGTCAAAGTTACTTCATATACCAATCAAGGTCTAAATTTCACCTTTTCAGAGGAGTCAAGTTTCAACTACCACTTTCTCCCCTTTTCAAATGATAAAAGAAAAGCATTTTATTGGTCAAAATTTACTAACTGCATTTTTTTTTTAAAGAATCAAACTCTCTGCTTTTATTTAGATTAGTCTAGCCCCTGCATATTTTATTTTGTCTTTTATCTGTTCTATAACATTAACTAGGTCGAGTATACAGGTATGAAAGCCATTTGTACAATGACCCTATCCTTCCAAAGACAGGTTTTAAAGAGCAAAATGTGTTTTATTTTGTTTTGTTTTATATATATATAGTATTTCTACATATATGTAGTAATTTCTACAATGTTCCAATGTTCTATATCTAGAAAATAAGTTAGTAAAACCATAACACCCCAAATATCTTGGTATTAGTTATCAATTACCATAACATTGGCAAATCATTTTTTATGTCATTTCAGGACTCCTTTAGTAACAGTTCCACATACTAAAGTGCATTTATGAGTCCACGTGTATCATAACTTAGGCAATATTGCCTCTTCTGATAGTTTTTCAGGCAATGGAGATGTACAGACCCGAAAAATAAAGAAGTAAACTGAGAGTTATTCAATAGCACACTTCCAAATCAGAATTTCAAGTTTCTTGTAAGGCCCTTTGGAACACTTGAAGCATGTCCAAGGTGATGTTATTGCAGATTCTAATACCATTTACATTGATGGATAGTTTATTTTCAACTCTGTCAGTAATACTGAGAGGAGGATAAAACAAACGTCTTTCTGGAAAACACAGCTGCATTCCAGGCACTAGGATTTAGATTGTGGAGTTCAGTATCAGCTGAAGTGATTCTGAGTTCTATCTCTGATGGATGACACAAAGGTTGCCAATCTTTGTATCATGGTATCTAAAATTCTGCCATTAAAGAAGCCTCCCAGTAGATTTCAAAGACCCTTAAGCTTCCGTGAGTCCGACATAAAATGGCAAAATGCCGTTGTCTTATTGACAAGCCCTCACCTAGCTCACTGCCTGGCAGAAAGTAAATAGAGCTGTCACAGCTTCTCTGGGCCACAGGAGAGAGAAAGGCATGGCAGAAGAAGGAGACAATGACAAAGATCAACCTCCTGTTTCACAGAGTTTTCTAAAGGTTGGCCCAAAGTACTGGCAGGGTAGTTGGATGCTGAGTTCCCCAATCTGCTATGCCAGACAGAGTTACAGCAATACTCCCAACCACCCCAAAGGTACAATAAGTAGACACAGAGTCCCTGAGCCCTCCTAAGCCTTGGCTGCTACAAGGCTAAGAGCAGCCAGAAGCAATTCTGGCCAGGCAGTCACAAAGGTTTCTTTAATGCTGAGGTTAATGCTAAACAGAAACATCTTCAAGAACAACTTTGTCTGACACCTTAGTACATTCACAGCCTCACTACAAAAGGTCTATAACATCACTTCATCACTTCTTATATATCCAGAGCCACCATTTTTAAATGTCCCAGTTTTGACAGTGTGCCAGAGACTTACTGCTTGGTGTCCACAGATGTCCTCAAACCTTGTAAAGGCACCTTTTTCACATCTATTTCTCTTTTAGTGCTTTTATCTTATCTTGCAAAGATAAAAAAATAGGATGTCACAAGAGTGGGACGTTATCTTTGAATACTGCTGAGAACCAAACAGTGCTTGTCACGTGGTGGCAGGAATTGCTTGATTTATAATCCTGGCAGAACAAGTTCTGAATTTAATCACGGTTGGGCATAACAGCTCCCCCGCAGCGTATCCTTTCTTGTAAATAGCTTTTGTATCTTCCAGGCTAAAATCTGACAACTTTATATAAACAATTTTTTCCTCTCTTTTTTTTTTCCTGTGGCTGGCCAGTATGAGGATATAAACGCTTGACCCTGATGTTATAATATCACGCTCTAGCCAACTAAGCTAATTGGCTAACCCTCAAGCTAAAATCTGACAAGTTTAATCCTAAAGGACATCTCCTCTGTATTATCTAAAATAGAGACTGGCAGTATTTAAGGTCGATGTTCAAAGTAAAATAAGAGAGGATTCAAGTGGCCCCAATAGGCCAGTTGATTTTAGGGCACAGGTCTGTGAGAACAGCCACAATCTCTCTAAAAACTGTTATCAAAATCCAGGGTGTAGGTGAAAAAATCACCAGCTCTGGTCATGCTATCTTGAGGAAAACAAGGGAAGAGATATAAAGAGAGAACAGAAAGAAAGAGTGATGGAGAGGAGGAAAGGAGATTTCCACTCCTTTCTCTGCCCCAACCCTATTCTCAGTCCAAACAGGTTAGGGAGTCTAGGACTGCCAGATTTGGCAAACAAAAATACAGGACATTCTGTCAAATTTGAATTTCAGAGAAATTATCTTTTTTTTTTTTTTTTTGGTTTAAGTATACCCCCATAAAAGATGTGGGACTTATTTATACTAAAAAGGTATTTGTTGTTTCCCTGAAATTCAAATTTAACTGGCACAAACTACATTATGTAAGAATAGCAAAGATTTTGAAACAAGACAAACATAAGTTTGAATCCTGTACAATTACTTATTAGTCATGAGGTGCTAGGCATGTCATAGAGCCTATTTGAGTCTTAGTCTCCACATTTTAAAATGAAGAAATGGCATTCCTTCATAGTGTTGTCATGGAGGTTAGAAATAAGCACCTACAGCAACTAGCAAGAGCTCAACAGGTGATGTTCTCTGGATAATTCTCTAAAATTGTTGTTACATTTGCTACTTCACCCTTCTACTTCTGAGTCTAAAATATCTCTAAAACTCCAAATATTTCTTTAGCTTTCTCCTCCATTCCTGTTACCACTTGTCTTAGTTCACTCAGGCTGTTATAATAAAATATCATAAACTGGGTAGCTTATACACAAGACATTTATTTCTTACAGTTCTGAAGGCTGGGAAGTCCAAGATCAAGGTGTCAGCAGATTTGGTGTCTGGTGAAGACCCTCCTCCTGATTCAGAATTTGGCATCTTCTAGCCGAGTCCTCACCTGGTAGAAGGGGCAAGGCATATCTCCGGGGCCTCTCTTATAAGGGCACTAATCCTACTCATGAGGGCTTCGTCCTTTTGACCTAGTCACCTCCCGAAGGCTCCACTTCCTAATACCATCACATTGGGGGTTAGGTTTCAACATATGAATTTTGGGGGGTAGGGGAGACACAAACATTCAGACCCATAGCTCCCTTTCACTCCGTGTAATATAGAGAACACATGTTAATTTTCCACAGCTTTTCCCCTACTACAGATAGTTTATTGTCATAAAGTGCCCTAAGTGTCATAAAAACCATGGCATTTCAATACCCCAGCTCAAGAAAGCATGGAAGGTCCTCCAAAGTTGAGAGCTGGGATTATTACAGGGTCAAGAGAGCACAGTATAATTAGAGGGCTTTAGTAGCCACAGAATACTAGCTATCAACTTATTCTTTTTTTTTTTTTTTAAAGATGACCAGGAAGGGGATCTTAACCCTTGACTTGGTGTTATCAGCACCGCACTCTCCCGAGTTAGCCACAGGCTGGCCCTCGATTTATTCTTTAAACACTGAACAATTATGAAGCTATTCACTGGAGATAAACTGAGAGTTTAACAGGTCTCTCTTCCTACATAATTTCTTTTGGGAAAGACAAAGGGAATAACTTTTAGGCTTAAAAAACGATATAAGTTCTCCCACGTAAGTCTTTAATGAGGAGGCAAAGGGTTTTCCCAGTGCAATCCAGCTTAGATAGTTACCGCTGACCAACATACAGCTGTAACCATACTATAAGTAAACACAAACTCTGCCAAGGCTGGAAAATGTGCCTTGAAAGTGTTATTAACAAAACATAGCACTGTAAAAGAAAACCCACAGACATGAAAGAATATACTTACCTCAGAAACCACAAGTGCACGAGAAGTGTAATTTTATCTCCTTCTGGATCAGAATCTGCAACCCAGGAGTTGAAGGACTGTTTTCAATAGCAGAAGGGTCCAATGTACCCTGAAAATTTTGCTAAAATCACTCCTTGGTTGCTCATGCCAAATCCTGGGGATGCCCCAATCATATAGAGAGAATCAGCTGAAATCAGCCTCTAATAACTCCACTCACTGTTAGGGGGAAAAGAAATTGATACAGCCATTCTAACAGTTTCTATCAATATTTAAATGCACCCATTCCCTGATTCAGCAATTCCGCTGCAAGAAATCTATCTTAGTTGGTTAGAGCATGGTGTTATAACACCAAGGTCAAGGGTTCAGATCCCTGCACTGGCCAGTGGCCAAAAAAGAGAAAAAGAAAAGAAATCTATTTTAAGAACATGCTTATTCACAAAGTCAAATATATACTTATGCATAAATGTCACTGCAGAATTGATTATTGCAGCAAGCAATTAGAAACAACCTAAATGTCTCTTCAATTTAAAAAAAAGGTAAATTTACTTTGGTGTATTCATATCATGGGATATTCACAACAGTTAAAAAAAAATGAGATAGATTTATATGTGCCAATAAGGAAAGCTAAGACATATTTTTAAGAGGGCAGAAGAACTGCACTATAGTCCCATGACATTAAAAGAAAGAAACTCCACAAGTGTCTATCTATTTACATATGTATGTAAAAAAGTGTAATGTCTTGACTGATATACACTTAAATGTTAATAGTGCTTATAACTAGAAGAAAGTTTGCTAGGGGAAACGGAGAGAGGCTCCAACACTTTACTCTATATGCCTCTATTCCATTTGAGTTTTTATAAGCCTGTATTTGAGCATTGCTTGTATCATCTTAATTATTTTTTAAAAGAAAGGTAAGAAGAACTAAATCAATCACTTTAACTATTCTTCCAAAATCTTATTTACTTACCTACAAAACCCTTTTTTATAAAACAGAGATCTCAGAAAATCTAAATTGTGTACCTGCAGAAAATTCGCACGTCTGGGATTTCCTGAGCATAATTGCCCAGGATTCTGGGATCTAAATGCTCCAGGGGTGGAGAGGTTCACAGAAAGAATTCACACCATGGAACAAGTAAAAATATTCAAGCTTGGTTCAAGGTCCCTGAATGAAGAGCCACCAAAAAGAAGAGAGGGGTTATTTGCGAATGTACGGAGTACAATCAGGAGAGGTCCTCAGATTGCCCTCTGACACAGGGATTAATAGCAAAGCTTCAGAGAGGAAGGCTGTTTACAACACAAACCAGCAAACACAACTGAAATCATCAGAATCAGTGCCACGCATGTGCAGAACTTGCCAGGCCTCACCCAGCACTCCGGGCCCACTGAGTGAGCTCCCTTGTTGCTCAGGATGGCAATGTCTACACAGCGCAGGACAGAATCCATGTCACACAGACCGAGGGTAGGAAGGTTAATGTAAGATGCCTGTTTGAGAGAAGACACGGTTCCCACTGGCCGGTGTTCCTGGAGGATGTGACATTGCCATCAGCTGGGTTTTCAGTGGCAACAATGGCAGAAACTTCTCCCACACCCTCTTCAGATTTATGATGTAGGTGCCATGACTCTTCGCTTGGTAGAGAGGTACTGTTTGGAAGTCAAGGTTGGTGTCGCTTAAGTGGGTTCCTGCTGCATGTTATTGGAAGACTTTGTGAAAATGACTTTAAGTGATGACTGGAATCTGGAACAACGCCCTCTGAGCCCCTCTCTGGGTAGCACAGAAAAGCTCCACTGTTAATTTTTATCAAGTACTGAGAATAGTGTGCTGAAGTTGATTATAGACACTTCCTTTCATTTGGGTCAAGCTGTACAGTATCCGAGAAACATTACTCCTATTTATGAAATGAGATTGGCACTCTTGCCTGATTTCAAGGCTAATGAAACCTTTCCTATTTTTATTTATTTTTTAGTTCATTTTGGTCAATACTCGAAAAAGAGGGTTATAAACTGGTACTTCTTCCACCATCTTTCCCCGAATTCCAAAATATCGGTTTAATGTGGTGCAACAAGGGACTGGTGAATTATTGTGGAGCCTCTACACAGTGAAATGCTTGGCACCCATTCATCTTAATGGCGTAGAAGTGTGTATACAAACGTGGAAAGATAGTCATGATGTGCTGTTGATGTCCAGAGTTGCTGAGTAGCATATTATTTTGGTTAAAATATTATAAATTACAGCTGACATTTAATGAGTACTTTTGATGTGCAAAATACTTTTTTCTTTTTTTTCCTTTCACATGGGTTGGTTTAATTCCACGTGATACAGAATTTGAGGTAGGAAAAAAGACCAAAGAGCAGACTCTGGCAGGACCCTGTGCTCGGTTTACTTTAAATTCACAGCTAAGATAGGAATGATTGAGTGAAAACAGCTAAAGAGACAATGAGCTACTCTATGATGTTTTTTTTTTTTTTACTAAAGTTTATACTTAAATGTACAACAGGCTCTGAGACAGCATTCTAGCTGTTGATGCCATTCTAGCTATAGGTGGCGAAAGATGTTATGGTGTGGAATCCAGAAGTTTAAAGAGGAGTGGAATCAAAGGTCACCATCACAAAGAGCAGCTTACTTTTTGCCAGATTTCTTTTTTTTTTTTTTTTTTTGGCAGCTGGCCAGCATGGGAAACTGAACCTTGACCTTGGTGTTGCAAGTCCACACTCTAACCTAACCAGCTGAGCTAACCAGCCAGCCTGGTTGCCAGGTATCCTAATTCCACCTGTGGCCGGGGAGCCCTTGCCATGACTTTCACTTTTAGCTCCTCAAATTTCTTCTGCTCCTCATTTCGTTTCTGCTTGAAAGCCTTATCTTCCTCATCCACTTCCTTCGCCTGCTTCTTGGGCTGTTTCAGGGGCTTCTTGCCACCTTCTCAGACAGACAGGGCAACCCAAAGTCCCTTGGCGATCACAAGGAAAATATGATTTTTATTTTTATTCACTTCTACATTGCAGTCCCTTCTACCGAAGCTCCTGATATGAGTTTCTAGGCTTGATTTAGAGAAGTGTGCCACTTAGGATGTTTTTGGCTAATGTTACCATCAATCTCCAACTAGAACTGTCTTTAAAAATAAGATTTTTTTCAAAAATAATAATTTTAATAAAAACACATATGTGGAAATTCATTGACTCCGCTCTCATCTCTATAGGACCTTCATCTCCAGACTGGTGATAAGTTGGCTGCCACAGAGCTGGGTATCATATCTAGTGTGACAATGACCAGAGGAAAAAAGTGGTCCATCTCCTCCTTATGTCTTTTTTAGAAAGTGAAGAAAACTTTCCCTCATGCTAAAGTTTAGTGTAGCTGCCATAATGCAGCATTACCTAGGATGTCCCTTTGTCTTTCACATGCATCAGTGGTCATAAACCTCACTTGCATGTTGGAGCCGCTAGAGAATTTAAACAATATGGATGCCTGGGTCCTTCCCCCAGAAATTCTGAGTTAATCGTTCTGGGGCGTTTAAAAAGTTCCTCAGGTGAGTGTGAAGTACAGCCAACATTGAGAACCACTCATGCAAATAGAATTCCAGTAATCCCTCAACCCTTGGTCCTCCAAACTTGCCCAGATGTGCCCAGACATGCTTAAATCCTGGGATGAGCACAGTCATAGCCTTGTTACCCTAGAATGTCTGGTCTCTTGTGTTCAAAGAGGATTTTACTAAATCACATCTTTTTTTCATACAAAAACGCTGTGCTCTCATATGCTGGTTTACTATACACTATAAGCACATGCAGAATTTCCCCCCTATCAAATGCAAATGCTAAAAATACTACCATCTGGTTGGAGGGGAAGAATTAAAGAGCAAAATAAATAAATACAACAGAATAAGACACAAACACTACTTTATAATAGTAATAACCAACATCTGTGAAAGATTTCTGTTTCAGGCCAGCCAGATATTTCAAACAGCCTATAAGATGGATTTTCACTGACTGCACTTTATAGAAGACGGAAATGAAGTACTTACCCAAAATTACATTTATCATTCCATTATCCTACCTTGTACTAGTGTTAGCCTTCAGCAATTTAAATAGAAATTTTGATGAAGATGAAAGGTTCATATCAACCTTTTATGAAAGTGGTATTACAGTTCTACACTATCAAGTCAATATATTATATGCAGAGTTCATGAGTATTTTAGGAATTTTAAAGAGATTAGGGAGGACACTGAAAAGTCTGATGAAGATGCAGCACTTGGGAAGTCAAAATTGGTGAAACAGACTTTCTCTGGTGAATTATTCACCTTTCTATCCCTTGGTTTCTTTATGTATAAAACATGGATATTATTTTTACATCTGCCTCAAGAATATGCTATGAGTACTGAGAATTTCTGCATTCATATTTAAAAGTGTTCTTTGCTGTAGTTGTGTTGTTTGTTTTAATTTTAATGTCTCGAGAATAACAGATATAAGAAGAGGTGGATTTTCCCCCAAAGTTAAAGCAGCTTGAATGAAGCGACCTGCATTTTCCTGGGCTTTTCCAAGGCCCTCCATGGGGGATGTGCGGAGGAGGCAGTATGGCCCCAGCTTGGGTGTCCCCCTCCATGCCTTGCAGCAGGAAAGGCACACTGTCATCAATACCTCCGCCAGTGTTGGGTCTTGGCAACAAGCAGCCCCTGATGAGCCATTGAGCACCTGGACCAGATTCTTTCCTGGTCTCCAAGGTCTGAAGCCAGGGAGGGGAGCACTGGGGTTCATGAAGTCTTGGCTGAGTTGAACCAGCTGCAGCAGCATCAGCTGGGGGTCTTTAGGGTGTTGGTGGAAATGAGTAATCCTAGCAAGGTCAAGGCTAGGTCAATCCTAGCAAGGTCAATCTCTCAGGGTTGCCCTTGGGTGAGGAGCTCTCTTAAACAAGAAAATGAGGAACCATTATAAAGCAGGCATCAACAACAGGGTGAAAAATAACTCAGTTATCTTCTGTTTATTCTAATATTTTATTTATAATTAAAAATAAATTGTAAACAGCCACACTATAAGAAAGACTGAATTATCTTTCCAATCTCTCTATAGAAAATATTACTAAGTCTCTGTCATATTAAGACATCATGAAAGAGTAGGTAAGAAAAAAAATTAGGGTATGTTAGGCGGTTAATAATTATAATATTAATACTGATTTTTTCTTTTTTTTTTGCTTTTGCATTTTTTATTTTTTTATTTTAAAGCTTCTCAGTACACATTGTAGTTGATTTTCATGACCTTTTACCCATTCCTCTTCCCCCCCCCCCATCATATCTGTTCCCTTGTCTCAAAAAGTTCAAGGAATTGTTGTTTGTTTTATTTGTCTATGTTTTAAAATTTGTAATTGTGGGGATTAATGGTTCTACATAAGCATTGAATTTGTATTAATTTTGTGTTCAAAATTTTACATGCTTTTTTCTTAGAGAGGGTCTCCAAATTGTATAAGCTTCAGATTCGCAAAACCTGGAACAGTCTGTGTATAATATAAATTTATTTATTTATTTTATTTATTTATTTTTTTCAAAGGTGACTGGGAAGGAGATCTTAACCCTTGACTTGGTGTTGTCAGCACCACACTCTTCCAAGTGAGCAAACCGGCCATCCCTATATAGGGATCCGAACTCGTGGCCTTGGTGTTATCAACACCACACTCTCCCAAGTGAGCCACGGGCAAGCCCTGTGTATAATATAAATTTAATGTGGAGTGGAAAAAGTCTATAAAAATCCAAATATAAAATTTCTACTGTCACTCACAAACACCTGAGACATCAGGTAACTGATCGGGTTTAGGACATACTACCCCAAAATATGGCACTTGGCATTTGAGAAAACAGCAGAAGCAGGAAGGTCCCTCTCACCTTCTCCTACCCTTCTTCCCTGAAGCAGACCATGAAACCTAGGAAGGATTTTCTGACCTTTCCCTGAAGCAGGTTCTAAGACCCTCAAGTGAGAGGCACCTTTCCTATACCTGGAGAAAAGGAGCCCAAACCACAAAGATGCAGAGGAGAGTCCAAAGAAACAGGTCTTGCTAAGTTTACCAGTTGATTACTATTAGATTTACTGCCTTTGTCCAAATACACAAGGTTACCTATTTTCAGGTCTTCATTTCCTTATGAAGGCTCCGATATCACATAAAACTTATGTTAAATAAATTTGTATGTTATTCTCTTGTAAACCTGTCTATTGCTAGAGTGGCCTCAGTCATGGATCTAGTGACGGGTGAGGAAAAAACATTTTTCATCCGCTACATAACCAAGAGACTTGGTGTGTGGAGAGCAGTGGAAATGAGGATTAAGGGGTGTCGATAACAGGGCTGGCCGGTTAGCTCAGCTGGTTAGAGTGTGGTGTTATAACACCAAGGTCAAGGGTTTGGGTCCCATACTGGCCAGTCACTAAAAAAAAAAAAAAAAATAGATGTTGATAATAGACACCCAGCCCTAGATTGGCAAGAATAACAAACAAATTCTGCCTCTGTCCAGTGGAGACATTTACAGGCTATGGTTAGGAGCTTAGATCTTATTCTAAAAGAAATGGGAAACCATCAGCAAGCCTTAAGCAAGGGAGCAAGTGTGTAAGATAAGAAAGCAAGTATGTGAGCAGAGAGACCAGCTGGCAGGAGAGGAAGGGTGGTGGCTTGGACCCAGGTCATCGTTCAGGATCTTCACTGCTCTGCGTCTATAGGCACCAAGGAGAATTACCCGAAGTGCTTTAGGACAATCTAAGTATGTAGGAGCCAGAGTTCCACTGGCTTCCCCAGCAATCCTTGCTCAGTCAGTTGACTCCTACATCTGGAGTCAAATGCTACAAAAAAATCCTGAGGGAGGTGGACTCCTTGCCTCCTCTCGGCTTTCTGATTAATCATTTAGATGGGAAAAATTAAGCCTACTCACATAAAAGATACAAGAACTCCAGGTCAGGATCATGATCCTGTCCTTGTATATGACTTTTTTCCCCTTCAGAGTGTGTGGGGGGTGAGGGGAGGCAGGCATTAAAAACAGATTGTTTTCATTCAGTCCTGGTTTCTTAGCAACCAGGAAAATGCATCCGTTTTCCTGATGTCTGTGAGTGCCTGCCAGAGCCCAGTCTATGCTCAAGCACGCCTCCAGAAGCAGAGAAAGAAAAAGAAGCAGAAAGAACAAAAGCACTGGAATCAGCTCGGGTGGGCGAGAGATTCTGAAAGGGGATTTGTTAAGAGTCGAGTATCCTACAGAACACAGCTGGAGAGACCTGTGTCACAGTTACAAGGGGTAAGGGGCACCTGTGTGGAGTGTGCAGATACCTTCAGTGCATGACATTCCTACAGAATACGGGGTCTGTAACTTCTGGGGGGTGGGTTTCTATGAAACAGCTAAAGCCAAGACAGCTAACATCTTTCCAGTACCTCCTTTGTGTGTGTTTCCAGCCAGTGGTATTTGTTTTCTTTAAAGCTCTATAGACAGAAAAGAGGGGTCTCTGGCAGAATTCAAATCTGACTGAATACAGTCTGTGCAAATAGCCTTTCAACCAGGCGAAGAAAGCTACTAAACACATATAAATCTCTGAATTCTACAGCTGGAAGGAACCTCTCCAATCGTTAAATGCTTGTTTTACAGAGAAGAAATGCAAAAACACAGAGAGGCAAATTCACTTGTCCAAGGTGACAGAGCTAGTAAGTGGCCTCACAGGGTCTCCTGACTTTAGCCTAGTGGTTTGGGGGGGGGGAGATGGTCATATTTTTAGGATTTAAACCTTTGCATATTATTCCACATTGAACAGGAGGGGGAGAAGAGGAGGGAGGGTCTAAGAAGAAGCTGGCACAACAACCAGGAGATGCAAATTTTATAACATGCAAGTCTGAAATTCAAAGGGCTTGCTCAGAATTACAAGACATGAACGGGTTAAGGCCAATGCTAAGTCTTTCGCTTTTTAGGCTTCCAAGCTAAGTAAGCCCACTCGCTGTCAGAGAATTGAAGTAAGACAAATATTCTATCAAAAAGTATTTTTACAAATTACTGAATTAGAAAAATTTAATGCATTCCAGCCTTTATGGAGTTATAGAATGTTAGGGTGAAAACTGCTCTTGGAGATGTCAACCAGGCCCATGATTTGAAAAATAACACCTGAGATTGGGATGCCAAAAGGCTCGGCTCTGGTACACCATTCAGTGTTAGAGGGGACACCACATCCCAGCACCTGGCTTTCCTGAGTCCAGTGCTTTTCCTTCTCTAGGCCATGAGGCCACCTCTCCAGCTTGCAGCATCCTCTCTCCTACTTGGCTCTTTTGTAGGGAGCAATATTACTATCTTTACACTTAATTCATTTCCTGTGGAATGCTCCTACTTTTTCTCCCCTTTCCACTTCCTTATGCACTTCCTATCCACCCCCAAAAGGCTGAGGCAGATGTATCAGCACCAAAAAAAGGATCGAAAATAGTTAAGCAGGCCTGGTGAAGAATTCATTTAAATCAGTGGCATCCCGTTTGCTCTTTTTTTACTGTTAGAGAGCCAAATCAAATGAAGCTCGGTGTTTACATGCTGTCATTTTTTTTTTTTTTTAAGTTTCTAAAAGTTTTTTTCCAACCATCTTTAGTGTAATGATTGAAAAACACATGGACAATTTTAAAAGTACAAAGGATAATATAATAAACATCCATGGTTTATCATCCCAGAGTCAACAACTGTTAATATTTTTGTTATTTTTGTGTATTAGTCAGATTTCTCCAGAGAAATAAAACCAGCAGGATGTGTGTGTGTATACATATACGTATATGTTTGCACACATACACATATTTATACATATATATCAGATGCAGTGTAAACTGCAGATACCTGCTCGGCTCAATTTACACACAGACATATACTCATATACACATATATCGAGAGAGAGACAGACAGATAAGAGATAGAGACAAAGAGAGATTTATTTTAAGGAATTGGCTCACATGATTGTGGAGGCTTGGCCAGTCTAAAATCTGATGGGGGAGGCCAGCAGGTGGGAGACTCAGGGAAGAGTTATAGTTTGAATTCAAAGGCTGCCTGCTGGCAGAATTCCTTCTTGCTTGGGGGAGGTCAGTCTTTGTTCTATCAAGGCCTTCAACTGACTGGATGAGGCCCACTCATATTACGGAAGGGTAATCTGTTTTACTCAAAGTCCACTGATTTAAATGTTAATCTCATCCAAAAACACCTTGACAGAAACATCCATCATGATGTTTGACCAAATATCTGGGCATAGTGGCCCAGACGCACATAAAATTAACCATCATGGTTTGCTTCAAATATTTTTAAAGAAATAAAACATTGCAGAAAGAGTTGATATCCCTCTTTATATCTCTCCCTGGGTATCCTAGTCAACAGTGACACTTTTTTATAAGGTCTTTTCTTGTGACTTCAGATCCCTTTTATAAAAGAATGTATTTATTAATATTATTATTTTTTTATATTTTAAGATGTTGTGGAGCAGTTGGTGGGAGGGGGAGAGGGAAAGGGGAAAGGAAATAGGGTGGGAGGAGTAGGAAGGAGGGGGGCTTGATCAAGGCCTGTGGCATCCCCTTCATTCCAGCAGGGGAGCCTGGGGTGCTTCCTGCAAGAGCTGGATGGTCATAGCTGGGCTGGTTGCAGATGTCAGGTGGTGGTGGGGGTGTGACTGAGGCCCTTGGCCCCCCACCGCCCTGGCTTAGGACCCCGGGATGCTTCCTGTGGCTGCTCAGTGGTCATCACTGGGATAGTTGCAGATGTCAGGGGGTCATGATCATACCCCTTTTAACCCTACCACCTGATCTCCAACTTCTGGCTCAATGTGGGGGTGGGAACTGAAGACACATTTGCTGTGACCACACATTCTTCAAGGATCTCCTAGCAGTAGATTACAGATGAGTGTGTTACCAGAACAGATATGCCAGGTCCTTGGGACTCAGAGTCATAGAAATGAACACTGAACCCAGTATACAGCTGAGCAAGTGAGGTTTATTGAGAGCGAGCTCGTGCATGAGGGAGTCAACATGAAAGGGAAATTCTGCTCTCCTGGTGTTCAGCATGAGGGGGGTTTCAAGGCAAAAGAGCTGGATCAGGGCTTGGGAAAGAGTACAAGGTCTCCATTCTCACAAATGGAGTCTTCCTCAGCTGGTCCAAGGTCCAAGGTGTTCTGTTGTCAGCATCGGCAGGTAGGAGCTGATGGTTATCCTCCTCTGCCAGAGCCTCATTGCTCTCTTGAGTCCTATCAAAAAATGTTTACACAAGGGGGTTAAGGAATCTTGGAGAGTGACATGTTTGTGGGACATACCAGTGTCTTTAGGGCTTATCTTTAACCCCTGCTCTCCCTAGTGTTTCCTGGAACAGGACATAGTCTATTGTCCCTGGGGTCTCTGCTGCATTTCCAGCATGTAGACTACCACTGGGCTCTTGGTGCAGAGGACAACATGGAATCTCTCCTGTCAGCCCTATCCTTATCCTGCCTCAGGTTCTACAGTAAACTTCATTATGAGCCTTAGCACCAGGGACTCACTGGGAGTCACTATGTTTAAATGTTTAATGCACAGAGAAAAATTCACACATATTCATATCACAAGCCACCCATGTTTTGATGGTTCTGCCCAGAGAGTTTCATAAACCATTACATGAGCCATTTCTGCTTTACATGCTAGAGTATTGCAAAAATAAGGAAATGATAAGGGTTAGAAAAACTTGGGAGGAATAAAAGATGTCAGATAAACACAAGGTACAGTGCACTAGCCTCCAGACAGCTTTCTGACCTGCAACCTGCTATATGAGTCCTAAATTCTGTGCACTCTCAGATCCCTTCCAGAGCTTAGGACTCCATGACTGGTATTTGGGGTGATAGAATCCCTAACTCAAATTCTCTCTGATTTGCTGTTGTAGCTTCTAGCCTCAGAGAGCTGGGTCTTTCCAAAGGATATCAAGTGCAGTGTAAGCTGCAGATACCTGCTCAGCTGGATAAGCCTTTAATCATGGAAAGAAGGCTTATAAAGAAGGAAATGAAAAAGCTCCTGTAAGTATGATTGAGAATAAGTTTCATTTATGACACCCCGCATTTGGTGGGTTTCATGTCATAAATGATCTGGATATTGGCAGGGGGGTAAAAAATCTGTTCCTGCATTGTAGGAGAAAGCCTGAAGATTATCTGGCCGCTCTCTCCTACCAGGGATGCATTATATGTGGTGCAAAGCGGGATGCTGGGTCTCTTGGGAGGATGTTTCTGCTGGCAGGATGACATTCAGGGCATTCCTGCTCTAGATCTTCGGAGCTGAGCTCACAGCCCAGTCAGCATCTGTGGGCAAGATGCGCCATTGAAAGGGGCTGGCCCTGCTGGTGAAGAGATAGGAGACATTCCTGAAAAATGGACCCAAGGGCCCAGCATTTCAATTGCAGCCTCTGCCTCTTTTATTGTCCGCCTTACCAACTAAATAATTTATCTCCTTTTTCTTGACATCTGAACTTTTTTTAAAATTAACATAGAAAACATCAAGTTTCTCAAAAGAAAATTTTTTCCTCCTGTGGTAGTCTTTCTTTGAGCTGGTACATAACAAATATTGGGGAAAAATCAAGACCATAAAAAAAGAGAAAATGGTTGTGCTGTATTTTATATGTATTATAGGTATCATAATAATACCCTTTTCATCAAAGATCTTATCACAGTCCCCATCAAATGTCCTTTTTCTGCCTCCTAAGAGAATTATCTTTGAATAAGTCCTTAAGAAATACTGGAACAAACTATATATGAATTCACATATGTTTACATGTATGTGTTTGGAGGCCAATAGTACAGTACAATAATAAAGAACAGATTGTAATCAGGAATACCAACTACTCTACATATCTCATCCAAAGAATTAGAATTTCAAAATTGATATAAATACAATTTTATATCCAAAGAATTCATTTAGGCTACTTCAAAGTGACTTGGAATTTCACAGCAAAAAATTCAAGAATTTTTATAGATTTAGAAAAGCTTAATGACTCAGAAGAAAAGCTTTTAAAAGCTAGAAACAAATTTATCCTCCACGCAGTAACTAGTGCAAAGTGTTCTAGTGTGCTAAATAGACAAACAGAACTGGCCTGATGTAAAATTGTGAAATTCGCTAAGATCATCCTCACAGACCCCAGTCCTTTTCCTGCATCCAGTTCCTTTCGTGAACTTTTCCAGGGTAGCACCCTTTCTATTCTACGTCCTCTTATTAAAAGCCACTGTTAGGAAAGGATCTGATAAGGATACAGCAAAGTGGAACTACCAACATGTTTTTATGCCTAACTCTTCCTAACGGTATTTTCATTCTCATATGAAACAGCCTCAAGTCAAGAGAATATATGTCTACAGAATTTTATATATCTGGAATATATCAGTTTTGGACATTCTGCCTGAATTCAACATGGGCAGCAAGGGAATCTTTATTTTAAACAGTGGGTCTCAATCCTTGTGGTCTTGTAAAACTTTTTCTGTGTGTGAATATTTGGTATGTTCCTTGCTTTCCTGTAAATTCTGTTCCAACAATGTGAGTTTAATTTTTGGATAAATGTTAGACATTTTTAACCTGCAGCATTACAGAATTACTGTGTAAATCAAAATTGAATATTATCTCAGCTACCAGCGCATCAGTGACTTCTCTTGTATTTCGGTCGAGGAGGGAGGGGCTGGGGATAAAGCTTCTTTCTGCAGACTGAGCCCCATGTCACGTCCCCATGGTTCAACACTGCTCTCTTCCTTTTAAGGGGAGATTATATTGGCATCAGACTTCGGGAAAATGAATTTGACCCAAAAGGAAGAAGGCAACTCACCTTTCTAGATGATATGGTAAAGAAAGGCATGCTGCTGCAAGTCCCATATGTGTTACGTGTGTTAGGGGACAGAACAAGGATCCAATTTATAATCATAAGCAATATTAACACCCACTCCCGCTAAAAATGTCTCCTTCCTCGTCTTCTCCTCATCCTAAAATTGTCCATATGGTCATTTCGTCACACTACACAGAAAGCTAAAAGACGATGAGAAAATATGTCATGAGCATTATTTGCTATGAGGAGAGAAAAGATTAAAAAACAAAATGAGTACAAGGTAAAATGTCACATACATGTTATTAAAATTTTTTTGACAAAATTAGCTCTCATGTAATTGTCACATATAACAATTTCTTTACCATTTGCATTAGTGGGGGAAGACCAAAGAAATGAGTAATCCTAAAATCCTTTGGGTTATTCATATTGAAACCCAGACTCATGTTAGGTTCTGAAAGTTCACTCTATAAAAATTAAGAAACTGTAGAAAGATCTAATTCAAAAGAAATTAGTGCAGTTGGCCAATTAGCTTAGTTGGTTAGAATGCAGCCTTATAACACCAAGGTCACGGGTTTGGATTACCATACCGGCCAGCCACAAAAAAAAAAAGAAAAGAAAGAAAAAGAAAAAGAAATTCATTTTCTTTCAGGCTGCCCATTGCTATCTTTGCAATAAGAGAGAAAGGCACTCTCCCTTTCCCTCTCCCCTCCTTTCCCTCTCTGACTAAAGCAAAGCAAGGCTCACTGACTTTCAGACCTTCCCTGGAGCTAAATAAGTGGTTAACTTTTATCCTTTCTGTACACATATTAATCAGAGAAATGAAAAAGATTAGAGCAGTGCTTCTCAAACTTGAATGAGGTCTTATTACAGTGCTATTTGGGGGCTGGTTAGCTCAGTTGGTTAGAACACAGTGCTGATAACACCAAGGTCCAGGGTTCCCACCCTGTACTGGCCAGCTGCAAAGAAATTTTTATTAGAAAGTTAAGTTCAGCCCCTGGACCAGCCAGTCAACAGTGCTGTTTTGGTTCAGCAGGTCTGGGGCGGGGCTGGTAATCTGCATTTCTAGTGAGCAAACAGGTGTTGCCAGTGCCGCTGGTCCAGTCATCAAATTTTGGATTAGGTTTCAACATTTGAACCTGGTCCAATTCTTCCTATTTATTTTTTTTATTTAGTATTAATTTTTTTTTTAATTTAGGTTCACTTTTCAGTTTGGTTTAGTTCCTCGAAGAAATAATTATATTGCTTAGAGAATGTTAGAACCCTAGAACCTGTCTAAAACAAACAAAAACAAAACCAACCCTCGCTTTTCTGGATGTGGGGATGGAGAGGCAGAAGGAATATTTTGATAAATAAATGGTAATGATGCTTACTAAACAAGAACTCCTAGAAATTGCCAGGAAAAGGCGATCACTATGACAGGAATGAACATGGGAACTGGTCCTCAGCTTTTTACTGTTTGTGAGACTCTCAGCAAGTCACTTAATCAGGTCTCCCTCCTGTCCCTTGCTCACGCTGGTCCCTCCACCCGGGATGGCCCTCTCCATCTGTAGAGACTCTCGTGATCCTTCAAGCCGAGCTCCAACGAAGCCTCCTCTCTGAAGCCTCCCAGGAATCTCTACCTCCCCGGGGGGACAGAACGGCCCCTCCGTCCAGGTGCCCACAACACTTCCCCTGGGCTCCTGGAAGCACCCTTCTGACATTCGACCCGCAGAATCAGAAATCGTTCTCTGTGGCCTCACCCCCACCCTCACCTTTTGCTATTTTAAAATGTAAGGAAACTGAGGCCCAGAGAGCATCAATCACTCACCCAAGGATATAACGTGAGCTGTTGGCAATACCGAGATTTGAGCCCAGATTCCCTGAGCCCAGATTCCCTGATTCACAGTTTAGTGTTCTTTCCATTGATGTCTCCTTTTTTTTTTCCCCAGACCACACAAATCAAACAACTGCTCTAGTAGGAGATAAATGTAATCCCTGAAGATCTCTAACTATTTCTGGCTGAGCATTAGGTTATTAGATGTAGCTAATGATCCTTCCCATTCTGGACATGACAAAATGATAGAACAGGCTTAGCAGTGCCATTGTCATCGGGTCCAGGGAGTGCTTTGGCCAGTGTCTGAGTCCGATTCTTTGCTCTCTGTGCTTTCTGCTTCCAGGCACACTATGACTTGGCCATCAGCGTTGCTTTGCAATGGCTGGACCACTCAGAAGACTTAACTTGGCTGGAGTGGGAGGAAGTGTAAGTTGAAATAGATTTATTGTTTTTCTTTTTATTGTGAGACTGTGATTAACGATAGAGGAAGTTCCAGCTCTATCCAGCATCTTCCATCATGAGGCACACTGATTTGAAAGCACTACAGAGTGAATATCCCTCTCCAACTAGACACCTGTTGCCAGCTTGAGGAAGCTGTATATATGTTTACATATTTTGCATCTCTGCTAATTGGCTTCTATCAGATGAAAAACTTTCTCGCACAGAATGTTCGCCTTAGAAACATGACTGTACTTTATTGTATATACGCCATGATTCTTAAAAAGATCAATTCTGTAGGTAAAGACCACAATCCTTTTCTAAGGATTATCAAACACAATTTCTTAAGCATTTAAGCAGATATGTACCCGAGCTGAGCTGTTTGCATCATAGAATAATTTCCTCTTCAGGATTATTTGCATTTTCTCTCAGGAATACTATCCAGTCAGACTCATTCAATTGGTAAGAACATGGAAATAATGAGGCCAGGATCAAATAGCTTATTTCAGAGGCCAATTATTTTTTCTGTTCCATGGCCTTGAACACAACTAGCCCTAGATGGACGTAGCAGTTAAGGTTTATTTATAATAAGCAGAAAATCTAATGTGAACAGCCTTAAGCAGAAAAGGAGGGGGCGTATTTTTTATTGCCTCTTTCTGGTAAGTCCATGGGTAGGTCTGTGTTAGGCATGGTTTAATTCAGAACTTAAATGATATCACTAGGATATACCCCTTGACTCTATTTCCTCCAGGTGAACACCATTCTTAGTTTCAGCCCACGTCATTACAACACGTAGTCCAGGGGAGGATGGGTTAAAAAACAAAATCACGGAATTGTGTCTCAGTGGCTCTGTTTGCCCTGACTTGTGTTTCAATGGCTCTATTTGCCCTGACATGAGTGATGGAATATACTGACTAGCTTAGTCCATGGTGTGTTTTCCATCCTTGGGAGCCCAGGGGGCGCTGTCAGCTTCCTTAGAAGCATCTAAACTTAAGTGGAGTAAGGCATGTCCCCTACTGCCTAAAGAAGGGGAAAAGATCCTGGCTGGCAAAACCATAAACTTCCTCCACAGTGGCCAGTCTGCCAATGTTTGATAGCTGTGGATGAGGGCAAATTCACCATTATTGAAAGATTAAAAATTTGAAGTGTATATTTCACTGATGAAAGGTCAATCACATCAATTTTATAAATAAGTGAATGGCATACAGCCATTGCAGATTATGTAGCAGGTGTCAAAAAGAACAAGAGTAAACCTCCACCATTATTTATTCATATTCTCCCTTAGGAAAATGCCTTTTTGTGGCAGACGCATCTACCCAACCCGTAGAGAACGAGAAGCAATGATTTTATCATCTTATGCCGGAATCTTAATGGTAAGGAAAAGCATGCTATTTGCATATATAGATATTTCATATCTACTATATGTATTTTGATATTAATGCATATTTGTTACTTTTTAACCAATGTTTCTAAATGTTTAGGAGTTACTAATAGTAAATATTTTATTTTTTAAGGCATAATAGAAAAATTTTTACTTCTATACTGTATTGTGAAAACATTTACTTAAAAGGCAAAAAAAAAAAAAAAAAAGAGAGGCATAACTAATTGGTATTTGGAGAACTGATTTATCCATTTATCCAGAAGTTAATTAGTGCCCACGCTACCCAAGCATAGTACTAGACATACTTAAGCTGTAATAGCTTTGTTTTGTAATAAAAGAAAAGCCATGGTATGATAATACATTTGTTGTTGTTGTTTAACAGGACAGTATCCCAATTGAGGAAGTCTTTAAAATTTATGGGGCTGATTCTTCCGCCAATTCTGGTACTACCAAGGTAAGGGTGAACTGGGACTGTCAATATAAGGAATTTTGAGATAATTTATTTAGTTTATAAATTTGTAATGTCGTATTTTCAGGCATCAGTTGTGAAGTAACTGGGCTGGCCAGTTAGTTGGTTAGAGCACAGTGTTATAACACCAAGGTCAAGGGTTCAGGTCCCCCTACCAGCCAGCTGCCAAAAACAAATTATGAAATAACAGTTTTATACCAAAATGCACAAAACCAGATCTGCCATATCTTACTTGGGTAACATATGTTTGTAAAATCCCTTTCTTAAGTAGAGGACTACATAGTAATAACAAATGTGTTTTGTGAAAGGCTGAAGAGTAGCAGGAAACAGAGCACCAGGCTTGGAGTCTATCTTCTGCTCTATTTCTCATTAATACTATTTCTCGTGCTTTTTGTAACGTAGATCTGGTAAGTCCACACTCCTCTGGTATGAGGTACTAGGTCATCTAGAACTAGGACAAGAACTACAAGGCTCACTCTCATGATCTATTATCTAGTTTACTGCTGCATATTTCTCTTTTCCATGAGGCCACTTTGAAATCACTAACAGTAGAACCAGCAATGATCTTGGAGTTCAGAGACCTAGGTTTGAGTTCTGGTTCTACTGCTCCAGTGCCCTAGATGGGTCCCTTTCTCTCCTTGATCTCCATACAGTGATTCTAAAAAGAAAAAAAGAATTGAGTATTCTGAATGATCTTTAAGTCCAGTTCAGTTTTTGCCATTTATTAATGTATGAACATTCAGTAAACATTTAAATATGGGCTGCTGTTTAGAGATGAACAACTGATCCCTTTACCTTTAGATACCTCTAGTAGAAGAAAGAGGAAAAAGAAGATGCAGTGGGGGAAGGGTGTGCAGGGGACGGGGAACCAACACCCTCATACCCAGGCCTTCCACTTACACTGTCGCTTTCAGTGTCCCCAGCTGGATTTGGAAGAGAAGACAGGGCAGAGGCAGGGTTATCACCACGGGAACACCTGCCTCCCTTGTTCTCCTACCTGCAAGTTCAAGAGCCTACCAGGTCCACCTTGGGAGTGAAGTATTTACCAAGTGTTGTAACTTTGAATCCAACCTTCCTGTCACCAGATCCCTTATGTTACCTGAATGTAGTCGTGAGACTCAAATTCTCTGATCATTGAGGAAATCAGAACCTTCCCTCCGATCACTCTAGTTTCAACTCACTCCACTCATTTGTTCATTCATTCATTCAGTATAGACATAGGTGCAGGGGATACAAGGGTGAGCATGTCAGACAAGATTATTTTTCTTACACATGTTATATCCTATATTGGGGCTTACCTTGGTTGAAATATAAGCCACCCCAGGCCTGATGATCCTCAGAGACCAAGCTGCTCTTGGCTTTTAGACAAAACCCAGTTCTGGGATAGCAAGCAAACCGTACTGCTTCATTCCTATTTGTTTTTTTCTGCAGCTTTCTCCCTTCCAGACCCTTCTTCCCTGTCCCAACCCCCCAATACACACATATAAAGAACAGAGCCCCAAACCCCTTTTTCACTCACTGTTTTCTCTCCTTCGTCTTCTGGTGCCTGGGAGAGGTAACTGGTTGGTCTCGACACAGGTGGCCAGAGGACAAATACAGAAAATCACATCCTGGAGAGGACAGCACTGTTAACGTCTCCAGTCTTGGCTGGGTTATCAATCAAGAAGTCATGGTGTCAAGAAACATGATTGTCAGTGTAGCTCGAATGAGTCAGGTTCATTTAAAGCGTCTACAACAGGAAGACTTGCTGTTTAGAGGTGGGTCAGCCAGTCTCTTCCTATTCACCTGATCACTCATTTATCAATTAAAGAGCCTTTATTCAGCATCGTCTCTGCTCAGTGACACATAATCCCCATCCTCACAATCAGTTGACCAATAATGAGAATCCCAGATGTGTACACAGACTACATAATGACCAGCTCTGAACAGAACCAGATATAATCATAGAGGGAGACTTTCTTTTGCATGTGTTTGTGGTTGTGGGGTATGAATATTGGTTTATTTACTTATTTATATGTGAAAGGCAGTTTGTATAATGTTAAGCCCTGGGATTCTAAAGCCTGGTGGTCTGGATTTGAATCCCAACTCCACCAGTTACAAGCAGAATAATCCTGGGCAGAATTTCTAACCTCTGTAAGCCTCAATGTCATTTGTGAAAGCAGGAACAAGAAAATGGGGTTGTTATGGGAATAAAGTAAGTTAGTACCAGTAAGGCCCTTAGTGTTTGGCACATGGTAACCTTAAAATAATAGCTATAATTATGGTTCTGGTACTCAGGGATTGGGTATCTGATTTCTTCCATGTTTCTGTAAGTCAGGATTTCTCAACATTCAGAGCCAGATAATTCTTTGTTGTGTGTGTCGGGGTGGGGGCCAGCAGCTGTCCTGTACATTGTGGTGTGTTTAGCTGCATACCCAGCCTCAACCCATTGGATGTAAATAGTTCTCTCTAGTCTGACAGTTAAAAATGTCTCCAGATTTTGCCAAATGTCCCTAGAAGGCAAAATCACATCTGGTTGAGAACCACCACTCTCAATATTAAAAAATTAAATAGCTAATCAAACATCCATGTATATTAGGAACACAATGTAAACTTTGCCTGTGTTGGACAACCAGTTATCACAAAGGGTATGATTGCAGCTCCTGATACAAGAATCAAAGGATCTATTCCTGTGAGCCATACAAGCTCCTCCCGCCTCCGGAATGCCAGCTCAGGCCTTTCTCTTGTGGCTACACATAAAGCTCCACTCAGGGACCTTCTCCACGTTTTGAATGAGGAATTAGCAGGACCTTTCAATGGAAATGTAGCACTTTAAAGATTTACTGTAAGACTATTTTAAAACAGTCCTTTAGGATTTAATATAATTTCAAAAAATGGTTTTAACTAGGAGATGTAGTTGTTTAAAAAAAAGTATTGCTGAAGGTTCTCCTTTAATTGCTGAAGGTTCTCTTTTAATTGCTGCATATGTCTGAATGGCCTTTGACTCCTTCAGATAAAATGTCTCCTAAGCAACAGTTAAATTCCTTCCCAAGCAAAAGCTCAAATCCTTGTTGAATACTAATCAGATTATATAGAATTTCCGGCAACCGGAGTTGGCTACACAATACAACATGGGTACTGTGCTTAGTTAGGCTTGATGGCTTTCTCCAAGGCTATTTGCTGCCACCTAGTGACATAAAGGCTGCAGTATTGATTCCCAACTCTTAGCCTTGGGTTCTACCTAGTGATAGGGAGCTGTTTTTGCTGATAGGGAGCTTTTTCCTGCTGAGGACTCAGGACCCACAGAAAAAAAATTCAGCTAAGGGTCTTACAGAAATGAGGGTTATTTACAACTAGCTTCAGATGAATATAAAACGTGCTACTCAATTTTAAGCAGAAGAAAACGAAGCATAAATGTTCCTCCAACAAATAAAGCAAGCAATAAAAATATTCTTCAGCTCCATTTGATGGAGAAAGAGGAGGGGAAAAAGGGAGGCAGAAAGAACAAAAAAACGAGTGCAATAGAGAGAGGAAAGAGACAAGGTGAAGAGAGAACACCAGAACTTCTGCCTCCTCCTTTCTTCCTGAAGCCATCACCCAGCATCTGACGGCCATCACTCAAGTCCATCCTGGCCAACATCCAAAGTCCAGGGCATGCTTTTCAGAGGCAAACAGATGGTGTCCAGTCCCAGCTCTGCCACTTGCTACCTGTGTGGCCTCAGATAAGTTATTTAACTTCTCTGATTCGCAGCTTCCTTATATGTAAATAGGCCTGCCTAAATAGGCCTGGTTACACTTACCCAACCACACTAGGTTTTTCTGAGGACTCCATGAGAACACACATGTCAAGCACATAGTGGTGACAGAAGGGCAGCCTTCCAGATTTGCACTGTCATTGCCATGTCCATTCCCACTCAGGACGGCCAGCTTCCTTCCTCCTGACAGCAGCCTGGCCTCTGTAGTGGGCCTCTGCCCTCTCACACTTCTTCCAATAACCTGCCCTGTGTCTTGTCCTCTCGGAGGATGCTGACTCAGACGGAATTGTGCAGAAATGACAAAATGTTTTCATGATATGGGGAGGAACATATGTTTTAAACAAAAGTTCAATATTGACAGATCTTAATAATGAGGTATTAAAAATGCACTTTTAATATTAATTATATCCAAATGAATACTTACCATATATGTTTAAAATGGAAAGACTAAGCAAACAATTCCACCAGGTGTATGAAATGGAACCCTATCAACAGTTTTGAAGCTTTCTGTGTACTTCCCTAGTCTTATACCTTTCCTCTCGCCCCAGGTTACCACTATCTTGAATTATGTGTTTATCCTTCCCTATTACTTCTTTATAGTTTTACCGCACATGCACCTCTAATCAATATATTGCTTAATCTTGCACTTAAAAAAAATGTTGTATAAATAGAATAATCACAAATGTGTCATTCTATGGTTTTCTTTTTTCACTCAACATTATATTTCAGAAATTTATCCATGTTGTGGCACGTTTATTTTCACTGCATATAGTATTCCGCTCTAGGAATATAAAACAATGTATTTATATATTCTGTTTTAGAGATTCAGGGTTTTTTTTTTTATATGTTTCTGGTTGCATAGTGAAAGAGTTTCTGTATGGTGTATGCCTAGAAGCGAAATTGCTAAGCTGTAGGGTACACAAAGCCAAATTGTTTTCCAAAATGGTTGTACCAATTATAATTCTACCAGCAAGGTAGGTTATCTACATTGATATTTTCAGGCTTTTTAAGTTTTGTCAGTCTGTTAAGTGTATTATAGTATTTCACTGTGATTTTAATTTGCATTCCCCTGATACCAATAGACAACCATTCATATGCTTCTCCCATAAAGTACCTATTAAAGTCTTTTGTCTATTTTTCTGTTGGGTTATTTTTATTTTTATTTTTTCTTAATACAGAGTCTCAATTTTTAGAAAAAAACTTCTATAGGATAGAACCAGTCAAGTTCTAGATTTGCCAATACTTCTATTTGAAATTTGCCTTTTTTCTTCATAAACATGAAGATGTTCTGAAAATATAACTTTGCAACATCCCAACCACATTGCAAAACTTCTTGGAAAGGCAAAACTTTCTTTCCAACCACATGCACTACTTTTACTTTGGAAAATCTGATTGCTGTTAAGCATATATTCAATTGCTTTGACACCTAGGATTAGAAATGCCTCACCTTCCATCTCAGTGATATCATAATGATGTTTTAGTAAGTTACTGCTCCAGGTGGAAAGGTAGGTGACAATTACTGCCTGTTCCCCTTATCCCTTAATGATATATGCCCTATCCAGGCCTTCTTTGTGCCAGTTCCTATATGCGCTACACATCCCCTTCCTCTCCTCCTCCTCAGCCTTACAGTCAAGAAGTCCTGTCGAATGTGCTTTGGACATAATTTGACATTCAGTAAGTACTTGAATTAAGACATGATCATAATGATACTTTTTATTGAGACAACGAAGATATTAGTGCATTCATGTTCACAGGTGTTTCATGTGCCTCATCAATGGGCTCTGATTAAGGACTCTGGGTTGATTGAACAGGCCAAGTGCTGTAACTGGCAGATGTTAACAACATAAACTGTGTGCAGCTTTTAAAAGTAGGGTCGTTTTCCTTTCAGGTTCACCGAGCTCCCTCTTTCCATCTCTCCTTGCACCCCTTTGCCATGTTAACAGCACCCAAAGCAGCAGAATATGCCCGCAAACACAGTAAGCCTCTTTACCTTCAACTGCTTAGAGAAGTTTAAGTAAAATTAGGAGGTGGGCTCACAGGGTAAGGTCAAAGTTGTAATGGTAATTAGATTTCTCTGGTTGACTTAAAAAGAACCAGGAGCTTTTAGGACCTGATTTTCCTCCATTACCAAAATCAGAGAAGTCTTATTTTTCAGACCCTTTGGTGATGGGAGCAAAGCACTCCAGAAGGGAAGAATCTAATACTGTGGGTGGACACATTTTTTAAAAGTTTTATGTACAGATATGGCTACTGTATGTGTCTGTAGGTGTCAAGTCAAGAAAGGGAGCAGCAACAAATAAAAAGACCACCAGCAGCTCTACAAAGGAAGCAAATGCCACAGAATGGAAATTATCAAAAAGATTTTCAGACACACAGCCGAAGAGCAAAGTAGGTCGAAAATATAAATTGGACCTAACTGATAGCAGATGTTTTGGGAGTACTTTACTTATTTTGTGGCTAAGTCTAGCCTTAGGAGTCAGATGCTCTGGGTTTGAATCTGAGGCCTACTACTACCAGCTGTGTGACTTCAGGTGAGCTACTTAACCTCTCTGTGCCTTAGTTTCCTCCTCTGCAAAATGGGAATAATAATGGTACCTACTTCTTAAGGTTGCTGGGATGATTAATTGAGATGATGCATGTGAAGAGGTTAGTACAGATCTTGGCACAGAATAAACCCCTAAGTAAATATTACTTGTTATTATCTTTTCAACATTTGAAAAGTACTATTCACAAGTTAATTGGCTGTTCTTCTATTGATTCAAATAAGTATGCTGAGGAGAAGGTTTATATTAATATCTGTATCCCAAATGTTTCTATTTTTCGTCCCTCTCATACTAATGAGAATTTTATCTTTTCCTGATTGGCATCTCCCCTGCTTCTGCCTTGTCCATCTGATTCCTGATTTTTATGTTGCAGAATTCAGAGAATGGTCGTAGATAGACAGGACTGGAGAGAAAGGAGAAAGGGAGGAGGTTTCTTTCTGCCTGGGGCTGTAACGTGCAAAGTGAAAAGAAATTTTAAAAAGAAGTCAAAGAGATCAAGTTGGTCAACATAATAAAAGCTGAGGGGGAGAGAATTAGAAAAGCACTACAGCTGGGTGTCTAAGATATTTGAGGGCTTTGTTGAATGAGAGATTATGGATGAGCTGGAGGATTGTAAGGTAGGAAAGGGAGAAGAGAATTTTGAAGATTAATATACTGAGTTATGAATTGGGTTTGCATCAAGATACACAAGTGAAAATTGAAATCCCTTTTATTTAGTTTGGTTGCTGCACTGTGCAATTTTAAAATATGAAACTGAATAGATTGGGCTACATGGGGCTTTAAATTTGTTCAAGCTTCAGAGACAAACCATTGACTGGTTAGAAATATAACTTTATCAGATCAACTGCCTGGATTTTTTGGTCATATTGGGGTTTTTTTGTTTGTTTGTTTGTTTGTTTGGTGGCTGGCCAGTATGGGGATATGAACCTTTAACCTTAGTGTTACAACGCTGAGCCCTAACCAACCGAGCTAAGCAGCCAGCCCTTCAGCGTTATACTATTAACAGAACGATTGCACTAGTGGGAAATCATCATCATATTGGGTTTTCTTTTAAAGGTATTTGTTAAAATGAGATTTGACAGATTTTATAGATTTTATAGATTTTTATAGATTTTCTAGAACCATATCTTTATTTCAGAGAACTTTCTGAAATAAGTTGAGGTCATTTTTTATATGAATTTGGAGACAGCAAGCTTTAGAAAGCAAAACAACAATCAATCAAAAACAGTAAACTCCAGATATAACACACATGAACACCTGTGCACACAAACATACACAAACATACTGACAATCTGGACTTCAAAACTTAATCGTGAAAAAATAGATCTCTGAAACAGGGGTTTAGACCCCCTGAGACTCATCTATGGACCCCATGTAATGAAAACCTGGCTCTAAAGATTACTCACTGGTATATTATTTTGAAAATATAACTTCATCCATATATGTTTCTTTTAAGCCACTGAGGATTGTTGGCTTCTCGGTGGAAGCAGATCTTTTATTTCCTGATTATTTCTCAAATGTATATAAATTTTCAGTGGAAATTCAGTAATTATTGTCGATTAGTGAATTGCTAATAATTGTATGGTCCTTAGGTGACCACTATGAAACCACTGTGTCTTGTCTGTACTGATCAAGAGACTCATTTCTATAAGCTGATTGATGCTTTTAAGCCCAGGAGTGCCAGGAGAACAAATACCATTTTGCAGTAGGGCCAGGTCCCCTGAGATGGATCCCTTCCATCAAGGTCCCTTCTTGATAATCAAACAACAGAAAATCCACTTGTGTGTTTGTTTTTTTTCCCATGCTTTATTATTTGTGTATCTTATGCATTTTTTCCAACTCCTAGGTAATATATTTTTTAAACTGGTTTTAAAAGTTATAATAGTAATACATAGTAATAATAATTTTTATAATAATAGCAAATAATAGTAAAAATTTCAACCATACAGAAAATATAAAGTGAAAAGTAAAAGACTACCTCTTCACCACACTCCTTTCCCACACCTTAAAAATAACTACTGTTAATATTTCTTATGGTATGTTGCTTTGTTGCTTCACCCCCCATGGATTTGTCACCCCGCTTCCCCTGGGTGGTGGAGATGCAAAGGATTACTCAAAGCCCATCTCTTCTGAGAAGTGAGAGACCCTGAAGTGGTTAATCTCCTGCTGGAACCCTCAAGCAAGAGGCATCCCTTCCTTGGGAAATTAACCCCAAATTGGGGTTCTCTTCCTACATTTATTTTCCAGACCAGGAAGTTACAGGAAGAGAACATAGGTGGGGTTATAGTTTAACAATATAGGCTGGTAACTTTCAGTGAAACAAACCAGATGACATTCTATTAGACAATTAAGTGATCTTACAGTAATTTCTCAGTATCTTTACATAACAATCAGTAACTAGTCTGTCCTTGAGCCAGCAACCTTGCTGTTCCACAAATCTTTATCTTACACCAGAGACTTTATAGCCTAAGGAAAATTTCCAGTCCTCTGCCAGGTCAATATTTGAAACTGCAAGGCTTTGGAAAACCAGGCCCTGTGAAATACATATGCTTTATAGTATATTCCACAGTGATAGTAAAATATTTATTACAGATAAATGTATAGATATATGTATATAGTTTCATTGGCTTGTTAGAACTTTTAATTAAAGAAATAAATATTTTACTAAATGGATGAAGAATATGCTTCCACAGTTTGATGTTTAAAGAAGTTTTTCATTTTATATATTTGGGCTTAGTTTTTTTCTTTAGGATTTGTGGATATTATGTCATTTTTTTTTTAGCTGAAGAACAACTTTTTAATCTCAAGATTAAAAACAATACTTTATTCAGAATTTTCTGTTTATTTTCAGCCACTGAATTTCTTCATAAAGGGGAAATTATAAAAACAAACAAACTAGGTTTTCTGGGAAACAGTTTTAAAGATTTCTTTTTTATTGTACTGGCATTAGTAGATGATTTATTAGTCAAAATAGGTAGGAACAGCATCATTTCCTAGGAAAGTGTCAATACTGGTCACATTACTAGGAAATGAATTTGGAATGGACAGGACCATACCGAAGAGCTAGCAGACACCGGACTTCCTGAGTCCTGGCTGGCCACTTAATAACTTGGGTGAGTTACTTATTCTCTCTGTGCTTCAGTTTCTAATCTATAAAAAGAAAATCCTAGGAGTACCTACCTCATGGAGTTGTTAGAAGGACTAAATGAGTTAATATATGTGTAAGGGCTTAGAAAAGTGCCAGGACCATAGCAAGCACTAATATAATTACTCCTTTTATTACTGCTCCTGAAGAATTCACAATATCATGGAAGGAAACAAGACAGAGAGGGGAAAATTTACGTTTAAATTCAAAGCAATATATCAGAAATTCAAAATGATATGCTATAAGCATAATACATTCATGCTAAGGGGCCCAAAACTGATTTGGTTTGGGTAGAGTTGGTCAAAAGAAGTATATCTTTTATTATTTTTTTTTAATTTGGAAATAATTTGAAGCTTAGAGAAAACGTTGCAAGGAAAGTACAAAGAACTTGCATATTCCTTTTACACAGATTCATCAATTGTTAACGTTTTGTTCCATTAGCTTTATCATTGTCTCTCTGTCTCTCTCTCTGTATGTAGATAGACACTTTTTTTCTGAGCCATTAGCAGTTATATACACCTTACCACTTTACCTCTCTGTACTTCAGTATGTATTTCCTAAGAACAAAGTCATTCTCTTAAATAACCACAGTACAGTTATCAACTTCGGAATATAACATTGGTACTTCAATCTATTGTCTACATACCAATTTTGTCAACTGACCCAATAATGTCCTTTTAAAGCATTTTTTCCTTCTGTGCAGGATCCAGTGTGGGATCACATATTGCATTTACCTGAGAAATATAACGGGATTTCCAAATCTATCAGAATAGTTCCATGGAAATTTTTTTGTACCTACATTCATCTAATCCATTTTAGCAAGTTAGTATCTGACATGTGACCTTAGCTTCCTATAGACTGAAAGCTAATGTCTCTGTCTATGTTAAACTGATGTCTTCATACCCAAATCATCTTTTTATTCTGCAGGTCACTTAGAAACTTGGAATTGAACCATGGAACTTCATAATAGAGTTTCTGGGAGCAGACAAGAAATATCATCTTAAAACTGCAGCTCTTGCCAGCACATTTTTCTTTACAGTTAGCTTTTGATGCCAACTGCATTGAAATGTTATTTTTGATGTTGAGTTTTCTTCTCTTAGAAGCATATTGCACAGCTACATTTTGATAAGAAAAAAATGTGTGCATCTTATGCTACTTCATTGTGACTGGAATACTTTTGGAAAATTCGGAGAGTATATAGTGTTTCTGTGCCAGAGCTAGCCAGCTTTGTAGCATATTTTACAAATGTGTAACATTGAATATTGCACAGTGGTGGAGTAGGAGTCAGTTTTCCAAAGTTTTAATCCAAAATAAAATTGATCTGTCATTGATTGCCTTTACTATGTTCACATGTGGGGAAAAAAGTTCAAATCATTTCAATAAAGCATTAAAAGAAAATTGCATGCAGGCTTGCTCTCAGCAGAATATAAGACTACTAGGAAAAAAAATGTTACAGGTTTTTGGTACCTTTCCAAAATGCTGGTTAGGTGCGTGGCTTAGCCTGTCAATGTATGTAATAACAATTTGATAAAATGAATGTCGGTACAGATTATACCTTTCTTAAGGTTTTGGTGAATCATCTTTCTGCAGAACAGTTTTCATTAGCATGTGCAAAAACACGCGTGGGGTTTGTTGACTTCTGCTGAAAATAGTGGTGTGTCCCCATGTGGGCTTGTGGCTGGGGAAACCAATGCAGCCTTTTCACGCTGAGTTTAATTATGGTTGTGACAGATTTACCAGTAGACCTGCAGCATTAGACAAAGGAGGGTATCAGTGACCTGAGGTCCCTGCGTACACTGCCAGATGTCCAGCATCATAAAACTTTGCCCAGTTTTCTTTTGTCTAGCTCTACTAGTTATGGGGAAATTTTTTTCTTTGTGGCTATTGCTGTCTCTCCTTTCACCATCTCTATATTTGCTTTATGTGCTGCCTGAGGATTTTCACAAATGGCATTGTGAACATACTTCTGGCTGTGGTTGGAGACACTTTTAGAGTCCCTCCATGGGTCTGAAGCACAAAAGTATTCGATTTCATCTTTCTACGTACACATGAGATGACGAAAGATGATCTGGGGTTTGGAATTTTCCTCTACCCCTGCATATCTGAGGAGTACTTCTAAATCAACAGGTTGGCAGCAATGGTTAATGCTCTTCAGGCAGTCACTGGGGTTCAATGAAACAGTGACACTTTGGGGAGAGAAAACACAGGCAAATTGTGCAAGTTTTAAAAACAAAAAGCAGCCCTAGAAGAAAGGTGGCAGGGGCAGGGGAATGGAAGGATCCTGTATATTTTCCTGCTCTTTGAGTGTCTCACAGACTCTCGAGAAATCTCTTTATTTTCAGCTAAAGAAGTGTTTAATCTCAAGACAAAATATACCTATTTCCAAAATTTACCACTTTTACCAGCAACTCAAAGTCATACATTTAAAAATTGATTTTATTATTTTTCATCTCATAAAAGTAACATGCATTTATAACAGGAAATTTAGGGAATAGAAGGCAGAAAAACAAAAAAATTTAAAACATAAAATTAGGACCTATAATCTTGCCATTCATTGATAACCATAATTGACACGTTGATGTATATACATAGTTCTATTCTTTTTTTCCCTACATAAACATATGCAAAATCTTTTTTATCAAATCCATATCACACTGATGAAGTAATTTAAGAAATGTAATTATCTTTCAATTGGAGAATTTTTTATTTGGGCTATTTTGTTGCCCTTTTGCACTTCGAGTTTTTCTGGAACTCATATAATTCTCATGAGTTACCTCCGATGGAACCACCAACCTCCATCTCAGCAGTTTCCATAGGCAAACATTGCAAAATGCTGGGCATGTAATGTATTTCCAGCGAGCTGCATAGGATGAGAAGTGCGCCCTTTGTCTCCAAGGTCATAATGGCTCTGCTGACTTCAATGCCTTTCACTGGAGCTAGTGAGGACAACTCGAAAATGCCAGAGAGAATGAGCCCCCTGCCCCATGATCTCAAATGGAAAAAAAAAGAGAACACAGAAATCCCTTTACGCACTACCCCAGGTCCCTTTTGTGTTGTTCTTGCCAACACAGCAGCCGTCCTGCTATATATACCAGCTGCCACACTTCTCCCCATCACTCTGGACGCTGACCATCGCTGTCAACAACCATGGGGAAGGTGAGCCAATCAAGTGCCATATCATGTCTACCGAGTGTCTGCTGTGTGTGGGGATGTACCTTCCAGCTGACTGTCTGCTGTCACCTTATTTTCCACCGCAGATCACCTTCTACGAGGACCGGGGATTCAAGGGCCGCTGCTACGAGTGCAGCAGCGACTGCCCCAACCTGCAGCCCTACTTCAGCCGCTGCAACTCCATCCGGGTGGACAGTGGCTGCTGGATGCTCTACGAGCGCCCCAACTACCAGGGCCACCAGTACTTCCTGCGGCGTGGCGAGTACCCCGACTACCAGCAGTGGATGGGCCTCAGCGACGCCATCCGCTCCTGCCACACAATTCCTTATGTGAGTCTTGCTTCAATCTAACTACTGTGAAAGATTCAGTGATCACTGTCCATCAATTCCTGTTTATAAAAGTCAGTTTTTCCCAACTCAGGACTAATATTCACAGTAAGAATAGCAAGGCCTGACCCTCAAACATTAAAAAAAAAAGTGTGAACAGTAACATCTCTTTTTCTTATGTAAGAACATCAATATTGTTTTAGGGCACAAGAAATCACAGGAACATAGACTTTAAAATGCAACTTGGTAGCATCAAGGTGATTCCTAATTTTTAAATAAAAATCACCTTGTTCAGTAAAGGAAAAAATCTACCTAGATCATTCTTTTCTAGTGAGAAAAAAATTAACAGATCGTGGGAGCACAATATAGGCACAATGTATTCTGACTGTATTGGTGATTTTTTTTCACTACATTCTATAAAAATGCTGATCTAGAAACTAGAACAATGTTTCAGCTGGTGTGGCTTCATATTTTCCAGCATTCATTATGAACTAGTTGTTTACAAGGGTCAGAGACAGATTATTGATTCGGATTTCACAGGACATGCTCCTCACCAAAGAGTTGCTTCCTGTTTTTTAATCAGGTGAAGCATGTGTTCATGCTTTCTGATGGCAACAAATTATGTGGTGTGACCAAGAGATTAAAGAACTGAAATAAAATTTAGCCTAGAAAAAATCCACAGATACACAGAGATGTAAGTAAAATAGACATTTCCTTGGGGCAAGAAACTCAAATGGTACAAATGACTTGGCAAAATATCTCTTGAAAAGACATGTGAACGCAAGAGTAAATATGATTCGTAAATTATGAGTGCAAAAAGTGACTTGAAATCAAGCTTGACAGGACTCCGTTACATGAATCATATTGGAAATGAGGGTTAAAATCTTCTCTGCAAACTCACTAACTAAGGTGGTGACAGATAGTTGATTCCAAAGGAAATGTTTTCGTTCTCTGTATTTCAACGTTTGTTTCTTACAAAAGATCTCCAGTTCACTGATTCGGTCAGCTTTATTTATTTATTTATTTTTTAATTTAATACTCTTCCTAATTTGTTAGAACAAGAATATAAAACGTGGGATTAGGGAAGAAACATAGTTCACAGGATGTCTTAAATCCATGCTTCACAAAGATGCACAAAAGGATCACTTTTACTGACATCAAAGATGCACGCCATTTATTTTTCTTCTTTTGTTTTTTGTCACAACAGACCAGCTCTCACAGGATAAGGCTGTACGAGAGAGATGACTACCGAGGCCTTGTGCACGAGCTCACTGAGGACTGCCCCGGCATCCACGACCGCTTCCGTCTCCACGAGATCTACTCCCTCCACGTGCTGGAGGGCTGCTGGGTGCTCTACGAGATGCCCAACTACCGCGGAAGGCAGTACCTGCTGAGGCCCGGGGACTACAGGCGCTACCACGACTGGGGGGCCATGGATGCCAAAGTTGGCTCTCTGAAACGGGCCATCGATTTGTACTAGGCTGTGCTTTTCTTTTGTTATGATCCACATAGAAACACAATAAATGTGCATATTGTGTTCCTGGCACTAAGTGGCTCTTGCTTATCTTTAAATAATAACTGAATTCTAATAAACGGTGAACCCAGGTAACCTCCCTGACCTTAAAGGTGTTTGAAAAGTGTTTGGAAGGTCCACTTCCTGTTAGTCAGGCAACAGTATTTACGAAGTAGTCACTCCTGTCATGGGAAGGAGAGAGAAGTGACTGTTTCTGCCTTCCGCGACTGACCGTCTGAGGGAGAAAGGCAAAATGAACATAGTGAATGACTATTAGAACCCATACGAAGGAGGAAATACAGAACCTGTTATGTCTGGAACACCAGAGTCAAGGGATTGCTGGAGGGATTAGAGTAGCTGAAGTCCCAGGCAAGATTAGTCAAGAAAAGGTGCATTTCCTTTAAGACAGGAACTTGAAACAGAATTTCCAAAGTAGAGAAGGTCAGACCTGCTTGGTTAGGTCATCTGGTAGGAAAAGTGTTAACCTAAAAGTTAAATAGCCTAACTTCCTATCCTGCCTCTGCCACTTACTAGTAGAGTGACCGACTTAGCCTAGTTTTCCAGGGCCCTTTTTAGCACTGAAAGTCTTCCATCCCAGAAAGCCCCTCAGTTTCAATTGGCTTATTTTTTTGAGCAAGTCACTTCCTATCCTCTCTGTGACTAAATTACCTATTTGAAAACTACAAGTAATAATAAATTCCCACCTTAGTAAAACCATGGATAATTATGATAAAACTATGGGAAAAGACTGTGAACACACTTTGTTCCCTTTAAATTATTGCACAAATGTAAATGTAAGAAATTAATGTTTCCTTACTGTCCCCTCAAACTCATCATCACAATATGGCCATCTTTATTTTGGACTCCAATATGAATTTTTATTGAGACTCAATTATCAATGACTCTATTAGGTAGAGATACTAATATGTGCTATCCTGCATATCTCTGGAATTTCTTTCCACTATAGAAAAGCTGCTCTCCCAGAGTGTTAGTTCCCTTTCCAAATTTATATAAGCAAAAATAATGTTCTGTCCCAGTTGACTTCTTTGTAGAAATTGATAAGCTGATTCTAAAATCCATATGGAATTGCAAGGGACCCAGAATAGCCAAAACAGTCTTGAGAAAGAACAAAAAGTCGGAGTATTTACACTTCCCAATTTCAAAACTTACCACAAAACAACAGTAATCAAGACAATAAGGTACAGACATAAGAACAGACATATAGATGAATGGAATAGAACTGGGAGCCTAGAAATAAACCCATGTGTCTATGTTCAACTGATTCTTGACAAAAGTGCCAAGACCATTCAATGGAGAAAGAATAGTCTTTTCAATAAATAGTGCTGGAACTAGTGGATATCTACATACAAAAGAATGATGCTGGATGCCTATCTCATACCATATATCAAAATTAACTCAAAATGCATCAAAGACCTAAATGAAAGAGTTCAGACTATAAAACTCTTGAAAGAAAACATAGGCATACATCTTTTGACCTTTTATTAGGCAATAATTTCTTGAATATGACACTAAAGCACACACAACAAAGGGAAAAAAAATAAATTGTACTTCATCAAAATTAAAAACTGTTATATATCAAGGGACACTATCAAGAAAGTGAAAAGACAGCTCATAGAATGGGAGAAAATGTTTACAAACCACATATCTGATAAGGTTCTAGTATCCAGAATATTTAAAGAACTTGTACAACTCAACAACAAAAATGACATGACAAACAACCCAATTAAAAAATGGGCAAAGGATTTAAATATATGGCTTCCAAAAAAGATTTTAAAATGGTCAACAAGCAAAAGAAAAAATGCTCAACATCATTACTCATTAGGGGAATTCAAATCAAAACCACAATGGGATACCACTGCAGGATGGTTATAATAATTTTCTTTAAAAAAAAAAAAAACAGAAAATAAGTGTTGGTGAGTATGTCAAAAAATTAGAACACTCATAAATTGCTGGTCAGAATATAAAATGGTGCAGCTGCTGTGGAAAACCATTTGGTAGTTCCTCAAAAAGTTAAACATAGAGTTACTTTATGACCCAACCATTTTTCTCCAGGTATACGCTCAAAGAAATTGAAAATAGATGTTCAAATAAAAACTTATACACAAACATTCATAGCAGCACTATTCACAATAGTCAGAAGGTGGAAACAACCCAAATGTCCAAATGCCAACGGATTATTTGATAAACAAATGTGATACATCCATATACAGGATTACTATTTGGCCATGAAAAGGGAGGAATCACTGACACATGCTACAGCATAGATGAAATTTGAAAACGTTATTCTCAATGAAAGAAGCCAGTCACATAAGACCACATATTATATGATTTCATTTATACAAAATACCCAAAATAGGCACGTCTATAGACAGTAGTAGATTAGCGGTTGCTTAGGGCTGGGGAGATGGGTGGATAAGGAAGTAATAGCTAAAGAGTAATAGAGTTTCTCATTGAGGTGATGAACATATTCAAAAATTGACTGTGTTGCTGGTGACACATATCTGTGAATGCACTAAAACCATTTAATTGTACACCTTGAATGGATGACCTGTATTGTGTGTGAATTATATCTCAATAAAGCTATTTTAAAAAATAATGTCTTGCTCACAACCTTAAATGATGAAGATTCTTTTAATACAAGATTCCTTCCTGTTGAAGAAGCATATGGGATAAATTATAAATAGGAAGATATACACACACATATTATCAAAAAGTTGTGACTCTTACTGATACCTAATATGCAGATTTGTGGTTTTGCTTCTGGCTTAGCTAAATCGTTGTGTATTGTCCTCTAGTTGAGTGACTAATAAAATATGAGCTCTAGTTTAGCAAAAAAGAAAAAAACAGGTGACATGTCTCACTGAAAATAATTATGTTAACTTGAAGTTTTGTTTTGTTTTAATCTGGGTGAACTGAAAGGTTTAGAACACTGCATTTTATCTCACAGAGCTCAGTATGCCACAAACTCCCTTCTTTATAAAACGAGGGGTATGAACAAGATGAACTCCATGTTTCCTCCCAGTTCTGACACTATTAGGCTTAAGGGCTGTGTATCTCAGTGGTTACCAATTCAGGCTTTGAAGGGCATGGACTTGGTTTCCGAATTAACTGCCTAGTGGCAGTGGGATCTTGAGCAAGTTATTTATTCTCTCTAAGCCTTAGTTTTAACACTTGCACGTTCTCATGAGGAACAAAGAAAACGCTATCTGTGAATAAGCTAGCATATAGCAGAAGTTCAGTAAGTAGGAATCATTGCTCCATCAGTTTGATCTAGTTGTGCTACATATGTGTATGTTACAAGGAAAAAGGGTCAGAAAAAATGAGCTGTTTTCTAGAAAGTTCCTCTAAATCAACGGAATGCGAAAATCATCAATGTTCTTTGGACAGTCACCCATTACTGCTCTTAGAAATCTACACACAAATAGCTGAATCAAGTTTTACAAAGCCCTTTACAGTCAGTTAAATGCTGAGATCCTATAGGCCGAAGAAATCAGCCTGCCACCCATCAATCAATTGATCAATCCATTAGAATTTACTAGAACTCCTGTAAGAGCCAAAGATTCTCAGGGTTGGTAGAGACAGAGCAGGCTATTTGGGTGCTTAGCCTTGTGGAAATCTGAAAAAAGTAAGACATTGGACCTACTGCATCAAGGGACACTATCAAGAAAGTGAAAAGATAATCAGATATGCACATCTGAAAAGATAACATCTAAAACAAGCCATTGGTATAGAGAGGCAATTAGCTTAGGCCTTGGAGGCAGGCAGACTTGGGTTCAATTCCCAGATCCTCTGCTCACTATCTATGTGTACCTTTCTGGATTTGTTTCTCCCTCGTGATCAGCACTGTGATTAGACTTGGTCATTTAGGGTCCCTAAATGACCGGGTGCTTCAGAGAACTTCACTCTGGCTTCCTCTAGCTGAACTCTTCCCGCAAACAGGGGTCTGTGGGGCCGTGGGACATGCTAACACCTTCTTTTAGACCATCCTCCTTATACTTGTAGCTGCAGAATTCTCTCCATTTAAACCCAAGCTCACTTCCAAAACCTAAGAGGGAGTCTTCAGCAGGCCTGTTCTCTGACGACACTGGTAGCTGTTTGGGGTGGGGGTTGGGAAAGTATGGATGGAGTTTGGGCACGTGAGGGAGTGGAGTGAGAGGAGGGTGGTCCATGGAGTAGGGACAGGATGGCCTTGTTTATGCTCTTGCCCATGTCTCTCAAGTATTTGGGGGTAGTCCTGATAATATTCATGCTGGATCGGCTACAAGACATAGTTTGTATAAGATTTCTGGTACAATGTCAGCAGCATACTAGACACTCATTATACAGTAGGCCATTATTACCACCTATTATTATTTTCATCATCGTGAGCCAAATGAGTCCTCCAAATTTTGTTTCAGGTTTAATCCTACTCACTTAAATGAAAGCAAAAGACATGGCTACTTTCAGCAGGGTCGTATCAATGATGTGCTGATGAACGCAGGAAATTTTATTTGGAAGACTGGTTACCAGAGAACCAGGAAAAGAAGTCTGCAAAAGCTCCAGGAAAATCCAGATTATAAACTAAAACATTTGTGTGTGGGGAGGGAAGGCGGAATAAAGAACTTATTTCCACTGAGGCTTCTAACAGGTAATTTTAATGTCTCAGGTAACTTTAATGTCTCCTAAATGAATGATTTTGTTTTTTGGAAGAAGCCAGGGTTATATAAGACCCATTCAAATATTTTGATATGCAAGCTTATATGTTTTGATATACAAGCTTATTTTAACCATGAGTTTCTAGAGAGATTTATTTTTTGGTGTAATAATGCCTATTTTATTAAGAAAGAGTTTTGCATTTATTTTTAAAGGAAGAAAAAACTTGTATAAACTCTAGAGTTAAAGTCAGAATTCGAATATTTATGATAAAAACCTCATGCATTATCTTCAGTCCCTTAATCTCATTTATATTCTAGAATAGGGTGTTGGCTGATAATACAAACAGATGTAACAAAACATGTCTTGCTGCATCCAAGACCCAATGTCTCATTCCATTGACCCATCCATCTTCTAAAACGGAAGGAAGTGGCTGAAACTCCTTTCTCTATTTTTCTTCACAAAAATGCTGCTTATCACCTTTTCCCCCCATTTTTTGTCTTTCTCAGCCCACCTCTCCCATGTCTCTGCTCTAGCCATATGAGGTAAGTTCTGAGACCTGAATGTGATAGCCTTGGTTGCACTCTTGCCCATCCTAGACCCCCACCCTCAAGAGAGCCTCCAGGTGGTCTGTCTACACCAGCCTGGGTTGTTTTTACCTCCCTTCAGTCTTCCTAAGTCACCAGGGACAGAACTAGAGGGCATCAGAACCAGTGAATGTGGTAAAGTGACCAAGAGAAAGTAGGTATCTATGCACGTGTGTGGCTTTTGTGACTTTGAACATCCATAGGCTAACATCATGTGGGAGAGTTACTGTTTTCCAGAATAGAATAGAAACCATTATTTTTGGTTTAAGTGTTTTTTATGTTTCCAGAGCTCTATCTATCCACCCAATTAATTAATAATTAATTATAGGGGCTAGAGAACTGTGACATGGTTCCTATTCTTGAGTTATAACCCTGAAGAGACTAAACCTGGAAAAGAAGAAGCCACATGAGAAAGACAACACGTTAGTGCTAAGCTGGGCAGTGATGAGGGGACATGGATGCTCAGAGAAGGGAGAGATGAGTGAGGGCTGGTTCTGAGAGGAGACTTCCTGGGAAGAAGGGCTGGACTGCCTTGAAGACTGGTGGCATTTGGCAAGCTTCAAGGAAATTCTTAGAAACAGCTCACTTCCACAGGCCCAAATCATCACAGACACCATGAATCTAGAAGGCAAAATGGAAAAAAAAAAAAAAAAAAAGCCTCCTTAAGTAGCCTTTCAGGCTGCCAAAATTTAAAACAAATGTATCCATAGTTTTCAGGGTGACTTTTGTCTATTCCCTCTATTTCTCTACTTAACCAAAGAGTTCAACAGAACAGTGGGGATGGTGACATTTTTTCTAACTTATCCTTGATATATTGATCTTCTTTTTCCACACGGCTTCCAAGACCTCCAAAGCATTTTATATTTTTTATTTTTTATTTCAACATTTACTTGTACATATTTGTAGGGTACAGTGCGTTGTTTCAATACATGCATATACTGCATGATGATTCACTTAAGGTAGACAGCAAAGTGTTGTACCCATTAGTCCACCACTCCTCCCTTCTCCCCGCCTGCCGCCCGTGCCCCCCACCCCCGTTATTGTTCTACTCTCTACTTCTATAAGAACCACTTTTTTTTTTTAGGTTCCACATATGAGTGAGATCATGCACATGCAGTATTTGTCTTTCTGTGCCTGGCTTAATTCACTTAACGTGATGGTTTCCAGTTCCATCCATGTTGCTGCAAATGATAGGATATCATTTCTTTTTATAGCTGAACAATATTCCATTGTGAATATACTCCACAGTTGTTTTTTTATCCATTCATTCATTCGTGGATATTTAGGTTGATTCCATTTCTTGACTATTGAGAATTGTACTATGATGAACATGGGAGTACAGGTGTCTTTTCAATATATTGATTTCATTTCCTTTGTTTATATACCCAGTAGTGGGATAGCTGGGTCCTAGGGCAGATCTGTTTTTAGTTCTCTGAGGAAACTCCATACTGTTTTCCACAATGGCTGCATCAATTCACACTCCCACCAACAATGTAGGAGAGTTCCTTCTTCTCCACATCTTCACCAGCATTTGTTATTTTCTGTCTTATTGAAATAGCCATTCTAACTGGAGTAAGGTGTTATTTCATTGTGGTTTTAATTTGCATTTCCTTGATGATTAGGGATATTGAGCATTTTTTCATATGCCTGTTGGTTGGCCATTTGTATGTTTTGTTTTGAGAAATGTCGGTTCGGGTCCTTTGCCCAATTTTAATTGAGTTTTTTGTGTGTGTGTGGTTTTTTTGCTGTTGATTTGAGTTCCTTGTGTATTCTGGATATTACCCCCTTGTCTGATGTGTATGTAGTGTGCAAACATTTTCTCCCATTCTGTAGGTTGTCTGTTCACATTGTTTATTTTGTCCTTTGCTGTGCAGAAGCTTTTTAGTTTGATGTCAAATTAGTCTATCTTTGCTTTAGTTGTCTGTGCCCTTGTAGTCTTATCAAAAAAAATGCTGACCACTCCCACTTTGTGTAGCATTTCCCTTGTGTTTTCTTCTAGTAGTTTCATAGTTCTGGGTCTTAAATTTAGGCCTTAAATCCATTTTGAGTTCATTTTTATGTGTGGTAAGAGATAGAGGTCTTGTTTCAGTCTTCTGCATGAGGATATCCAGTTTTCCCAGAATCATTTGTTTAAGAGACTATCCTTTCCCCAGTATATACTTTTGGCATCTTGGTCAAAAATCAGTTGGCTATAAGTGCATGGGTTTATTTCAGGGCTCTCTATTCTATTCCATTGGTCAATTTGTCTGATTTTATGCCAGTACCATGCTGTTTTGGCTTACTATAGCTTTACATATATTTTGAAATCAGGAAGTATGATGTCTCCAGCTTTGTTCTTTTTGTTCAAGATTGCTTTCACTGTATGGGGTCTTTTGTGGTTCCATACAAAATTTAAGATCATTTTTTCTATTTCCGAGAAGAATGTCATTGTTATTTTGATAGGGATTACATTTAGTCTATAGACTGCTTTGGGTATTATGGACATTTCAATATTAATTCGTCAATCCATGAACATGGGATATCTTTCCATTTATTTGTCTCTCCTTCAATTTCTCTCACCAATGTTTTATAGTTTTCATTGTGGACATCTTTCACCTCCTTGGTTAAATTTACTCCTAGGTATTTCATTTTTTTGGTAGCCATTGTAAATGGAATTACTTTCTTGATTTCTTCTTTAGCTATTTTGGGATTCCACTGAATGTTATGTGTTTCTTTTCTCTTCCTGCTTTCAATATTCTTCCTTTGTCTTTGGTTTTTAGTAATTTGATTATGATGTGCTTTGGGGTATTCCTCTTTGGATTGAATTTGGTTGGTGACCTCTGAGCTTCCTGTACCTGGATGTTGTCAACTCTCTCCACACTTGGGAAATTTTTAGTCATTATTTCCTTAAATTTGCTTTCTAGGTCTCTTCCTTTTTTGTTTCCCTCAGGTATACCAATTATGTGGAGGTTATTTTGCTTGAAGGAGTCCCATAATTGCTGCATTTGTTTTATTTTTTCTTATTTTTTTTTTCTTTTTGCTCTTCTGATTGGATAATTTTGTGTGTTCTGTCTTCAAGCTCACTGATTCTTACTGTTTGATTAAGTCTGCTGTTGAAGCTTTCTATAGAGCTTTTCAGTTCAGATTATGTATTCTTTATTTCTTGAATTTCTATTTTTTAATTGATTCTATTGTTTTGTTAAGTTTCTTTTTCTGCTCTTGAACTCTTTTCCAAATACCATTTAATTTTCTATCTGCATTTTCTTGTGATGCCCTCAACATCCTCAAAAGGGTTATTCTGAATTCTCTGTCAGACATTTCATAAATTCACTGTTCTTTTGGGTCCATTGCTGGTGCTTTGTTTGTTTCCTTTGGTGGTGTCATAGTTCTCTATTCTCTCTCAATCTCTGTGTCCTTACATTGATCCTTGGGCATTTGAGGAGATGGCTACCTCTTCCAAGTTTTATAGGTGTTCTTTTGTGTTGTTTAACATTTACTGGTTAATATCAGAACTTTTTCTCTGGTCTGTGGGGTTTGTTTGTTTGTTTTTATGTTTTGTGGTGGATTAATAGCTACCACCACTATTTAAACTCTGCATTGAAACTAATTTTCTGTACTGTGGTTAATTCTTAGATTGGAGGAAGCTTCCTGTGGGGACTGCAACTTGAGCTCTGTGCCTGAGCTAGATTGCTGCTTTGCTGCTGTTTCTCAAACTAGGGAAAGGTTTTTGTGTGGATCAGATTTTAATTGTTGGCCTTTTAGTCATTTCCAGGTCTTGTGGGGTTACCACAGACACAACTGGGCTGGGTGTAAATTCTAGCCTAGGACTGAGTCTTTCCCACAAACTGTGCTCCATCCCCCTACCTCCCGCATAGTTCTATCACCCTGACTGGTCTCCACTGTGTGGCTCCCATGCCAATCAGAAGGGAGATCAGGTACCCACACTGTGCCCCAATGCTCTCCCAGCAAAGCATTAGTAATATGAAAATGAGAAAAAGGGAGAAATTCTGCTGTTAGTCAAATCAGGCTGAAATCACTGACAGACCCGATACAATATCACACACACACACACACACACACACACACACATGCAAGCACACACGCACACACACAAGCACACGCATCCCCAAGCCTCTGTTACAGCTGATGAACAACACTGGCTTCTGCATCCACAGTTCACTAGCCACAGTGAAGTGAGTGTAAAACAGAGGCTTGTCACAAACTCATGATAACATGTTCTTGACAGGATTTCCCTGATTTTTGTCATGTTCTGTTGCCGATTACCTCCTATGAATGCAGCAGTGACCACTCCAACCTGCAGTCCTGCTTAAGCCACAGTAACTTGGTGCAAATAAGTGGACAGCAAGAGCTGGATGCTCTGCGCTGGTGCAGGTGCATCGACCACCAGCAGTAGGTGAAGTTCAGTGACTCTATCTGCTCTGACTGTACTGTTCTCATGTAGGTTACTCTTCCTCTTGGCACCTTGCTCAAGATCACACACAAATGATAGTCATCAGTTGACTGTGATATCAAAATTACCAGACAGCAGATCTTCACCAAAAAATCTTGCTAAATTACATCAAAGTGTTTCGATATATGAAATTACCCATTGATCACATTTAGTCCTATACCATAGGCAGGATTATAGACACTATGATGCTGAAGCCCAAAAACACAAACATATTATTAATTGTTGTATCAAGGCTATTAACATTATCACCTTTAGCATTATTAAAATACACACAAAGAATCTCCCCTTTGATCAAAACTTTAGTTAGGCTCTTCTGAGTCCTTTGCTTGACTAGGTCCTAACTTAGACTTCCCTCCCTATCCACGTAGTATCCAGTTTGAGCTAGAATCCTGCTAAGTCAGTTTAGTGAATATCCCACATCCTTGAAATCTGACCACCCTGCCCTACCTTCAGCAATAATTCCATCAAGTCAGTTTAGCCAAAAACCCCTTATCCTTGATCTTTCCTCTTAGTAATTTTCCATCCACTGACCACCCACCCTGCTCCTTGGTTATAAAGTCCCACTTGTCCTTGTTGGAATGAGAATAGAGTCCAATCTCTTCCCCATAGCAAGATTATGATATGCCTTGGGGTGTTCCTCTTTGGATTGAATTTGATTGGTGACCTCTGGGCTTCCTGTACCTGGATGTCGATCTTTGCAAAAATGAATAAGTGGGAATTGTCACCAGAAATTCCATGTGCAGTGCTCCCTATACCTATCTCCAGGGCCCCCTTTGAACAAAGTTTGACTTACCATCTTTAACAACAATCATACTTTTTTCTTAAACAATATGTATGATATGATTTTTTTAATCATTGGTATTACTTTACAATTTACCATGTGCTTTCAAATCCACTATCTCATTTGAATTTCATTGTTGTTTCTGTTTTATAAGTGGGGAAGCTGAGCTTGGGGAAGTTAAGTGACTTTCCAAAGATTACATAAGCAGTAACAGAAACTGCAGAAGTGCGTGTGAATGTGTTCTCCACAAATAGTGCCTATTCAACAATTTCACAGTGGTTGTTAGTACTGTGATGAAAAAAAACTTCAGAGGAAGCAGTGTGGAAACAAGGGCATGGGACAGGCAGGGTCAGTCATCACAGGTGGTGTTTGCAAGTGCTGTCTCCTCCACCAAGCAGTAGTGCCGGCCCTGAAAGCATCACTTACCGACCCCTCCACTGTACCCAGCCCAGGTCTCTGATGCTCCAACATTAGAAGCTGACTACATAACTGAGAGGACCTGAGTGGAGGCCTCTGAATCAAGAATCAGCAGATGAGGCTAACTCTCTCAACAACATTTTGTTTCTAGGTATTTTATTTCATCCCCGATATGTCTTAATGAAATTGTTTGCCTTTAGGGCTGCCACTAGTTGTACAAGAGGTTGGGAAGAATTCTACAGTGTCACATGGCACAGGCTAAGGAATGGGCCAGAGCCAGCCTATAGCCACCCCACACTCTTAATCATCCCGTGGAGAGTCATGTCAGGACCTGGGTATCTGGCTGGATACTGTGTGGACCCCTACCCGCTGTGGATTTCCCTTTTTATAGAGTAGCATGAGTCACCGGGGAGATACACAAGCTGCTTGGATTGGGGGTATCAGCTATTTATAGGAGTTATTTGGGAACCACAGCTGCCCAGCACTAGGAAACTTTGAAGCAGCTGGGATCCTTTCGGCCCATAAGATATTAGGGCCCTTGTCTCTGCCAGTCCCATGGGAAGTGGGGAGAAAGTAGCTATCTCATTACACAAACTATTATGAAAACCCATGATCATTACAGGCAATCCTGTTTCTTGAATTATAATGTACATTAATGTGCTAGGTTAAAGGCACGGTCTATGATTTGTGTGATCTAAGCACTGAACAAATTTTATCTTTGATTCGGTTTTTATAAATTACAACAAATATCTAGACCCAGTAACAATTGTTTTATTCTCTATCTCTACAGATTCGACTTTCTTTCTTTTTAGATTCCATATATAAGTGATATCACGCAGTATTTTCCTTTCTATGTCTGATTTATTTCACTTAGCATGACTTCCAGGCCCATCTGTGCTGTGGCAAATGGCAGGATGTCCTCCTTTTTAAAGGCTGAATAATATTCCACTGTATATTTATACCACAGTTTCTTTTTCCGTTTGTCCATTGATGGTGTTTCCATGTCTTGGGTATTGTGAATAATGCTGCAATGAACATGGGAGTGCAGGTATCTTTATTAGGTTGTGATTTCATTTCCTTTACGTGTATACTGTACCCAGAAGAGGGATTTCTGGGTCATGTGGTAGCTCTACTTTTAATTTTTTTAGAGACTTTCATACTGTTTTCCACAATGGCCATACCAATGTACATTCCCACCAACAGTGTTTCTTCTCTTCTATTTTTCATCACAGCTGACCAGCTCCCATTGGATAAGGTTGTACCAGAAAATGACAGATGCCTCATGTCAGAGCTCCCTGAAGACTATTTTCACATCCAAGATCACCTCCACGCAAAGACATCTTCTCCCGATCCCCAGACCTGTAAAAGACCCTGGATCTTCTATGACATGCCCATCTGTAGGGGAGGTAATACCTCCCGAGACTCCAAAGAAAACAGGCATCACACCACTGGGGGAAGACAAATGCCAAAGCAGACCCTTTAAGAGGAGTTACAATTGATGCTGAAATGTATTTAATCCTTAAATTTCTTCTATTTGAATCAGTGATATCCTGACTCTGCATTCCTGACACCTAATTTATATTTCTTTCGTTGGATTACTGATCTCTCCATGCATCTAAACCAGAAGCTGAGTGAATCTGTATGAGTTAAAGGATGTTCCTCCAGGGTCCTAAATCATTTAAACATCACCATCCTGAAAAGCTCACATATGAATGACACTGAATATATTGAGTCTTATAATAAAACAGGGTTGTGAGTTTGTTGTCTTTAAGGGTTAGAACTTTCAGCACATGAAAAACTTTATACTTTTAGTGAGTCACTGGGTGAACGATCCTCTCTTGAGTACTGACTAGTCCTCAAGCATGGATATAGCTAACCAACAGAGTCCAGAAAGATTTTTCATTCAAAATCTTTCTTCACCAAAAATAATTTTTTATTAGAAGGCTAAATATAATCACCTTAATCAGTATTATTAATCACCTTATTTAAGAGATGACTTAGAAGAAAAAAAGAGTATAAATAATGCAGTGTAAAGAATACAGCTGCACAGGAGTTTTACATATATAAAAGCCTGTAAGATAAAACACCAAAGTGTTTGTGATGGCCAGGATGAAGGCCGTGCATGAATTCCTCCTTACCAAGGTTAATGCAGCTGCTACTGCTGTAGAATGTCCGATCTGCCAACCAATAGAGACCGACCCAGTATGGTCCCATCCCTTAAGGAGACCAATCAGCCACTTACTTGGTGGTAAGTTGACTATGTAAATCCCTTCCATTTTGGAAGGCACAATGATTCATCCTGATAGAAATCAACACACGTTCTAGGTATGGATTTGCCTTTCCTGCTCTGAAGGGCCTTGGTCAGTAAACCTATTCCATGCATTGTATTACATTTTTGCAAATCTCTTTAATGGCATGTAGCCTCTGGAAAAAATGCCACTGCACACTCGTGAAAGAATAAGAGGAGAAAAAAGGCAAATAACATCTTACTATTACTGTATTATGAAAACTTTTGACCTTATGCGTACTTTGGATCCCAGAGGTCCCCATACCACACTGTGAGATTCCCCCCTAGCAAGAAGACCTGTAGCCTGAATGAATGAAGAAGAGAGAATTCCCAGATTCCAGGAGCCTACAAATTTCCAGTCAAGTATCAATTTTACTTAAGATAAGCCCCCAAATAATAACAATGATGATCACAGAATCTTGAATTTGAACTAAGCTTTATGGTTTTCAAAGCACTTTTCACAGATTACTACATTTAATTCCCTCTCCCTTAAGATTCCTTATTATGTAAATTCTGGCTTTTAAAAGGTTTCTTTTTTAAAAAAAAACAGCAGTCCCTGAGCAGAATACATTGTTCAGTTTAATTACCTTTGAGAAGTCAATTAAGCAGAGTAAGCTATAAAATAAAAGCATAGGAATGGAATTTCGCTCGTCCTTTTGCTCAACTAAAAGAGTAAAGACTCTTTTCATTTTGGTGGCAACAACAGCTTTAGTGAATTAGAACAACCCGAACCTACCAGAAAGAATGAGAGTAAACCATTCAGCCAACCCCAATGGCCGGGGGGAGGGAGGGCGGGGAGCTTGCAAATCCCCTTACTCACCGAAACGGGCCCTTTTGTGTGATTTCCTGTGGAGGCAGCAGTCAGGGCTGCTATATATACAGCGACGTTCCCCAGCATCACACAGCACCGAGAGAACCTCTCCTGCTTACTCTCTCCAAAATGGGAAAGGTAAGTCCTGGGTTCCTGATGCTCCACCTTTGCCCTGGTGCCACATCCTCAGTGGGGACAAACCACTCCATCTTCCCACGTCTTCCATCTTGCAGATCACCTTCTACGAGGACCGGGGCTTCCAGGGCCGCTGCTACGAGTGCAGCAGCGACTGCCCCAACCTGCAGCCCTACTTCAGCCGCTGCAACTCCATCCGGGTGGACAGTGGCTGCTGGATGCTCTACGAGCGCCCCAACTACCAGGGCCACCAGTACTTCCTGCGGCGCGGCGAGTACTCTGAGTACCAGCAGTGGATGGGCCTCAGCGACTCCATCCGCTCCTGCCGCCTCATCCCCCCAGTGAGTGTGGCTCTGTCTTTGTCGTCAGTCTCTTTGGAAATGAAAGCTATTTAAAAATATCATCTTAGGGCCGAGCCGTGGCGCACTCGGTAGAGTGCTGCGCTGGGAGCGCGGCGGCGCTCCCGCCACGGGTTCGGATCCTATATAGGAATGACCAGTGCACTCACTGGCTGAGTGCCGGTCATGAAAAAATGACAAAAAAAAAAAAAAAAAATCATCTTAAACCAAGTAGTTCCACCTAGAGAGCAAAAAGTGGAAGTGATGCCTGGTGGGCAGTCCAGTCTAGAAGGGTGTCTCAGATGTGAAGCCGTTCTTCATGAACCCTGTGGAGGGATTTTTAAATCACATGTTTCCAGCTTTTGTATATTAAATGTAACAAAAATTTAAAAGACCAAAGGCTAATTCAGAAAAAGCAGGACATACATAGAGGAGCCTGAACTTAAGTAAATTAATCTTCATTTACTTAAGATACAATTTCTTAAAGTGTTAGTTCCAGGCCATATCAAGTAAGAAATCCAATATATCAAAATTATAAATACAACCTGGGACTGTTTAATTGATTTAAAATGCTTTGGTTTGCTTCGCCTTGCTTTTCTATTTGGTTATTCTTCCTGGTGAAGATAGGCCCCTATCTTCTTGATTCTATTCTAATTTAGTGGTTATCTATTAGCTCACTTGGAGGTATACATTAGAGGAAAGGCCAAATACAAAACTAGCTTGAGATTGCAGAGTTCATAGAACAGTGAAGTATGAGAGGTATGGGGCATAGTGTCATCAAAACAGAGCTTAATAAAGGTGATTCTTGCTGCTGAGAGAAATGGATAAGTTGGGAGTAAGAAAGCAGAAAGGAAGCTTAAGAGTCAAGTTGAAATTTGAACTAAAATTCAGGTTATGAAATCAGATAAGGAAAACGTGCCATCTTACTGTTCATAAGAGCTCCATAATCCTATGCCTCATCGCATACATAAAAATCAATACACTAGTCTTATAGAAAATAGCTAAATGTTGATACCTTTTTAGCAGTAATAATACACCAAGTGATACTCAGCTTTCCAATGACTCTGACTTTTCTCCTTTGAGAAGAGCATTCTCAAATAACAAGCACTAAAGTAATGTGATAAATTCTATTGTAGGCAAATCTTAATTCCCAAAGACCAGAGACTGGTGGATAAAAGTTGAAGAGCTGCTGAGCTCTTTCCCTGGCTTTACCAATGAATAGTAGACTCTAGTGGTGGGCGATTGGCGGTGGGAAGGCTCCTTAATTCTGCAACATGGTTGTTCTGAAAGCAAACTTGGACTCAGAGAACTTCTGGGCAGGTGTGGCCAGGGAGGTGCAGGGGCTGGAACTTTAATTTGTCTCTATTTTTGCTCATTCACTTTCTCTTTTCTGTCTGCCAACCCAGCATTCCGGCACTTACAGAATCAGGATCTACGAGAGAGATGACTTCAGAGGACAAATGTCAGAGCTCACAGATGATTGTATCTCTCTTCAGGAACTCTTCCACCTCACTGAAGTCCACTCCCTCAACGTGCTGGAGGGCTGCTGGGTCCTCTATGAGATGCCCAGCTACAGAGGGAGGCAGTACCTGCTGAGGCCAGGGGAGTACAGGAGATATCTTGATTGGGGAGCTATGAGTGCCAAAGTTGGTTCTTTTAGACGTGTCGTGGATTTTTACTGAAGTATTTACATTCTGCAGTTTTCTCTTTTAGAATCTAATAAAATACTTAGCTTGTGTTTCTGGCACTAATAGAGTTCTGTCTTTCTTTCAATCTATTAAGCATTCATAAGCAATAATGGCAGCTGACCAAACATGTTTTCAAGATGGGAAGCAACCCTTTTTTTTTTAATGGGGAATAACATAGAGGATATTATTTCCAGCACTCTTTTAATGACTAAAACACGTAGGTTCAAAGAAAAGTTCGATTCAGTTGGGACAAAGCCATTTGTAGCTAATCTCACAAGGATACATTTGCAGCTGCAATGATGAATTAGTACTTATTGGAATCCCTCAAGTCATCCCTCCAGGTAATCCCCATTGTCTCCCCTATATTGTCCATGTCTGAACTGATGAGAAAAGTAGTTCTCAGCATCTAGACTCCAACGGTAGCTCCATAAACAAAGTGGCACACACTCTACTGCACTCCTTAAGCTTCTAACACCATCACCTCTTCTCTCCCAATTCCATTCCCAATGCCTCATGTCCCTGTGAGATTTCCAGTTCAAATATAATTCACTGTCTCCTTGCTATATGTTCTTTGTAGAAGAATTTCAGGACATTTACCAAAACCACCTGCACATAGGGAAATGCAACCTCATATTATTTAAATGGGAAGTAAAGTATTATGACTACACATAGAAAACAATACTAAATAGAAAATAAGAAACTGAAATTTTCTGGAGAAGTTTATTTGACTGCATATTTGTTTCCTTTAGTTCTTAAAAAGGAATTAAAGTGGCTGAATAATACAATAATTTAAGGTTGCTAAATAATAAAAAAAAACACAACATAATAAATTAAAGAAATTAAAAATAAGTTAATGAGAAAATTGAGTCAGAGGAAAGACAAGAGCAGGAGAGATGAGACGAAGCCAAGAGTGAAGTTCGAACCCAAGCTGTGTGTTGGAAGTTGCTCTGTCGGCTGTAGATAGATCCAGATTTGCATCCAAGATCAGTTCTGTCATTCAGAATCTAGAAGATAAATAAATTAATTTTAAAGACAAGCCTCACCATTCTCAGTAGAGAAACTTAAAAGAACGTTTTTTTGTGAGTCCTGGTAAAGAGGGTACTGAGTAAATCACCTCAAAAACATCCTGCAGTAATTTAAAAAGTTTCTTAGGGCTGTTTTTTATAATGTTCATCAATGAAACTGATGGCATCAGGTCAGACTTCATCAGGTGTGCTCCACCTTTTGAAATTCTAACGAATTAGTTCGAATCCCATCTCACACGAGGTGGGAGCTTTGTGCACCTACATCCTCCAGCATATGTACAACCCAGTGTCTCTTGCAGTTCTGGAGAAGGAATAAGTAGTTTGTGCTTTTCCCAGTGGCCCCCCACTCTGAGCTCCTGCCCCCTCCTTGGGGTCATCTTGCCTTCCCACACGTGCTGCCCCTCTCATGCACCGCACTGACCCAGACGGGAGACAGGTCTCTTCTTCCTTTAACTCCGGAACCACCACTCACAGAAGGTATTGATGTGTGCAGCTGGCTTTATTACAGCGTTTCTGGGGCATGGATGCAAGTTTACAGCATAACAATACAATGATATCAAATTTCATGTTAGATAGCCCTGCTTGCAATGGTATATAGGCTCCAGCTGCAGCCACGTGGCCTTCCTCGCCCCTCTCTTCTTGGTCCTTAGCCATACCCACAGGGCTGTTCACTTTTTCTAAAGTCTCCTCCACCCCATGTCCTCAGGGCTCTGTAGTCAACACCAAAGTGGCTTATAAACAGAGAGAACATGAAATTGGTTGTTTAAACTGGGTCATTTAGAGAGTGAAAGGAGGTACTATTAATAATTGCACTGGGACAAGAAGCACGAACCAGGACTGTTCTGGGCAAACTGGGGCACATGGTTAGCCCGTTGTATACATGTATTACATAAATGTATATAAAGTTTTCTTCCCTGGAAAATAGTCAGATTTGGGGATTTTTTGGTACTAACTCTTCCTAAATCCCAGTTCTTTAACCTTTAAACTCCCAACACTAGTGTTGGCTTCCTGAATACATTAACCAGTCCTCTGTTTGCCAAAAACAGTATATCAAACATGAATTAGAAAACCAAAAGCTTCTTGGGGTGCTGAATTTTACACTATTTGCTTAGTAGTGATAAAATCACAGATTTCAGGCGTGGAAATTATCGTGAAACACCTGACATGGAAGTGCATAAAATCAGAGTCTCTGGATTTCTTTAATCAAGTCATTATTTTTCAAAATTGGTTGCTTCCATTCCTGGGATACAGGCAAAGAGAAAGGTGTCCTACTGCTAATCCCAACATAGAGAGAAAGTCAAGAGTGGGGAGTGGCATGGGAAAGGGATTAGCCCAAACTAGCTCCTACTTTTACCCTTTACTCCTTCTTTTCCTCCTCTCTCTAAAGTAAATACTGGGAATTCAAAGAGTGGAGTGAAAGGGAGTATACCCTGTAGGATCCTACTAACATTTTCCCCATTAAGATAAACCAACAATTTGAGATAAACCCAATGTCAGCCTTTAAACCCTACACTCTTTAGATACCCAACATACACCAGTATTTCCTGCATATCCTAGTTTATAATACTAAGTCTGGATTTAAATCTTTTTCTTCCTCTTTTCCCCCCTCTTTTCTCCCTTTGAATCTATAATGTCTGCTTGCCTATCTAATATTATAAAAGGTCCAGCAAGCAAAGAAACTGAAGTAGCCGCTGTTCTGCAGAGGAATGCCAAGAACTGCTGTATGGAGTTATTCCCTCAAAGGATTCTCCTCATTATGGGTTCCTTCTCCAGTTTTCCTGCCTTGCTACCATGGGGTTAGGTCCTGATGTTTGTATGTGTCCTATTTTCTCCCCATCAGACACTGGGAGATTAGATTTTCTCCTCTGTGGGTTTGTTAAAGCAAAATTGACCATCACAACCACCTGTTGCTAAAGAAAAAATGTACTGTCAGTTCCAAGAGGAATGCTACAGGAGTCAAGCACAGGTGAATTCTCTTATCATTTGCTGCACGGTCATCAAACACAAGCTGAGAAAGAGAACCAGAGGCTAGTGCTATGATGGTGATCCTTGGTCCCTTATCCAGTCTCTTCGTTTGGGACACTTTGGTCCACATGGTCACCTCCCAAATGACCTCTGCTCATTTAACGAAGCATATATATAATAAAAATGCTAAATTAATTGCTAAGTAGTAGGAAGATGGGTGATAAAATCAACTGCTGGGTTGACCTCAGACACTAGCAAAACTTGGTTTTGCTGCTGCTGTTGTAACATCAATTTAGCATCTCAGAGGACATAAAAATTAGAATTACTAAGGAGTGGAGGGTTTCAGGGACAACACGACATTCCTTTCTCCTCTCTTTTGGTTATTCACCTCCACTGTTATAAAGGTCCATTAAACAGATCAAGTGCAGAGTACTTGTGTCATGCTACACACCAGAAGTTGCAAATGCTGGCCTTTGATATGAGTGTGTGTGCTTGTGTGGGTTGACGTAGCGCTGCTTTACCTGCCCGTAATCCTGCACCAACTGGACAAATTGTCAAGTTCTTTTACCTGCCCATAATCCTGTTTGTGACGCCAATTGTAAAGCTACACGACTACACCAGTTGTCGTGCTAGGGCTAATGGTGGGATCCTGCCCACGTCGCCAATTGTCGGGCTGGGTCTGGAGCTCACAGACCCCTCAAGCCTGTTGTCCAGACTGGGTCTCAAACCATTCACATGCCAGGTTGGGTCCCCAGACCCCCTCGCACGCCAGGCTCAGTCCTCAGACCCCTCACATGCAGGTCTATGAGCTAGGTAACTGGCAAACAGGTCCTTGGAAGGCCTAGGTTTGGAAAGCATGGCTGTGCGGAGCAGCAGACGCCTGGGGTAGGTGCCAGCCAGGTCGCCGTGCTGCCCATGCACACTAAATCCACCCACACACAATTTGTTTACTGAACCACCCCCAACCGGCCCTGAGGTGAAGGGAGCCTGATTAAATTATTCTATTTTCCCAACAGTTGAGCATTTGAAACAAGCCCTGTGGACTGTTACAGCAATGAATTTCAGATTATGGAAAAATTTTCATTCATCCCCCAGGCATTTACTGAGTAACCTGTATGTGCCAGTCTGTTCAGCCAATTAGTGAGAATACAAAAATAAAGATCAAATAGTCCCTGCCTTCATGGGGGACCCCCTATCTTTTTCCAGGGACTGATGTCTAAACAAAATAATTAGATAAGTGATAGTTACCATTACAGTGGAAAACTAAGGAGGCAGTATTAAATACAGCCCAGAAGATTAGGAAGTTGAAGAAAATCTTCACAGAGGAATTGGTGCTTGAGCTGAGCACTGATGAAAGGGTAAAAATTCTCTGGGTGAAAAATAGAGAACTGGTATCTCAGTGAGAAGGATCAGTATGTTGAAAAACAAGAGCAGTATGAAAATAATGTTAGGCATTTGGGAAACCCAGGGGCTCAGTGTGATTGGACAGACAGTGTGGGGACGGACAGAGGAGGCCAGGTCTGGGTGCGCCATGCTAAGGAGTCAGCACTTGATCCTGGAGGCAATGGGAACAGGTGAGTGGCATGACCTGACAGTCTGGATTCTCATCCGGCCGGCATCCTGGCAGAGGGCAGTGTGGAGGGAGGAAGGAAGGAAGGACTGGGCAGAGTCAGGAGGCTGCTGAAAGTCCTGCTGAGATAGATAAGAGCGTACGTAAAGCAGCTGCAGAGGGTGATGCAGAGGATGAAGGCCCAGGGCAGAGGAAAGGGCTGAAAAGAAGTAGGAGAAAGTCAAGACTACGCTATTCTGAGTCAAGATTAGAGTTCATAATAAGCATTTTCTGACCCCTTTATTGCTTTTCCAGTCTTACCAGCACTGTCATTGAAGTGCTGGTATTTCTGCTTTCTCTCATTATGTGCATATGAAACTTTATGAAACAAAGAAGAGTGCTATAAAGCAAGGAGCTGTTCTGCCTACAGGTTTAAGGAGAATGTTAGAACAATCGCTAATAAAGCATTCCTTGGGGGTGCTGGCCAGTCATTCAGTTGGGAGAGCACGGTGCTTATAACATCAAGGTCAAGAGTTCAGATCCACATCCTGGCCTACAGCCAAGAAAAAAAATAAAGACCTTGATACATATATTTTTTAGGAAAAAGCATTTCCTGGGATGGCTAAAACACGTGATTTCCTTATCAAAAAATGAAGGAATAAACCACAGGAGAGTTTTTCAAAGATTGATCCCAAAACTATTTGGTGCTGGTTAAAAATACATATTCAGGGGCCTTCTCCTCATCTAATCATGCAGAATCTTGGGAGAGAGTAGAGACTGCTAATTTGTGTTTTTAACAAGCAAGGTAAATCTTATGCACACTGGAGTTTGAAAACCACTAGAACAGAACTGAGGCCACCAGAGGTGGGGAAAGAGGGGGGGGGAGGGGGTGTTAGTGAGAAACTGGTAAAGGGCCACCAAAAATAATTACATTGTGTAATGCTAAATATACTAATTATCCTGATTTGAGCATCACATATTGCACACAGATATTGATATTAAACGCTGTACCCCACAGATATGTACAATCAGTTATGTTTCAATTAAAAAATCAACAAGGTTTGTACTGTATTTACCATAAGCACATCAAAATTGTATAAATGTCTTTCCTACTCAGTGAACTGTAAGAGAATGGCTGCTTTTTGTAGTTTTCTTAAAAATAAACTTCACTGAGATATAATTTTTTTAAAAAAACTATTAGATGATTTCTAAATTCCGTTCCAAGCCTAACATTTTTTTAAACCTGAAAATGGCTTTCTACAGGGTAAATTTTTCAGAAATCTCTGAGAAGACTGAATATCTTCGAGAGAGATAAATAAACTTGTTGACCTAAAAAGGAAACAGGCCAAATATGTAGAGTTTATTCAGGAATAAGCATTGCAATGGGAATTCGTGTCCCATAGTAAACTCTGTCCCATAGTAAACTTCTGTCCCATAGTAAACACATATTCAGGGAGGTAAAGGAAGGCAAAGGGTTTTAAAAGAAAAGTGATGGAAGATTAGATATTGTTTTGGGATATTTATCCTCGGCTACAAGGATCAATAACAAGGATGATGCCAGTCAGAAGTTGGACAGATGGTTGCTGGGCAGATATCCTCACAGAAGTATTTTTTGTTAAGTTTGCTATGGCCTCTGTGTAAGGTTGTGGTTTTGCAGAGTCCTTTGTGATCATTTTCGTTATCAGGCATGAAAACTCTCCCTTCATGGCTTTCCCCAGCTCTATTTGTCAAGGTTTTGGTTTTTTTTTTAAAACAAGTGACTCCATTTTGATTCTGACAACTTTAACAGGCTAAAGTCATCCTTTTTTTTTTTTTTTGCAGCTGGCCAATATAGGGATCTGAACCCTTGACTTTGATGTTATCAGCACCACGCTCTAACCAAGTGAGCTAACTAGCCAGCTCTGAAGATATTCTTAATTATGTCACTCTATTAAGAATATCAAACATTTATTCAGTGTTCAGATGTGCCAAGTATATGCCAAACACATATGTCCCATTTATTCATGTTGATGTCCTTTAGCTAAAGACACTAGGAACACACCTGTCTTTAAATAAGTTGCAATTATGATTTGTTACAGCGAGAAAGACACACACCATGGAATGTTTCAGTAAAAGGGTGCTAGAAAGAACTTATTGTAAGATTCGTACTTTGGTTGGGTGAGTTGGGGAGGGGTCTAAAATGGCAGGGGTTCACTCTGGAATGGATGTTTTCAGAAAGCAGAGTTAATTTTATGATTGGTTATCTCAATAAATTTTCCCATAGGGAGGGGAGGCAAGAACAAAAATAAAGCCATAATTGATAAAGAGGTAGCAGTTAATTATTTTGATGGAGAGAGGGGGTGGTTGGTATTTTGCGGGTGGCACGTTGACTTTGTTTTTGCCTGTGCTTAGACGAAATTATGAAGTGGCTTTATTTTATCTCACTTCATTATGGTCTTAGAGTAACCTTGTCTGAATCTGGTATCATGTGAGATTGTTTATATCCAGTAGGAAAATAACATGTTCTAGATGAGAGTGTCAAGCCAGCTTCTGAAAAAAAGAGGCTGCTCCTGTCTTTTTCTGTCTTTCTCATTCATAATACCACATCCCATGAGAAAACTCATGCTCTGAGGGGTTCTGTGATTTTCCGTATCCATACAGCTACTCAGTGGGCCTTCTGAGTTCAGACAGCCTGAGTCCAAAGCTCACATTCCTGCCCATGAAGCTTTCCGGCCTCCCCCACCCTTGGAAAGTGGGACGCAATCTCCCAAGCCATATACTTCTCAGTATTGGGCCCAGTTGACTACCAGGGGCTGATTTTCAGTTACATGAAGTACCCCCACCAAAGGGAAAGTTGATAGCTATGTCTTAAGTCACTGGGTCGATCGCAGTCAAATCTAGCCAAAATCAGAATCGAGATTTGTGTCCTGCACTGGACATGGAAATCGTATAAAGAAAAAAAAAAAAGACAGAGCGGCCTCTGTCATCAAGGGAAATTAGTCAGAGCTTGTGGCATTCTATCTCACCAACAGCCTCTCTGGAATTCTGGGGCACTTCTCTAGAGGCATAGTTTTTTCCCCCAGAAAATTCACAGGGTATAATTGAATCATATGTAGAGACATGAATTCAGGTCAAAAGTTCAGACTGATGTGCTGATAAATTTAGAAAACACTAAGAATCTAAATAAAAGCAACACATTGCTCCACATACAGGACAGCGTTAGAATATACCAGAGAACGAGGGCAAAATCTACAAACATTTCCACTGAATGCAGCGTGTAAAAGGGATCCATAAAATCCCCTTACTCACCCCCGCGGGCCCCTTTTGTGTGTTTCCTGCCAACGCAGCAGCCGTCCTGCTATATAGACCCGCTGCGGCCGCCAGCTCCGTTGCACTGAACTCGCATCGTCCGTGTCGAGCAGCCATGGGGAAGGTGAGCACAGCACAAGTTAAATAAAAAGAAAAGGAAAAAAGGTTTTATACAAGGTCTATTGGGAGCAAATGATTTAATTTGGAATTACTCTTCCTTTGCAGATCACCTTCTACGAGGACCGGGGCTTCCAGGGCCGCTGCTACGAGTGCAGCAGCGACTGCCCCAATCTGCAGCCCTACTTCAGCCGCTGCAACTCGGTGCGCGTGGACAGCGGCTGCTGGATGCTCTACGAGCGCCCCAACTACCAGGGCCTCCAGTACTTCCTGCGGCGCGGCGAGTACCCCGACTACCAGCAGTGGATGGGCCTCAGCGACGTGGTCCGCTCCTGCTATCTCATCCCCCAAGTGAGTTCTGCTTGATTTCGATCATAACGCCTGAGTGTTCTCATTGCTGGGATGTGCGTTAAAGTGAGGGAGGTTTTCCTTTCAAAACACCTAAGGGTAAAGTGGGCTTTAGATACTTGCCAAAGCCGGGATAGATACGTGCACAAAAACAGCACAGAATTTAGGAAAGAACCCACTTAGAGGGGGAGTCCGTTTTATTTTTAATTTTTGCTACCATTCATTTGCTCAGTCAAAAGTTGTCTGTAACAAATGTAATATCATAATGGGATAAAAAACAAAACTTGCAAATTTGGGGAAGCTGGTTGGGCACAAGAAGGCAGTATTTCTAACTAATTGTTTTTCCTACAGTAAAGGAATTTCTAATAAATGAATTAGATAGGTTCCACTGTGGACTAGTAAACATTGAAAACTCTATTGCTAATACAGGAGGACAGGCTATTCAAAGGTAAAACTCAGGAAAGGTGGTTTTCCTTAATCTGGAAAACCAATTGAATTCTTCTTCTCAGTGAGTATTTAAACCAACTTTCCACTGAAGTACATGACTTTTAAAATCCTACTTTAGTGGTAAATTTATATGTGTATACATTTGGGAGATAATACTCTTATTAAAAGAACACTAGCCAAAATAAATTATTTTATTTTTCCCCAAGATATAGGTTTGAGTTAATACAGGGGATCAGGAATCAAAATACTTGAGCTTTTGATGAATTCTCGGATTTTAAACTTCTTAAGTGAAAATTCCATCTTCTAATAAGAAATAGAAAATGAGGCACAAGTATCTGTTAAATGCTGGTAGAAAGATCCATGCACAGCCTCACAGCAAACTCACAGTCTCTGTTTTTACATTGACAATCCCATGCCCCAAACTACCAAGTTCATCTGTTATTTGGTTGGACAAATTCTGGAAGAGGCTCATTTGCTTTTTCTGATGCTTCTTTTTGTGGATGGAGCAGACAGGCTCCCACAGGATTCGGCTGTACGAGAGAGAGGATCACAAAGGCCTCATGAAGGAGCTGAGTGAAGACTGCTCCTGCATCCAGGACCGCTTCCACCTCAGTGAGATCCGCTCCCTCCACGTGCTGGAGGGCTGCTGGGTCCTCTACGAGATGCCCAACTACCGGGGAAGGCAGTACCTGCTGAGGCCCCAAGAGTATAGGCGGTACCAAGACTGGGGGGCCGTGGACGCTAAGGCAGGCTCATTGCGGAGGGCAGTGGACTTATACTAAAATAGGTTAACAGTACTATTTTCTCATTTTGGAACCTAATAAAGTATTTCGTCTGTATTGTTGGCAATTGCTGACTTCTGTTTTTCTTTCACCGTTTGCAGATTAATTCACCTGTAAATGCTCCCTGTTAAAGGTTGAGAAGTGAATTGGAAATCTTCTTATCAGCAAAGAATTAATTAACTTATTTTCAACTTGAAAATTTCTCTCCAGAGTCAAAGCCACCCATTATCTTACAACTTTACAAATTCTATAAAGAAGGAAGTAGGGAACATTTATTCTATTTTATGGAATGAAGTGTTGTCTGATTCTAGACACAAATAAAACCAATTGACATCTTTAAACTGAAAACAAAAGAAAAGAAAAAAGAAGTACAGGGTCCTTCTGACTCCCTTCATTACTAACTCGGGTTTACATTTGGTGGGCACCCTTCTGGAATGTTTCTCTTGTTTATATAGCTGCCTCATGAAACACATGCTTTTCTTTACAAAAATGGAATCATGCTGTACATATTAGTCTGCAACTTGCTTTTAAAATATATGAGGATACTTCAAAAATTTCATGGAAATCTTCGTATTATCTTTTAATTCTATTTTTCCACAAACTTTTTAAAGCACCCTCATAATATAATATCAGCATACATCTAGGTAAGTATCTTATTCTGTTTAATTACTAAATTGCATTCCACTGTTTACAGGTCCCCTAGATTATTTCACCATTTATCCATTGGTGACTGGGTTTTTCCAATGCTGCATTTACAAACAATGCTGCAAAGAATATCATTGCACCTATATACCCTTATCTTGACATAATTTCAAGAGCATAGAGACATAGAAATGGGATGCCTGCTTATAGTGCAAATTTATTTTTTAAGAATATCATTGCACCTATATATCCTTATCTTGACATAATTTCAAGAGCATAGAGACATAGAAATGGGATGCCTGCTTATAGTGCAAATTTATTTTTTAAGAATATCATTGCACCTATATACCCTTATCTTGACATAATTTCAAGAGCATAGAGACATAGAAGTGGGATGCCTGCTTATAGTGCAAATTTATTTTTTATTTTAATATGCTCTGCCCAATAATTAGCCACTAGAGTGCCTAGCTTCTTTGACACAGGATCTTCACCATTTATTGTGCGCCTACCATGGGCCTGCTGTTGGAAGCACTGGGGATGAGAAAACAAAACAAACAAACATACAAACAAAAGTCATGGTTCCTACCACCACAGAGAGCTACATAGAAATAATACTCAATATTATTAATACAAAATAATAGGATATAATCACCTGTTTAAGTCAAGTACTATATTGTTTTTGTTTTGGGTGTTTTTTTTTTTATGTTGGCCAAATGGGGATCCAAACCCACAACCTTGGTGTTATAAGGCTGCACTTTAACCAACTGAGCTAACTGGCCAGCCCCCTTAAATCAAGTCCTTACCAAGTACTAAATAATACAAGTATAATCGCTTTTACTAAGTACTTTTAAATTGTCCCATGATAAACTTCTAGGGGAAATAAATGGAGTAATATTTATTCACACATTTCTCATGGTATGTGTTTTTATTCCTTAACATTTGGGGTGGGAAATGTGTTTTCCTGACAGGACATACACATTTAACACTTCCTCGTACACCTTACCTTTCTGCAGTACTTTTTATTCCTGCTTCAGAACAACATCTCCCATGAATACAGAGTTTCCTGTGAATAGAAAACAACCCGTCCTTGCCACAGCAGATGACGGGTGAAGGGTTGCATTACAGGAGCAGCCACGTCCTGCCTTTGGCCCTTTGGCTGGAGGACAGGAGGCCAAGGAGGGGCTAGCTACAGGTTCTGTTCCACTTCCACCTCAGCTAGCCCTCTTCCCTTCTCCCCCCTCCATCTCCTACCTTTCTCCACCCACTGGTCTTGGGGTACAGGTGAAGTGAATTCTCCAGTGTCCCTCCTGTTCTTTGTGGGGAAATTTTAACAAAGATCCTGGGCTACAAATGCTGATTCTTGTGCTAAAAGTGCTTGAGACTCACATATAAATCTTCTAAGGAACAGAAATTCTAAAAGTAATCCAAACATTTTATAAATGACTTATTTTCTCTCTCTCTCACCCAAAATCACAGTGAACTCACAACACAACATGAAAGGGCCTTTTTCTTTTTTAGAATTCCAAAAGAGAAATGTTGAGGAACCAGGTTTCAATCACTTTTACAGTCAGTTTTGTGCCTTCATCAGTGAATCATACATCTTTAGTGAAGCGTTCTGAGAACAATAGAGATTAATGATAGCTAATGAAGGTGATAGCAGACGGGGATGAAGGTGCTTGAACAATATTGCTTCATTTAAAATGAAAATGTCATGTGACACCAGAAGAGGATGACAGTATTACAGTAAAAGCTGTATTAATGAAGAACATTATCTTGAAGGCAAAAACAATCTGTAAACTCATTCTATACACAGCTCAATCTATAAGCAGCTTGTACAATGGACAAATTAAGCCTATTATTTACAATACTTGAAAAAAAAAACTGAGACTCAGTTAAATTAAATAACACACCCAGATTCCTACAGCTAGTAAGAGGCAAGGATGAGACTCCAGCTCAGGTCTGCATAATGTCCTTAACTGCTGTGTTGGTCCTAACTGGGGGAGCTCTACGGAGGAATAATTTCTAAAATAATTCTAGGATAGGATTTGGAAGCATTATAACAAACAGATACATCCCCTCCCCTAATCTCACTATATTTTCCACATTCTTTAAATCAAGTGGTTCTCAATATTTTAGATTTCCCAGACTAATTTTCTTAAATGGGAACCAATATACGATTGTCAATTTTTATTTTGCCAAGCAAGAACATTTAAAATTACCCATCATCAGATGAGTAGATACGGAAAATGTGGTACATCTACACAATGGAATACTACTCAGCTATAAAAACGAATGAAATACTGCCATTTGCAACAACATGGATGGACCGACCTTGAGAGAATTATATTAAGTGAAACAAGTCAGGCACAGAAAGAGAAATACCACATGTTCTCACTTATTGGTGGGAGCTAAAAATTAATATATAAATTCACACACACACACACACACACACACACACACACACACACACACACACACAAACCAGGGGGGGGGGGAAGAAGATATAACAACCACAATTATTTGAAGTTGATACGACAAGCAAACAGAAAGGACATTGTTGGGGGGGGGGAGAAGGGAGGGAGGTTTTGGTGATGGGGAGCAATAATCAGCCACAATGTATATCAACAAAATAAAATTTTAAAAAATAAATAAATAAAATAAAATAAAATAAAAATAAATTAAATAAATTAAATAAATTAAAAATTTTTTAAAAGAACATTTAAAATTAAAAGCAAAAAGACAAAAATTAAAAACTAAGCACCATCATCTATTCTGACATCATTTTATAAAAGACATTTACAAATGGATATTTTAAACCCCCACCCCCCCCCCCCAAATACATAAATTCCTAACAAAGTCTGTTTCAGACCAAGAAAGAACACCAGAGAACAGTGCCTTGATATATGGTTTTTTGGTTGCTAAAAACTGGTTGAAACTGAGCAGATTTGAAAACTCTTGTTTGGGATTGCAAGTCAATGCCTTCAGGAGCCAGGGATATGATGTAAATAAGGAAATCAACCTCCCCTAAGACAACAAAGAATGATGGGGATTATGATGATCTGTGGAAAGCATGAACCAACCCAAAGCATTACAAAAAACATGTAAACACTGCACCAGCCAACAAAACATATCTCCAGATCCACAGAACTCAAAGTTGCCAATTCTCATTTCCAACCTGAAATGAGAATGAAAGCCAGAGAGAGAGCCACTGACCATGAATATCACAGTACTTCCCTGTGCATCGTCTCTCCCACCCATAAAATGACTTGGCAGGATGGAAGTGCACAGAACCTTACCATGGAGCCTGGCGAAATGAAGAAAGGAAACCCCAACAGTGACTAACATTAAATTTTCTCTCCATGCCAGAGTAATGAGACTTAGATTCATAAAATATTTTGGGCTCTAGAAAATAGGAAAAGTGATATTTCTTACACACTTCATTTTGTAGACTGTCATTTACACCAGCTATACAAATGATTAACCCTGCATGTAGCAAAGCCTTAACCTGAGCTAGTCTCATTTACTATCGCTTTTGTTTCAAACCACCTGAATATTTAGGGGATGACAAAGGGCCACTTGCTGGACTAGAGCTCTGGACAATAGTGGCTGTTCTTCATTTCTTGTTTCCCCTCAAAAGACAGTTTCCGTAAGTCATTCCAGGCAAGTTGTGTAGATTTCTGCTTCTGTGCCACAGGCGTAAGGATTCTCTGGTCTTAATTTATGTTCATCTAACACACCACAATTTGGGGCTTAGGTCTTACACACATTTGTCACTCTTAGAACTTTCTTTAGAGCATTGAAATCAAGCCACATTTTGGCCCAAGCCATTCGTTTTTCAGCTCTTTGAGAAATCTGGTTTATCCCCCCTGTTTCTTTAGCTCCAGGCTGAAAGTCTGGATAAAGTCTTCTCGCTTCTGGTCAATGGAAAAACCAAGCTCTACTTCCATTATTAAATAGACAATGTCCCACATTACTTTTTTCAAACAAATTACTTTTTTCAAATACCCGTTGTTTTGGTCCTCCAGGTGTATTCTAAATTTCAGCTGTGGCTGCATGTCATCTGAGGCAGTTGTCCCCACAAACTCTGCCTCCATGCTAGGTGTTCTCTAGTTCTATACTTCCTAAACTAGTCTGTTTATGCTGTCTGGGACTCTTTACATTCTAGTTATTCCTCATATTTTACTCTTCATCCATCAACACTCTCTCCACAGAACCCTGGACTCAGAAACAACTCTGAGCAAAATAATGATTATTTTAAATTTATTTTTTATTATTTTTATTATATAAAATTTTTAGTTAAAATGATTTTTATTCTACAGATTCTGGCTGTTTATTTTCCACTATGTAAATATAACTAATTTTGCAAACACATGCCTTTACGTAGTGGATAACAGGAAGCCAGAAAATAAGAATTAAGATCATAATAGAAAAAAAATAATAAAGTCATCATAGTGCACATAGCTGATACTTAATTCATAAAGAGGAGTACCACTTACAAAGATTTATAACTCAAAGACAAGACAAAGTGTTTCCATGGGTCAACACAGGGCTGTGAATAATTCTTTGTACATGAAAGAGGCTAGACGGATAGGTCATCTTCCACTCCAGTGCTTTTTCCAGTCCATCAAACTGTTCTCTTCCAGGCCAATAAATACTTTCTAAAGTCTTCCTAGAGTCCCAGCTTCTAGATATTTATTCCTTCCTCTCCCAACACCTTTCCGGTCATAGCTCCTTTTTGTGCTCATGCAATTAATTTCCTCTGAGTCAAAGGCTTTATATACTCTTGTTCACCAGAGAACAAAGGTCTCTGGATCCTACCAGAAATGGGTTTCTTAGGAATTTTATTTTTATTTTTTTTAAAGGATGACCGGTAAGGGGATCTTAACCTTTGACTTGGTGTTGTCAGCACCACACTCTCCCAAGTGAGCAAACCAGCCATCCCTATATAGGGATCCGAACCTCTGGCCTTGGTGTTATCAGCACCACACTCTCCCAAGTGAGCCACGGGCTGGCCCGGAATTTGATTTTTTATTTTACAATATGCTAAGAGGTAATCTGTTTTTGTGTTTTAAATATATTACTTTTTCTTATTGCCTCAAACTTACACATCTCCCTTTTAGACCTTCTTTCTGAGATTAAGCATCTTAACACTACTCTCCCTCTTGAATCACAGATTCACAGTTAGTTAAGAGAAAATATCTAATTCTCAGTCTACCTCCAGGCTTGAATGCAACAAAATCAGACCCAATGCTGAAGACCCCTGTTTGTTGTTTTGCTTTGTTTTGTTTTTTGGTTTTTTACCATACTGAAAGTTCGAAATTCTGTGAACTCCCTTGGTAAAACATTCCAATTTCTTACACCCTTTAAGGATGAAGTTCCCTCAAAGGACTGTCTCAACAATTTTAACATCCATTTAAGCCATTTCCTTTCTGTTAATAATCAGATTCTATATTGTGGCACATAAGTTATATGGTAGTTCTTACAGATTAATTTATATTTATCTTATTAAGACTTTTTTTTTTATCTTCCCCACTTTTTCCTGTTTTTCCTCAACCATTACAAATAAAAGTGTGCACTATATACGAAACGGCTGAAGCTCTACTTCTATTATTAAATAGACAATGTCCCAAATTACCTTTTTCAAACAGTCTCAATAGCATCAGCCAGTGATAGGAACCCGAATACTCCAAAGAGAATGGGACGAAAACCCACAATGAGCCCCGTGGACTATGACAGCAAAGAGAAAAAAGAGAACACAAAAACGCCCCCGCTGCCCCCCGCGGGCCCCTTTTGTGTGGTTCCTGCCAACGCAGCAGCCGTCCTGCTATATAGCCCCGCTGCGCCGCCGGCCCCGTCACCCTCGACTCGCACCGTCCGCGTCCACCAGCCATGGGGAAGGTGAGCGCCGCCAGCGCGCGGGGCCCGGGGACGGTCCCTGGCTCTCGGGGGCCGGAGACCCGGGCAGGCCTTTGAGCCCTCGCCTCGCCTTGCCTTGCAGATCACCTTCTACGAGGACCGGGGCTTCCAGGGCCGCCACTACGAGTGCAGCAGCGACCACTCCAACCTGCAGCCCTACTTCAGCCGCTGCAACTCGGTGCGCGTGGACAGCGGCTGCTGGATGCTCTACGAGCAGCCCAACTACTCGGGCGGCCAGTACTTCCTGCGGCGCGGCGAGTACCCCGACTACCAGCAGTGGATGGGCCTCAGCGACGCCGTCCGCTCCTGCCGCCTCATCCCCCACGTGAGTCCAGCTCCATAGCAGGACAGAGGCCCTGAGGACGCTGACTGGATAGTTGCAAGCAAAGGTCAAACATCTGGAGTAGTGATCACTCAGAATAAACTGAGAGTGTTTGGACAAAAGACAAGCTATAGTGGATTAGTTCCATAGAGTTTGCTCCCCACAAAAGCAAAGTGTTACCCGGATACCAATTAATCAGCAAATAGTTATTGAGTAGGAATGTGTTGGCTGCCCTGGGGGGGTGTATAAGACTGAAGTCCTGCCCTGGTATCATTTAGAATGGAGTTGTAGACAAATCACTAGTACCTAATAGAATAATTAAGTGTTAGATGATGTGGTAGTTATTAGCATGCAGTGTAATTTTTTTAAAAAGACTCTTTTCCCGTTTTGCTCCCCACTTGTATATTTTGGTTTTCCCCAACCTATACAAATAAAAGAATTTTCCCTCAGTGGAAAGCAACATAGAGCTATTTTACACATGTGCTACCTACGTTTCTTATACATGTTTTAAAACACCAGAGTTGATGAAGAATTAGTCCTTGGACTTACTGATTTTTCTTTCCCTTTTTTCCTTATTCTATTCATAGATTATTGACTGAGAATCATTGTTGTCTGAGACTTAAGATGTTTAATATTTTATATTTTTATATATAATATATTTAAATGCTTATATTTTAAATATATTTTATTTATATTTTAATATATTTAATATAATTATTTCAATATAAAAGCATTTCTTCAAAATGGCAAAAAAATAGTAATAAACTGTTCAAGGTGTGGGTTTCTTTATTGTTTGGGTACTTAGCATAGTCATCCCAGGAAATCGCTGAATATGTATAAAGAGTGAGATTTCCTCAATTCTTTCAGCCACACTTTATGATCTTGAAAAGGTACTGAATCTCTGTCCTTGGTGACAGGGAGTTAATAAACTTTAAGAATTCATTAATTTTTACCATTTATTTCAGAATGGTGTGGGCTGGTTCTCACCAAGGTGAATGCACTTATGGGTCAGAATCATTTCACGGTTGCTCTTATCTTTCTGTCTCTGGGTCTGCCAGGCTGGCTCCCACAGGATCAGACTCTACGAGCGGGAGGACTACCGAGGCCAGATGCTAGAGGTCACTGAGGACTGCTCCTCCCTGCAGGACCGCTTCCACTTCAACGAGATCCACTCTCTCAATGTGCTGGAGGGCTCCTGGGTCCTCTATGAGATGCCCAACTACCGGGGGCGACAGTACCTGCTGAGGCCAGGGGACTACAGGCGCTACCACGACTGGGGGGCCACGAACGCCAGGGTGGGCTCTTTGAGGAGAGTCATGGATTTCTACTGAAATATGTTCTCCTACATCGTTTCTCAGTCTGGAAACTAATAAAATATTTTGCGTGTTCCTGGCACTGGTTTGCTTATGTGTTTTGGGGGTTTTTTTTGGTCCTACCTTTATTTTATTATTTTGTTTACACATACACACAACACAAGTGGCAACCAAAAAGTGTGATCCATAGGTAACAAAGAAAATTCTCACAGCAGAAATACACCTCCAGATTACGCAAAACCTTACAGTTTGCAAAACACTGTCATATTACTTTATCTCATTTGATTCTCTCGCCTTTAAACAACTGGCTGCTTCAAACCAGATTATTAGAAATCTGTTCAGGTTTCAGTTTTCCTCTGAGGAGTGAGGATCTGAAAGCCAAGGTTCAGATCGTGTGAGCCACTTTTTGAATCAAGAATTCTTGGTACCATAATGGACTTCAGAAGATATTTGAATCCCCTAAAACTGCATGCAAAAGTTGAGTTCACAAATCTCTGTCAGACTCCCTTATCTCTGAGATGACCACATGACACTCTTCTGGCCATTGAAACAAACATAAGTGTGGGAATGTTGAAAGGGAGGCAGAAGAAATGGTTCTGGAAAAATTTTGCCTTTCTAATAAAATACAGCAGATGCCCCTGGTGCCACAATTCCGTCTTATTTAAGTCAATTTATACCAAGAAGTGACAAGTGTTAAGGGAAAGGCTAGGATAATTTCAGAGATGCTGGTCTTGACGTGGCCGAGCCCTGAACCAACTCCAGCAACCTTTTACCTTCAGACTTCTTGTAATGGCAATAAAACAGACCCATACTTGTTTAAGCCACCATCACTGGGTGTTCTTTAATCTGCAGTTCAACACACATTTCTAGCTGAGATAGAGCATATGTGAATCTTTCTGAGGTGACTGTTCAGAGTCTCAGAGAGATCCCTAATTGAACAATAAAAGAAAAAGTAAAGAATGGAGGGGGCGAGGATGGAAGGAAGGAGAGGAAGGGGGTAGACAGAAAGAGAGGAGGGAGAGGGAGGGGGAGAGAGAGAGAGGCCACTATAAAACAATGGAATCATAAGATGATAAGATGTTTAACATATTTTAGACCTGAAGATCATCTAACCTAGATACTTCATTTTATGTAAAGTAAACTGAGGTCCTAGTCTAATGTCACACAGTTAATAATAGAGGTGGCATCAGAATCCAGCATCACAGCTCAGAGATCATTGATTTTCCATTGCAGAATCAGGAAGTTTCCTGTCAAAGTAATGACAGAACTAGCTTTCAGATTCTTACTGTGAGGTCATTGCAAACAACCAACCAGGAATCGAATTAAATGTACTGGATAAGCCAAAGCCACATTCATTCTCTGTATATACACACAATAACACATACACAGTTATATATGCTTAAATATATAAATATACATATTACCTTATACATATGTGTGTATATATGTATAACCATATACGTATGTAATATACATGCCTGTGTGTGAGAGTATACTACGTATAAGCTTATAGGGAAGTGAGACACTACATTCACTTGTATTGGCTCTTGTCCCACTTCTTGTTTCTCCTACCTCTTGTCCAATCTTACTTGTGCTCTCATTGCTAGAACTTTAGAAACAGGAATAACTATGTATGTGCTTAGAGACTAATCTGATCATGTTATTTCCCTGATTATAAACCTCTGATGTTCCTCCACTGCCCCATAAGAAAAAATTCTAATTCCTTTGAGAACCTGGTCCCTCCCTGACTGTCCACTTCGTCTCCTGTAACATGACCTCAGTCACTCCCACATCTCTTTGCCCTTGCTCATGTCTCTTCTTCGCCTGCATTACTCTTCCCCACCTTCTCCCTGGTGAGTTGCTCATCTTTCAAAGCCAGATCAAAGTTCTCTCTAATCTCACAGACAAAATGTCCCTAAATCAGTCGGGATGCTTTAGACTGAAAGTAGCAGCAACTTCACATCAAATAGACAAGCAATTTGGAAATCTATTAGCTCACATGACAGGGAGTCCTGAGACAGCACAGGATTTAGGGATGGTTGATTCAGCAACCCAACAATATCATCAGGGCCACAGGCTTTGTCTGTCTCCCGCCATGTCTAGTATCTGCATCATCCTGAAGCCAGCATCCCAGGAAAGCGATCTACTGCACCTGGGGCCATGCACAAGAAAGGCTGGGTGAAGGAAAACACCAAGAGCAATCTCTGTCTACAGCACAATTGTGCCCAGAGCACTAATTCCCAGGCTTAAAGAGGACCTTGAACTTTACTAGGTTCTTGAGTGTAAGTTTACAGCACAATTGTGCCCAGAGCACTAATTCCCAAGATTAAAGAGGACCTTGAACTTTACTAGGTTCTTGAGTGTAAGTTTGGTGCTATAGGGAAATCAGAATGGAGTGACTAAAGGCAGAATGAGGGAAGAAGTCTAAGGAAGGAAAGGTACTAACAGGAAAAAAAAATTACGGTGTTAATTATATGAATTATCCTTTTATTCTTATTATAGAGTAAGAAGACTACAAGAAATTTAAAATAAACTGTTTTAGACACTCTTTAATTCCCTTATAATCTCTGGAATTCACTCCATTCTGGGGGGCAATTTAGATGGTACCTACTATTGGCAAACTTTTTACACTTCCTTAGAACTATGTGATAATGAGGAGTTGGAAGTCACAAGAGCAGCACAAGAAAAAATGTGAACTAACTTTTGACCCAGTGATTCCTTTTGTAGGAATCTATTCAATGAAATAAATTCTAAACATGAAAAAAATGTTATGCACTAATTATTCATTCAAATAATATTTATAATAATAAAACAAATGGAAATTACTAATTTTCCAACAGTAGAGGAATGATAAAATATGGCACATATACCTAATAAATACTTTGGTACTTTCAAAGAATGATTTATGAAGTGCTAACCTGAAGAGATGTTTGATGTAATAACGTTCACTGAAATTAAAAGATTCAAAATTTTATGTGTAGTATATTTGCCACTTAAACATTAAAGTTTTTTACTGAAATAAAACAGAATTTTAACAGTAGTTTTATTTTTTTTAATTAACTTATTATTATTATTATTTTACATTCTAAGATGTGGAGCAGTTGGGGGGAGGGGGAGAGAGGAAAGGGGAGGGAGACGGGGTGAGAGGAGGAGGAAGGAGGGAGGGGGGTGTGGTCAAGGTCCACAGCACCCCCCTCATTCCAGCAGGGGAGCCCCGGGGGCTTCCAGCAGAGTTGTCACTGAGCTGCATGCAGACTTCAGGGGGACGTGGCTGAGGCCCTTAGACCTCCCCGGGCCAGACTTGGGAGCCTGGGGGACTTCTAGTCCTTCTAGGTTTTATAGGTGTTCTTTGATGGTATTAGACCTTTACTGGTTAATATCAGAAATTTGTCTCTGATCTGTGGGTTTTTGATTTTTTCTTTCATTTCTGGGTTGGATTATTTGCTATTCCCACCACTTGAACTCTTCACTGGAACTAATTTGATGTCCTTTGGTTGCTTCTAAAATGGGGGAACTTCCTGTGGGAATCAGCACTTGAGCCCTGTGGTTGAGCTAAACTGCTGCTTTGCTGCTGATTCTCAGGGGAAGGCTTTTTGTGAAGCTCAGGTTTTAATTTTTGACCTTGTAAACACTTCCAGGTCTTATGAGGTCAAGTACACCTGGTTTATGTGGAAACTTCAGTCTAGGCCTGAATCTTTTCAGCAAACTGCACCCCCTGAAGTTCTATATTCCCGACCAGTCTCCACTGAGTGGGCCTGTGCTGATTGGAGGGCAGATTAGCTGTCCATGCTGTGCCCCAGTGTTCCCCCCAGTGAGCAAGTCTCCCCCAATCCCCTGCACTCCAAACACTTCCCATGGGACGGCCATGTTCCAGTCCCTTGTGACGATTCACAGGTCTCTGAGTGGCTCCTTTTTTCAGTGGTCTGTGGCTCCTTGCTCCTATGTGGGTCCATGGGAACACTGTTTGTGGTCTTGATGGCCTGGGGGCCACCAAGGCCCTCTTCTCCCTTGCAGCCTCCAAGCAACTTCATACAAAGGACATGGCAGCAGCTTTTGCCAGCTCTTGCTCTGTGTGCTCAGCAGGGCCAGCCTTGAAGTGGTTGGGGCTTGGAATCGTCAAGGTGATCCCTTCTTTCTCTCATTGTGGCTTCTCCTGCCTTCATGAACTCCATACGTCTCTCCTCCTCATCCCCTGAGCTCTAGTGACCCCAGCTTGGCAATCCTTGCTTTTCAATAGTTGTAAATTGGTTGATTGTGGGAGAGAGTGATGCTGGTGACTATCTACTCTGCCATCTTGATCAGAAGTCCCTAACCGTAGTTTTAAAAAGGAGGACCTATTACTGTCTGTTCTAACTTTAAAGCAAAACACTTTTATCACAAATAACATTGAGAAATACAGAAAAATTGTAAAGAAGATAATTAAAAATTAACCCTAATTCCACTCCCTGTGGTAATAAGCACAGAATAAGCACAGTTAGCATTTGGTTCATATGATTTTAGGCATATGTATTTTCTTCATTGGTTCATTATGTTTAAAATGTTTTGTAACCTGCTTTTTTAAATTCCCTTTTTCTTTTGCTTTTATATAATCTCAGACTTACATGAAATTGCCAGAATAGTACAAAGAATCCCTGTATGCCCTTTATGCAGATTCCCCAAAGGTTAACATCTTACCAGACTTGCTTCATTCTTTTCTTTCTATATATAAACACATAATTTTAAGTGTGTGAGAACCATTTGAGTTAGTTGCAAACATGATGCCTCTTTTATTTATATGTAATGAGAACATTTTTTTTAAAACCACAAAACAATGATCAAAATCAAGAAATTAATATTGATACGTTCTTCCTTTTTTCCCCTTTCTGCTCATAGAAGACTTTTTAAGTTGTGGTAAAATACACATAACATAAAATTTACCATTATGTTCATTCTTGTTCCCTTTTAATTTAAAAAAAAAGGAAAAAACTTACCATTACAATTTTAAGTGTACAGTTCAGTGGCATTAAGTACATTCACAATGTTGTGCAACCATCACCACTGTCTCCAGAACTTTTTCATCATCCCAAACTGAAACTCTGTGCCCATTAAACAATCACTCCCCACTCCCATCTGCCCCCAGCTGGAATTAGCATTCTACTTTCCATCTCTATGGCTCAGGCTATTTTAGGTACCTCTCATAAACAGAATCATACAATATTTGTCCTTCTGTGCCTGGCTTATTTCACTTAGCATAATGTTTTCAAGGTTCATCCAAGTTGTGGCATGTATCAGAATTTCATTCCTTTTTAAGGCTGAATAATATTCCATTGTGTGTATATACCACATTTTGTTCATCCATTCATCTGTGAATGGATATTTGGGTTGCTTCCATTTTACCTTAGTCCATTTGTACCACTATAATAAAATACCACAGATTGAGTAATTAAAGAACAAAAATTTCTTTCTTATAGTTCTGAAGGCTGGGAAGTCTAAGATCAAGGCATGGTCAGGTTCAGTGTCTTATGAGTGCTGCTTCTTCTTCTTCCAAGATGGTGCCTTATTGTTTTGTCCTCCAGAGATAACGACCTCTGTGTCCTCACATGGTAGAAAGCAGAGGGCAAAAAAGGACCTAGCAACTTGCATCCAGCCCTTTAATAAGGTGGCTAATCCCATCCATGAGAGTAGAGCTTTAATCACCTCCTGAAGACCCCACCTCTTAATACTGTTGCATTGGGGATTAAATTTCAACATGAATTTTGGAGGGGACACAAACATTCAAACCATAGTATACCTTTTGGCTACTGCAAACAATGCTCAATGAACATGGGTGTGCAAATATCTCTTTGAGATCCTGTTTTCAGTTCTTTTGGTTATATACCTAGACATGGGGTTGCTGGATCATATGATAATTCTATTTTTAATTATTTGAGGAAACTCATATGTTTTCCATAGTGGCTGCACCATTTCTCAATCCCACTACTGGTGCACAAGGGTTCCATTTTCTTCACATCCTCACCAACTTTTGTAATTCTCTGGGCTGTTTTGTTGTCATTGATACTAGCTATCTTAATAGGTGTGAAATGATATCTCATTTTGGTTTTGATTTGCATTTCTCTAATGGTTGTGATGTTGAGCACCTTTTCATATGCTTGTTGGTCATTTGTACATCTTCGGAGAAATATCTATTCAAGTCCTTTGTCCATTAATAGGGTTATTTTGTTGTTACTCTTGTTGTTGAGTTGTAGGAGTTCTTTATACATTCTAGATATAAATCCTTTATCAGATATATGATTTGCAAATATTTTCTCCCATTTGGTTGTTGCCTTTTCACTCTGTTGGTCATGTCCTTTGATGCACAGAGGTTTTTAATTTTGATGAGATCCAATTTATCTACTTATTTTTTATTGCCTGTGCTTTTGGTATCATATCCAAGAAATTATTGACAAATCAAATGTCAAAAAACTTTTCTCCTATGTTTCCTTCTATGAGTTTAATAGCTTTAGCTCTTATGTTTAGGTCTTTGGTCCACTTTTAGTTAATTTTTGTATATGGTATAAAGTTTCTACTTCATTCTTTTGCATGTGAATATCCAGTTTTCCCAACACCATTTATTGAAAAGACTGTCCTTTCCTCACTGAATGACCTTGGCAGTCTTGTCAAAATCATTTGACAATATATGTGAGAGTTTTTTTCCTAGTAGAGGCTCTATATCATTGGCCTATATGTCTGTCTTTATGCCAGTACCACATTGTTTTGATTACTATAGCTTTGTAATAAGTTTTCAAATCAGGAAGTGTTAGTCTTCCAAATTTGCTTTTCTTTTTCAGGACTTTTGGCTATTTGGGGTCCCCTGAGATTCCATATAAATTTTAGAATTGAGTTTCCTATATCTGCATAAAGTGTCATTGAGATTTTGATAGGGATTGCATTGATTCTGTGGATTGCTTTGAGTAGTCCTGAAATCCTAACGATGTTAAATCTTCCAATTCATGAACACAAGATTTCTTTCCATTTATTTATGTCTTCCTTAATTTCTTTCAGCAATATTTTATAGTTTTCAGGGTGTAATATTCTTGCTTTTCTTTAACTTAATGTATAGTGATTATTTTCTATATCTTTAAGTAAACTCCTTGAGAATGTGATTTGTGGTAGCTGCATAGCATCTCATCAAACAGGTGTTCCATGATTTATCTAATTAATGCTTTATTTTGGACATTTCATTCATATCTAATTTTCTATATTATAAACAATGTTCTGATAAAATACCACTGTGCATAATCTTCGTATGTGCCTTTAATTATTTTGTTTGGACAAATTCCTAGAGATGAAAATATTAGATAAAAGGAAGGAGAATTAAGAGTTTTAAATATACATTATCAGTGCTTCTTTTTGTACAAGACTATGGTTTTAATTTTTTTTCTCCTTTCTTCTGTTTTATGGCTTCCAAATTTTCTATAAAAGTTATAATTTTTAAAAGATAGAGATGTAAATGAGGCTTATTTATCTTCTGTATCAAATAAAATTTATTCAGGGAAAACCGTTTTTTAGTATTAGACTTAGCAAGAATCCAAACTAAGTACTGAGATAGGGTGCATGAAGCTGAGGACTAGCTTTTTCTAAAGTAGTGGTTCTCAACAAGGAATGATTTTGCTTCCCAGAGGGTATTTGGCAATGTCTGGAGACATTTTTGGTTGTCAATTGGAAGAATAGTGCCTAGTTGGCAGAGACCAGGAAGCTGCTAAACATCCCACAATGCATAGGACAGCCCCAACAACAGAGAATTTTTCGTCCCCAGATGTCAAAATAGTGCACCGGTTAGGAAAGCTGCTCTAAAGAGGGTGGAGCACCAGGAGCTGCTGGGCGATTGGGAGAGAAGGAGGGAAGACCTCAGCCCCTGGAGCCAGAGCCTTAACTAGAGAGTAACCAGGCAGAATCTTTGCAAGACTGTGGGATGTAAAATGTGTTATATTCGCATGTTAACTTTCATTTGTCAGCAGCTAGAACTAACTAAGCTTAGCCAGTAGTTAGCAAAAATGATAGTTAAACAGAAAGAGTACTAACCACCAGAGGATCACCTCCTGAACCCCTGTGGGAGGCAGAGTGCTACAGTGGGAGAGATTCCCTGGTCCCCAGGGAACGGACCCGAGGCCAGATGCCTAACCAGGGCTTCCTCTGGTCCAACCCCCTGTCATCTTAGGCATTAGTTATCTGACACCCCTGCTTATCAGCAGGTAAGATCATAGAGAGGTTCTCTTAGAAAGAGGAAAATCCATCCAACTTTAAAGGTCCTATGGAGGAAGTAAGTTCATTCCCACGTTCCACATTTTCACACTGAGAAAACGCTCTCTAATCTAAACGCCTCCTGCTGTAGCCCGTTCTGAGCCCAGACTTAGTCACTACCCGGCATTGTTACTCGAAAAGAGATTATTTTGAAATTTAAAAAGGTAAAACTTAACCACAATTATTAACTTGTTAAGCACTTTTGCTCGATTCCATTTTCCCAAACAGGCTTCATTTACAGGCCCAAGTGACTCCAAGTGACAGTTTTAACCAGGTCATCATTTCGAAAGCTCTGGAAAGTCTAATAGAAAACATACAATAACTCCCCTACCCCCAACCCCACAGTCATTATATAGAACAGAGACAGAGAGAAACGCCCCCGCTGCCCCCCGCGGGCCCCTTTTGTGTGGTTCCTGCCAACGCAGCAGCCGTCCTGCTATATAGCCCCGCTGCGCCGCCGGCCCCCTCACCCTCGACTCGCACCGTCCGCGTCCACCAGCCATGGGGAAGGTGAGCGCCGCCAGCGCGCGGGGCCCGGGGACGGTCCCTGGCTCTCGGGGGCCGGAGACCCGGGCAGGCCTTTGAGCCCTCGCCTCGCCTTGCCTTGCAGATCACCTTCTACGAGGACCGGGGCTTCCAGGGCCGCCACTACGAGTGCAGCAGCGACCACTCCAACCTGCAGCCCTACTTCAGCCGCTGCAACTCGGTGCGCGTGGACAGCGGCTGCTGGATGCTCTACGAGCAGCCCAACTACTCGGGCGGCCAGTACTTCCTGCGGCGCGGCGAGTACCCCGACTACCAGCAGTGGATGGGCCTCAGCGACGCCGTCCGCTCCTGCCGCCTCATCCCGCACGTGAGTCCAGCCCCGCGCGTCCCCTCTGCGCCCCGAGTCGCGTCAGTGATCCAGATGTGTCAGTCGCACCGCAGGCGACGGGAGGGGGTGGCAGCCTCCTCCCTTCTGGCTCTAACTGTATTCTCTTTTCCTTTATGAACATTTCCAAGGTTTCCTTCCACTGGAAAAGTAGGTGGCGCGATGCTTCTGACTGGACATTTCATTTTATTTTACTTTGCTAAAGTTCAATTCGCCTCTACTGGGAATCAGTTTTGCCCGGTTGAATTAGAGTGTCTATGCCACAGGCGGTGAATGAGCAGCAGATTAACGCCTGCTATCAGGCGGCTGTAGGCTAGTTCCGCACATCATTTCTCACTTTCCTCATCTGTAAAATGGGGCTTAGTAGGAGCCGTGGATTTATAGGTTTGGATGAGAATGAAAGGCGGTTGGTTACCTGGCACATGGCGAGCCACCCCCACACCTCCCCACCAAGGCACTAACTATTGTTATGAACATCAAGGGTCTCCAAGTCCTGCCTTTGATTAGGCAAAACAATGACCAATAATGAGATTCCAATAGTTCCTGCAAAGCTTCATTTGTTATGCAAATGAAGCCCCAGCAGCCTGGATTCCACAGTTAGGGATTTTCTAATAGGGAAAATGTACTATTTTTGTGAGGTTTGAAACCCCTCAGAGTAAGCCCTAGCTTGTTAGGACCCAGATTAACCTTAGGAGCCTGCAAACTTGGGTTTCCACTTTCCAGTCCTGGCTCTTCTAATGACAGACTGTAAACTCTAGACTTTAGTTTTCTCATAAAAAAAGAAAAGGCTACAATGATTGCTCTGCGTGTGCCGGGCTGTTGTGAAGACTGAGGCAACAGCCACGTGAGTCCTTTGCAAACCGTGGAGCGCTGAGCAAACGAGAGATACCTTACTAGCAGCCGTTTACACCTCACAACGAATTGCTTATGAGAATCCTTCCTGTGGAGGGTGTTGATGGGGGAAGAAGAAAAACACTGAGACATTGGTACCTGCTGGGAAGCAGCAAGCAGATGAAGGCCGAACAAGAGCTCAGGACAAGGGAGACGGGATTTGCTCAGGACAAACAGCCTAACTTTCTGTTTTTCTAGAGGTTTTACGCTCCCTTGATCTATGAGGGCCCCTTCATGATCTTGAACTTCCATTTTTGTTAATTACCTAACGCTGATTTGCAGGAGCACGTGTTAGAGCTGAGAACTGAAACCTAATCTTCATGATGGCTGTTGCTTTTCAGCGTTTTAGAGTAGCAGGGCTTCAAGCGGAAAAGAAGGGATTAAGAGATTGCCTGGGCTGGACTTTCTTCCTGAATTGCTACCAATCTGTTACTCACTTTGGGAAAAGCAATTTGACTTCCTCTCCCCCAGCCTCTTCTAATGCTATTGAGATTCAAAATAAAGTCCCAGACTTATGATAGTTTGATGGTTGGACATGATTTTTTGACTCCACGGTGGTGCAAAAATAATATGCATTCAGTAGAAACTGTGCTTGGAATTTTGAACTTTGGTATTTTCCTGGGCTAGCAATATGAGGTACAGCCCTCTCTTGTGATGCTAGGCAGAGTCAGCGAGCCGCAGCTCTCAGTCAGCCACGCGATCACGAGGGTAAACAACCAGTACTCTGCATTGCTCTGTGTTGCCAGCATTTTTTGTATACTGTGTTTTCTTTCTTCGCAACCCATCATGTCTACAAAACTCCCATTTTAGTATTTACGATATTTTCGATTATGATGAATTTACCAGGACATAACCCTATCTTAAGTCAAAGAGCATCTGTAACACTTTCTACCAGGGACACATTTGTCTTTCTGTTTTAATATCTAATTCTGTATGTCATCCAAGGAAAGCCTTCAGATTACCACAAATCTATGAAAGAGAGAAAAAAAAAAACAAATACATGAAAATTGTTACTTAGAAATTGCACTGAGCAAGGCCAGTGTATATGATTCATACAGGTTGTGGCCCCAGAAAACTCCAGGAAACACCATTCAATCATGGCCAGTGTGAACGGCGCCCTCTTGTGTTTCACAGTGTACAACCTACCCAACTATACACAGCAGCCCCGGTGTTGGCAGTCTCTTCCGTTCAATTTAGTGTTTGATATAGAAAAGATAAAGAAAGGCTCATACCCCAGGGGTGGGTGTGAATGGTTGCTACCTGAGGCCAGGTTTTCTGACTTCTCATCTGCTGAACACACTCATTTGCTTCTCATTTGCTGAACGCACAGGCCAGCTCCCACAGGATCAGGATCTACGAGCGGGAGGACTACCGAGGCCAGATGGTTGAGGTCACTGAGGACTGCTCCTCCCTGCAGGACCGCTTCCACTTCAGTGACATCCACTCCTTCAATGTGCTGGAGGGCTCCTGGGTCCTCTATGAGTTGCCCAACTACCGGGGGCGGCAGTACCTGCTGAGACCGGGGGACTACAGGCGCTACCACGACTGGGGGGCCACGAACGCCAGGGTGGGCTCTTTGAGGAGAGCTGTGGATTTCTATTGAAATGTTGTTACTCTACCACTTCCTCCATGCAGAAGTTAATAAAATATTTCCTGTGTGTTTCATGCAGTTACGTAGTCCTCTGTTCCTTCCAGCCTCCTTGGGAAAGCTCAGCAAGAGCAAAGCTAAGAACAATGTGGATTTTCTTACACGTCTTGGTGGAAAGGGCAGTGTGGGCTAGCTGTGAAGAGCACAGCCTCTGGTGCCAGAATGCCTGGCTCAAGATCCACTTACTAGCGATATACAGTGAAGCAAGTTATTTACAACAGTGCAAAGCGTGAGGTAACTGCTGTATAATAAGTATTTATAACATAAATGTTCCTGGGTTTATTGAGTATAATACATTACTCTAAGTACTATAAATTAATATAATAAACACCTATCAGTTAGTATTTTTCAAAGTATCAATAATGAGTTGAGATGACCTGCATCAAGATAGCCTGGGATACTTGTTAAAATGCAGATTCCTAGACCCCACCCCCAGGTCATTCTCATGCAAATAAAATTTGAGCACCACAGTTCTAAATCTAGTTTCTTGTAGTCCAGAATTATATCCTAAATAATGAACATCTCTGTATTAGTCTGTGTTGCTATAACAGAATTACCTGAGACTGGGTAATTTATTATGAACAGAGGTTTATTTGGCTTATGATTCTGGGACAGCTGCATCTGGCAGGGTCCTCAGGCTGCTTCTATTCATGGTGGAAAGTGGCCGGTACAAGCAGATCACATGGCAAGAGGAAGCAAGAGAGAGAGAGAAAGAGAGAGGAGGTGCCAGGGTCCTATAAACAACCAGCTCTCACTGGAACTAATAGAGCAAGAACTCACTCATTACTCCCCCCACCTAGGGAGAGCACTAATCCATTCATGAGGGATCCACCCCCATGACTCAATCAGTTTCCAACACTGCCACATCAGGGATCAAATTTCCACGTGAATTTAGGAGGGGACAACACATCCAAACTCCATCAACCTCCATTTTAGACACTGTGCTTTGCACTGGGAAATGGGGTCCACGCCCCCAAGAGCTCACAGTCTAGTAGGGGAGCAGTAGATCAAGAAAATTTTTAAAATAATTATCCCCTTGGCGTAGTAGAAATATGTATATCTAAAGGGCTATGGGAGCATCCAGGAAAAAGTTCAAGACACTTATCAGAGTGTTTCAAGATGCTCCAAATGCAACTTCACCCATCATGAGAAAGGACTTTGAATGTTCCCAGTATCATACTGAGAACTGCGAGCAAGTATCAAAGATACAGATTCAAAATTAGTCTAGTAAAATTTCTAATAGAATGCTAAGAAAACAATAGTGATACAGAATCTTCACACCAACATGACAGGCAATATAACAGAGGGATTGGAATTCGAAAATAGGATTGGAGTTAGACTGCTTGGGTTCAAATCTCAACTGTATCTATATCTTATACTAACCAGGCAAGAGTCTCAGGTCAGGTTTCCCCAGACACAGATCATGAAGCAAGGATTCAGGAAGAGGTGATTTACTGGGGAAGTGCTCCTGGCAGAAAAGGGGAGGGAGCTGGGAAGCAGGACGGGGAAAAGGAAGAAGCCAGCTCAGCCTAATCATAGGAGAGCCCCAGAGCATAAAGCCCACTTCAGTCTTTCCCACCTTGAGGCAAACGGTCTGGGTGCTTGTGTTCTCACGTCAGTCCCCTTCGGTATTGGCCATGGGAGAAGGGGGACACAAAACTCTGAGAGCCTTTCAGTTCTCCCTACTGGTGAGGGGCCATCTGCAGAAGGTTGCAGGGCCAGCATTAGCAACAAAACCTACAGAAGCTGGGGTCTGAGCCCTCAGAGTGGGTCTGGACACACAGTCAGTATAATAGGGATAATAAAAAAGGGTCTGCCTTATAGGATGTGAGGTTAAAATAATATCATGACCTTAAACACTTAGCATAGTGCCTGGCCCATCGTAAGTCTGCTATTACTACTCTTAGATTCTGTGGATTTGGGAGAGATGGGTATAAAAGTGGTGAAAATGTCATGAACTAATCTTGTCCCACAGGAAAGAAGGCATGGTACATCCAAGGGAAACACTGAATAACTTAAGTTGCCTGAAGCATTAGGGACCCAGAGGGGAGAAGTAAGACAGAAGGTAGTAAGATGGTTAAGGCCATATCTCTAAAGGAAATGGCATTACTGATCAGATCCTGATTGAGACAGAAGTGATGCCATTAGAAGGCTCACAATGGACATATAGAACCTAAGCTCCAAAGGGGGGGGGGGGAATTAAAAGATACGAAAAACAGAAGGAAAACAATGGAACAAGCAAAACCACTTCAAATCCACATAAGCAAAACCAGTAAAGGAGAAGCATTTGTACAAAACGTTAACACTGCTGCTTCCTCTACAAATGCTGCAAACACACTCTCCTACAGTTGCAGCAAGTGGGCCACAAGCACCTGTGAACTTGAAGAGGCTGTTGTATAAGAATCAACACAAGCTATTTAAAACCCTTCTGTTCTCACCGCCACTTGTCTCATTCCCTTTCATCTGAACTATCCTGATAACTTCTTAACTTGGTTACCTGCACCCAGGCCCTTTTAGCTTTCTTTAAAGAACAAAATTGGTTTTGTTTTTGTTTTTTTCTCTGAAAGCAAAATTGGAATATTGCCTTCAGTATTTTTAATACGGGTTGTTCCTGTCACTATTAACTGCTAAGATTATTTGAAGAAACTAAAATAAAAAGAAAGAGGAAGAGGCAAAGAAGAAAACAGAGAGACCAGCTAGCAAGTCATTCATTTGGGCAAGAGGGGATGGGGGCTTAGGGCAGGGTTCTGGCACAGATGGAAGTAAGAAGGGGTCATATTTTGAATATATTTGGAAGGGAGAGCCAACAAAAAATTTTGGTGGATTAAATGTGGGTATGAGAGAGAGGTTTGGTGTGAGCAACTAGAAGGATGGAGTTGAATTCAACCCAAACAGGAGGAACTACAGGGGGGAGCAGGTTTGGGGAGGAAAAGTGGGTGTCTCACTTTGGACAAGGAGAGTTTGAGATGCCCATGAACATCCCAGTGGATTTGTTCATCAGACAATTGGTCATACTAGCCTAGAGTTCAAGAAAGGTGTGAGCTGAAAATGTATGTTTTTGAGTCATCAGGCTGTAGGGAGATGGTATTTAAAGTCCTAAGTTTGAATAGGAGCCCCAAGAGAATGTGTGTAAGTGGACAAGACCCTGGGGCAACCCAGCTTTAAGGGCACGAGGCAAAGATTGTATGGGTCAGGGAGGGCTAGCTGCTGTAACAAATGATGCCAAAAGTTCAGTGGCTTAACACAATCAAATTTATCTTTCATTAAAAAAAATAAAATTAATTTTTTAAAACTTAAGAGTTTGCGTGTGTGTGTTGTGTGTGTTTTGTTTTTTTTAATGATAATGACTTTTTAGCCAATTCTTCAGACAAGATAAGTCTGGGGACATTGATGTCAGCAAGAATGATGCTGAGACCATTAGAGAAGTGGAATCAAATGGTTGTTTTATATCATTTTTTATTTTTTGCCCATTGTACTTTTACTGGAGCCACTCAACTCCTGGCTCAGCTCGCTAAAATGTGATACCGGGTACAGGTCCAGCTGCCTGCACCTTTCCAAAAGCAAACCACTCAGAAGTCAAATGTTGGTGAAAATGGAAGTGACCTGAGGAGAGATGTTGGGCTAACCATCTCTCTGGAAAGGCCAGACTACAGCCATCTCCCAGACTCAGATTTACTAAGGGGGATTTTTAAAGAGGGGGCTGAGGAAATGGAAGGTGGGAAAGGAAAAGCAGGAGAGAGGGGGATGTGAGCCGTGGGGGCTCTGTGCAAGAAGCCAGGGGAAAGGTCTCGCCAAGGCTCTGTCTGGTTTTTGCTCCCATCCTGGCTGTTATCTCATGGTCCTGCTGGAGGGGTAGAATCAACACAGCTTTATTGATGTCTACTTGGTTTCTCAGGGTCTGGATAGTATGTGTCTCCTGGCAAGTCTGCAGCTCCAGGCTGACTGGAAAACAGCTTTACATTTATGTAAATAATGTCATCTTGCCCCATAACCAAGGCTCAAAATATCAAATAACCATGGGAAAAGAGGGAACCCAGAGAAACGCATGCCAAGAAAAAAACTGTGTCTAAAATCTTTTAGAGCCCATGCAGTTTTAGGTCCCAACATGGCTTCAGTACTGCTCAGTCCAACCATACTAGAAAGTCCTACCTACCAATTCATCAAGAAAATTTTGAAAACTGTAATGAGTACTAAAAAAATATCATGATGCCTATGCACCCATATTTAGAATTTTTAAGAGAGACTTTGAAGCTTTTGGAAGTAGAGGGACAAAGGCCAAGTGCACAATCACCTCCCTAGGTTAAGTTAGGACAGCTTTTCCCAAGTGCACAGGCCACAAGAATCAGCTGGGCACTTTTTAACACACAGATACCCAGACTTTGTGAATCAGAAATCTCCAGGGAGTGCCCCATACATCGGTGTGGTTAACAAGCTCCCCTGGTAAAGGCTGTGATACGGAACATTGAGGACCCACTGAATGAAAACCTTTCCTTCCCAAGTGTGGTCTGCAAGCACCGCGTGTGCCATGGAAGCTTGCTAAAAATGCAGACTCTCAGGCCTCACCAAAGACCTGCTGAATCAGAATCTTCATTTTAACAAGATCCGCATATGATCTGTATATACAGACAAGTTCGAGAAGCGCTAGGCTAAAGAGTGCCAGTATCTCCTAAATCCAATAAAGTGTAGGTCTTTGATTCTCACGTCTGGCTGTACATTAGAATCATCCACGGAGCTTTTTAGAATGCTGATGCCCGGGCCCCAGTCAGGCATTATTTCTGAATTAATTACACAGTTTTCAAATAATTTCTCCAATTTAAACTTTGCTGACTTATGCATACTATTTTGCTTATTTATTTCAGGACTCCAAATACCCCTAATATTTAATCATGATGAAGCTTGATGAAGCTTGAAAACAAAATTTGGATTTAGAGCAAAGATGTGACTCCCTACTTCTTTTCAAATCAAACTAACCACCAGGCACAGGCAGAGCAGTTATCTGCTCTCAGGTGCCCTTCCCAAGGGCAGGGCCTGGCCTGATGGAAGAGTCAGGCAGCACCAGCAGAGAGAGCCATGGAGAGACTCAGTGACAAGGGGCAATGATCCATTCCAAGCTGGACTTTTTTTACTGATTAGATTAGCTAAACCACCAAGTTCTGCCAATTTAAATGCCACAGAGAGAGAGAAAGAGAGACTCTCCAAAAAAAAATTACATTTATTTGGGAACGGGGCATTGCAATGGGAATACATGTGCCATAGGAAGCTATGTGCGTATTCAGGGAGGTAAAGGAAGACAAAGGGTTATAAAGGAAAAATGAAGGGGATCACATAATTGTTTCAAGGTAGTCATCTTTGGCCACAAGCATCAATAACAAGGGTGGTGGTGCCCAGTCTGAGGGTGGATGAGCAGTTGCTGGGCAGATATCCTCCCAGAAGTATTTTTTTGTGTAAGGTGGTGATGGCCCTTGTACTGTAAGGAAAAATGCTGAAATAACATTCTCATAAGCCTGCTTTGTTCTTGAAGTAATATCCTGTCCTTGAAACTATGTTTGCTTGCTCCACTAGTCTGGCTGTTAATCACTGCTTGTATTTTTGGCTTTTGTAACAACAGCTCGCTTTTCTGCACAGACTGCTAGCCTACTGAATGCTGAGAAAAAGAAAAAAAAATGTGTAAAAGCCCAAGAAGAGTCTGCTTATAAAAACTGTGTGATATCTGAGCTCGGGGTCCAGATTTTTTAGGCTTTAGTCTGTCTGGACCCACTAGCATAATAAACTCCTGACTCTCCAACCTTCCGAGTGATGGTCGCTTCTTGCCGAGTCCGTTTCCACAACAGTACAAGGCTGAGGTTTCTGCAGTCTTTTGTGATAGTTCTTGTGATCAGGCATTCGTGCACGAGAACTCTCCCTTCATGGCCTTCTCCACTCTGTCAGGTTTTTGTTTTGTTTTGTTTTTTGTTTTTTTAACACAAGTGACTTCATTTTGATTCTGACAACTTTCATAGGGCTAAGGAGATGTTTACCTTGCTTAGGAACAAGAACTTTAGAATATGAAGTCTTTAGAACCCCTTTATGCTGAAAGTCACTATCAGTGGAATTTATTATTAAGAAGCCAGTTTTCCATTCACATATTATGAATCCCTCTTTATTTTTGTACTCTGCTTCTCCTATCTTTCTTTATTACTGATATATGCGTCCTCTGTTTTGTTTTGTTTTCTCTTTCTTTTCTTCTTTTTTATTTTTGAGTAAAAAGTTAGACGCCTTCTGTGCCACACAGAGACTAAATGGATAAAAATTTTGTAAGTGCCAAGTGTTCAAAGTAGCTTTCTTTTCTTCCATTTAGATGACGACGCCTTTTCGTAATTTGGATAACAGCTCCACCTGGTGTTCACCAGAAGGAAAGCAAGTATGGTTTAAAGTCTTTTCCAAAATCACAAATGGCAAGGGGAGATTGTTTTGCACCTTTTAAATATACTGTCCTATGCAGCATGTGCAGGGTAAGCTTAGCATTTAGCCAGGGTGGTTATTAAGCAAATATAAGTCTAATTTTTTTTTTTAAGTGTTTGAGATCTTTGAGACACATCATAAGGATTCTTAAGAGGACGTGGAGAGAGTATGACAACTGATCTTGTGTTCACCAGAGCAGGCGTGGCCCTTTCGAGTGGGGAATGCAGCATTTGCATTGTGCATTTTAATAGAGCTCTATGTCTTCTTCGTCCATCTGTCAACATCTGACAGATCCACATCGAATTTACAAAACAGAGTTCACAAGTAAAATAGATCCCACATTTTTGTTCATATACTTTCTCCACTTCACCTTCAATCTCATCCCCATTTGCTAATGATTTCTCTCAACCAACTCTTTCTATATCCTTTGGGTTTTTTTGAACCATTATATATGAGAAGGGTTTTTTACTTGTCTTGATTAATCTTCTTTAGAAAAAAAAGATGATACCTATTCCAAATCTTGTTGGCTGACTTCCTCTGTTCTTCTGTCCCTCTCTCAGTAGCTACAGACATGATAGAATATCCTCATTCTGCTCATCTCGAGACATCTCACATCAATCTAAGCATATTCAGAGATGATGAACAGTGTGCAGTGTCGTTCCTCTACTGCCCTCCTTGCATTTGAAAGCCACAACTGTGACTCTAAATTAACACCCAAGCTATGCATTTTCAGGCTGCTTTGCAGTAGTTCCCTCAAGTGATGTTTTCCTTTCTGCCTGAACCTTCCTACTCCCAGCTTATGCTGTTCTGGAAGGTGGGAACTGAGAACTGTTGATGTAGCTCACAAATATGAGTACAGTTCGTGTCCTTACACCCTTTTGGCTTTGTTAAGCATTCCCGAAAACCCCTATTACATGTACCACATGGAAGGGAAACACTGCAAATAAAATAAACCCAGATCCCAAAGCATATGTGCATCTACCAGACTCTGGCTTTGAAACTTACCCTCTCCTGATCCCTCTGACTTCGTGGCCACCTGCCTCACTCTCTCAGGGTCCTTGCTGGGAAAATAAGATAAACCCTATCTTACCTCATCATTTTTTCTTTCCGTGATATTAACCTAGTCCAGTCTCAGCTAAGTCTCCCCACCAGGCTCTGTACCTGACACAACTCCATTCCCCCATGTCTCAGACTGTTCTCCATGGCTTCCTCATCCCACAGATCACTTTTTCCACCTGATTTGTAAAGCTCTTTTGTTATTCACAACTCTTCCTCTTTAACATTTATCTAGTCAGACTTTATTTAAAATTTTCTATTCCTCCCTCATTCACCATTATAAACCTCCATTCAAGGACTCATAATACACAATTTTGCATTTAAAAAGCAGCAGCAACAACAAAAAACTCAACAAACTCCTATAAATGATCATCAAAACTTTTTAAATACTTTAGTTGTCACAGTTACAGTTTACCATAATCATCCAGCTGGTTTTTTGCTGGGGAATTGCTCCTGAATTCTCAAGAGTTTAATGAATGAGACCTAGTTTTCAACGTCAAACTTGAATCCTAACTTTATCACGCACTAGTTGTGAAACATCAGGGAAGCTACTTAACATCTCTAAGCTGCAGTTTTTTCATTTGCCTAGTGGGGATAATAACAGAAACTACCTCATGGGGTTTTATGAGATGTAAACAATAACACATAATACTGTAAAATGCCTGGCATATAGTAACTCATGAAATGTTAGCTATTAATGTTACATTTTATTATCTTTTTTGTTGTCCTAGGTATTGTATTTTGTTCATGTGGATTTTTAAGAATTATCACGTGGTCCAAAGTTTAAGGAAGAATGTCTTAGTTATGAGGCAGTTTGGCTTAAATTAATGTAATTATAAGTGTATTTACAGATCTGCAGTACCTAAAATTCAGAAAATAAATCTACTGTTCTTCAAACTGGTCAAACAAATTGTTCAGTTCTAGGCAATACATTGTAAAGAGATCATTACTAACATGTCATATTTTCTAAAGAGGACACCAGAATTGTGAAGCGTCTAAAAACTATCTCCTGTGAATAGCTAAAGAAACTGATTGTTGGAACTGGAGAAGAAAAAGTTAGTATTTTAAGATACTTAAAAGTCTACCATGTGAAAAAGAGCCTAGACTAATCTTCTGTTTGAGCCTCGTACAGAATTGCTATCAATGGCTGTAACTTATGGGAGGGCTAACATGGGTTCAACATAAAGAAAGACTCTAAGGTAGCTGGAAGTGTGGAGCCATGTAATGGCCTGCCCTTCACAGTAGCAAACATCCTGTTCAATGAGGTGCTTAGACAATCACGAATAAGAGAGGATTTCTGTGTGGGTAGGAAGTGCCTAACTCAGGTCTCTTCTTACACATGGGAGTTTGTTTACGTGACTCTAAGGAGATGTATTAGACTCTTTCGGTTGCAAGTGACAGATCCTTAACTCAAAACAGGTTCAACTGAAACAGAGTTAATTGACTCAGAACCAGGAAGTCATAGCATTTGTCATGCAGAGGTGGATTCAAGGGTTCAATGACACGCTTTCCTCTGTGTGGGCTTCATCCTTAAACAGCCTTTCCCCATGAGATAGATAGTCCACAGAAACTCCAGTATTACTGGGTGGCTACAGTTCAAAATCCCTGTCTCTCTCCCTAAACATCTGGATCAGGTCTCTCAAAAGGATGCCTATTGGTCTTGCTGGGGTGAGAGGCCACCTCCAAACCATTCATAAGTATGCCTTGAGGACAACATATGCCAGTTGGCAGCCTTGGTCACATGCCAGCCACTGTGTTGGGGAGATGGGACCTTGTAATTACTAGCCCACCTATGGAGGAGCCATTCTTAGAGAGGAGAGATGATGGGCTGACAAAAAGTAACAGATATCTACTGCAAGAGGACTCCTGAATAGGCAGATGAGACAACCATGCCTCCAAGTTCTCTGGGTGACCCCAAGAAAGCCATTTCTTCTGCAGGGTATTGTCTATCTACATATATGGACAATACTTTGTTTTCCCTTCTACAAACATTTTCCTTTATAGGTTCACATTTTCCTCCTACAAGTGGTTTATAAGGACAGATGATTATAATCACCAAAGTAATCTAAAAATGATTTCTTTCTAGGAATAAGCATTGGTAAGGAGGAACCAGGTGGGTTTAATCAGGTGCAAATAAACCACAAATAGAAAGGGCTCAATTCATAGAGTGCCTAGAGACCTGCCACTCTCTCCCTGCAGAATACCTTGTTTCTGAAATGGAATAGATAGTTTTCTAAGATTTTAAAAAATGCCTTTCAAATAGGAAGGTTTTGTGTACAAAGAACACCTCTTCACAGTAGCATATGCTTAAAATATCAATAAGTACCTAAATTTCAACTCTTTTGTAGGTATACCCCCCAAATCGAAATACGTTTCTGCTCTGCCCACTATCTCAGTGGTTTTTAAGATTTATTAAGTAGCCACAATATCAATGATGTTGATGTTATTGATAATATCAGTTGATCTAGGAAAGGTTTTGAGGTTTGATGATTTCAGGAAAACTATCACTGTTTCAAATTCCCATAGTAGACACTGTTTAATACAAATGTGCTAATTGACTAGTGAGGAAGTGGATCTATATTTGTTGATATGGAAATCTGTTTATGATATTTTAAGTAAAATAACACTTGTCAAAAGAGCATGTAAAGTATGATCCCATTGTGTGTGTGTGTGTGTGCAGGAGATAATCTGGAAAAACCAGGACAAAAATGTTAATAATGATACTTATTTCTAAGTTGTGGGATTCAAGATGATGTAAGTTTTTGTTTAGCTACTCTCTAATTTTTCTACAATAAGTATTTATTAATTATATGATGAAAATAATGCTGAAAGAAAATAAATAAAACAAAACTTTACTTTTTTGTCTCTAAACCAAATGTCTTCATTGTGAATGGATGGAGGTCAGGGGACCAATTTGACTTAATATGCAGTTGAAGGTTATTCAGGCTTGCTATATACCAAATATTGTTCTAGACCTCAGAAAATAAATATCATACAGACATTGGCATTGACACTGAAGAAAGACAGTCATTCACAAAAAGTGACTTATAATAGAAAAAGAAAAATGTCCTGTGAGAGTTTAACACACTCCTGTGGGAGCAAGTGAAGGGAAACACCAGAGGTGGTAATTAAAGTATTTAAGAACCATCAGGGGAAAAGCACAGCCCAAACAGTACAGACGCCAGCTGTGGGGTCCTGAGGCTGAATCGGGATCCCAAGGGAGTGACTTGGGTGGGACTCAAGGCTCAGGACAAAGGCAACCAGCATGGAAGCATTTCAATATTTTTACAACCAGTTCAGCAAGGAGGTGTGCCTGGAGCTGCACCTTGAAAATTTAGTACAAGGAGTGGTTGTGAGGGGAGAAAATTCCAGGTGGAGGAAGGGCTGGTCTAAAGGCATGCGGGGAGATGTCCTGCCTAGTTTTCCAGTGTGCGCAGTACAGTTCGGAAGGACATAGCTCCTTGTTAACTGCTTGAACCAGCCTCACTGTCTGCCCCCACACCCTTGCTCTGGTAGGAGATCCCTGTGGGGCTTGCAGTTTTTCCTTCTGGTCACCGGAAAGGAAAAAGCAGCCCCTGACAGCTCGTAGCAGGCAGCTGGCCTGGTGCTCATAGCTAGGTTGCCATATCTTCCCATTGAACAAAACAATTTTATGGAACACCATCGTCAGACGAGGTTATTCTATGACTGTGATGGAGCAAGAGGAAGACAAGGTCACTTTGTTAACCATGTCTGAACACCAAAAGCAAGAACACTGTGCAAATGACAAAAATGACCCAATATCCCCCCGTCCCAGCTAACTAATGAGTAACTTCTGTTTTATTCCCATTCAGCTTTAGCCCCACTCCATTCCTCCCACCTCCCAGATAAAAATATTTAGATACCCTGTCATAGAATTGGGCCCACTTTCTGGCCCTCCCCCAAATCACCTAACACAAAACCAAATTCTATAACAGCTCCTCCTAGCATCTTCTCATTGAGATGCCCTAAGCTTCCCCCTGGTGTGCAGCCTCTCACTGCAACAGGTAACAATAAACTCAACTTTGTTCGACAGTAGGTGTGGTCCTGGTCTTTGGCTGGTGGGCATCGATAATCACTATGTTGTCAGAGCTGGCACTGACCCTCACAGTGAGCATTAGAACTTTGGGAACCTCATTCTTACTTAAAGATAATATTTATTGAGAAAAGGACAGATGGTAAAAGGGTGGGAAGAAGGAAGGAATGAAAATGGAGTGCCTGGGACAAAGAGGTATTGACACTTCTCCGAGGGTATCTTTTTGCATAACTCTGACTCTTAGAACCACAGTAATGTTTCACATACCAAAAAATAAACCAACCGTTGAAATCAATTAAGCTGTGGGGGAAACCCAAAGTGGAATACAAACACTAACAAATGAACCTAAGTAAACTACAAATGAATATCACAATATGCAGAAGGAGATGGAGAAGAAAAGAACGATGGCAAATAGCATGTTGACTGCAGAATGTAAAGCAGAAGACAAAAACTGTCTGTCAACGCTGGATCTATTTAATAAAAATATTCCTCACAAGGATATGAGTTACCAGTTCTGAATCTACTGAATTGAAAAAATTAGGTTAATGGATCATAGGTAACAAGAAAGAAGTTATAAACAAGGAAAGGGGGAAGGCTAAAATGAACCCTGTAGTATTAGACTGTATTAATCGGAAGTGTTAACATAAATCATGATTTTTAAGACAGATATAGATAGATGTAAATATGTGTTTTAACATGACTTACACATGTATATATTTTAATAGCTTTGTCTGCGGAAAGGGCATAAAAGCAATGACACCCAAAGAAATAAGAACATACCCAGCACCTAGACCTTGCTCTCTAAAAACTATTCTTCAGTAAAAGGAACCAGGGCTCCTAGGAGAAGTGGTTCATTCCGTGGCTGGAGCAGACAAAGTGCATGAATCTAGAACACCTCGTGGTGCCAGAGAGTAAGAAAATGCTATTTTTAAAATCAAGGTGGGGGTCAGGGAGCAGACACAGGAGCCAACCTGACGGTGCTCCTCATGACGAAAATGCAAACCATTCAAACTGCTTGTATTTCAGCTTGTGGGGCTAGTGAGCTCCAGGGCTAGTGAGGATTCATGGCAACTGCTACCCTTCAGGAGCTTTATAAAATGGTGACATTGTGGGAAGGGGCCTGGTCCCTACCCCTTTCCTCCTTGGAGCTATTGATTTTAACATGTCTATTAGCTCACACAAATAAAAAATTCCCCATGAGGCATAATACACATCATTATAATTTTAGAGATAAAACCTAATCGGCACTATTCACATAACTCTCCGCTGAGGTTTTCTTAAACAGGGAAGCACTGAAAATTCTTTAAGCATCTACAGTCTCTTTCCAGATATGTAAAGCTGGCTTGCTGGTGTTGTGTAATATAACCCACACAACAGGGAGCAATGACAGAGCAGCTGCTGAAAGGACAGCCACTTCGGAAGGCTATCCTGCTGCTTTCACAGGGGTTCTTTCTGCCATGCAGCCAATAACACTAATTGACAACACTTATAGACTGTTTCCAGTGTGTCAGGCACTGTGCCAATCACTTCCTGTCCATGTGATTGTCCAGTTCTTTCATGGCAATCCTATGAGACAGCTACTAGAAGCATCCACATTTAACAAGGATACAAGTTGGTAAGTTAAAGGATTAATCCAGTCCCACATACAAATAGAAGGACCAGAACCAGAATTTGAAGACAGATTTCCCTGACTCCACAGTCACCACATTTCACCATGTTATGCTGCCTCTGTACAGATAAGGAGATACATGGACATAGGAATATGGGGGTGGCGTGTCACAAAGAGACATGGATATTATTTCCTGGGACGTGGTATTTCTAGTAGTAGTTTACTCAGTAATGGAGGTAGTAGGAGTGATGAACATAGACCTCAGGAACTTGACCAGCTGCCGGGGACCCACACCTACTTGATGGCCGCTCAAGTCTGGGCTGCTGTCCCAGCCAGGAACTTTAGGCAAGAAGTTGAGGCCAGTGAAGCAAAATGCCATTCCCATCAGAGGGACAGGCAGTGGTGGGCAGAAGTAGCCTGATGTCCAGACAAGAATCTGGGATTTTGTTCACTTCTATTGCTTCTGACAACACTGACTATAACATATATTGGCAGTAAGAACCCCCACACCCGAATGGTCAAGGTTTCTAACATCTTGACCAGCAGACTTTCTCTTTGGCTTAATGATTTGGGGGGCAAAGCCTGCAGTTAACAGGTGTTGCTGGTAGCTGGGTGGACTTGAGCAGGTAGGGACTAAGAAGGGCACTACGACAGCCAGACTTAGTATGGGGTGAGACACAGGTTAAGAAACGCTATGACAGCCACACATTCATTCAACCCATCATTCAACAAAGGTTAATTGAACATCTTTTAAGTCCCAGGTCTGAACACTGCTGAGTTAAGAGGTGATAAAACAAAGTTACTGCCATTTAGGAGAAAGGGGAAGGAACTCACATTGATTGAGCCTTTACTCTGTGCCAGTCACTACATCAGGTTCTGGGAATGCAAAGAGGAGTAAGAGAGGACCTTTCCCTTTAGGAGCTCAGAGGCTAGCACAGGAGCCAGACCCACAGTTAGCTTAGTAAGGTAACACATGGTTAACCGTGTAGGCACCAAGGATGTGAAGGGCTGCAGGGCCACAGAGCAGGAAATACGTGAATTCAGCCCTGGTTAGTAAGGAGAAGTCCAGAGGAGGATTTCTATCTCCCGAAGAGATGGCATTTGAGATAGACTTTAAAATCTGAGCAGGAATTTAATAATTGAGAAAGTAGAAGGGCATGGTTGGCACCCAAACAGCATGAGACAGGGCACAGTGTGTAGCAGACAGTGTGGAACCCAGCATGGTGGGAGCACAGGATACAAGAGATGGGAGGAGGGGAAAGGCAGAGAAGACAGTAGAAAGGTGGAGTAGAGCAGTGTTAGAAGTAGTTTCAGGTAATAGGGAACAATGGAAGGCTTTCAGCAGGCTTGATGCAATTGAATCTGTGTCTCTGAAGACAAAGAACAAATGGGAGGAAGGACAGAAGCAGGAAATCCAGGGAGCCACAAGAGAGTTTGCAGAGAACTGAGCAACTCTGGGTGGACGTGCCCCATCAAAAGGGGCATAGCCCCAGCCTCACATCCTGGCGAAATGAGGGACCAGGGTGGCCAGATCTTCTCACTTTTCATGAAAATCTAGAACTGTACATTTGGGTATTAACTATCCACCCCCACCTTGATTTTTAATATAGCTCAAACATTTTTAAATCACCACACAGGGCAATCAAAACATCCTCAGTTAAATTCCTGCACAATTAGGAATAAAGGAGGGATTTGTAAATCCAGAAAGTATCCTGGAGTCAGACTGACCTGGGTTTGAATTCTGGTTTCCCCGCTAAACATCCAGGAGGCTGGGGGAAAGTTAAATAAATAGCTTCTCTGAGCCTCATTGTACCAGAGGGTTGACATGGCTGCCATACAGATCAATTAAATAATGCACGTTAAGCATTTAGCACAGGACCTGGCATATAATAAGCACTCAATACATGAAGCTTCTGTTGCTGTTATTGTTACACCTATTGTATTATGTTGTGTGTTATATGTTGTACTATTGTCTAGTCAATGAGTTATTCTCCATTTCATAAGTTAGAATTGAATTTCTATTTAGATTCAAAGCAACACAAATAACCACTACAACCTTAAAAGAAAAATTCATTTCCCTAGTTTTAGTAATAAGAAAAGCAAGAAAAAATGTAGGGCATTATTTATCCTGTCTTTGGAAAACAAACCAGAGTGTACGCACCTGAAATTCAGTGGGTCTTTCTCCCAAGAATCTGTGCTAATTGCATTTTTAAATGAGCTTCATCTTTTCTCTCACTTCTTTTGAAGTCTTACAAATAAGTTTTTAACTTAACAAAATATTTTCCAGCTTACATTTTTAACAATAATGGAGTTTTGTAGCCATTTTCAATAGCACAACCTAAACAGAATTATAGATGAAGTTGACTGCTTAAAGAGGGACCCCAAATGAACAAACACCTTTTGTCTGAAGATAAGTGCTCAATGCTTTACACTTAATCCCCAAACACTTTAGATCCAACTTGGCTTAGACAGCATTCAGTAGCAAACAAGCAGCAGCTGTCATGTGTGACCTACATGTGGGTTTCATTTCTTTCTTCCAGCAAAATAGGAAAGGGGAGATTAGCCTCTGTGGGGTTAGAGTACAGATAACTCTAAACTGAGATCACTGTTATAATGTACTGGGCAGGACTCTTTCCATTATAAGTGACTAAAAACTAACTCACACAAGCTTAAGCAAAAGGAGAAGTTACTGCTCCACATAATCTAAGAGCTACAAGCATGTGCATGCAGGACTTCAAATGAGATAAGCAGGAGTTGTTCTCTGGAGCCCTCAGCCTTCCCCAGCTCTGCCTTCCTCTATCTTGGCTTTACTCTCAAGCACGGTTTTTCCACACAGTGGCTGTGCTGGTTAATTTTAGGTGTCAGCTTGACTGGGTGAAGGGATACCTAGATAACTGGTAAAGCATAGTTTCTGGGTATGTCTGTGACAGTGTTTCCAGAAGAAATTGGCATTTGAATCAACAGACTAAGGAAGATCTATTCTTATCCAATGTGGGTAGGCACCATCCAATCAGTTGAAGGCCCGAATAGAACAGAAAGGCAGAGAAAGAGCAAATTTGTTCTCTCTTCTGGAGCTGGGACACCCATTTTCTCCTGCTCTTGGACATCAGAACTCCAGGATCTTCAGCCTTCAGACTCTGGGACTTATACCAGTGGCCCCCTAGGTTCTCAGGCCTTTTGGCATGGACTGAGAGTTACACTATTGACTCCCCAGATTCTTAGGCCCTCGGACTTAGACTGAGCCACACTACTGCTTCCCTGATTCTCCAGCTTGCAGACGGCCTATCATGGGACTCCACAGCCTCCATGATTGTGTGAGCCAATGCCCCTAAGAAATCCTCTCTCCTAGCTCTCTCTCGTTCTCTGTCTCTCTTTCTTCCTCCCTCAACCCCCTCTCCTATTGGTCTGTTTCTCTGGAGCACTCTGACTAATCCAGTGGTTCTCAAAAGTTCAAGGCTTACAACATCCTGTAAAACAGAATCAAAATGGAGAGCTCTAGCAAAGTCTTGGCATTGAGTCTCATTTGCCTGGGTTGAGTTAATTTCTCTTTTCCACTGCCAGTCACTGTGGCCAGTAGAACAGAATATTCTAAATGGCTGAAGATGAAGCCTGAGCTAAACCCTGGAGTTGTGGGATAGTCAATCAGAACTAAGCCACATAGAATGCAAATTGAGAAAGAGCTGTTCACCTAAGAAAAAGAGGGGCACTAGAAAGTAGAATGGATTCCAAGAAGGAAAAACAAAACAGATGCCTACCACCTGGGTGATGCCCATTACAAACTCCAAAGAAAACTGATAACTTGTTTTATTCTATAGCATGAAGCAAACGCTCCTGATAATAAATGGGCAAACTAGCTACTGGCTTTACCATTCACTAGGAACACAGGAGCTGACAGTGGATCTACAGAGGAGAGCACAGTAGATTTCCTAGTCGGCACGCTGTCACCTGCAACTTTATGAAGCAGATTATGATTTCTTCCTTGGAATTTAGAATGCTTTAAAAAAATTAATGGAAGAATTTGGGGTTAGGTAAGAACTTTCTGTTGGTAAAGATGAGTAAAGTCATTAAGATATTTCTACCATAAGCTGTCTAGAAAATAAGGCCAAGGAACTTGCTGATCTACTAAAGGCAGGTCTTGGAGTATCTACAAATAATCCCAATATTTTCAATGGCTGAGTCTCCACATGTATTAGTCAGGGTTCCCCAGAGAAACAGAACCAATAGGAAATAAATAAATAAGAGCAGATTTGTTATGACAATTGGCTCCTGTGATTAGGGAGGCTGACTTGCCATAATCTGCTGTTTGCAAGCTGAAGAACCAGAAAAACTGGTGACGTAATTCCTCAGAAGTCCAAAGTTTCAGGCCCAGGCCAAAGGCCTGAGAAACAGGAGGGCCAATGGTGTAAGTCACAGTCCAAATCCAAAGGCCCAAGAACCAGAGTGCTGATGTCCAATGGCAGAGAAAGATGATGTCCCAGTTCAAACAGTGATAGTGAATTCGCTCTTCCTCCACCTTTTTCTTCTATTTGGACCCTCAGTGGATTGGATGATACGTTCCCATATTGGTGAGAACAATTTTCTTTACTGAATCTACTGATTCAAATGCTAATCTCTTGTGGAAACACCCTGACAACACACCCAGAAATGTTTTACCAGCTATCTGGGGATTCCCTAGCCCGGTCAAGATAACACGTTAATGTTAACCATCACAACCCACAACCATATACCTAATGCGGTCCTTCAATCTATTATGCCATTTTGAAAACCAGACTTTGAACTTCTGTAAAGTTCTCTAACATTCTGAAATGAAGATTTTGTAAAGCTCCTGCCCATAGCTAGCAGTGGAACTATGCAGCAAGAAGAGGTTTAGATTTGGAGTGACAAGCTTGGAATTCAAGTCTCAAATGTGCTTCCTGTTAGTGGCATGATTTTATGCCACTATCTGAGCCTCAGTTTTTTTCCCTCTCAAACACCAGTTGGAATCTCTATAATACGAGCTGTTCTGTCATTAAATGGCTACTCACAGAGCCACTCAACATCAAACATGTTTCTATGCTCTCCAAGTGCTCGGCTATTCATATTTGAGTATTTTAACAAATGCTGACAAAAGTTAATTTAAGGATTAGACTACCTTCCTTTTAGAAAAACAAAACTATCTTTTCTCCTTTAACAAAGATAGTTATGAATTACTGTGTGGATTTTTATTCCCTTCTTTGTTATTAATGTTTGCCTTCAGATTATGGAAGAGTGTCATGAGATAATATTCCTTTAATCTGCTTGTTATTTCTGGCTGCCATTGATTTCATCTTGACTCTTAAATCTTTTAATTGATACACATCAGTCTTTGATGTCTGGTAAATTCTCTACAACCTCATTCCTCTTCCCCCATCTCCTGTGTTTGCCCTCTCTGCAGGAACATCAATGCTGTATCTTCTCACCCATGAGGCCATCCCTCTGGGACATTCCACCAAAGCAGCGGTTCTTAGGATGGCTGCACATTCAAATCACCTGGGGAGCTTTGCAAAAAATCCCAAAGTTTGACCCCACTCCAAAAATGACACTTACTTCATCTGAGGTGGGGCCCAGGCATCGCAGTGTTTGTAAAGTACCCCAGCTGATGATAATGTGCAGTCAGGACTGGGAGCCATGGGTGTGATTCACCTTCTGAATAAAGTTTCTAAATAGTTGCTGCTATTCTGAACAAAGCAAATATTTTTATTTATTAATTCTATTTATATTTTTCATCTCTTCCTTTCTCTTTACGGCTTAGCTATTGCATTCTATTTGTAATGTTCTTATGTTCCCCAAGCCAATGCAAATGTTAGGACAGAAAAGAACAATATTCCCTCATAGCAACAGCAAAATTAATGTTCCCATCTGTTTTTATTGCTTATTTTATTTTTGTTAATACATTGAGTTCCTTGGATATCTACACTCATTCTTATTTTTTTAAATAATGTAAAGCATTTAACAGTATTAAATGTTAAATATAGTATTATTACAGATTCACAGTTGCATTCTGTGGTACAACATTTGTAGCATTGTTATTATCTGTTCCTCTTTCTTCATTCATTGAGCATATGTTGTGTCAGAGACTTTGCTATGCTCTGAGAAGTCCACGATGAATAAGACGTGTCAAGGTGACAGAGGAAGCCTGGGAGAATCAGGCATGTGAATTATTCAGTGGAGAGCAATGTAAAAAGTGTTCCACAAGAAATAAGGAAAAGCTCAATGATATCCCAGTGTCCTTTAGGTTTGAAGCCCATTAGTAACTCTCCAGTCCAGACTCTTTGTAGAACTTTAAACCCATTGGAGGAGGAGAAGGGGTGATGGCTTTTGTTACAAGAGGCTGGAACAAAAGCCAAGGCAAAAAATGACAGTGCTCAGATCAGGATTCAGAGCCTGTCATTGCCCATTGGGATTACTGCCGCAGCCTTCTACTTGGTTTTCCTACCTCCAGTCTTCTCCCTTTAAGTATATCCTCCACATGCAGCCAGACTAATCTTTAAAAGCAAACCTGATCATACCGATACCACCCCAATCCCTGCTTACAAACATTCATGGACCCCTGGGGCTCTCAGGGAACCGTCCAACCTCCCTTTCTTGAAGGTCCCTACCTCCTGTCACTTCCTACCCTTTCCCTCTGCCTTACCCTCTTTGCTTTTCTCAACAAGGCTGTTTCCTTCTGTCCAGGGCCTTTGCACATGCTTTCCCTACCCTTAGCTAATTCCTAACCCTTTCCTTGGCTCTCTACTCATTCTGAGTAGGCCATTTCTCCCTGTTTTACTCTGTCATGGCACTATGCACTTTGCTTTTATAGAACTTATAAGTGAAATTTGACTTTTCCTGCAACTCCCTGATTACTATCTGTCTCCACCACTAGATCATTCACTGCATTAGAGCAGGGACCATGTAGGGTTTTAGCATATCCCTGCACTTAGCACAGAACTGGGCCCAGAGCAGGTGTTCAAGAGCTATGTTCTAAAGAATGAATGAGGGGATGGAGGAGATTGTGGAGGTCCTCACAGAGGCACATGTGTCCATCGTCTGGGTGTTCTCAAGGACCATCAAGAAGCGTAGTGTCAATGGAGCATAGTGTATAAGGCAGGGATCAGGAGAAGATGAGGCTGAAAAGAAGAGCTGGAGCCAGCTCATGGAAAGCCTCAATGCCACACTAAGATCTCTGTTCTGCGCACAATAAGGAACTGCCACATAAGGTTTAAGCAGAGGAGATAAGTCGTAGAAGTCTAACTCTGGCAGCTTTGTGAAAGATGGGTTGGTGTGAGAAAGCACTGAAGGCAGGGGCTTTAGTGAGAGGGTGACTACATTGCAGGATAGTTTCCTATTTTCAGCTGCACTGGCCACTCAATCTCAGGGTTTCTTCAGTGTGACCCTTGGCAACCCTTCTTAGACACAATCCTGTACTCTCCTCGATGCCCATTTTCTTCCTGCCCATTTGGGCAAATACCAGACAATTTGGCACCGACACCTTTATGCCAAGTTGGCCAGATTTGCCACAGAGTGAGGAAGCCTGGGAAATGAAGTTTCCCATAATGCAGAGCAGCGCAGGGTGCGGGATCATGCCGGGCAGTTGACAGGTCCAGAGAGCTTCCAGGAAGTGTTTTCCTTTCACTCAACATTCTAGGTGTCAGAGTAGTGCGATGGACTTGCAGAGGGAGAGAACAGACCTAGGGTGGCTGGAAGGTGGGAGGAAGGTGGAGGGGGTTGGGGAGAGGTTAGGTGGGAATAATTGCAATTTGAGGTGGTGGGCATGCTGATAACATTGGCCTAATCATCACACCTTGGGCACAGGTGCTGACGGCCAGCTCAGTACCCAATAAATATGTATAATCAATTTTTTTTAAAAAAAGAGTTAGACAAAATTTTAAAAAACACTCTAGGTCTCACCTCTTCGCCTTAAAAAAGACAGGGGCACCTATAGAATTATTCTGTGATACTAAAACTCCTCATTAGATTAAGGGGTTCACAGTTTACAAAGGGCTTTCTCAAATAGCCTCACTTAATCCCCATTCCAACTGGTGGGTGGGGTTCAGGACACGCTATCCCCAAATATGGTATCTTGAAATATTGAATATTTTAAGCTAAAAAAAGTTTTGAGAAAACAGCAGAAGCAGGAAGTTCACTCTGACCTTCTGTTTGCCCTCCTACCCTGAAGCAGGGCGTAAAACCTAGCAAAGATTTTCTGACCTTTGCCTGAAGCAGGTCAGAAGACCCTAAGGTGAGAGGTGTTCCTCCTCAGAGGAACAGCCTTTTCTCTGAAAGACAAAGGGTCACAGAGAAGAATCTGAACAAACAGGCCTTGCTAAGTTTCCCCCGGTTTATTACCATTAGATCACACCCTTTTTTTCCTATCATATTTCTCCCCCACTATCCACTCTTCATCAAACCTACTGTAAAAAACACTCAGGTTTAACAGTTTCTTAGGTCTTCATTTCCTTATGAAGGGTTCCACGTCATGTAAGACTTACATTAAATACACTTTTATGCTTTTCTCTTGTTAATATGTTTTTTGTCACAGGGGTTCCCAGCTAACAACTCAGAAAGGGTAGAGGAAAAATTATTTTTCTTCCCTACACAACTCTATGGGACAGATATTGACATCCCCATTTTAACAGATGAAACTCAGACAGTGGATGACTTGCACAAAGGCCCAGAAATGGTAATAGGTAAAAACTCAGTCTAGTTCTTCTGGCCATAAGTTCAGTGCTCTCCTCACCTCAACACAACCACCTGCCCAAGGAAAAAGAAGCTTCTGGGTCCCTTCCTTTGGGAAATGCAGTGATAAATTTGATCTTGCATTATTCTAATCATCTATTCTGTTATTGTGATTTTGCTATAAACCTTAACGCTTTACCAAGGAGCATCTCTATTAACTTTTTCTGCTCATCTTTACCAAAATCAGTATATTGAAATGTGTTTCCATGTCTATACACTTTATATTTCTTAAGGAAAAAAATGTGTTGCAAAATAATTTCCTGGCTTCATTTCCTTTCACCATTTGTTTGTGTCATTTTCCACCTCCTCCTCTCCCAATTCAGCACATTCAACTTCATTCTCCCCACCCCAATCCACCTATCCACCTCCAGGCAGGAAATGGGAGACATACACATGTGCACACGTACACAAACACAAGGAAGAAGCAGCACGGAGGTCAAAAGACAGGAAGAAAAATAGGAAGAAGACAACATTCAGGAGACCTAGAGATGGGTGTAGGCCTTAGGGTAGAATGCCAAGCATTTGGACAAGGAGAGAAGTTGCCAAGCAGGTTGGAAGAAAATGAGTTGAATAGAGGAGCTGGTGGGCTCTGAATTATTGCCTACAAAGCCCAGAACTAATTCTTCCAGCTTGCTTCTTTGACTGAGTGTATGCAAGATTATGCTCAGCATGAGAGGCACTGCTTGTGTTATCATTTAGGATAATTTAGGCAACCTTTTGCAGTTTTTACACAAATGTACTTTGGGGCCTTTTGAATCAATTTTTGAAAAGTATTGCACGCAACAACATGGCTGAAACACACAAGTGTAATATTGGGTAATAGAAACCAGATGCAAAAGGGTAACTGTGATATAATTCCATTTTTATGAAATATAAAAACAGACAAAAGGAATCTATGCTGTTAAAGTCATGCTAGTGGTTACCCTTGGGGTGGGATAGCAACTGGAAGAGGCACAGGTGGGTTTCCAGGTTGCTGGTAACATTCTATTTCTTGATCTAGATACTGGTTACATGGATGTGATCAGTTTTTGAAAATTTGTTGAACAGTGCACTTACCATTTAATTTATGAGGACAGAGTCTACCTGACCTAATCACCTCTTAAAGGTTCCACCTCTCAATCCTGTTGCTTGGAGACTAAGTTTTCAACACATGAACTTTGGGGGACACATTCAAACCATCACAGGATGGTGGGAGGGAGGGGGGATGCCAAGAAGCCCCTCTGAGACCTGAAGGGCAAGTGGGTCTTGGCAGAAGAGTATATATCAGAAAAGGACGTGGTCAAGTGGCTTTTAAGTGTTAGGCTTAACTAGTCCAGTAGAGGGCGATCACAGACAAGCATTTGTGGCAATCCCTGACCTGCTTAAGGAACCAGAGGCTGAAAATTTGCTTAACTTCTCTTGTTAGTGTTAGAGGAGCACAAATTACTCAACGGAAACTAAGAATTCAAGTATAATTTATATAGATAAATGTTGCTGTATAGTCTTGCCCAGCAGTACAATGCAAATTCCTACCAAATGCCTAATGACCTTAAAAAGAAAAAGATAACAAGTGAGTAACCCTTTTTTTGGCTTTTACAACATCCTCAAAGAGCTGACCACAAGCACAGACATGCTGTGACTTTTTCCTACATATTAGTATCCCCTGTATGAGTCCGTCATATCTGCTGCAACCCCACACCCCTGCAGAAAGCTTTGCACTGTGGATTTGCTACCTGTTAGTATCTGTTTCTCACTGAAGCAGCTAATGAACAAATGTAATTTTATATGTTGCCTATAGACAACAAAAGGCAGAACAATGAATAATTTTCTGCATCCTATGAAATGATCAGGAATGAAATCAGGATTAAAACCAAGACATTTCCAGGGCATTTAAGAATAGATTTCTTTAGCGTCTACTATATGCCAAGCACTCTAGTAAGCATTTAAGGCATGCCTGTAGTGGATTGAATTATGTCCCCCTAAAACTCATGCAGCTTGAATTGTGTCCTCCAAGCTTCATGTATTAGTCCCCACTGTGACTGTTAAGAGGGTGGGAAATTCCACTATGTTAATTGAAAGGTGGAGCCTTGAAGAGGTGATTGGATTGTAGGATTGTGCAGTAGTGTATAGATTAAAAATGGTGGTCAGGGGTGTGGTTCTGAGGGCTTCAAAAAGAGAGTGAATGAGGAGGTTACTCTCTCTGTTCTTTCTGCTTCCACCATCTTGCAATGTGAGACCCCTGGGTCCCTGTCTCCACCACCAGATGGACTTTGGACTTCCCAGCCTCAGAAATCGTAAGCAATAATCTTCGTTTTCTTTATAAATCATTCAGTTCCAAGTATTTTGTTATAAGCAACAGAAATGAACTAGTACAATGCCATTCCCCTCTTTTAAAATTAATTCCCAGTGCAATTAAAATGTTTTAAATTTTTAACTTTTCGAAAATGAAAGCAAAGCTTTTAGTGTGATGAGTAAAGGCCTGTATGGTCCAGCCATTGCCTGTCTCCTGGACGCATCTCCTCTCATTCCTTCCTTCCTCACTACGTTTCGGTTGAATTGACCTTCTTGTTTCCATGAAATCAGCAAACACTGTACATTTGCTGTTTCCCTGGAACATCCTGCTTCCCTCATCTCACAAGAGGCTTCTTGTCATTCAAGTTCCAGGTTAATTGTCACTTCCTAGGAAAATACACCACTCGCTCGTGTCTGATCTTTCCAACATGCAAAACAGAACCCTGATCCTTGGCTGGGCACTTTGCTGCCCAGAGTACTAGTGTATATTTCCCAGCCTCGCCAGCCACTGCAATTGGCCATGTTTCTGGCTAATGGGATGTAAGTGGAAATGTTCAGTGAGGCTTCCTAGAAGCGTCTTTAAAGGGAAGCAGACAGCAGCTCTTCCCATTTTCCTCTCTCTTACTATTTGGAATGCAGATGTGATAACTGGAGCTCCTGGAAGTCCCTTGGACCCGAGAAGGCAGTGAGAATGGGAAGAAAGGCAGATTGGAGCCTGGAAAGCTAACGGCTCTACGGGATGGGACAGAGTGTGTGCTACCAGCCTCTAGTTATCTTTGATGGGAAAGAGAAATAAACTTCTATCTCATTTAAGTCATGGTTATTTGCAGCTTTACTGTTACATGCCACCAAATCTTTATGCTAACTAAGTATACCACATCCATCCTCAGACACATCCCCTATTTTCTTCAGTGTCATTTCACTGCGGGAAATAACTCCATCGTTTGTGTTTACAGAAGAGCAGGGATCTGGTCTGTCTTGTTCACTGTCATTTTTCAGGCACCTGCTACAGTGTAGTGTTTCCATGCAGGAACGCCTTCCCAAAATTTCTTAGGAAACTATCTTTTTCAATTCCAAGAAAAATCAGTTAAGAACCCAGGAGAAAGTATTACAATTCCTTCTGCAAGACATAAAGTTTAACAAGCTTCATGTCATGTAGATGTTACCGGTTTGGAATTCCATCTACGTCAACAACTAGTGATAACAGAGCAGTAATGGAAAAAATTGGAAAGTTTTCAGCAGGTATCCTGCTTCACCCTGCTGTAACAAAAGTGTTTTACTCAAAAACTTGAAGAGGAAGCATTAAAAACAACGAGCAGAAGAAGCAAATACAGTGCAGATTCTGAACATGAGAAAGATATAAGCAATCACTCTGATCTAGGTAATGAAGCTGGAGCTGATTAGTATGATCTGCAAGGTGGTGTCTTTCTGGCAATTTTTACAATCAGAAAAATTGTAAAACTGTTTAAATTTTCTCTGATGAGAAATTCTCTTTTGCAACAAGAATGAGAAAAAGAAAACTACAAGTCATCTGCAACTGCAAAACACTCTGAAACACACACCAAGAAAGACTGAAAAAAATTTAGATATCTTAACTGATAAAAATTGTTTTATGACCACTGAAGGCAGGACATTTATGGAAAGGGGAATGTTATGAAATTGTGAGAAATTAAATTACATAAAACTTGTTCAGTTAGCAGTTGAAGCATTAAGTAATCATGATGCAAATCTAATCAGAAACAGATTTCTGCTTTGAGGTATACGCTTTTAAAAGAACTTAGAATCAAATTGCTTAATGCAGAAAAAAGATCTAATATCCCTCATTAAGTATTTAAGCAATATTAGTAGCTTATATGAGGTGGACAACTTTTTTGCTTTGGCAAACAAGAATGAAATAGCTCAATTAGCAGAATCATTAATGGAAAGACTTTTGTCAAGGAAAATATACTTTATCAGAAGAAATGAAAAGAGAAATGAATATTGTTGGGAACTACTATATCAGGAAGTCAGAAACTGATCAACTTCAAGAGAACGATCAGAGTCAGGGAAACAAGACAATATTTTTATCACTAAGAGAAAGGAATCAGTTTAAAATAAGCAATATGTACCCTAACACCCAACTTGAAAATGCTTCTAAACACACTTTTAATAATTCAACTAACATCAACACAAAATGAAAGAAACATTCTACATCTGGAATATTTGTCAGGAAACAAAGATCAAGACAATCCATAAGGCAATTGATGGTGTGTGTGTGTGTGTGTGTTTTGTTTTTTGGCAGCTGGCCGGTATGGAGGTCAAACCCTTGACCTTGGTGTTATCAGCACCACATTCTAATCAACTGAGGTAACCAGCCAGCCCTTAAATTTCATTTTAAGAATGATAACTTTAAATTTTAAGTGTTTGTGGCATTATCTTTTAATTGTTTAAATCGTTTTATTTGGCATTTATTTTTTGTTAATGCTTTCTTCTTTTAATATTTTTAATTATCAAATATCTATATCAAGTAGAGATTTTTTTTACACATTATTGAAATGTAGTATATATCTTGTCCAAACATATATGCCCATATTAATAATAAACCATATAACCTATGCATTTATTATCACTGTTTTGTTTTATTTCAGAAAACCTCAGAAACTTTTAGTATAAGCTCATCACAGAAAAATGGCTTACTGCTTACTATTATGATCAGTCACTGTTATTTGAAAACATACAAAGAAGATGTTATGGAACAATATGGACTAACTCATGATTTTGAGAATTCCCAAGAATACCTGAGAATTCCAATTTCATGTTCCAGAATCCTGAAGATTAATATCTATCAAGAATTCGCAAACACTAGTACAATTCCTGGCATAATGTAGCTACTCCACATATATTTAGAATGAATGGATGTTATTTTGTTTAACAGTCACAGCAATCCTGCAAAGTACATGTGAGTGTGTCCATTTTACACATTAGAACACCTGAGTCTCCTTTGTGGTTGATATAAGACAATACCCATAAGATTCTTAAAAGTTCTATTATTTACTGAGATGGCCTATGAGGGACATTCTTAAGATTCTTAGAAATACTGCAAGGGTACTTTTAAAAGTTTGTTGAAAAATAGAATTAAAAGATAATATGAATCTTTCCATGAACTTTTTTGAAGTGCCATCGTATTAGACCTGCCTTAACCTTTTTCTTTTTTTTTTTTCTGACAAAGCATCTTATAGCCAAAGTCTGCATTTGATTTTAGCCCTGAAGCCATTTCTTCTTTGGGAATCTTTTGATGGGAGAGACTGGGTATGAGCAATAGTTTTATTTCAGAACCCAGTACATCCTGGCTTCTTTGTGTTTTCTTCCAATTCTGCTAAATACTTGAGCCATTTGTTCTTTAGATCATCTCTCCAGTCTCATATTTTATCATGGGCAATGGCAAAAAGCCAGCTGGCACTTTCTACATTTTGCTTGTACATCTCCCCAGCCAACCTCACCAGTTATTGAGCACCCTTTTTATTTTCCACGTTACTGCAGGTGACAATATTGCCACATTTTCTGTCACTGCTTAGAAAGGATTCTCTTTTCCAGCCTCCAAAAATATTTTCCTGTCCTTCGCATCCTCACCAACAGACTCCTGGTGGCTTTTTCTGCTTCTCCCTGACACCATGTCCCAAAGCCAATATCACACAGTTTGGGTATTTGTTATGGCAGCACTCCATTTCCAACTTCCAAATTCTGTTCAATTTATCTATTACTACATAACAATTTAGTGACATGAAACAATTTATTATCACTACATTCAAACAGGGCACAGCAAGCAACAGTTCATTTCTCCTCCAGAATTTCTGGGGCTTCAGCTGCAATGTCTTGGAAAGCTGGGGACTGGAAGAACGAGGGGGTGAGGAGCCAGCTGGGCATCTCTGTTCCTCTCTCGGTTCCCTATCGCTCCCCCTCTGTCCATGCAGTTTCTTCACATAGCTAGCGTAGGCTTCCTTATTTGACAGCAGCCTCTGATAGCCAGACTTCTTACACTGAATCTCGGGGCTCTCTAGTCAATGTCCCAAGAAACTGGAAGCTGACAGTCTCTTAAGGCCAAGCCTGAAAACTGGCACAGTGCCACTTCCACAATATTCTACTGGTCAAAGCAGTCAGACTCAAGGAGAGGAGACTTAGGTCCCATTGCACAATGGGAGTAGTGCCAAAGAATGTGTGTGGTTGTCTTTTATCTGCCACACCTGTATTACTATAATATAGTCATGCTTCAGGATAATGAAGATTCAGATATAATTTTTCTCCTGTCCGTACTCACTCTTAAAAGGGGGTGGCATCCAGTTCTTATCCTCTACACAGTGGTGTCTCATGATCCTTTTGAGACTCCCAGTTCAGCCTACAGTGCACACCGGGTTTGAAATAATTGATGTGCTGAATCTTCCCTTCGTGTCTCTCCAGGTAATGTCTTTCCCTTCTTCACCTGCTCTGTGCCCCAGGAGTCAGATCTTTACCTTCTGGCTTCTGGTCGACTGCAGCCACTGGGTGATACAGCAGAAGTTGGATGCAGGGGGTGGGAGTGAGAGAGGTCCCTGTATTTATTCCCCCTGGCTCTCCCAGCAGCATCTCCATTTAGCTTTGCCTTATTCCTTTCCAGTTTGTTCAGGCCTGGGGTGGGAATGGTTTCTTGGTTCTCACTAACTCCAGGGTATTGCACTATGCTTTGTTAGTTTCCCTTAATCCTGTCTGTTAAATTCTCTTAAATTATCCTATTTGAGTCTTCTATTTGCTGATGAAAACTGATACATATGGTCTATTTCTTTTCTTTTTTTCTTTCTTTTTTTTTTTTTTGGTGGCTGGCCAGGACAGGGACTGAACCCTGGACCTGGGTGTTATAAGCACCACGCTCTAACCAACTGAGCTAAGCAGCCAGCCCCTATTTCTTATATAACTAATAAATTGAAACTTGCCTCCTTTTTTCTTATCAGAATTGTCTATTAATGTATTGTTCTCATTTTTCTATCAGGTTTTTATTCTTTTGTCTGTCCATTTTTAAGAGTTCTTTATATATTAAGAATATTATCTTTTTCTGAGATATACCTTAACAAAATTTTTTTGCAATTTGTTCATTGATTTTTGACTGCTTATAATGGGGTTCTTAGCCATGCCAAATAAATTTTTTTAAAAAATTTTATATGGTCAAATGTATCAGTCTTGTCTTTTATTACTTCTAGATTTTGAGCCTTTCCCCACACCAAGGTTAAAGAAAAATTCACCCATGCTTTCTTCTATCACTTGTATGATTTAGTATCTTACATTTAGATCTCTGTTTTAAATTTATTCTTGAGTATGGTGTGAGGTATGAATTTAATTTTATCTTTTTCCAAATGTACCATTTATCCCAGCACCATTTATTAGAAGGTTCGTCTTTGCCCCAGTGGTTTGAGATGCCACTTGTATTTTGTTCTGTTTCTGGGCATTTTATTCTATTTCATTAGTCTACTTGTCTATTCACAGGCCAGTACCACCCTATTTTAATTATAAAGGCTTTATAGTGTGTTTTAATATCTGAGAAAGCTAGTCTCCCTCAAAGTGTTTTTATTTTGTTTTGTTTCTTTTTAATATTTTCCTAGCTATTTTTGAATATTTACTTTACATATAAACTTTTATTGCCAACTTGTCTGGCACCATAAAAAAGACTGTGGCTATTTTTATTAGGATTGTGATCATTAATAAATTAACCTAGGGACAACTGATGCCTTTGTGATGCTGAGTCACCCTATCCAAGAACAGGAGATGTTTTAATTATAGGGGCATTATAGAATATTTTAATATCAGGGAGGGCTAATCCACACTTAAGTTTTTCTCTTTTATTGTTTTCCTGACTATTCTTGCCTATTTATTTTTCTCATATAGACTTTAGTATCAACTTGTTTAACTCCATAAAAAAAATTTGTTGGGATTTTTATTGGTAATGTGATAAATTGAATTATGGAGAACTGGCCTGTTTTCCAAGTTTGATCACTTCAAAATAGATATTTTAGTTTTTTGTTGTCTTTGTTTCTCTGTTTTGTTTGTTTTTGGCAGCTGGCATGTATGGGGATCTGAACCCTTGACCTTGGTGTTATCAGCACCATGCTCTAATCAACTGAGCTAACCAGCCAGCCCCAAAATAGATATTTTGAATACACAACACAAATGCCAGAATCTAAACATTCATTGCAGATATGAAAGGACCAATTGCATTCAATTCAGCAAGTATTTACCGTTACCTACTATTTGTATACAAGATGAGCAAGTCATGGTCTCTGTCCTCAGGAAGATAGCTACCTGAAGGGGGCGATAAGCACATGTATAAATGACTACAGTGAGCCTTCACTGCATTTAATGCGGTATCTACTGGGTTAGCATCTCCGTGAACCACAGAAATTTACAGCCCAAATATCCACGTGTTGCACTTACATATATCCACAGAGATACATGGTAAAAATGCAATTCGTTTTCCCTTGCATATGCTGCATGCTAATTTATTACTCTCCGGGTACCCTGATCTCTAACATTGATCCTTGATTGAAGAGAGAATCTTTTCTTCCATAGGAGAATAAAGAATTAAGATGAGACCAGTCATTCATTCATTCTACAAATATTTATTGAGTGCTTTTTCTATGTGAAGAATTGCTCTTGGAGCCGAGCTCAGAGTGGGTAACAAGAAAGACCACATCCTTCCTTGTGGAGATTGCATTGTAGAGGCAGAGACAGAAAACAAACACATGAAATGATATAACAATTTCAGGTAGTGACAAGGGCTGTAAAGAAGAAAAAGCCTGGGCAAGGAGATGAAGAGCAAGGGGCCGTTTGGGTTAGGATGGTGAGAAAGCATCTTCCTGGAGAGAAAGTATCTAGGCAGACTTGAATGACATGAATGCATGAGCCACAGGAAAGTCGTTGGAAAAGCGCCTTCCATGCACGAGGGCACATCTGCAGAGCAAGGCACAACGTGGAGGGCTGCACTGCCAGACGAGAAAGCAAGGGAGACAGGAGAAAAGGCTTGATGTAGGCAATGCCTGGATCAAATAAGCACTGTAGGCAGAAAGGAATTGGGATATTGTTCTGTGAGAAAGAACGCTTTTTAGTAGGAGTATGACATGCATGATCTATGTTTTAAATCTGGCTGCCATGGAGAAAATGGGTTGTGGTGAGGGTAAATGTGGGAGACTGGTTAGCAGTCATTGCGCTAGTCATGGGAAGAGTGACAGGGGCTTGAACCAGGGGACTGCTGTAGAGAAGAAAAGTGGAGAAGTGGAGAAATGTGGGAATTTTCCGGAAGGTGAGCTGACAGGACTTGCTGATGGACTGAATTTGGCGGTGAAGGGAAGAGAAGAGCCAAGGGTAGCTCTGTGGTTTTTGGCTTGAGTACCTGGGTGAATCCCATAATATATATTGAGAAGCCGTGACTACTAAGAAGGAGCAGGTTTGGGGCAGAAGTCTAGGGATCTGTTTTGGGCCCATTATTCAAGATACTCGGTTACTTCCCACTAACTTTAAATGTCAGCATAAATTATATTTTCCTTTTCTAGTCTTTTCTCATCTCCGATTAGAGTGGTTCCTAGGACAATGTTTAAGCCAGGGTAAAAGAAGATATGGTAAATGATCATTTGATCATTTCTCTAGGTCTCAAGCTTTATTCTTCTGTAAAAAGGATTAAATCAACATTATTGTTAATATTAAAAGCTGTTTAGATCTACTTGATTTCAATTGTAATCAAGAAGGAAAAAAAACCGTGGGGGTTAAACTGGGTTGTTTGCAATGTTTCACGTAGTCAGGAGCAGAGATGAATTTATTACTTGCAGCTGGCTCTGTTCAGGCTGATGGTGCATGATTACAGTACTTTGATTACCTAGTAGGCTGACGCCTCAAGACATAACCAAGCCCTGGTGTAATCTCTGAACTGAAATCACGGAACGTTTTCTCAGCATCTGCCATTAACAATACACTGTGCAGGGACTTGCACCATATCTGATACCGTGACCCTGATGTTGTTCTTGGACACCTCTTATTCTCAGATGGTTTCCCATGATCTCTTAGATGCAATTAATCATTTGAGTTTTGTTTGTGGAACTGTGAAAAGTCTTTAAGACCAAACGCATACCTTAATGAGACCGTAAACCAGTTTAGGCATGTGAAGTGCTTTGAGATGCTCAGGTGAAAAGTTCTCAGAAGTACCAATAAATATCATCTTTTACTTAAAAAGTAGCCCTTAAACAAAACAATAAGCAAAACATGAGTCCAAAAAAGCTGTGAAGGGGATATACTTTATAAAGACCTTGGGTTCTGCAGTCAATTCTTTCCTAACTAAGAATCCCTGATATTTTGTGAATTATGACGGAGCACAGCCATGCCAGACCCCAGCACTGTCACCGTAGATAGAGCAGGGCTGAATATCTACAGCTATTGTGAATCATAAATTATTTTGCATTTGCAGGAAAAAAAACAGTGAGATTGAGCCAGGTGTAAATGATTCATGTTTTAAGCATCAAATGTGCAAAAATATTTTTCCAAAATAAAAAGCCTTTTTTCTTATAAGAAAAGTAATACAAGTTTTATACAAAAAATAAAAAATACAAAAAATCATAAAATAGAAAATTTAAATTAAGTATAACTATCAGAGATTATCACTGTTAATATTTTATCTATATACAATGAATATATATGGATGTGTGTGTGTATGTGTGTGCATATTTATTTTTTTGTTTTGTTTAGTTTTGTTTGGGTGGCTGGCTGGTACTGGGATCTAAAACTGTTACCCTGTGTTCTGTGTGTGTATATTTATATATGTAAATAATCTTTTGGGAATACTAATTTCTGTGAGTATATTCTTTTTAAGAGAGCATGATTTGAAAACTGAAAAATCACCTTCTAAAAAACTTTAAGTTATGGTGAAAAGCTGCTTAGCACAGATATAATTAACAATTACTTGCATTTTATAGCATATCTATTGCACACTATCTCTTTAGTCACTAACAATAGCTAGTGTTATTAACATAATAATAATTATTGGAATATTAATAACAGAGGAAAGAATACTTGGCTGAGAGGCATAAGTCTCAGCCCCACGTTATGATTAGGCACAAGACAATGAACTACTTTGAGTCTAAGTTTCTTCAAGTGTACAATAAATATCTTGAACTAGATGAGGCCTGAGGCCTCTTCCAGTTTTAAAATCTTATTTTGTCCAAGTGTATTTTGAAATATGGGCATTTACTGAGATACATTTGCTGAGATGCAAATTTTTACTTTCTAATATTTTATCTAAAACACATCTGTTTTCAAGCTAAGAAAAATGGATCATGTTTTGAAGAAAATTTGAAGCCTTTGAAGATGGGGCCTATTTACAGAGACCAATTTGTTTCTCTACATTATTTTAGCATACAACTCTTCTCTAGTCCTGAAGCTTCCTAAGTATCTGAGGCTTAGAAAAGTGGGGGTGGATGGAGCTTATTACCATGGAGATAGATGGGAGCAAATGGTCACATCATCAAAAGCAAACTAGAAATGTACAAAGCTTTTGTGATGCTGATCCTTCTTTTTTTTTTTTTTTTTAAGTAAGAAGAAGAAGGAAAAAAGGCACAAATAAAAGGACAGATCTCTCATTAAATTCAACACTAATTTAGTAATCACTGAAATAAAGGTACCCTTGAAAGCCCGCTGTCAGAAAATACAGTACAACAAAGAAGCACAAAAGGTTGCTGGCTGCCAGGTGTAATTTCCAGGTACTCCAAGTGCATTTGGACTCCCTGTTCTCTTAGCTTTTCTTTACAGATTGGCTATCTTCATGGTGGATTCGAACTATCCATTTAGTCACCCTAGTGTGTTATCCAAATATTTAGGAGGAGAAAAATTGCAGGAAAATAACCTGTAATCGTATGATTTTCCAAAGGAAATTGCTCAAAATTAAGAGATATGAGAAGCTATGAATGAGGACTAATCTATTTTTCTGTTTACTACCTATCATTTTGGATAATCTGGAAATAATTTTGACAGTGAGATAAGACTCAAAGTTGGGGTAAGAATACAAATTTACATAAAGTAGCTTTATGTCAGAATAAAGTCATCATCAGTTAGATTGCTTGCATAAATATGTATATACCCTTTCTAGTAACCCATCCACTACTTCGTCTTACTCTGGCAGAAGCTGCCAAAAACCTGAAAGAAGGAAAGATTTACACTCTGTTCTTCATAACTATCCAAAAGAAAGGAAATCGTTAAGAATGATTAGATAAAAGTTAAAGAACTTGGCCAAGAACTGCCTTGAACTTTCAATCTATAAATTAGAAATAGTAACTGCATACTCTTGGGATGTTTTAGAGATTGAGGTGAATGTTTTTATAGTGTTTTGTGCTATTCAGAGGGAAAATGCAATTTACATTATATTTTAAAATGTGAATTATGGGGGAAATGGTCTCTTCTTCCTCTTCCTCTTCCTTCTCTCCTTTTCTTCCTTTTCCATTTCAGATTTTCACTCTTGCCTACAATGTTAAGAGAGAAGACAGCTCACAATTATAAAGACATTAATTTCCTTAATTGATTCATAAATTCAATGCAGAGCCAAATAAAACAGCAAGGTGATTTTTTTTCTTTTTCTTTTTTTAACCTATGGTTTGACTGCAACAAGATGATTTTTTTTTAACCTGGCAAAACTAATACTAAAGTTTACCATGAAATGTAAGAGGGAATTAGAAAAATTCTTGAAAAATAAGGTATTGAATGGTAATTAATACAACTATATTAAAATGTATTACCAAGTCACAATAAGAAAAATATTTTATCCTAGAGAAGAATTGGTTAAATAGAATAAAACAGAGTAGGATGATCAGAAATAAGCCCAAATACATATACAAATTTAATGTGTGAAATATGTACATGGGTCAAATTTATTGGGGGGGGTGAGGAGGAGGGAAAATGCATTAGTCAATAAATAGTGATGGGTAAACTGGCTTGGAATGCAAAATAAAATAAAATGTGTTCTTTATCATACTCTTTATATCCAAAATTTCCAGAAGCTTCAAAGATTGAAATGCAATATATACTCGTACACAAGTATTTCAAAAAGTTCATGGAAAAATGTAATTAAAAAACAATACAATTCTTGCCATGAACTTTTTGAAGACCTCGAGTGTGTGTGTGTGTGTGTGTGTGTGTGTGTGTGTGTCTGTGTCTGTGTCTGTGTCTGTATGTGTTTATACATGAGTATATAGTGTATATATAGTTTTAGTAGTTTAAAACTTGGTGAATTTATTTATATATAAGCTCGTTGCTTAAAAGAGACTTTCTAAGTAAGACGCACAATCCCAATGTCTAAAGGAAGAGGAAAATAAATTTGAACATGTGCAAACTGGAAAAAATGTTGAAATATATTTGGCAAACAAAGAGATAAAGTCATTAATATACAATACTGTACAACTCAATAAGTAAAAACAAGTCAAAAGGAAAATGGTCAAATATATTAAACTCTTCATCTCATTCACAATTAAATAATTGCATATCAAAATAATGAGTATATTCATACAATGAAATATTACCTGGCAATAAAAACCAGCATTATTTATAATAGTCAAAAAGTGTAAACAACCCAAATGCTCATCAATATGTGAATGGATAAATAAAATGTGGTATATCTACACAATGGACTATTATTCAGCCAAAAAGAGGCATGAAGTTCTGATACATGCTACCCCATGGACGAACCTTGAACATATGTTATGTGAAAGAAGCCAGACACAAGAGCATATATTGTATAATTCCAATTACATGAAATGCTCAGAATAGGTAAATCCAGAGAGACAGAAAGTAGATTAGTGGTTGCCTAGGGCTTAGAGTGAGAATTGTGGGAAAATAGGGAGTGACTGCTAATGTGAACCGAGTTTCTTTTGGGGGTCATGAAAATTGATTGTGGTGATGGTTGCACAAGTCTGTGATATACACTGTAAATGGTGAAATGTCTGGTATGTGAATTATATCTCAATAAAACTGCTATTTTTAAAAAGCTTGTTTTAAGAATCAATTAGATATGTTGGGTTTGCTTATCATATTACAACGGATATAGGACTCAGGCATTCTCACACTCTGTTGGTGGGAGTGCAAATCAGTACTTTTTAGTGGCTAATATGCAATATCTTTCAACATTTAAATGCAGTGCATCCTTCGATTCTTCAATTCAAACCCAAAAATTTACCATGAGGATATGCTTGCAAAAACTTGCCAAGATGCATACAGAAGTGTATTGTTTGTAATAGGAAAATCTTAAAATCTGGAGATAACTATTTAGGGGGATATTAGGTAGACTTTTAAAAATATTATAGTTACATGGGATATGAAAAGATATCCAAGAAAAAAAGAAAAATAATATTTATTGAGCACTCGCTATGTGTCAGACACTCTTCTAAGTACGTTAAATGCAATAATCCCCCTAACCTAATCCTCTTTGCAGTCTTATATTTTTAATATTATTATTACCTCTGTTTAATACATGATGACACTCACAGGCACAAGTAGGTGAAAGAAACTTGCCCAAGATTACACAGCTACTTAGTGGTAGACACAGAATTCAAATCCATTTGAATAAATTTTAAAAGTATAGATCTATATGAACATGGCTGTATAGTTATTTTTTCCTTGTAGAAGCATACATAAGTCACTGTTAGAGAGAGAGGGACCGAACTGCCTCCTGATTGGTTACAGTGACAAATCAAGAAAAACTCCTACAGAAAGAAATGGAGTTATTTTGGGGGGAGCTCGTGCTTAGTTTGTGTGTTTTGTGGTCTAATATCTCCCTTACCGATGTGAAGCAGATAACTGAATCAATCCAGTAAAATACAAATAGGAATTGACTGACATTTTTGGATATGAAAAATCAAAGGTCAGCCCCACGTGTCTAAAACTGAATGACTGCTCTCACATATCGTGGTCTCTTCCTTAAATGAAATAGCCAGTTTACAGCTCTAATTTTCTCTTCTTAGGATGTTGATTTTCACTTCTTAGAGCATCTAAAACCTGACCCTGAGACTCAGCTGAGACATCTGACCAAGATGGCAGTATAGGCAGTACCCAGTGTCACACTCTCCCACAACCAACCAATTTACAACTATTAAAAAGCAACAAATGCCAAGCTGGGGTCAGTAAAGCTCACGGGAAGAGGAGGGGAGACCTATGGAGTTCATGAAGCCAGGAGAAGCCACAATGAAAGAAAGAAAGGACCACTCTGACCATTTCAAGCCCCGACCACTTTGAGGCTGGCCCTGGTGAACACATGGAGCAAGAGCTGGCAAAAGCTGCTGCTGTGCCCTTTGTATGAAATTGCTCGGAGGCTGCAGGGGAGAAAGAGCCCTGGTGGACCCCAAGCCAGCAAGACCACTAACAGGGTTCCCGTGGACCCACATAGGAGTGAACGGCCGCAGGCAATTGAAAAAAGGAGCCACTCAGAGGCTGGTGAGTCCTTGAGAGTCTCACTTGCCATGTACCGATCCCATGGGATGTGTTTGGAGTACAGATGGTGGGGGAGACAGGCCCACCTGGAGAATACTGGGCACAGCATGGACAGCTTATCTGCCCTCCAATCAGCACAGGCCCAGTCTGTGGAGACTGGTCAGGAATATAGAACTGCAGGAGGTGCAGTTTGCTGAAAAGACTCATGCCCAGACCAGAGTTTCCACACAGCCCAGGTGTACCAGACCTCACAAGACCCAGAAGTGCTTACAAGGTCAACAATTAAAACCTGAGCTGCATGAGAAACCTTCCCCAGAGAATCAGCAGCAAAGCAGCAATTTAGCTCAACACAGGGCTCAAGTGCTGGTTCCCTTAGGAAGTTCTCCCATTTTAGAAGTAAGCAAAAGACAATAAATTAGTTCCAGTGCAGAATTTAAGTGGTGGAAACAGCGAAAAATCCAACTCAGAACTGAATGAAAAAGCAAAAAACCCACAGATCAGAGACAAAGTTCTGATATTAACCAGTAAAGGTCTAACATCACAAAAGAACACCTATAAAACCTAGAATGACTAGAAGCACCCCTGGGCTCCCAAGCTGGAGTGGGGGGTCAAGGGCCTCAGCCACACCCTCCCAACATCCTCATCCAGCCCAGCGACAACCACTGAGCTGCCACCAGAAGTGCCGAGGGCCTCAGTCATGCCTCCCTGAAGTCTGCCTCCAGCCCTGCCACAACAGAGCCGCCACCAGAAGCCCCCTGGGCACCTCTGCCAGAATGAGGGGCGTGCCACAGGCCTCAACCATGTCCTCCTCCTCCTTCCTCCTCTACCTACCCTATACTCCTCCTCTTTTCCCTCTCCCCTTTTCCCCAACTGCTCCACAACATCTTAGAATGTAAATAAATAAATAAATAAATATAAATAAACAAAAATAAGACCTTACTCTTCTTTTTTAGTCTATGTTATGCCTGGACTGCTCATACCCAGATCCCAGACCAACGTAGCCTGAAACACCTTTGATGGAGTTCATTAAACGCTGGTTTCATCACACTATGCCCTTGCACAAAAGCCTTCAAACTGCCCTCCGCCGGTGAAGAAGACTTTATCCTTAGCCTGGATTTCAAGTCTTTCTTGTTCTGGCTTAAATCTTTCCCGTATTATCTCCCACAACTTCACCCTCCACACCAACATTACTATTTTCTGTATGAGATTTTTGCTTTATCCCTAAATCACTCAGTCCCCTTTCTGCCTGCCCATCTCTATCTCAGCCCCACTACAAGGTCTACCTAAAGCCTTCCTTGATCCCCTCAACCTACTCAAGTAATTATAATTACAGTTACTTACTCATGAGCATTCATACAGGAATTCACATCTTTATGGTTTATTTGGTAAAGGAAGAAATGCCAAAGCCTCCGCCTAGGCTCTGCATTTCTTCTCTCACCTGACCAGAAACCTCATTCTGTGCGTATATATCACTCTCTCTCTCCTGTATCTTTAATCTATCACTCTTTACTGTCTCCTTCCCATCTCCATTTTAAACTTTTCAAGAGTCTCCAATTATAAATGAAGCAGAAAGTATATGGCACAGTGAAAGTTCTGGCCCCATAAGTAAAGTGCTGAGAAGAGGGTAAAGAGGAAGAATAGGATAGCAGTGAATTCTGAGGCTTGCAATTTTCCATGTACTGCATTAAGCTCCAAGTACCAGAAAACCAAGCAGGGGGCTGGTGGGGAGAGGGAGATAAATTGTAACAAGCATTTTAGAAATCAGTTTGACATTAAAGAGTTGAACATTAATATCTCCTGTCACCCAGAAATTCCACTCCTACATATGTACCCTACAGAATTTCTTGAATATGGGCACCAAAAGATATACAAGAATGCTCATAGCTGCATATCTGTCATAGCCCCAAACTGCAAACTGAAATGTCCATCAAGAGTAGAGTACATATATAAAATATGGCCACATTGCAATACACATAAATATAACATGGTGCATATGAAATGCTAAATACTATTCTATACAAGAGAATATTATTGAGTAGTGAAAATGAATAAATTATAGCTATACATAACAACATGGAGGAATCACATCAACATTTGAGAAAGCGAAAAAAATTCCCTGGTATCCAGGAGATACTCTGGTACTAACAGATGGCCACTCACAATTAGGCACTGGTGTTCTCCTGCTGAATGTAAATCATTTCACGTAACATAACATCAGACAAGGCCACTCTGTGACTATGATAGATCAAGGCAAAAACGAGACTACTCTGTAATCACATCTGACCACAGACAAAACATGGATGTTGCCTAAACCACAAAATGACCAATACCCTCTTATCCTACCTAATATGACTGATTTCTGCTTCTTTCCCAATTATAGCTTTGGCTGAGTCTAGCCTTCCCTCCTTCTAGATAAGATTTAGTATTGATACCCAATCTAAGAATTACTCCCACTTCCTGACAGTATCCAGTCCACAGCACAGCCCTGCTTCCTTAAACTCTCCCCAAAATCACTTAACAGAATCCCAAATCCTATAATAAGTTTTATAACACCCTCCTACTGAGATGCCCCCTGCTTCCCCATGGTGTGAGTCAAGTAATGAACTCAACTTGTTCAAGGAGAGTTCCTGTTGTACTGGAGGCCAGTGGCACAATAAATTAAGTGAAAGAAGCAAGTCTTCCCAAAACATAAACTTCCATTTAAATTAAAGCAATGAAAGGCAATACTAATTAAATTGTTTAGAGATGCATTACCACATAAATAATAAAACTACAGAGATGAAAGCAGGGAAATTATGATGACAAGTGTTGGTACAATGTTAGTTCTAAGGGGAAGGAAGGGATGGGACAGATCAAGACATAATTAAATGGGGGCACCAGTGAAAGATGCTACTGCAAGAGAGCACAGGCAAAAGCTAGCTAAAACCTGGAAATGGATCCGAGAGCGACGCTGTTGACCTCTTCTCCAGATGTGTCTGAAAAGAGGATTCAGGCACTGTATTAGCCCATTTTTGTTGCTTATAGCAAAATACTCGGAACTGGGTAATATATAAAGAAAATGAAATTTATTTGCATATAGTTTCTGAGGCTGAGAAGTCCATCTGGTGGTGGTGACATTGCAAGATGGTGGGAGCAGAGAGAGTAGAGAGAACAGAGAGAGAGAGACAGACTCCCCTCTTCTTTTAAAGCCCTCCCAACCACACCCCTGACCACCATTTTTAATCCATTCACTACTGCATGATCCTACAATCCAATCACCTCTTCAAGGCTCCACCTTTCAATTACCATAATAGGATTTCCCACCCTCTTAACAGTCACAGTGGGTGTTAAGCTTCTAATATCCAAAACTTGGGGGACACAATTCAAGCTTCAGTGAGTTTTGGGGGGAAATAATTCAATTCACTACAGGCACTATTCCAGGAGCTTGCCTGGTGATAAACTTTCAGTCGAGACATAGCTTACCTTATTCAAGGATGAGCAAAGAGAACAAAACACTGCAGCCTAGGGAAAACTTTTGCAGAAAAGGAAAAAGAAAACAACCTCTAGAAGCTTCCAGGGTAGAGCTTGTATCAGGAATTGATCTACTACAGAATATAGAAGAAAACTTCAGGGAACTGGTAACCTTAATAGGCACAAGATGGACTTGTTTTTAAGGGAAGGGTTATGAGTTATTAAAAGAGAGGAATAAAATGAGAAGACATTAGGATGAAATAAAAATGCAATGTATTAGTCAGTTTGGGCTGCTATAACAAAATACAGACTTACAAACTGCAGAAATTTATTTCTCACAGTTCTGGAGGCTGGGAAGTTCAAGATCAAGTCGTTGGCAGGTTCTGTGTCTGGTGAAGGCTCACTTCCTCATGGACAGCTGTCTTCTCACTGTAACCTCACATGGCCAAAAAAGCAAGGAGTAAGGGGACCATCTCAGGCCTCTTTTTTAAGGACACTAATCCCATTCATGAGGGCTTGGCCCTCATGAGATAATAAACTCCCAAAAGCCTCACCTCCTCATACCATCACCTTAGGGGTTAGGATTTTAACATATGAATTATGAAGGACACAAACATTCAGAACATAGCATGCAATGATGCAACAAGTTCTTGTGTTTTTGTTTCAAAGATAGAATGATGTGATAAGAAAAGATTGGAAGGAAATTAAAACTATGTGCTGGATTAAAAAAAAAACTACATTGGAGATGTTGCAAAATTGATGCCATAATGATATGGAGGACAAATTAAATAACTTTCTCAAAATACAGAGAAGAAGGACAACGAGATGAAAAAGGTAAGATGATAGCAATGAAGGATGGAGAGCAAAGAACAGAGTGAGTTGGTTTTCCTTAAGAGCTCAGAGCAAGTGGAAAGACACAATCCCGAGAGATATGATAGGAGTGTGATTCTCCACTGGAGGGTGGGGATGGGGACATAAGATCAGAACAGCCCTGGAACAAGCAGTGTGCTTTTCAATTGCAGTAATTAGTGACTGCTGGTCAGGCTGTGTTGTGTCCTTCAGTTGAGTTAGGAAACAAATAAATTAGAACCACTGTAAAATAGAAGTCTGATATAAGATAATTAATAAATAAAGGAATGCATGAAGTTGTTGAGATCAATAGTGCTAAACCATGTCCCAGATGAAATCAGTCAAGAAAAACCCATACCTATACACATTTGGACAAAATTTTGAACCACAGGATTAAGAAAAAGTATATATATGCTACCATATCTATTTTCTCTCCTTAAAAAAAAAACAAGAAATGAAACAAACAAATGAAAAACTGAGGCTGGTCACAAGCTTCTCTTTCTCTGCTACAGGAAATTCCTGATGACAATACAGCAATGTTTAGAGTGCTGAGGAATGAGGCTGAAATAGCACTCAGCTACATTTTCACTCAGAAAGGCAATAAAATGATTTCTCCAATTCTCAAGCACTCGGAAAGGAAGCCACCTCTGGGCCCCTCTTGAAAAATTACTAAAGATGGACTCTAACAGACTTGTGGATTAAGTCATGGAATGAAGCAATTGCTGGTGAGTACTTAACTATAATTGAGATAGTTTTAATCAGTGACGGAGAAGATTATTTTTTAACATCCCCATCCTCCATACAAAAAAATTAATTTCAGAAAAAAATCATTAAATGAAACAAATAATAATAATGACTAGGAAAAAAAAATGCAGACAGTGAAAAGAGCTTATTAAACTTTGTACCAGCAAGAAAAAAGTATTACATTATAAAAAAGGGAAATATGGAATAATACTTTTTTAATTATAATGATTTTGGGGGGCAAAAAAAGAAGACAACTTGTACCCTTCTACCTACATATTGGTTGGTTACAATAATGAACAATAATACTACAGTTTGATAATAATAACAAAAGACTTGAGTTAAAAACAAGAAGAAATTCCAATTTTATAAATATCAGTTGACTTCAGCAAAATATTTCATGTATAAATGAAAATTTGCACTTGCCAATCAAAAATATTCACCTTGCAGTTTGCACTGTTTCACTGTTTTTATATTTTATATGCCAAAATTTCAAATGGTCACAAAGAATGACAGAACTGAGATTAAATCAAACTCTGATTTTTCATCTTTGCCATCAATATTGTTTATTTCAAATCTACTGTTTAAACACAGGCATTTGTAGTGCCACTGAAATTGGAAACATGAACTAGTCTCCCAAAGTGAGCTGGAACAATCCTGGACCATTATAAAGTTACCTTTGAAAGGAGCCTGTATGGCTGAGGCCCTGTGTGTTGGAAGCCAAATAAATGTACAACTGAGAATGCTCGTCCTGAACTTCCATATAGAACACAATGTTTACTGAAGGGTAAGTGATCCAATGTGCAAGTTGGCATTTACATGCATATTATTACACCTCAGTAACCTCAGCAATTGTTCAGAATTTAAGTCGAAGATTTTTTCAGGAGGGAGTATATTGTCACTCACTCTGTTTATACTTGTTGGCACATGGTGATAAGAAAGAGCAGCCCATCTTTTGGTTGGTTTTATTAGGGCTCCCACTGCCCTGCTTGGTCGACCACTGCTTTTAATAACTCCGGTAAATCTAGCTGTAAAACTGAATGCCAGATCCCAGGTCTCTCTTTTTCTAATTATTATCCAAAAAAAAGGACTGTAGTTTAATCATCGAGGATGATGATCTCACTGCACGTATTGGAAAGCCAATACAAAGGTTTGAGTAAGGGAGAAAAATATCTTTTCCGTGTAACAGCCCAGGGCTGGTAGAGCATCTCTGCACTGCCAGCAGTGATGTACGTTCCCTCCGGCTTTTTGCTCCAACTTCCTTAGCTTCTGTCTTTGTTCCTTAAGCTCACAAAATAGCTGCTGAACCTGAAGGTGTCGTGCTTCCATTTCACTCAGGAAGAAGCAGAAAAAGAAAAAGCAAATAGCTTGCACAAGCTAAATCCATCCTTTTTTGTTAGGAAAACAATAGCTTCCCTAGAAGTCTCATCTACCAAATTTCTGTTTATATCTCACTGGCCAGAATTAGTTATCGGGCCACTCCTAACTGCAAGAGAGGGTGAGAAATAAAGACTTTTTATGTTAGCTGGGTGCATTGCCACCCCAAATAAAACTGGGGTTCTTTTGGTAGGAAAGAATGCATAGTGTTTAGGTAAACTGCCTGGAGGTTAAATGCTGGCTATTGAATTCTTTTGGTTGGTGAAAAGGTTCTGAAATAAATGTGAGGTATCCTTGAATTTCCCATAAGGAGAAACTTGTGGTTGAGAATCACTATAATTTTAAAAGTTAACAGCGCTGTAGCATGAGGAAGACCCACTAAGAAATATGCTTAACTCTGGTGTGGTACAGACTGTAAATGTTCTGGGCCAAAATTATTTCATATTTTTATTTTTACGTACTTTAATATATTTTTTTACTTGTGTCACTTCTCTTTTTGGTGACAATGAAAGGTTGAAACAGTATATTATCATTCAATTACCATGATTAAATATCATACGGCTTAGAGACTTTTAGACCAGAAGCAGGCTACTCCAAAGGCAAATATTGACACTTTTTTTTTTTTTTCCTGTTCACTCATCCTTCAACTTCTTGAATCTGCCTAGGGTTAAAAGCAGCAGTGGCCCCATAGCAATATTAACTACTTAACCATTTACTTGGGTGATTGTCCCTACCTGCAAAACAGCTCCTGCAAGGACAGGAATGAGAAAAGCAAGGTTGTTCTTTTGCTGGTGTTTTTAATGCCAAGGCTACCAAACACTGAGGAAGTTCTCAGTTCCATCTAATCTAGCTCCTTCCCATATAGTGTTAGGTCCTCAGCAAGGTGAAGAACATATTTTTTGGTGAAAATTTTCAAGATCAGATACCTGTTTTCTCAATGTCTTCTACCTCAGAACATAGCCTGTTCTGAAGGATGAGCTCAGGAAAAAGGATGCTGGAGAAAAAGCCTCATGGATCACAGCAATAGTGACCGAAAGAAGTTTCTTTTTATAAAGGCTTCCAGACTTCTAAGGAGGGCACAGTCTGAGGCTGAAAGTCTCCACCACTGAGCTGAAGAAACTGCTGCTTTTTGGAGACAAATACGCAGAGTTAAAAATGGTCTCTCCTAAAAAGACACTTCTCAAAAAGTCTGGTCCAGGGTCTTCTATTTTGCCTTTATATGAGATTTCATGCTAGATAAATACAAACACAGTCAGCCCTCTATATTTGTGGGTTTGACATCTGTGGATTCAATCAACCACAGACTGAAAATATTTGCAGGGAAAATAACAAAAAATAACAATACAATAAAAATAAATAAATAAAAAACAATATAGTATAACAACAATTTATATAACATTTACACTGTGTTAGGTGTTATAAGTAATCTAGAGATGATTTAAAGTATATAGGAAGACGTGCATAGATTGTATGCAAATACTAAGCCATTTTATATAAGAGACTTGAACATCCATAGATTTTGTTATCCAAGAGGGTCCAGGAACCAATCCCTCATGGAAATTGAGGGATGACTGTATAGATGTAGGTATACAAATAGACATACATAGAAAGATATATAAAAATATAAAGATACATTATAACACCTAGGACAAGGGTTCAGATCCCCATACCAGCCAGTCACCAAAGGAAAAAAAAAAAAGATATAGATATACATATACATATATGTATAGAAAGCTGTAGATATACACATAGCAGACTAAAGTTACTACCAACTAAAGAGCTGCAGGCCACTTTGAACACCCAGGCCTCCATTCCAGTTGATCTTCCCACCTAGCACAGCCATCTTCACAACTATATTCTAAAACACCTATCACCAGATTCTTCCCAGACTCAGAACTAACAGTGACAAACTACGGTACCTTGTGATACCTCATTTGGCAGTAAAATACTATGGGGCCATTAGAAAGAATGAGATGGATCTATATGACCAACAGAGAAAGACCAACATGGATATGGAGGATGTCTTGTGAGGTGCCCGAAGGAAGTTGCCAAGTTGTAAATAGTGGATTCCAGAATGTTTCCTTTTAATTAATTTATTTTTTTACTGGGGAGAAAATCATGGAGAAATGTTCTGCATTTTTCTATATTATGCTTCTCTAATCTTTTACACTTTTATACAAAAGTATATAACCCTTGAAATCAGAAAATACATATATTCATATTTTATGTGCAGCATGTTTTCTAAAACTCACTTCCTTACAAGATGTGGCCTTGCCTTCCCTACTGATTCTTACTTCATTCCACCGCCAGACCTTCAGCTCCAACTGGTCTCCCTCCTGCCACAGTCATTCTCCACACCTTTACTCCTGTTATTCCTTCTACATGGAATGCCCTCCCCTGAACCCATCATTCTTACAAATTCTACCCTCCTGCCCTTCAAGAATGGCCCACCTTAATTCAAGAGTCTCCTTGAGACTCTTCTCCCAGATCTCAGTCCCCTCCAACTTCTTTTCTCAACTTTTATAGTGCCTTTCAAAACTTTAGTGTATATAAGAATCCCCTGGAGAGATTGTTAACGCTCCTGTTACCCCACCCCCAGAGATGCTGATTCAGTGAGGCCGGGATAGGGCCCCAACGTTCACATTCCAAACAATATTCCCAAGTGCTGTTATGCTGTGGGTTGTGGATCACACTTCTAGAAACACTGGTCTACAAGTCAATAATTTAGTATTCATTATATTCTGTTGCTTCATTTTTTCATTAGATTGTCAGCTCCTCGAGGGTAAGAACTTTGTTATACTCTTCTGTATTCTCTGCAGTGCAAGAGCCAAGAGATGTTTATAGCATACATGTTGACTGAGGCTTAGCCACTTGCACATTTTCTCAGTACTTTAGAAAGAAGTAAAGATTATGTAAGAGTTTACAGCAGTCTCTTCCACTAGTACCAGCTGCAGAAAATTTTCTGGCCCTGGCTCTGAACTTGAATGCATCTGGAACCCACGAGTGTGACCATGTGACTTTATGTAAGTTAAGAGACAAAGAACACACCTGCCTTGGAAGGACAATTCCTTTATGGTGCTTCAGATTTTCTTTCTTTCTTTTTTTTTTTTTTCCTTTTAAAAAATTTTTTTATTTTAAGAAATAAGGTTTATTGAATACAAACAATTGACAACAGATTTCTATAGGGTAATCAAATGAGTCATATATTTTTATGTGACATTTATTCCAGATGAATGAGGAGATACTGCTATCAATTGCTGTGAAAGAGAAAGTAACAGAAAGACAACAGGACAAACTTTTTTCTTAGACTTGTTCATTTTTCAGGACTGATATATAATGCCTTTTCTTCACTGAGGAGATCTGGCATACGTTCTCTGTTGCACCTCAAATTAATTGCTTTGAGATTTCTCTTCCAGGGAGTGGGGTCTGGTGGTTAAGTATTTTGCTGCGTTGGTCTATCTCCTCAAGAACTTTCTTAAGCACTATGGGTCTGGTGTGCTTCCCTGGTTGTGGGCAGGGGTAGGGCTGGCCCACGCCCCCCTCTAAGGACCAAAAGAACAACTCTTTTTTTTTCCTTTGGCAGCTGGCCAGTAAGGGGATACAAACCTTAGTGTTACAGCACAGTGCTCAGCCAACTGAGCTAACCAGCCAGCCCCAGATTTTCTGAAAACGCGATTTTATAATAAGACTTTCTTTCTTTGGTTTCCAGACTGTCCCCTAAATTGGTGAAATCCTGAGTCTGGCTTATGCAACTTGATTATAATAGAGCAGTCTGAATATAGGTGGCCACACTAGTCGTGAATTTCTAGCGTGCAATTGACTTCTCTAGCTTTATTTTTTTAAAGGAGTGATGGGATGCGTGGACTCAGTCAGTCCACTGTATGAATGCTTGGTCCCATTCATTGTGAGTCAAGGTACACTTGGCTGGCTGCATATAGGCTAGCCTAATGGCTGTCTCTCCAGAACAGCCCAAAGCAACAGAACACGCACCCAATGCATGCTGTTACTCTGCACCTTCGGAGGCCCCCCCTTCTTTCTCCAACCAGTAGAGAAAGTCCCCAGTTTTCCCGAGGGCCATAAACCATTGGAACGATCCCACTGGCTGAACCAGTGCTGAGTAACTAATCCTTGACTCATTTCTTTGGCTAGACCCTTCCTTCTCTTTTTCATTTGTTCTTGAGAAGACAGAGGCATCATTAAAGCTTGTGTATGTTTATCTGTACCTTGTGAGTCTGTGTTCCTGTGTAAAGGTCCACTCATTAGGGGAATCAGAATGTGCTTCTAGTTCTACCCTTGAAACTAGAAAATTAATCTTTAACTCCATAGGGAAGGAGACCTGGCTTTCTACACTGATATGTGAAAATACGGCATATGGATAGCTCCCAAATATAGTAGTCATGGGAACCTCTCAGGGAACAAACTTTGGTTGATAAATTGAAAACAAGCACAGAGAAGTGGGGTACAGTATTTTGAATCACTATCTACAGCATGACAAATTTATTAAGCACTCAGGTCACAAACATTGTACTGGGCACTGAGGATATATTGGAACACAAAACAGACAGAAGCAATAATAGCTATAAGCTTATAAGCAATAAGCTTATAGTTATTCTCATGAAGCTTGCAGTTTCATGGGAAGGTAATTATTAATATAAAAGCATTTTGATAAGTGTAAAAGTTTAATAACTGTGAGTGCTGTGAAGAGGAGTATGGGGTGCTATAAATGTGTGAAACAGAAGTTGTCAACCTAGAAAGGGCAGCAAGGGAAAACTTTCCTGAGAGCCTGACTACTGAGCTGAGCGCTGAAGGATGAGTGGGGCCTGCCAGGACCAAGTGTCTTCTAGGCAGAACGATGTGCAAAGGCCCCATGGCAAGAATAAGCAAGACATGTTCACAGCACTGAAAAAGGCCCCTGTGGCTGGAGCAGACAGCTGGCGGGAGCATGGCACAAGGTGTTGCTTGAGAGAAAGAAAGGACTAGACCATGTGTGGGTCTCACAGATGATGTGAAGAATTCTTATGGGCAATATAGGAAGCCACTGAAAAACTTCATCAGGTTTCTGTTTTGAAAGAGTTACTCGGGCTGTTATAGGGAGAATGGGTTGGAAGGACAAATAGTGTTGCTGGGACACTACTGCAGAACTATTGCTGTCATCCAGAGGAGAGAAGATGAAAATTTGGCCTAGAGTTGCGGCAAGAGAAATGAAGAGAAATGGACAGCTCTGGCCACTTCCCTGCCCAAACTAATAATGCACAATAGTTCCCCTCATGTGACACAAGCTTCCAGGAGAGCTGAGTGTTTGAGGCCTTTGTTGCAAAGCTAGCTGATTAGAAAACAGCGGTTTGGATTTAGGAGGCCATACCAAGTTTGAAATGTAAGCGTGTGATTGATTTCTAACTTCATATTTAAAAGGCATAACGGGAGAGGCAATTTTTCGGGTGTAGTAAAGTACTGGAAAATGAGTGGAAGAAGCTAAAGGAGAAATTCCTCAGGAGTGTCATTCTGCTTTATTAGCACTGAGTGCTGCTGTTTCCAGTGACAAATTCCCAAGAAACCAAAGGGCCAAGGATCGATAAGAAGAACTGGAGGAAAATCACATTAGAATAAAAGAAAGCAAGGGAGACAAAGGCATTTCCTAATTTTGAAAACCTGAGTCCTAAGCAGCAGGGGTTCAAACCAAGTTTGTGTGAAGGTCGTTTTGCAGTATGATAACTTTTGGCTTTACTGTCAGCTTCTGTAAAGACAGTCCCCAGTAAGAAAGGGGCCAAGAAGGGGCTTTTCTAGAACCATTATTGTACCCCCTCCCGCACAGTCCCATTAGTGGGCCTTATTAAACCAACCCAGACAAAGAGCAAAGATGCCCTAGTTAATGGAGAGTCTTCGATAATTACTTTGCTCAGCCGCTTCTTTTAGGGTCTGAATGGTCTTTAAATAATGTTTCTCTTGCTGTGGTCGCAGACAATGACCTAGCAGTCTGCTTTAAGCGGTGCCAATCCCATTAGCTGAAGAATAGCAAAACTCTGTGTGTGTCTGCATGCCAAGGAGTGAGTGAGAGAGTGTGTGTGTGTGTGTGTGTGTGTGTGTGTGTGTGTGTGCGCGCGCGCACGTATATGTGCATAGTGAGGAGCTCAGCTTATGGCAGGAATCAGGTTTAACTGTTGCTTTCTTCCTTTTTTCCTCCATTCTTCTGTACACCCATCCCTCCCAGGAATCAAACATACCACTGTGTCTATTGGCTCATCTGTCTATTGAGTGACAACCTGTCCTTCCTGAAAATGGCAAGAGACTCCCTCAAATGCTTGAGGAAGGTGCCTCTTGTTCTCATTTACTGAGCAGTTCTTTGTAGGATGTGATTTTATTTTATTTTTATCATTACATAATGTAAGCATTTTTGTGGCCTTTTATACCAATTTCTCCCTAAACCTCCTGCCTCTTAAGACGTCATTTTAACCCTGCCCTCTGAGAACTTCAAGTCTCCAAAGCACAATAATGCAAACAATATAAAGTCACCCCAAAATATGTCTGCCACTCAGAGTTGAAAAATGTTAAAAGTTTTCATGAATGTGGAAGAAAAAGAGCGGAGGAACAACGGTCATAGGAGGGAACACAAAGATCCCTGGAATATTGCAACTCTTTTTTCTGATAATTAGAAAACCCAGACTTCATTATATTTAAAGATATGTTATACTCTGGACAGAACATGTGGAAAAAGGGCAACCTTAATTTATTTGGGAAGCGTCAGATTCTCTGATATGAAAGTGAATAAGTTCAATTATGAGCTACTTTGTAATAAAAAATGTCTAAACCATCATTCAAAAACATTGCAGTGAATGAAACCTGCTATTGCACACCTTTGTCTGGAGGACTTTTTCGGGGGTTCCAGAATGATCTGATCTGACAGTTTTTGAACAAACTGAGTGCAAAAACAGGCTAGCATAAAAAAGTGGGGTGACTCCAGTTACACAAATACATGGGAGTAGTTATTTGCAGCTCAGTGAGTATCACAAAGCCTTCTCCCCTCCCTAAATTATCCCCCCCCACCACCACCACAACCATTGCACACACATCATATGTCAACTCCTGGAAAGAATGATTATATTGCAGCCAATAGAATAAAAGCTATTTTCTGGTTCTGGGTTGTAGAAAAACACCATAGGCAAAGAAATACTCTTCTTGGGAAACTAAGAGGATGAATTCTCACTCCCTTTAACTTTGATCTGCCTTTTACTTTAACGACTCTGAACAGCTCACGTGTGGGCATCCTTCTGTATAATTCAGTTTAAATTTCTGGTGTTATTTATTTTCAAAAGCATGGACTTACAATTATTTGAGAGATATTAGTTTCTTGTACATGTACCATTAACAACCTATCTGTTGGGTAACTACTTCTATTTGCATAATAATTAATTTAAATGTGTGAAATAAAGAATCATCCAGCAGGGACTGAAGAATTCAGTGTTTTGGGTGTCGGGTTAGTGTTTTGGGTGTCGGGTTCTTTCGTATCAGTAATTCCAATTCTGGTGAAAGGGACTGAATAGTGTAAAAGTTCTCTGGAGTCTTAGGGGGGAAGATTTTTAGATCACATAGGAAAGCAAAAAGAGAATCAGCTCTTAGGGACAGAATTGGAATTTGGGTTAGATTTTTAAAAAACAAAAACAAACAAACAAAAAACAACCTTAATAATAATCACTTTTGAAAACCAAATGGAATTCTGGAATCTCAATAGTGTTTGATATCACAAAAACAAACTGCTCATTCGATCTTGCTATGGGCCATCACTGTATTTAGTGTTATGAAGAATAATAAGCATAATAAATACGATTCATGATCCTAGACTTTTCTGCTAGGCTTATAAGTCAGATGTCCTGATTCCCAATCCAGTGCTTATTCTAGTATAGTAAAGCCTCTATTATGACATAATTACCTTATCATGATCCCATATGTACTAAAAATGGAGTATTGCATTAAAAGAGTTGATCCCCAGTCAAACCTTCAACTACTGCCCTTGGACCAGGCAACTGGGCCACTGACCTGGGCTTCATGCTTTAGAGGGCCCTACACTGGCCCTCCTCTGGCCACATCTCTCTGGCCAAGAAGGTAGAAACTCGGAGCTCCCTCCTCCTAGGCCAGGTATCTGGGGCCTCAGAATTCCCTGCACCCAAAGTTGAGAATCTGCCCCCATGGCTTCATGGGCCTTTCCCCCAGGTCTCATCCTCCTAGTGGGCAACCCATAGTGTGCTCTCATAGGCCTGAAGAGTGACTATGGCTGGGAAGGCAGTAGACGAAGATAGGACATGGCAGCTGAGCTACCTACAAACACATGTGGGTCCTGTGGTGCAGGACAAGGCCTGGGCTGGGAAATTGAGGGCATCCATTTGTTTTCTTGCCCTGGTCCTTGTAAATGTCAGGAGTGTGCCTACCATCGAGGACCAGTTCTGGTGAAATGAACCTCTGCTCTTTGAAACTCTTCTGGCAATTTAGTTTTGAGCACATGTCAAAGTTTTGTTATCCTCTTGCTGCCAGGGAAGGCCAATCCAAAGGTTCACTCTTGGTAGGAAGAGAGAATAGTTCATCACTTCTAGTTAAAAGTCAGTATACTCTCTTTTTTTATTTTTATTGTTTGCACTCTTCTGCAATGTGCTAGCTTCACATTTTACAGCATGCAATAACAGGTCACTTATTGGGTCCAAATGTTACCAAGCACTATCATAAATTCTTAATGTGAATTAACTCATTCTGACAACACTTTGAGGTAGATAATATTATTACCATTATTATACTATTATCACCATCATCATCCCCATTTTACACATGCAGAAACTGAGGCAAAGAAGTAATTTGTGCAAGGCCTAAGAACTAATGAGTGCTAGAGCCAAGATTGTAACCATGATGCAATGCTGCTCCTATTCAATCTCTTCTGCTTTTCTACCTCAATTCCACTTGTTTTTCAAGGCAGGCTCAACCCCTTGCTCTTTATGGAGGCCTGTCTGAGCAGCTCCGTCTGATTTCCCAAACTTCTGGAATTTCTTTTGCCTTCATCACTTCCTGAATATTTACGGTTTGGAACTTCTGGAAATCTTCCCATATGTTTATTTATTAGCTCCACCATCTAGAAGTGAAAGATGACTAGACTCTTTGACTGACATTGGAGTGGGCAGGTGACTGGTTTCCCATAGCAAGTGTGGTGGACTCTGATGCACTGTCCAGATACCCCATCAAAAAAGGACTTGCTCCAGATGCTGGGAGGGCTGTCAGCAGATTGCCTTCAGTGGTCAGCCCCTTCAGGGATTGTGTCTACTGCAAAGATCCACCTTGCCAAGGCCAAGCCACATCCCACAGTAGCCCAAATCCAAAGCCTGAAAGCTGCAGGACTATAAAGGCCTGGACATTTTAGGGTGCTGGAGCCAGCTTCTGTTGACTCTCAGGGCCTGAATGGGCACATCTCCAACTCTATGTTCTGTGATGCTACATCCTGAGCTTGAAATTAGGCATGGTAGGGGTATTGACACCATAGAAACTGGCAAACACTAAAATATCAGAGCTTTGGTTTTTCAGAGGGTAAGCTTGACGGCAGACCACTGTTCTTGGCCCAGCTCAGGACTGCTCAGAAGCTTCAGAAGGACCACTCTGTCTTAGAGATCTTCGTGGGGTTGGCTGAGGCTGTTGTTGGACCTCACAGATATACCTCCCCCTCTGCCCAACTCAATCCCCCCACATTTCTTTGCACATGTGTTGATCTCAAGGGTACTCCCTGCATGCTAAACTCTCTCTAAAGTCTGTTTTCAGGGGAACCCAGTCTGCAACAACTCATTGCTACTAAAGTTTATCTCAACTTTGCAAATCACTTAGGCATTGTATCAGGAATGCTAGATTTTTCTCAGAAGGAAGTTAAGAATATATTATACAAAAAGGTTCTGTCCCACATAAAGATTGGGACTTTTTGTTTGTTTGTTTTTAACAAGGTTTTAACTTTCTGGACCATTTTCTCAACCAGTAAGCTCTTAACAGAGACTTCTGGTTCGTACTGACCCTTTTATAAAGCACTGTGAACCTATGAATCCCCTACCTAGAGGACAGTGAATTCATGTAATACATGCTTGTTGAATGACTGCATTCAAATTACCTGCTTAAATGATCAAATTCAAATTACCCAGTTAAAGATGTTTTCTGTAAATTCTATCACTTACTGTTGATCTTTTTGGTTTAAAAGGCCTTGTAGTTGGTGGTAGAGTGGGGAATCATTGAATATTTTGCTTTGTTAAAGGCTTTTCATTTCTTTTTTCCTGTTAACTTATTTGTAGGAGTGACAGTCAAAAGATGTAAAAATATGTATAGCCTGGCCATCAACTAATCAGAAAGAATTCTGGCCACAAGAGAAGAGCAGGGTCCCAAAGATACCCACTATCCCAGCAAATTAGGCTCAGGTATTAATTTTTTGGGCGGTGGATTTTAGGATGTGAGGAGTTCCTTGTAAAGAGACTTTGGGACACTTAGGAAGCTTAGAAACAGAGGCTAGTAACCAACCCGGAACTGTCTCAGTATTTTAACAATGGTTATGGTTTTGTGGGTGTCTACCAGCTGAATAGCAGGTTCGTTTATAATTTCAACAAATGATTCCATTTGTGACTTTAATATTCTACATCTCAAATGCTTTTAATTTACCTAAGAAGACAAACTAATTATATTAGATTACTCTAAATGAATATCCCAATCATCATTACTTAGGCATATTTGGGAGATAAGCAAGGTATACTTGGCTTGCAAACTTTAAGCAGCTATAAATAGCACCAAAAATTTTCTGATTAAGTTTAAAACACTTTTTGATGAAACATTTGTTTTATCAAGTGGAAGACAGCATTGCTTTATTGAATCTGGCTTGAGCATTACTTTTGTAAATGAAGGCTAAAAGGAAAAAATCTAATGAAGGGATATAATAATGGCATCTTCTTGCATGTTATTTGGTATTTCACTTTGTTTTAACAAACATTTATTGAGATCATTTACTAGGTACCATGAAGTGTTGTAGAAAATGCAGAGATGAGTAAGATAAGATCCCAGTCCTTCAAGGAATGCAGAAGGGAATATAATGGGGGAAACTTTTATTTGTTAATGATACCTCAATAAAGAAAAATTCCAGGGAAGGACTCTGATTGGCTGGGTCACATGCCCATCCCTGGATCATACACTGTGACCAGGAGACTAGGGTACCATGGGTAGTAGAATTGGTCTAGCATTGATCACATGCTTACCCTGTGACTTAGAGGTAGGGGAAGTTCCCTGAAGGAAGTAGGAGTGTTGAACAGAGAAAAAAAAAAAAAATGTCCCTGACATGTAGAATGGGCCAATAAGGTAGAGGGTCAGGTTACAGAGTTTGAACCCCTTCTGCCAATACGAGGTCATTAAAAGTTTTGGAGTAAGAAAGTAGCTGTAGATAATGGTTGGACTAGATCATCTTTTAAGTCCCTTTTTATTCTGTTAAAATTATTCTGATTATTCAAAGAGAGGCTTTCCTGAATGTCACTGTATAAAGTAATTAAAAAGATGGTGTTCTAATATAAACTATGAACTTTGTTTGATAATGATGTGTCAATATGGGTTCACGGATTGTAACAAATGTACCACTCTGGTGCAGGATGTTGATAGAGAGGGAGATTGTACATGTGTGGTGGCAGGGAGTGTGTGAGAACTCTCTGTACTTTCCATTCAATTTTGCTGTGGACCTAAAACTTCTCTAAAAAATAGCCTATTTAAAAAAAAAAAAAAAAGATGGTGGGGCTGCTGTTAGCAGAGAGCCTTTTGAATGGAGACATAAATTTAAATATTTTAAATTTACAGAAGCAAAATGCTTCAGCTGACAGAGACCCACCAGCCAGTAGGTGTCCAGCTAAGATTATTCTCATCCCTAAACCTTTCATCCCTTTTCTGGGATCGCCCCCTTAATTCTGGTGCTGAGGTTCTGTATCAGTGATTGTGAATAAATACAGTCATTCCATAAACATGGCTTTTAAATGCATTTTATGTGCCAGAACTTGTACTTAATGCACAGTGAAAAAACAATGACAAGGCACAGGCCCTGTCCTCAGATGTCATAGACTGGTATAGTTTTTCTCAAAGGGTGGTCCACAGATCACCTACAGCAGAAGTACTTTGAGGCACTTGTTAAAATCACAGAATTCAGGAACAAGCAATCAAGAACCTTGACATTCAAAATGTGGCTCCACCTGAGAGTTCATTACAGGTACAGAGGCCCATCCCAGGCCTACTGAATCAGAATCTGCATTTTAACAGGATCTCCATCCATTAAAGTTGGAGAAGCATTGCGTTACATGCTGAATTTTGAGAACCACTAATCTAACAGAAGACTGATGAGACTATAGATGAATGAGGTACAATGTGATGAATGCATTTATAGAGGAACACAAGAGATCCTCTAGGACTGCATAAAAGGAGCAGATTCCTCTGTCAGGGAAGGTTTCCAGGAAAGGTGTGATGTCATCGGCTTCTTAAAGAGCAAGGAGAAGTTAGCCGGGCAAAGGGGATAGAATAGGGCCAAGAGATCTTATCAGAGGGAACCACGTGTAAGAAGTTGTGAGGCAAAAAAGAAAGTACAGAGTTGTGAGGCAAGTTTAGGTAACAACAACAAAAAAACCTACCTCAAATTGCAGGCTTTTTGTTTGTTTGTTTTCGAAAAGCTTATTTAAACTCTGAACATGAACCAAAGAAGATTAAAACATAAAACTCAATGGTTAAAGATTTGCTTATTAATCTTGGGGGGAGGGGGGCGTGAGGGATCAGAATTTTAGATTTCTATGATATTGCTTTCTCTGACTTCTCTGGCAGTTTCTTTTTACATTCCTTTATTCATTCATTCAAACATATATATGTATCAGGCACTGTGCTAGGTGCCTATTACATGGTGGTGAGTGAAGCCAAAATGTTCCTAGCCTCAGAGTTTATAGGTGAGACTGGGATGGAGGTGGTGTAATTATAAATTGAGAAAATAGCTAAGAAGTGTGCTATGATAGAAAATAAGACGGGAAACTGCATGGAAGGTCTATCCAACTAGACCAGCATATTCTTGCAAAGTGGCCAAAGTCACTGCAAGGTAAGGTGTCGGGGGTCTCACTAAGAAGCACCCTGCCCGCACGCGGGCTTTCACACACACGCACATGCAGACACACGCACGCACACGCACACACGCACACGCACGCACACGCACACATACACGCACATGCACACGCACACGCACACTTTCTGTGTTGCTGAGAGTCCACAGTGGGGTTAGACCTCCCCTCAAAACCACTCACTTTCCACCTGCGGGATGCAACAAGAAAGGGCAGTGAGAACGGATTTTCATCACAGCTCCAAGCCTGAAATGAGAAGCAATCTCCAGATTCTAACAATAGCCTATTTCCGGAAAGAACTTTTCTCTTAGGCAAGGGAGCTGCTTATAACCGGCCCCGTCCTGGCATGTTCCAGGTGAAATTTTCCAGCCGCAGCCATCCATTTTAGCGTTGAGAGTAGCCGTGAGGAGGCTCAGCGGCACACGCCATTGCTTTGACAGTGTGTGTATGACAAAAAGTGTGTATACGCAAGCAATGAGGTAAGGAGGCCTGGCGGGTGCGGTCAGGCCCAGCCTGGCCGCTCGGTCCCTCGGGCAGGAAAGTCCTGTCCTCGCGGCCTGGAACCTTGTGTGTCCGGGTCTGGCTGCCGGGGCTGCCGGGCGGAAGCTTTTAAGCGTGGGACCGCGAGAAGCCGCTTGTAAACAGAGCCGGGCCGGGATGGTCGGCGGCCGGGCGGGCTGTCACCGGGAGGCGGGCGGGCTGCCGAGGCCGAGTCCCCTCTAGCAGCAGACCGCAGGCTCTGCAGGTGAAGGGAGAGCAGCAGCCGCGACCGGGTGAGCATCTGCCTGCTTCCTTGTGCCTGGCCGGCCAGTGGGGGCGGGGTGGGGGTGACAGAAGCTGTCTCGGGTAGCGGTGATGCTGCTGTTTCTTCCCCGGTCTGGTTTTCATGTCGTGCTGAAGACTGCACTGCATCGCAGTGGGTAATGGGTGAGGAGAGATGACATGATGCGGTGTCTGCTTATCTTTGTGAATCAGGTATATAATACGAGTAGAAAGTAGTCGAAATAGGTTACTGTTGGGTGCGTTGTTTTTAGTCTTACTCCCTCCCCCAACCCCCCGCCCCGTCCCTGTGCGCCCTTCCCAGGGGGTCCTAGAAACCAAACCTCAGCAGAGCTTTTAACCCACATCATGCTGGGGCTCCCGGAGAAACAGACTATTGTTCTTTCTGTCGACTCTGCCCATTTTTAATGTATGGTACATGACCCCACATGACTGATGACAAGCATGGTTTGGTCTTGTATGAAAGGATTATCAAGCTAAAAAAATCAAGATAAGAAAATCTCACACTCACTCCGTAAATAAAATAAATTTCTACTGAGATATACATTGGAAGACAAATTGAGACTGGTCTGGATATATAGCTTGTAAAGCAAGACAAGTTATATTTACCAAGTTAAACTGAGATTGAACCCTGCATGATGTTGTAAACTTATTTGGAATATTTTCCCCTCCTTTTCTTTTTTCCTTCTTGGAAGGAGCTAGAGAGAAACACCTGTATTTTTTTTTTCTTTCTTTTTAATTTCAGTAACCATAGTGAATTTGATTCGTATTTATATTTTATTGTAAAATACCACATTTAAGTTATAATTGGTGTACATGAAATAAAATACAAGGCAGTTTTTGTTTCATTAATTTCAAGAAAATGCCTTAAAACTTGGCTATACAGATAGTCACTTTAGGCACTTAGTCTAATTTTTAGTTAGGAGACAAACATTAGGTTAAACTGCACATAGAGAAGTATTTGAAAATCACGCACATCAAAGAAATAATATTAACACCTGATGACTTGTTATTACAGTGAATGTTTTCATGATGTAATGGTTCATAGCAAGAATTATAAAGCCAGACTACCTCAGTTTGGATTCCTGCTTGGTAAATTCCTAATTATGTAACCTTGGGCAGTTTACTTAGCCTTGCTATGTTTCCTAATCTGTAGAATGGGAATTATAACAATACTAACCTCATTAGGGTTTTTGTGAGGATTAAACAAGTTAATATTTTTAAAGTGCTTAGAACAGTACCTACCATATAGTAATTGCTACATACATATTTGTTAATAAACACATAAAATAAAAATATACCAGTGTTGAAAGTAGAATCATGATTACCAGGGGCTTAGAGGAGGGAGGGAGTGGGGAGTTGTTTAATGTGTATAGAGTTTGGCAAGATGAAAAGAGTTCTGGAGATTGGCTGGACAACATTGTGAATGTACTTAACACTACTGAACTGTACACTTAAAAATGATTAAGAGGATAAGCTTTATGTTGTGTATTTTACCACAATTAAAAAATACTGGTGTTAGCAAAGTGATGTATTCTAAGTCTTTATCAGCACACAGCAGCCCCATCCACAGTTGCTTTTGCCATTGTGAAAATGCAGCTTCTGGCAGTCCTCAGTAAGATGCATTTGTTAGTAGATTCATGCGATCGAGATGTCATAAAGTGCATGAATAAATTATAAGAAATGACACCTAAGACTCTGTGACAGGCAGAGTTTTAAAACTGCCCCTCCACCAAGATGGCTTGCCCTAATCCCTGGAACCTGTGAATATGATATCATTCCCTTGATTATGTTATGTTATATGGCACAGTTGAATTTGAAATGGGGAGATTATCTGCGTGGTACTAATCTAATCACAGGGAGCCATAAAAGTGGAGAACTTTCTCTGGCTGGGAAATCAGAGAGATTTGAAGCATGAGAAGTACTCAACATACTGTTGTTGCTTTGAAGATAGAAGGGGACAGTTGAAAAGGAATTCATGCAACCTTGAAGAATGCTGGAGGTCTAGAGTTGCTGAGGGTGACCCCTGGCTAAAAACCAGCATAGAAATGGGAACTTCGGAGTTAAGGCCACAAGGAAGTGGATTCTGTCAACAACCTGAATGAATCTGGAACTGGGTTCTTTACCAGAGTTTCTAGATAAGAGCCCAGCTTGGCCAACAACTTGATTTCAGTCTTATGAGAAAGACCCTAAGCAGAGAATCTAGCTAAGCCCACCTATATTTCTGACCTTCAGAATTGTGAGATAATAAATGGGTGTTATTTTAAGCTACTGTTAGTGGAAATTTGTTATGCATCAATAGAAAACTGACATATACTCTAGCAGGAAAATGGGCAAAAGACACAAACAGACTATCCATGGAAAAGAAAACTAAATGGCTAATAGATATATGAAAATGCATTCTTTCTACAAATCAAAGAAATAAAAATTGAAACAACAGTAAGGTACCATTTTTTCAGTTCTCAAATTAACATACATTTTTAAAAATTCTAATTCTCCATATCAGCTACGTGCAGTGGAGCCGACACTCTCAAATGCTAACAGGGGTGCACAATTATTCTAACCTTTTGAAAAGCACATTTGGCTGAATGTATGAAAAGCCTTAATAAGGATCCTACCCTTTGATCCAGTAATTCCACTTCTAGGAATCTATCAAAAGGAACCTATGAGAAATATTTTAAAAGTTAATGTTCAGAGATGTTCAGAATAGCTTGGTTTAGAAAAGTCAAATATCATTAATAACTTAAATGCCCAACAACAGGGAAACAGTTAAATTATGATATTATCAAAAGATACAACTTATGCAGCCATTTTTAAAAGATATTTATGAAGAATTTTAGCTGTGGAAATGTGTTACCAATTATTGCTAAATGGGGAAAAAATATGATAGAGAACTGTATCTACAGTATACACTCAACTATGTTAAAAAAGAAAAAAGATCTACTTAGGGAAAGGGCTGAAAGGGCAAAAAAATGGGGCAGTGCTTTTTTCCCATGGGAGGGTAAGTAAGTATTATTTATTTCATCTTTTATTCTTTTCTGTATTTTCAAAATGTTGGACAGTGAACGTGTACCTTTTTATAAAATCACAAAAGTCAATAAACATTATTTTAAAAGCTGTTAAGTGTCTACATTTTGAGAAATATGATGAACCTAAAGTGTTGTACAGTCAAATAATGGAGATAATAAAAAGTCATAAATAAATATGTGATAGAAAGTGATCTTTTTTTGAAAATAATACAAGATAGAAAACAATACCATCAGAAAGATTGGGAATAAAGTTGGAGTACTTATTTTTCGGTGGCATAGTCAGTGAAAGTGTTGTGATGGGAGGATTGCTGAATATCATACAGAAGTAATAGAAAAAGAAGGCACATGGTTGAATTTTCGTTAAAAGTCTTGGTTTTCTCAGATTGATGGATTTAGGCTTTGAGCTACAGACCCAGGTTAATTATACAAGAGGAAAACAAAGAACTGTGAATGTAACCCCCACCCCCAAAAAACACACAAAAAACAACAACAAAACCCTCTGCATGTTATGACTCAGAAAACCAAGCTCGACCTGCCCAGTAACATCTGCATTAAAAAACATCCAAAACTAATGTTTATTGAATATTTATCAGATGCTTGACATACTGTATTCTAGTTTAATCTTGTATATAGCCTTTGGGTAAGACTTGAAGTCATCATGCATTTATATATTTAAGAAGTGGGCAGGTAGATGAGTGCTACTTTAATTTCATCTCAAATGACCTGATTTTAATAGGAACCTGGAAAAGATTAGATCATTTAGGCACATTTTTTAGGATTCTCCATCTCTAGACAGTTTCCAGGAGCACCAGGCTTCTGCTGCTCCTACCCTTATTTTTCCATTGGCTCCCTTTCCTGTTTTCACTTCACCCTATCCTCCCCACCCCTCGAAAAGTACAGAAAGTATCTGTTGGCCCACTGGCTGCTAGCCAGATGCTGAAAAGGTATGGAGGCATATCTAGCAAGGAATTGCTTTTTTCTTTTTCCTTTTTCTTTTAGAGTGGATTTGGTATTTGGTTCATAAGGAGCTAAACTATATTCCAGATTGGAGTTTCTAGTGCAAGCCAAATAAATGATTCGGAGAACTCAGTGCTGAGTGAGAGTGCAGTAAAAATGACCACCAGCAATAAATTCCATGTATTGTGTTTGCTCTATTTCATTGGCCACTATGGCTCATAGCAGACATTGAAAAACCCACATAATTTACCTTCATGCTGGCCATAAGGTAAAAGCTTTATTTGGTCCATGAGTGTAATTAATCCTGATGGAGGTATGAGTTATGAGCAAACCCCAAAGTCATTGCACTGAGATGTTAGGCATGCTATTTTCATTAATATTTTGCTTGTTTTTCATACACTCATTAATTGTTCATTTGAGTTACTTGTTTCAAATTGGATTCCCAATTATGTGCCACATTTATGAATATGGTAGAGATTTATTTATCAAGTTATCTTGGTTAGTATAACCAATGTATATAATTCGGTACAAACTAATGCTACCCTGTTCTGCATTATCCAGTTTACTTGCGGATATTTATCTAACTGGGAACTTGTTAAATATTCACTTCATCTTGTGGTCTGTAGATGTGACTATAAATGTTGATTTTCAGTCACAGATCAGGGAACATTTATCATAGGTTAGAAAATGTCAGAAAAGTAATCAGCAGTTTTTATGTTCCAGGAAATTAGCTAAATTACCTCTCATGTGTTCTTGACCCACTTTACCAGCACTTTTCCAGAACAATTTCTCTTCCACCTTTAGGGATTCACTGATTCATTGATTCAGCAAGTAAGGACTGAGCACTTGTTTTGTGCCATGGAACTGTACTTGGAGTGAGAAATACAACCTTGAACAAGATAGGCACAGTTCTTGCCTTCATGAAGCTTATAGTCTAGTTGGGGAGACAGACGAGTAAATAGGCCATTTTTTAATAGGGTGAAAGGCATTATAATGGAGGAAATTGGGATGCTATGAGAGTATATAAAAAGGCCATTTTAAATGGACCTGGGAGGTCAGGGGAGAAACGGTACCTCAGGAAAGACCTGAAAGCTGAGTTAGAATTAGCCAGTTTGAGGCGGGGGGGTAGGGAGGGAACAATGGGGGTGAAGGGTGTTGGTGGTGGAAAAAAGTGTTCCAGGCAGAGGAAACAGGATGGGTGAAAAAGCGTTGAAAAATTCAAGTTTCTTTACATTCTTTTTGGCTGGAGATAGAGAGTGGAATTGGGGTTGGGGTGGATGGGGTTGGGGGGGGTGGAGAGGGAGAGTCAGGAGATAAGCCCAGGAAGGTAGGTGGCCATGAGCCCTTTCAGGTGATGTTAAGGAGTGTGTATGGCTTATTCAAACAAACAGGGTTCTAATTTTAGAAAGCCACTTTGGTTGCAGTGTTATGAATGGATTAGAGGAGGGCAAGACTGAAGGAAAGAAGACTAGATGGTGGTCACTGAACTAAGGCAGTGGAGATGGAAAGAAATGGGTAGATTTGACAGGTGTTGTAGAGGTAGAATTCATATGACTTGCTGAGGGTCGAGTAATGCAAAGTGCAGGTGTTCATCTTTCTGGGGTGGATGATGGAGAATGCCAGGAGGAGGGGCAGGTTTGAGGGGCAAATGAGGAGTTTGGCTTTGTGCATATTAGGGGACTTCTAAAAGGTGATCGCATATGTGGGTCTAGAGCTCAGGAAAGTGATCTGTTCCTCATCTGCCACGTGGATTGCAGCTGAAGCCAGAGGAATGAAGAAGATCACTTGGGAGGGTAGAAGAGGAACTAGATAAGAGGGTTATGGGAAAAACAGGAATACTCACATGTATGGTGTGAACACAGGAAGGAGAGTCCACAGGTGAGCAGGAGGAGCATCCTGAGTTGAAGGGAAAATACGAGAAGACACCGTCAGTGAATTCATGAGAGTAATGCAAAGAGCAGTTGCTCAGCAGGTCAAGTACTACTGAATGGTCAGGTCAGATGCAGAGACAAGTCTTCTGGATTTAGCAACAAGGAACTTATTGGTGACCTTTACCTGTGAAGTTTCAGCTGGGACAGAACCAGACAGCCTCTGGGAGGAGAATGAATGGTTGGTGAGAAATGGAGTCAGAAAGTATAAGACGGGCCGAGCCCGTGGCGCACTTGGTAGAGTGCTGCGCTGGGAGCGCAGTGACTCTCCCGCCGCGGGTTCGGATCCCATATAGGAATGACCAGTGCGCTCACTGGCTGAGTGCTGGTCACGAAAAAGACAAAAAAAAAAAAAAAAAGAAAAAAAAAGAAAGTATAAGACGAAGTTTCTTTGAGAAACTTAGAACAAGAGAAGAGGGGGCAAAAGCATCCTAGCTGTAGAGGAACTTGGGAGGCAAAGGAGGGTTTTTACTTATTTTTTCTTCTTTGCAAAAAGATACTCCTTTTGAATTATCATGCAGCACTTGCACCACTGAATCCCTCTGCAACAAGACCACCAGAAAAGATGATGCACAGAAGCTCCTGCACCTTGAACAAGGCAGGAGGAACCATTGAGTAGATTAAACCTTATCAGAGCTTCGTAAACTGATTGCTGTCACCACTGTCTCCACCAGTATGTTGGTCTATAATGGGAAGAGGTCCAGGAGAATGTGGTGACCTTTCCCTTGATACCACACATGCACCTATGGGCATCTTGTACCCTGCTTTGGAGTTCATAAAGCACTGCATCACATTATTTGATTTGCACTCCAAAACAACCTTTGAAGAAGGTGAGACAGGTATCCTTATTTGCCCTATGTCACAGACAAAGTGACTGAAATTCAGGTTCAAGTGGCTTGCCCAGAATCATACTTCTGGTAATGGTGCATGGAAGACCGAGACCCAGGTCTTCTAATTCCAGATCTTGTGGTCCAAAGGCATTTGCCCTTCACTGAAAGGCTTGATAGGATGTCTGTATTTTCATTATAGTCAGGTAATATGAAAGCTGGGCATATCTTCTTTTAGTAGACTTAAGAAACTAGACTGAAGGTTGTGGGTTAATTTTGTTATTTGTTTGAACCCCACATACATTGATATTTGCTCCCCCTCTGAAAAAAAGTCAAGTTGGTTTTAGAAGCAGGCAGTTTATTTGAACATGCCTTGATAGTTAAAATATGTTTGAATTTTCTGTAGTAACATCAAATTTGAAAATATTTCTTTTAATTCTTTTGACAAAAGCAGTCATTTGCAGGTTCTTTTAAGCAAACATTTTTACAAGTGTTTCTGTTCATTGGTTAAATGAAAAATGATGTCTTAGGGAAACATTAGTAAAAGGTTTGGGCAATTAGGAATATGTAAACATTTGCAAAAGTACTTGTTTGGCCTAAATGAAATCACAGTTATTATACCCTTGCAAACATTCCAAGTATATGTGTCCGGGGTCACTAAGAAAATTGAGGTTAACTATTTAGAGAACAACTTTTTACTCTGTTTGTTCAGGGACCTCTCATCTACCATTCCCTTAGAGAAATTAAAATGACACAGAAGTATTATAGAGGTGATTTTTTATTTATTTATTTATTTTATTTTTTTGAAGTTAGGTATAAACTTTCCCTTGGTGTGAAGATGATGTTTAGCAATTAACTCTCTGGGTCGTGGGTTTAACAAACAGAAAGATTTGAAAATAAATATTAGTTACGGTTGCTGGTGTTTAACACTAAAATTCGAAGCATCACATGTGTAAAATTTTAGTCATAGTATCTCAGGGTAATTAATTTGCTCTGAATTGTCATATAGGACTGTGTGTACATTTTAGAATCTCATTTCCATTCACTGGCCATATTACCTTAGACAAGTTCATCTCTTTAAATCTCTATTTGTTTATTAAAATAGTAATAATAATAGCAGCTCTCTGATAGGGTTGTTGTGAGGATTTAACCACATAATTCAGTAAAGGGCTTAACATAAGTTAAATAGTAAATACTTTAATAAGTACTCAATAAATATTATCTGTGACTTTTTAATCTTGATCTTAGCTTAGGAGTTATAAGAACTACCTTTATTTTGTTTTTAAACCTTTTATTAAATACATCGTTCCGCCTTTAGCATGTGTCCATCCATCCACATTGAAGGGATCCTGTGCAGTAAATTTTTAAAGTTGAGCACAGTAGTGGAAGTCCCTGATGCTGGGCAACTATTTGAGTCCTAACTATCATATGCCTGTCATCCTAACGTCAGATCCAAACAGTCAAAGAAATATGGATCAATCAGAGCTCTAGAATATTCACACACTGCAGGATTGTTTTGTAAAACTCCATTCCATACTAATGGTAATAGTCAATACTAAAAATTTAAACCCAGATTTAGGGAATGAAAATGTAGTTCCTACTCTTCTTATTCTTTATACTTTGTTAAGTTTTCCTCTGTCGTATATGATGAGCAGAGATTTTTCTGGCCTTCGTGTTGTATATAGTTAAAGAACAAAGACTCATTCTGTTATTTTGCCTTATCTTGTGCTTATCTTTGAGGGTCAGAGACAGTGTTTTGTCTACCTATGCCAGAGGCTGATTGGTAATGAAGGTTGTTGTCACAGATTATGTCCAAAAGGGACAGAAGGGTCATGGGTGCAGCTCATCACCACTGCATATGTCTGTCCTTTCAAACAAGAAGTGAGTCACCTTTTGCTTAGACCTTATTATTGGTCTGGTACTCTGGATGCCATTTAACAAAGACCCAGACTCACTTTTTATCAGGTTCAAGTGTATCAGAGAAAGAAAAAAAAAATCAGTTAATTACTTCTCATGTACATTCACTCTAACTGTCCATAAGAACTGATTTTGTGAATATGCACTAACCTATGCACTGTTTACTATTTTGAAGGTTAAAGTTGTAAGTGTTCTCCCTTATGTTAATCAGCTGCAGTGACCTAAGGAGTTCGAGTCAACAGGAAGTGAGGCAATTATTCATTTCCTGTGACATCCCGAACAGCCAGGAAAGGCCTTCTGTTGGACAGGCATGTTTCTGTGGGTCAGAAGGATTCGAGCAGTTTGTGAGGAAGGCAATTGCATTCCTGCCTTCCACATGTGCAGTCGTTAGTTCATGTAGAGCTCACTATTTGGTGGAACCTTTGAAGCTGTTATTGTAGGTTGACAGCTTCATGCCAGAAGCAGCATCATTTCTAGAGCAGGTTATGATTGGTTTTGTTTGTATATTTGTTTGTTTCCTTTATCTTTGGTTTCTTTCAGATGAAGTCATCTCTGTATACATGTCAGTATGTCATTTAATTGTGTTCTGTTACCTAAGACGTTTTATTGTCTTTTGTTTAGTAATGATTCCTTATTTGTGTTCCCATAACACCTTTCATATACTTCTAGTTAAGGCACTTTTTATACTTGGTTTTATGTCTGTTTCCCCACTAGCTATCCAACTCTTCAATGGCAGGAGCTGTATTTTGTGTCCCTAGCATCTAATGTATAGTATTTGGGTACTTGGTCCATCTTTTGTAAATGCGTGTTGAGTATAAACAGATATGTGGTTAGGAATTAGCTAGCTTGTAATAAGAATAGTAATTGTTTTAGATTTTACAAAGGATGTTCACATACTTTATCCAAATATGTGCTTTTGCGCTCTCTAAGGTAGATGGAGGCAAGCATTAGCAGGAGTCCTATTTTGCAGGTAAGGAGGGCCCAGAGGCCCTGAGTCAGCCTGACTTGCTGGATGTCATTCAGCTTAGAAGTCAGTACTGAGGAACACGAGCCCTTTCCTGGTGTCAGAAATTTGTGTTCTTCCCATTGCCACACCTCTGTCCCGCTGATGAAACTCAATTCTGAATCTGGGTGGTTCATGGTTTGGATTCAACCTACTTACTCCTTGTTTATGGCCCTTCTAATATCAGTGATCCTGTGCTATTTAAGCTTATTTAAAGGGTAATTGAACTTAGGTGGTCCACAGCACTCAGTAATTAGGGATTCCAGGAACTTTTTTTCCTTCCCTATGGGACCTTCAACTGACAATAGATGAGTCATTTTGGCCTATCTTTCATCATCTTTAAAATAGTCCTGCTACTTTATTTACCTTTCTCTTTTGAGATTAGTACAAGTATTTATTAATAAGCTTAGCAAGCACTTTATTAACTATTCTCTGAACCATAAGAAAAATTATTATTCTCAGTAAAACCAAGTGATTTTTCAAGTTAAGTCAATTGAATAGTTATGTGAGAAAAGTGGATGAATCTCAGTCCTGTATTGGGTTTGGAAACACAGCCCCCCTTATTCAGGCTCAAGTAGAAAGTTCTAAATAGTTATATGAGCTGATGACCTCTTTAAATCCAAAGCTACTTCCCTGGCCCCTTTGGGGTACCTTGCATATTTTGGTCTCACTGTACCTCCTTGTTATTATGTTCACTGTTGCAGGCTGTCACACATTCAGCCCATGCCAGCTGTCTTGGCTCAGTAGTACCTACATGCACCTAGCCAGTTATTATCTGTTACAGTTGGAGGCTGACTCTAGTGACATGTGGCTTTATGCTGGAAGTTTTCATCTTCTTCATCTCAATCCCAGGGTGAAGATAATTTGAGTGGTTCTTTTGTTTGTTTTTAATCACTATTCCCTGCCATGGAGGCAAAGAGAGATGACATTGAGTTAGCATTTTTAGACACTTACATAACTGAAGGTGGTGTCGGTTTTGTTTCTAAGAGCAGGACATACTGAAACTCTGTGGTTTTGTAAAAATGGGCTTCCCAACCAAAAGCCTTGGCTTTCCAATCTAGTGGCTGACGTACGGGCGTAATAACATCGCTGCCTTCGGTAGCAAAGCAACCTGAGATTTGAAGTGCCATACTTATATTTGGTTTTGTTTCTGGGAAAACATCTTGGGGCATCAAATGTCTCAAAGATTTTGCAGGTGGCAAACAATAAACAAGTACAGAGATGTACTGAAAAATGCTTAAAATTGATTGTTCTGTTTCAAAGGGAACATCTCATTACTGGTGTTAGAAAAAGCTTGTGCTCTAAGTCATTGGAAAATGATCCCAGCCAAGTTGCTGATATTTGTACTGGACACAAAATAGTTCCTATGTGCTGCGTAGGTGCTTTTGTTTCTATAAAAGGTCTGAGTGAGGTCTTTGCTACCTAACCTTTGCCATTTTATTTTTTAAATCCTGGTTTTAATAACTAGGAAGCTTTCTCTACCAAGAAAAAATTTAAAAGCTTGAGTCAACATAACATTTTGTAAAGTATGTCAAATTTTACTTAAACAAGCTTATAAAGAGTTCAAATATACTTTTGCCAGAAAACTAGGGTGGTATATATATATCTACACATGTTAGTACTTTGAAAATATGCTTTTTATTCAGTTATTCACTTCTCAAATATTTACTGAGTCCCCACTGTGTATTAGCCACAGGTCTAGGCCCAGTGAGGGTTATAAAAATGGAATAGGGTAGAATTGCTGTTCTCAAGTTGCTATAAGTCCAGTGGATAGGTGTGTGATCTCAGGCAAGTTACGTGATATCTTTGACCCACATTACACATTGTGAGGCTTATATATATAAAGTACCAAGCAACATACCTGGCACAAAATAGGCTTTTGATAAATTATAATTACCATCATCATCATCATTTCAGAAAGAACAATGCCACATGCAATATATGTTGTAGGGGAGGTAATAAAGACATTCTGTGACCAATAAAGAAAGAACAGACCATTTTTGAATCAGGGATCAAAGAAAGGTTGTGAAAGAAGTGGCATTTGAGCTGGGCCCTGAAAAGTAAATAGAATCTCAGTTGGTAGAGGTAGAGAGAGGATATCTCAGAGAACTGCAAGCAAAGGATTAGAGCTGGAAAGGCACAAAATTTGAGCAGTAATATTCCAGTTCAGAGGAAAAGAGTGTGTGTACAGAAGAGAAGTGCAAAGTTGGACAGACAAGCTAGGCCAAGATCGTGAAAGGCCTAGAAGATGAGGTTGAAGAGTTCTACCTAGTTGTCAATGGGAATTTCATTAAAGAGTTTTATTTACTGCTATTTCCCAGGTAACTAGAATAGTGCCCAGCCTATAGTGGGCACTCAGCAAATATTTATTGACTAAATAACTGAGTGTGATTTTAGGCAAATTGAGCTTCATTCTGTCATGAAGTAAGCCAGGTATAAATGTCCTACAATCAGACAAGAGGCTAATATCCAGAATGCATAAGAACTCAACAGCCAAAAAACAACCCAGTTTAAAAATAGGCAAAGGACTTGAACAGACATTTCTCAAAGGAGACATACAAATAGCCAACAGGCATTTGAAAAAGTGCTCACCATCACTAATGATGGGGAAATGCAGATTAAAGCTACAATGAGATATATCATCTCACTCCAGTTAGAATGGCTATTATCAATAAGACAAAAAATAACAAATGCTAGATTCAGAGAAAAAGGAACACTCCTACATTGCTGATGTAGTAATAAATTGGTACAGCCACTGTGGAAAACAGTATGGAGGTTTCTCAGAGAACTAAATGTAGATCTACCCTATGACCCAGCTATCTCAGTACTGGGTATATAACCAAAGGAAATGAAATCAGTATATCAAAAAGACACCTGCACTCCCATGTTCATCACAGCACTATTCACAGTAGCCAAGAGATGAAATCAATCTAATTGTCCATCAACAGATGAATGGATTAAAAAACTGTGGTATATATACACAATGGAATATTATTCAGCTATAAAAAAGATGATATCCTATCATTTGCTGCAACATGAATGGAAGTGGAAACCATTATGTTAAGTGAAGTAAGCCAAGCACAGAAAGACAAATACTGCATGATATCACTCGTGTGGAATCTAAAAAAAAGAAAAAAGTAGTTCTCATAGAAGTGGAGAGTAGAATAATGGTTACCAGAGGCCCGGGGGACAAAGGGGATGGGAGGAGTGAAAGTGGTAGACTAATGGGTACAAAACTATGCTATCTATCCTAAGTGAATCATTGTGCAGTATAGGCATGTATTGAAACAACACACTGCACCCCACAAATACATACAAGTAAATGTTAAAGTATTTTGAGTAATAAAAATATCCTGCTATTAGGAAAATAGAATAATTTAATCAGGCCCTCTCGCATCAGGTACAGTTGGGGGTGGTGTGGCACATTCTTTGTGAATGAGTTGTGTGTGGATGGAGTTAGTGCAGATGTGCAGCACTGCAGCTCGGCTGGCATTTACTGCCTTGGGCAGCCGCCACCACACACAGCCATGCTCTCCAACCTATGGCTCCAAGGACTCTTTTGGCCAGTTCCCAGCTCATAGACCTGCGTGTGAAGGGTCTGGGGACCCAGCCTGGCATGTGAAGGGTTTGTGACCCAGTGTGGAACTGGCTTGAGGGGTCTCTGAGCTCCAGACCCAGCCCTAGCTCTACAATTGGCCCAGTCAGCAGGATTACCGGCAGGTAAAAGAGCTTTACAATTGTCATAGTCTGCGACAGGATTCTGAACAGGTATAGGAGCCGAAAACCCTTGGAAGAAGGAGGAAATGTGGCTACTCTTGAATATGCTCTGCCCTATGGCCGCTTTCCTGTTGACTGGGATCTGGTTGCTGCTCACTGTATTGCAAGGCAGCATAGACCAGGCACTATGGCAGAAAGCCCCTTGGGATGGGGAGGAAATGTGGCTATCCTTGAGCATGTGGTGCCTGGCGGCCACTTTTCTGCTGACCGGAGCCTGGCTGCTCCTCGCAATGCTGCAAACTGATCGAGATTTACGGTGGGAAGCAGAGTTGTTGGAAGCATGGGTAAATGTCTTGCAGGATGATGTGCAGCAACTGGCCACTCCTGCCTCTCACACCAGGGAAGATGATGAACCCAGTGGTGAGTTGGGGGAACACTGCATCTCCAGGCATGACCTGTTGTGCACTAGAAATTGAGACATGAGCAGCCTATGGGACCATACAGACAACCAGTGGGTAACAGGTGACCCAGTTCACCAACTGTGTCCTGTATACCCAGGCTGAACTGGTTGACATGGGGAGACAGTAAAGCAGCAGAAACAGGGAGAGCCCCTGGCTGCTGCAGCTATGGGACGTAAGGGTGGATGGTGTAATGTGCTCTAGAGATGATATAGAAAACGCATGTTGTGTCCGAAGGCAGAATGCTTGGAGGGTGCCAGTTAAACCTGATGGCTGGCCGGGTGCCATATAAACCCGAGAAAAGAGTGACTGAGTGAATGCAGCTGTGGGCTAATGCTGCAGAACTGCCCAAGACTGTGAGTGAATAGCCCGTGTAAGCCAAGCTGATTCAAGTAATTCAGGAGCCAGGGATGGGGCAGCTAGATGCTAATAGCTAAGACAATGAAAAGGCCCTGAGGGTGTTTCAGAAGTTTGGGAATCCATCACAGGCCCTGAGGCCTAGAAAGACTGAGTTGTCCCAGAGGACAGACCTGGGGCACTGCTGCCCTTGGCAAACTGCTCCCTGTATCCCAGCCACTCTGGCTGGAGCAATCCTGCCTTAGCACCTCTGAAGAGCAAAAGCTTGGTAGCGTTCAGGTTGTGTTAAGTTTACAGGCCAGCAGTATGTGAGAGCAGTGGAGGTGTGGCAGCTTCCACCTAGATTTCAGAAGATGTATGAAAAAGTTGGGGGACTCAGGTGGAAACCTGTTGCAGGGGTGGAGCCGCTGTGGAGGTCATCTGCGGAGCAATGTGGAGCAATGTGGGGGTCGGAGCCCCCACAGAGAACCCCCACTGAGGAAATGACTAGTGGAGCCAGGATGGTGGGACTGCTGCCAGGACCCCAGAACTGCAGGGCCACTAGTAGCATGCAACACAGCCTTGAAAAGCTGCAGGCACCAGGGCAGCTAAATGGGCTGCATTTGGCGGAGCTGTAGGAGCAAGGTTGCCCAATGCTTTAGGGGTCCAGGTGCCCCAGTATGCTTAAAGTTTGCCCTGTTTGGGTTTTGGATTTGTTTGGGGCCTGTTTTTCCTTTCTGTTCCTCCCTTCTGGAATAGGAATGTGTACCCAATGTCTGTCCCACTGTATCTTGGAAGTAGATAAATTTGGTTTTGTTTTTACAGGTTCACAGCCTGAAAGAGTTAAGCCTTTGATCTCAGATGAGACTTTGGACTTTGGACTTTTGAGTTGGTGCTGCGACAAGCTAAAGACTTTTGGGATTGGGATGGAATGTGTAATATGTGAATGTAGGGTTGTCTATCCTCTTTAAGGCAACATCGCAGAAGATTCTGAATGCATAGATTGTAAAGCAAGAGACCCTGAAGGGGTGGAATGTTGGGGAAATAGAATAATTTAATCAGGCCCTCTCGTCTGGGGGGCTGGTTGGGGGTGGTGCGGTGCATTCTTTGTAAATGAGTTGTGTGTGGATGGAGTTAGTGTGTGTGCATAGTGCCACGGCTTGGCTGGCATCTACTGCCTCGGATGGCCACCACCACATGCAGCCATGCTCTCCAGGGCTCCAAGGACCCTTTTGGCCAGTTACCTAGCTCATAGACCTGCGTGTGAAGGATCTGGTAACCCAGCCTGGCATCTGAGGGGTCTGGGGACCTAGCCTGGTGTGTGAGGGGTCTGCGGACCCAGCCTGTAATGTGAAGGGTTTGTGACCCAGTCTGGACAATGGGCTTGAGGGGTGTGTGAGCTGAGACTCAGCCCTAGCTCAGCAATTGGCCCAGTTGGCAGGATTAAAGGCAGGTAAAAGAGCACGACAATTGGCGACGTTGGCAGGGTTCCGACATTAGCCTAGGACTACAAGTCTTCTCTTTATTAAAATCTGGATACAATGTAGACATTTAATGTTCCCTTCAAGCCTATGATGATGGGATTCCATCTGTGTTTCTAGCTATCCATTTCATTTGAAACCCCCCTAAGGTCTTTTTAAGAGGCCCACACTGGTACCATTTCCTTGTCTGCTGCTTGTGGCATGCCTGAGCTCCATCAACATACTTACATTGTCTTTGTGACAAAGCGCCATACAAAATCAGAACCTCTTGTAGCCTCTTGGTCCAGAAAAGTCATTTTGTTAGGGTTAGATCCTCTTGTTGTGGATCCTTCACATTATGTAACTCTTAGGAAGTTCTCAGTCAGCTGTGACCTTAAACAAAGTGAAAAATGTGTGAGAGTCACAGGTGCTGAACATTCTTGTAATCACCATTGCTTCTCATTTTTGGAAATGGGTTGAGAGAAACAAGTTATCCTAGATGTTTTTGGCATTGCACTTTTCTTCCCAGTCCAGCTGCTTCTAAAAATACATGGCCCCAGACACCTTCAGCACTCATTAAATTCTGATTACAAGTCATTTAGTCAAGTGGGAGGAAGTCAGTGCTTTTACCATCCAGCTTGAGAGAACACGGCATCTCTGTGTATCTGGCTAGTATTTTTACTCATACATGCCTGTACCTCTGTGTGGGAGGACTGCCATATTCATCCTGTTAATTAGCCTTGCCTAATGAGCGTATAAACAGCAGATTTCCTTGTTAGAAAATAGCAATACACTGATTCTCCATCCTGTTGTATTGTGATGCATGTATGGGATTCTTTGGGTTGAGCTCTTTTACTACCACACGGACAAATAGACCTCAATTTCTCAATCTTTTAAATAAGGGAAATACCCCTTTTTACAGAAAGAGTATTCTCTATAAATGTAAAATATCTGCAGGTCCTGCATTCGGATGAAAAGTAGTGTATTATAAATAGTTGGCTGCTGACTTTGCCTTTGTTGGGCTGACAGATCTGTCCAGGGAGAGACCAGGAGCACGTGGTTGTTGAATGCATGAGGTCCAGTGGAGTACTCCATAATTACACAGCAGTTTACATTTTTAAAGACATGTTGGAACAGCTACCTAGTGAATGATCCACATGCAAAACAATCTGATATCAGCAACTTCATTGGACATAGGTAGCTGAGTAAGGCCCCCAGAGGTTAAATGGCTTGCCAGAGGCCACCCAGCAAGTGTGTGGTTGAGCCAGATTTAGAACATGGTTCTAATTAGCTCCTGATTTCCAGTTCTCTGCTGAGGCAAACCACAGCGCACTCACACACTGATTTTACTCAGTTCACTGTGTCAGAGGAAGGGAACTTTCATGTTTTGACCTGTCTGAATATGTTCTTATTTCTTAATTAATTTCAAAACCAAATGAGGCAAGGTAAGTACTCAATTATAGAAACTAAAGTTGACATCAGACATTGTAGCATAGTGAACTTGAGGGCTGTAGAACCCAGGGAAAAGATGAAATTCCAAAAATGAGTAAGGTTGGAAAATGGAGCCCAAAAGGATGAAGACAGAGATTATATAGGAGGGTAAGTAAAGCACTGTGCCTGTCACCAAGTAGCTCAGAGTTTAGTGTGGAATCTAGAGTGACTGGCTGATCATTTCAGTACAATGTGGCAAACCCAGGGTGCTATAAAAGCCTGAGCAATTAGGAAAGATTCCCCAGGTTGTACAAAAGCGTGGAAGAATAAAATGGCAAGGTAGGTGTTGGTCAAGAACTATAAATTGGAAAGCTGGATAGGTCATGAAGAGCCATGAATGTCATGCAAAGGAATAACAATGCATTCATTCAACATGTGTCCATTTACTGCCTTTGTATGTGTGTGTCAGGCACTATTCTATGTATTTGGGAAACATTAGTGAACAAAATAAGCATAAATTCCTGGACTTGTAGAGCTTATATTTTAGTAGGGAGAGAGAAACACTAAACATTATTAAATGAAGTGGTATGTTAGAAGACAGCAAATGCTGAGGGAAAAAGGGAACCTCAAGCCAGGTGATCAAGGTTAACACAAACAGTAGTAAGTCATTTTGGTAGTATGTATCCTTGATTTGATATAATGAGAAGGACACTTCACCTCTGTGGTCTTCCCCAAAACATATAACCCTTAGCCCTAGGCTAATCATGAGGAAAACATCAAACAAATCCTTAATGAGGGACATTCTATAAAATATCTGATAAGTATTTCGCAAAACTGTCAAGGTCATCAAAAACAAGTAAAGTCTGAGAAACTGTCACAACCAAGAGGAAGCTAAAAAGACATGTTCTCCCAAGCTGGATAGTATCCTGTGTAGAATCCTGGAACAGAAAAAGGAATTAGGGAAAAATTGAGGAAATCCAAATGAAGTATGGACTTTAGTTAATAATAATGTATAAATATTGGTCGATTAATTGTAACAAATGTGCTATGCTAATATAAGAAGTTATATAGAGGAAATTGGGTGTGAGGTATACAGGAACTCTCTGTACTATCATTGTAATAATTCTGTAGATCCAAAACTGTTCGAAAATGAAAAGTTCAATAAAAAACATCGCTAAGTGAAATCAAGAGTCCAGGGCAGAGATGTGTGTTATAATTTTAAATAGGATGGTCAGGGTAGTCCTCATTGAGAAGCGGACATGAACAATCATGAACAATCACTTAGAGAGTTTGCCATGTTGGTGTCTGGGGGAACAGCCAATGCAAAGGCCCTGAGGTGAGGACATGGCTGCATGTTTGAGAACCAGCATGAAAGTGCCCATTGGACCTCTTAATCTCTCTGGGCCTCAGTGTCCACTTTTGTGAAAAGTTAGAATTGAAAGGATCATCTCAAAGATTGCTTCCCTGTCTAACAGTCTATGGTTTTAGACCATGTGGGATAGAAGTGTTCCATAAGCCAGCAGTGCTGGCCATCAATGGTTATGTGCTTTCTAACCAGCCCACAAATACCTAAGCAAAGAGCACAAAAAGTATATTCCTAGATATTTTGATAATTTTTTTAAAAAAAGAAAAAAAGAATCACTTTGGAGGTGTTTATTCTCACTCTCTAGCATGAGTAAAGACTGAATTTGAAACATTGGAGAAGAAAAGGAATATCTGTAATCTTAGATGAATAACAATACTCTGCACCTTGGTGCCTATAAAATGGGAAACTTGTACTTCATGTTCATTTGAATTTTTAGTAAAGAAAGAACTAAAGATTTTAAGTTTTATTATACATTTCTTTTTCTCAAGATGAAATAGAAAAAATCCCGTGTTTCAAAATTATGGAAGTATTAAAACTCTGTTACACAATTCAAGAGACTGAAGGCTTACCTTTAGACTTAGGGAAAAAAAAGAAACGGCAGCTAGAAAAATGTTATAACATTTTTATTTCTAAAAACCCGTCTGTGCCTTGTCTCATGAAATGCTAACATAATAAATATCAAAATATATAAAAGTAAACAAATTGATAGTCATTGTCACTTTATAAGTGGTTAACCATAGAGTTCCTATGAACTGCAAACCTCCTTAATACATTTAAAGTAAATCTGTGCATACTAGTTTAATTTACATACATTCAGCAGCATAGATTGATGCTGTTGATTTAAATGCGATGGTTTAATGACCTAAGTGCTAAAAATGAATTTAATTAATCATAAAAATTGTGAAGGTTTTAAAAAGAAAGCACATCCATCTACCTTTGCAGCAACATATGAGGGTATTGCTAATTGCCTAGTTTTACCTACTTGTGAGTAGGAAAAGAAAAAGCTCTTGCCTAATTGTTTTGTTTATTTGTTTTTGGGTAAAGATACAAAGGTGTGTGTGACTATTGGGCACTTGAAATGTTGCTAGTGTGACTGAGGAACTTTGATTTTACTAAATTTAAATAGCCATTTATGGCTAGTGTCTACTGTATTGGACAGCTTCACTGTCAAGGTCTGCTCTAATTTGTCCTGGCCTTGGAAATCTGGCATTTCCCAGAGAGGGTGGGTTAGTGCTTATGTAGGATTCTTTCTGCCCAACTTGAGCTCTAAAGAGAGCAAAGGGTGAACTAAAATCTGCCACCCAGGCAATAACTTCACCTTAGACTTTTAGACACCTCAACAGGCTGGACTTGTACTCTGAGCCAATTCTGGAAGTCTCAGGGAGTTGGCAGCCTGAAACCTTTCAAGAAAACTGGAGGAATTCTGAAGTCCAGAGTCATCATTAGGCATTATATAATCTAAACCTAGGAAGCACAAGCACAGTAGCATTCAGGTTTAATAAAAGGGCAAAGCCTCCTTCTCTGCTTCTCTCTTTTACCTGTAAGCTCAACACATCATCAGTACTTTTAAAGTTTGTAAAAGGACTCAAGCATTTATGACTTGCCGACTGATTATGATACTGGCCCAGCCACAGAATTCCTAGTCTCTTTTACTTACCATTTTAGGTCAACATGTCAGAGATTTATTAGGGCCGTCTTTTCACAACTGCTCTCAAAGGCTTCTATATGTGAGTAAAAGCTATTGACCTTAATTCCCCTTATCAAGTGTTCCATACTGCTCTGTGTAAGTTACTAATACAAAGTGGGTAGTGATGTGTACTCCTGACAATGGAACTTCTGTGTAGGTGTTGTCTTCCTTTGTGCCTGACTGCCACAGAAGAGGTGTAGAGATAAGAAAGTAATTGGACAGATTTATGTGCTGTAGAATACAATGAACCATGTGCCAATGTTGTCCTATTTATTTTCTTCCAGGAAATCAAGGATTGGCATGGTATTGCTTTGACAAGCACTTCCGTCTTCACAGAGTTTTCACTGAGGAATAATCTCAAAGGAATATTTGTCTCCCCATATCTCTGTTATTGACCATTAGTAGATAGCAGATATTTTTAATGACTAGGAAAACATCAACTCAACCACCCTTGTGCTGGGCCTGTTCCAAGCAGCCAGATGAAGCTTTCTTCCAGTTGTTTCCATATCTCTGTTGCTGAAGCACCTCTCTTTGTTGGGTGAATGTTCATGAAGCCCTTTCCTGGACCAGCTTTGCAGGCTTAGGCCTCTTGGAGCCTGTGACATGGAAGCTTTGGAAGTGGATGATATCAGCCCGGCCTTAGAAGTTACTGAGGACTTCTTTAATACTTTTGACAGTAAGCTAGAAAAGGCTGTGCAGCAAGCAGAGGTTTATGGGATTCAGGAAGTCCCTGAACTGGTAGGGCATGAGGTACTCAATAATCTAACAGACAATGGTGCTATGAAAAATGTTGCCTCCCTGGGCAAGGGGGGCATGATTTGGGACCACTGTAAGAGTAGGCTCTTAGAAACCAAAGCTCAAAATGTCTTCCCTGCCAAAGAACAGTTTATGGTCCAGAGAGGGACAACCCCAGATAATCTTTCCTGGATGGAACAAAAGGAAGCGTCAACCTTTAATTTTTTCAATATCTGTCAGCGTCGGAGGGAAAGACCTCGTTCTGTGAATGACTTATTGGATGAGACCTCTACTTTCAAGCCGGGGCACACTCGATCAAGGTCAGATATTACCCAAGTGGACTGGAGGGTGGTCCTCAAGACCATGCCATTGCAGCAGCAGCAGCAGCAGCAGCCGTCTCTTCAAGGCCCTCACTTCACCAGGCCGCCTTTTCTGCTGCCCTCACCAAATAAGGTAGAAGATGCTCAAGGAAATACCGGTATGTTTTTATATCTGACTTCTATTGAACAATTATTAATTTTTCCTACATTTACTTCATGAGAGTGTCACTCTCTGATATCCACGTCTGGCTTTGCTTCCTCAAGATCCATCTTCCATTTATTTTTGCCCTGTACCTTTGATCAAGTCAACAGTCTTGTTATCTTAAGAGGTATTTAGTGAAAAGACAACTATGGTTAATTACCCCTTTCTAGTCTTGTGTGGTAGAATCAGAATATTCTCATTCCTTTGAACACTGCATGATACTGCTTATTCACCTCAGTAGATGTTATTAGATCACACATTGGACTTAGCCTTGTGCTGGGAAGGATTTAAAGAAGTATGAAGACAATCCCTGCCCTAAAGAACTTCTTATCTGGCTGAGGGGATCAGATATTAACATAGACCCAAGAAGGTACCCAGTAATTAGAGACTGCTGATGGTCAATTGAAATGTTTGTCAGGGAACTTTTGTTTTATTCTATATATGAATGAGTGGCAGCAACTGCCAGAGGACAGAGGAAGAAGATACTGTGGGCTGGGCTGGTCAGGAAGGGCTTGCAAGGAGACATGGAACTTGAGCTGGACCTTGAAGGACACTAAGATAATGGAAACAGAGTCACAGTAGAAGACAGTCAGGATTATGGTGTCAACAAAGGTGAGGAGATGGAAGTGCAGAGGAGAGCGAGCAGACCTTTGTGAGCAGAACAGAGGGTCCCATGGCAAGTAGTGGGAGGAAATGGTTGGGCAGGTTGGTTAGGATCTCCTAGCGGTGGGTCAAAGATTTCCTTTTTCCTCGCACTTTATACACATATGTGTGTACATGAATACGTACTCATGCACTCAAACATGAACTCTGTCTTCTGTGAGACATGACAAACCATCTTTCCATTTTCCCCAGCATTTTTTTCATGATAATCTCATTTATACAGGCTATCAATTTTTATATCTGATGATTCATCAATTACCCTGCTCAACCCTTAATTTCTTCTCAGTTAACTGGGAGACCATTTTTTGTATTTTACTGCTGCTTTAGTGTTACTTCAATCTCTATCATTGCTTGGTATTCTGTTAATACATTTAACATTTTAATTATAAAATTTAGTTTGTAAGTGTAACCTGAGGTAAGGATATAGTTTACTATGTCTATTAAGGAAATACATTGTTCCTGCCTATGAGGTGCCACATTATTTTCACATCCAGTTCAAATTTATTCTATTAAACCCTTTTTTTCCCACTCTAATATATGACTTGTAACTTCTTGTCTTCTCTCTTAAACTTTCACCAGTCTTCTGTAACATCTAACCAAGGGTGGTAATCATGGGAGTAAAAAGAAAAGGACATTATAAAGCACAGGAGTTGGTGACTGATTAGATATTAAAGGACAAATAAGCTGCTGTGATCCCAGTGCCTGGCAGAATGATAGCTTTGCCTTGAACTTGTGTATGAACAGCTGCTCTCTTTGATTAGCAAATAACCTCAGTAGTTTTTTAGTTTCTTAGAAGTCACATGGATTTTTATCACTAAACCACCTTAATCATTCAAATTCCCTGGCATAACCCATATTAAGGGGATGTCACATTTCCAGTTTTATTTTTCCTATCTTGTTCTGATTGTAGGTGCAAGAACCAGACCTTCCTTAGGTTCTCTAAAGCCCTGAACTTCTCCCTTGAGTGTTTGATAGACCATGATGATTATTTTTTAATTCTCAAAACATGAATATTAAATTATGTTTAAATATAAGTACTGAGTGGTATTTTGAAAACTAAATGATAACAAATGGCCTTTGTAGATATTGATATAATATATCCTGGCTGCCTTTTGGTCATCCATGAGATACACATCCTAGTGGGAATTAGCAAACTTGGGCAAATGGCATGCCAAGTTTCTGACACCTTTTCTGTCATACTCTGGAGAGCAGGCAAGATAGATCATGTTTTTGTTTCTCACCAGGTGAAGGGCAGGGACAAGCAGTGGCCACCCATTCTTGGGGTGGGAGTAGTGAGGAGGAGTTCTAGATGCGTGGCTGATCACCCACTCTGATGGTTGTGATTGTCTCAAGCATTTGAGGAGGGGTGTGCCAACATCCAGTTGCATACTATCTTTGAATAAAGTTTACTTTAAAACCTTTGAAATTAGTGATTCAAACTGAAGATAGCCTCACTGTTTCTCCTGAGGAATATGTCAAAAGCAGGGGCAGGCAGTGTAGTATCTTACATAGAGCTGGAGATGAAATTTGGGGTCAGACCAGATCTCTTCCTTGAGCTGCAGGCTTGCATCTGACTGCCTGGTGAACAGCTCTGTTAGAACATTCCATAGGTGATTCAAATTCAAAGTGTCCAAAAATGATCCATAATCCTCCCATCTCCCACTCCTGCTATTCTAAGAATTAGCAAGCGTCTATGAGAGCTGGAGGCTCCTCAGAAGAAATAAGATTTAGTCATATGGGTTTCTTTTGATGAGATCAGCTTGGTTTTATGTGTAGTCCTGTCATTCTCTTACTTTTGGACTTTATTGCGGCATAGCCTTGTATTTTCTTCAGTTGATTTTCAGATTTTATTCTGGCCACTTTTCTGAGCTCACTCTGAATAGCTCAAAGACTTCTCAGGAGTGGTTCTTCTCCTACTTGTCCACCCTTTCCTCCTTTTTTACCCCCATCATCCCCACTCCTTCCTCCCATTACCTTCAGTAAGTAAGACCTCTGTGTCTGTTGCCTCAGTTGGCAATGAATAATTGGGCTCTTGGGCCTTACTGAGGATAAATGCTGCTTTGGGTATAAAGCAGATTGGATTCTGGTATAATGAGGGCAGTGGGTACCAGGGTGTTGCTATACCCCAGCTGTTTTGCTAATAGGCAAGCCTGACTGAAGAAGGCCTTCTGGCCAAATAAGGTAGCACATTGGTTAGAAACACTGACTCTAAACCTCAGCTGCTAGAATTTCAAGCCTTGCTCCAATACTTACTAGCTATGAAACATAGGGCAGTTTTCTTAATCACTCTCTGCCTCCATTTTTTTTCTTGGCCATAAAGTGTGGGGTAATAGTAATATTCATCTCAATTTCTTGTGGGCATTAAATGGGTTAAAACATCTAAAATGCTTCTTAGAACTATGTTCTACATATAGTAAACACTTAATAAAAATTTTAAAGATTTAATGATATTTTTGTTATTATTACTACTTGAATTTTGAAACTCATCAGTGAGAGTCAAGGTGACACTAACAATCACTCCTTGTTTTCCCTGGCACTTTCTCTTTCAGAAAATGACCTCAGAGAAAATTTCTTGGATTGAATTGGCCATTCTGCAATAGATCTTCTTACAGTTATTAACTGGTTTGTTAGGAGAAATAGACCATTCATTCCCTCTCTCATTCTAATCTGTAATCAACTGTTTACTGTCTTCTACACTAGAGTTTATGGTCACTGATGGAAGGTGGTCGTTGTTTTATCTTCAGTATCTAACTTAGTCCTCTGAATATGTGCTCAAAAAAATTTTTTTTAATGTGAAATGAATGTATTGTTGCTAAATTAAAAACATCAACTTCATTAGCTTGTTTGTATCTTTCTAGAAAAAGAACAACTCTACCCTCTTTTCTGAGGGCCTCACATCATCATTTAGTATTTCATACCTTGTGCATCTACTCTGTGAAGCTCTTTAGCAGCAGTGAAAAACGGTAATTTGCTTTTGTCTCAAAGGCTGCCCTGTACTATCCTTGTGATAAGAGAAAATCAGACACTTTTGATTTTCCCTCCCTGACTGTATTCACTTTTCCCTTCCTGACTGTGTGTGGCTTATAAAGTGCCCTAATGTTGGAAGAAGGTTGTCCTGGCCTTGGAGGTGTATCCAGATACCATCTCAGGTTCCTGGATTGCAGAGGCACAGGTTTGATTCCCCTTCATAGAGGAATCTGACTACTTACTGTTTAGTGAGCACAAACCCTGGTTAGATCATTGTGGTTTTCCCTTCAGTCTTTCTGAAGCTGGCAATCATTTGAGATAATTTTGCATACTTCTTCAACTTTTCCCTGTTCCCTGCTTGTGTTTCTTCACAAAAGATTATTGCTTTGGATTTGAAGATTACTTCTTTCCTAGAGTAGGAGAAGGATATATGAGAGCAGAATACATGAAACAGATTAGTAGCCTAATTATTACTATCAAAGCCAGTGTCCAAACACCAGGTGTGTTTGTCCTCAAGGTACATGAGAGAACCCAGGTGGAAATAGAGAGAGGAATAATAATAATAAGAGCAGTAGCTAATGCTTACTTTGTGCACTATTTTGAGTGCTTTATAGGTAGCAGCTTATTTCATTCATCTAGCACTCTTGTGATGCAGGTATTTTTATTGACCTCATTTTAAGGATAATGAAACGGAAGCACAGATTCCTACCACTAGGAAGGAGTGGAGCCTCTATTCCAACCCAGGTAGTCTTCCTCAGAGGCTATGCTCCTAACCACTAAGCAAGGGCCTTGCCCTTACTTTGGAAGCCAGTGGTTCTCAGTCTCCACAGCTGTCCACTTTGAAAGCCTTATTGGCAGTCAATCCCTGTGGGAGTAGTGGGTGGGAATCAGTGTGGAAGAGACAGACCTGGATAACATTCATGGAACTGGTTAGGAAAAACTGAGGCACATCAAAGCTATCGAGCTAAGCAAGGATTGTTTCCTGCATTTAACATAGTCGCTGAAATACGTGGGCACAGAGCTGGTCATAGTTCTTTAAGGGACCAATGAATGGGCAAAAGGAAGACTGTAACTTTGTTTTTCACCCTCTTGAATGTTAGCCACACAGAGAGCTGAAGAGAACCAATGCCTTGGGTTTGTAAGAATGGAACAAAGGCCATGGAGTTTTGCCCCATCTTTTGGCTGACTGACTGACAAGCCTGTGAATGCATTCTAGAGATGGCAACAGCTCAGGCAGAGGCAGAGCTAGAGTCGACTTCTTAAGAAGGAATGTCAGCTATGCTAGTGAACAAAGGGTACTAGGTCAATGGAGTGCGGCTTCAATCCCACCTAGTTAACACTATCTACATTATCTGAGGATTGGATAGTAATGTCAAAGGTAGGTCATCAAGTGATGAGAAGGAATAGGTATGTGGCAAGGTGGCGGCAGAGGCAGTTATTTCTAAAGAACATCAGAGTAGGTGATGGACACCAAAGTTCCCTCAGGGTCAGCTCATTTTCTTACTGCCACACCACTGTTTGCAATGCCTTGGGAAGTTATAGCAAGGTGTGACTGGGAACTAGTCCTGAGGAGGGCACTGATGCCATCACCAGAATGGCTGATTTCTAGTCCTAGCACTAACCTTACTTCTGTTAGGACATGCTCTTGACTAGTATCGATATTTAACCCTTATTCCCTCTGCATCACTGTCATTCTGGTCTTGTTTATTGAGTACTGATATAACCATAGCCACCAAGGAATTTTCCATAGGATAAAGAAGACAGGGTCCTAATACCAGGAATTTACAATCCAAATATAAACAAATCTTAAGGCAAGAACATGCAAAGTCATAGGAGCATGTGGACATTAGATATGTTATATACATGAAAAATAGGCTGTGTACACACAAGCACACACTTATACCTATACGTATAGACACAGTGAAGGAAGATGAGGCTATATGGAAAGAATACTCAACTAGGACTTGAAAGTGTCTTATCCCAACTCTACTCCTAACTCACCATGCAGGTTTGGAAAAACCACTTAATTGTCTATTGCCTTCGGTTTATAAACCCACTGAGGCAGGTTAAATTATCTCTACGATCCTTCCCAACTCTAAAATTATATCATTCTAGGGTGAATCTGAACTGACCGTGACTCATGGTTGTGTGGGAACTAATTACTATAGTCATATCAATAATGAAAGGTCATGATAGAAATGTAGCTATGATTGAAATTATTTAACACAAAAAGATTTCTTTGTGCTTGTAACTCTACTTCTAGATGAACTGCTGTTGCAATTTTTTAAATCAAAATTTTAAAAGGAAATCCTTTGCATTAGCTGTAGAGCTCTGAAACTCAATAAACTGCCAGAATCTAACTTACTGTTCCCTTCCTGACTGATCACATTTTCATCTGCTTGGCAAGGGCAGTGGTCAACTGGGCTTTTGTTTCTGTCACTTTCACTCTCTGGTGACCTGGTACCATTCCTATGCCTGTATTTCCTTGTTCTGAGTACTTCAGGTGAAGGTCTCAAGCAGAGATTTTCTTTAGGGCTAGAAAAACCATGGCAGTGTAGTTTCTTTATCACAGATTTTATGTTACTCTGTTTCAGTTCCCTTTTTCCCCATCTCTCACTTACAAAAAAAAAAAAAAAAAAAAAAAAAGCCAAACTTGGGACTTATACTGAGATGACTGCTTTTTCAATTATGATGTTTCTCAAAAACCTTGGAGCCAGTAGAGATGGGAATATTCCTGCAGGCTTAGAACAAGTGAGGTCACCAGGACATGGTCTCTTGCTGAATTTATGATTCACCCTTTAGCAAGATTAGTCAGTACAAAGAAGTTGCTAAAATAGGTCACAGAAAGTTGATTTTATATGGTCGTATAGTTTCCATTGGCTACATTATTGAATGTTGGCTTGTGGCAGCTATTTGGAAACCCAGTATGCCTCACTGACAGCCAACATTCTGATTCCTAACACCTCTATATGGGTACCCTTAAAATGAAGTGTCTGACATTTTTTGTGGTTGTTCTATTAATGTATTTTTTTTTTAACTAAGAAAAATTATGGTTACTAATTTTACAAACTGCTAGAGTTATCTTTCTAAAACACAGTCTTTTCATGCCACTCAGTTCTCAAAAAGGAACCATGGCTGCCTATTCCTTATAAAATCAAGTGTAAACTTTAAAAAGCATCCAGGTTTATAAACCTTATTGCCCACACCTTCCTCCACCCCAACTTTTCTTACCATTTTTGAATGTGCATTCACGTTCCTGGGGCTTTTGCTCGTGCTGTCTCTTCATCCCAGAATACTTTCCCTGCCCTTTTCACTTTCCAGAAATCCTCCTTTATTTTTCAAGGACCAATTTAAATGCCACATCTTCCCTGAGACCTTTTCAGATTTTTCTCAATTAAAATCCTTTTTTTTTTTCCTTTTGCTTTCTGTTCCCATAGCACATTTTATTCTTCTGTGCATTATAATTGCTTATCCATACATCTCCCACACTAAAGTGGAAGTCCTTTGAAGATATAAGCCATATTGTAGAAGACTCTGTACTGAACCAAGTCTGAGTATATGGAAGGTTGAAGTGTATGTATTGGTGCTTAGAAAATCAGGACAGAACAATTATAGTTTTTTTATTTCCAAAATGGAAATGGCTTCTCTTTGTTTCATCCTTAGTTACAGCTTGAGTCAAGTTGAATGAAATTTGTTATTATTAATACTGTCAATAAGAGTTGTCATTTAATGAGAGTTAACTTTACTCTTAGGCCTCTTCTAAGAAGTGTTCACCATTCATTGTCTTATTTTAAATTCACTGGACTTTACCATGATAGATGGTATTATCCTGATTTTATAAATGAGGAAACTGAGGCTTAGAGAAGTTGAGCTCATCCAAGGCCATACAGCTAGTGTGTGGTGGGGCTAGGATTCCAAGCCAGGCCCAACTCCAGAGACCATACCTAACTGATCTGTTATACTACCTCTCAAGCCTGAGGAAGTTTAGGACTCATTCCCTGCACTGCAAATAAGACACAGTCTGGAGGCTGGAGTTCCACTCTCACCTTGGCCACTATGTGGTATAACATTAGCCAAGTCATTTTGCTTCCTGGAATCTTTTTCCAAATCTGTTAAATCAGTTAGAATTCTTTCAGAAGCAAGTAATATAATACCTAACCAAAAGTAGCTTAAATAGTAAGGCCATTGTCATCTAATTTTTTCTCCTAACAGATAGCTATTGAACACTCAGTACTAAGTAAATGTCAAACACTGTATGCAATAAACACTTAATAAGATGCCCAGAGTAGGTGGTCCCAGGGTCATCAAGGATCCGGGTTCGTTCCATCTTTTTGCTCTGCTATCCTCAATACATTGATGATGTCTCTTCTTGCCCCTCATTAGTACAAAGTGGCTACAGCAGCCAAAGTCAGGAAGGGAAAGCAGGGCATCTCCTCTAGGTCTCTTTCTGAGAGGCTCCCAATAGCACCCCCTCAGTGGCCAGAACTGGGTTGCACGCTCACCTCTAAAGCAATCTCTGGCAAAAGAAAATGGGATTACTGTGTTTGGGTTAAACAAATCATGATTCTTTCTATGGGACAGGGAGGAGGCCACCATTCCTGAACAAAATTAGGGTTCTATGGGCAACAGCAACTGCCCAGATCTGCCTCAGATGGGGCTGGGATGAAGGAACTTCTAGGATTCCTTCTGGCTCTAAGTTTCTATGATTCTGTGGGTTGCCCAAAGATGCTGTAATGAAATAACATTTATCTTAAAACCTGGCATTGTAAGTATAGGAGATTCTTTTAAACTTAATTCCTATAGAGTAAAGAAATAGAAAGAAAAGCTCACCATGGCAAAGAGTGAGCATAGTTTGAAAGTTGATATTTGGAAGTATTTACTGGGTCAAAAAGTTCTACAATGGCTAGGGCTTACCCTTGTCACAGAAGGCAGAAAGCCTCTGCTTTTAAAGCCTCTGCTGTGATCTCCTAGTCAGGTTCACATTGAGAAGTGAAATTGACCAGGACTGTATTGAATTATGCTCTTATTACTGTTGCCCATAGCAAAGAACCTAGATGGAAAAGATCCCTAAATTGGTGTATCTAGCTAACGTGTAGCTAGATATGTTACAGGTATATTTCTACTAGAGCCTACACAGATAATCTGTCTTTTCCCTTACATTTATGAGGGGAAAATGAATGGATATCCTCTTTATACCCATAAAGAAAGGTTTCCAAAGGAGCCCTAGAAAGGATATTACTTGAGCCCAGTTCATTTCTACCAGACTAAGTTTGTTAACAAATATCTGTGGGATAGCATCTGTATACTATGTTGGCCCACGCTGTACTAGGACCTGTGGAGCACATTTAAAATATACAAGACACAGTCCCTTTTTGGTTTCTGTAGTATCATTCTCTTCGTGTTCTTTGCTATGGACATCTGTGGTAGTATCATGATTAATGTAGATCTCATTAATTTCATTTTTCTCATGTGCCTGTAATAAGGAGAACAGAGACCTAAAATTAGTTTAAAAAATTTTCCCCTAGTTTCTGGCCTAAACACAGTTGAGTACTATAACATGAAACAAATAGACTTGGAAAACCTTGTTATTCCTAACCTTGTTATTAAGGTTAGGAATGCAAAAAGAGCAACGATTGTGACCTAGAATGCCAGGAAAGTCTTCATTGAGGAAAGGGCATTTCTGCTGAGCTTTGAGGGGAGAACACCAAGCCAAGGTGAGAATACAGCATATGTGGGATAGTCGGGGGGCTACTCTGGGACAGGTGTGCATTTTGGAGATTAATGGGCTGAGGTTATGGAGGACCTTCAAAGTCAGACAAATGATTTAATGTGATATGTTTGGCAAGAAGTACTTGAAAATGTCTTGAGAGTCGAGATTAAAAGGGTATTTTGCAAGAAGTCTGGAAGTTGACAAGGGTAAAGTGTGATGTTGAGGTAGCCGGGACCTTCCTTTCCAGTAGCTTTACGTGTCCATGTAAAGGGACATCAATTAGAATAACACTTTTGGCCTCTATCCATTCCTTTGCATGCTCTGCCTCTGCGAAGGAGTAGTAACTTCTTGGCAAGTTTAGGAGAGGAACCAGAAGCAATAATTCTGGTCTGCTTCTCCAGATCTTCTCCTTCATGACATCAGCCTTTCATGGGCAGACCCCCAGGAGGGGAGGCCTGTGGTTATCCAGTGCTGCTTGTGACTTGGGGGTAAATCTGTGTAATCCTGGGGTTCTATTTGTTGCTCCGCACCTAAGCTGTATCGTCCTCCAGCTGGCTGATGTTTTGATCTCTACCTGTGTGATTACCGTCTGTCAATCTCAATTGGTTCAAAACTTGGGTGAGAAAAAGGGATGCTATTATTGGATCTCCTCAGGCCCCAACAGTATGTGGAATGGATTGCAATGTAGGTGGGAAAAACTGGAGGGATGAAAACCATGCAGTCATCACAATGTGAAGTGAAGTGGACCCAAATTAGGGTGACGAGGCAATGAAGAGAAAGCGGGACTTGTGAAAAGAAAAAGAAGTGCTGTGATTAGGGATAGGTGGAGTATATGGATGAAAGAAAGGGAACGTCTAATTAAAGACCCACCATCTGGAATGCCCTTCCTTCTTTCTACCTTTTCTGAATATCTAATTCCATCCTCTCTTCAAAGTCCATCTCAGATACTCAAGGACTTCTCAGGCAAAGATCTCTTCTCTGAGGTCCTAAGCCCTTTAGCTGTGCTTATCAGAAGGCTCTGAGCACTTGATATCTGATGTTGCAGATACCTTCAGACCTGTCTTTTCTCCCCAACTGGGCTCTAAACTCTGTTGATAGGAACTGCATCTAATTTATTTGGTATCTTCATATATTCTAGCTTAGTCTTTTGTTGATACATTCAACAGATATGCATGGAGCCAGCCACTAATATATAGGGGTCAGAGAGATATCAAGGTCCCTGCCCTCAGAAGAAAGAGATTTCTTTGAAGGAAATAAAGCACTCAGAGAGGGACCGAGAGGGGCTTTTTAACTAAGAGATGGCTTCACTGAGGACAGCACCTGTGAGGTGAAAAACTGAGGGAGGTGAAAAAGGCAGTGGAACTGGGGAGGGAAGTTCCGGATCGAAGGTCTAACAACTTCACTAGTATGTTCTTGACTTGTTCAAGGAACATAAGAGAGAACTATGGCTAGAGTGAGAGAAGAGATGTGAGATGTTATGAGATGAGGTCAGAGCAATAGACAGAGGCCAGTTCGTGGAACAGGAAGTGGAGGCATTGTAAGAATTTGTAATCTGAAGGAAGGCGACAGATTGAGCCATAGGAAAGTAGGATCAAGCAAATACTTTTTAAGTAGACATAACAAATCTTAGGATATTGGAAGATGGAGGAAAAGAGGTTCATAGAGGAAGAAGTGTAAGATGTTGTAGAGGAAGGGATTCTGGAGAAGTACGAAGGAATTTGGTACAGAGTAGGGGTGGAAGGGCCAGCTTTAGCAAGGAGGCAAGAAGTTTCTTCTTTGAGACTAAAAGACGAAAATAGGAAACATCTATTGAACACTTACATAGAGTCAGACATCGTTCTAAGAGCTACTCATTTGTTCCTCACAACAGTACAGTGAGGTGGGTACTATCATTATAGCCCCACTTATGGGGAAAGTGAGACTTGGTTAAGTAATTTGCCAATGGTCACACAGCCAGTAAGGGCAGAATTGGGATTTGAACTGAGGCTGTTTGGCTCTAGCAACTGTGGCCTTAACCACAGTGCTCAATGGCACTTCTGTAGTTGTTAGTGTGATGTTGAAGTGAGGCCTAGTGTAGAGCATATGAAGAAGCTCCCTGCGGTGCACAAGGAAAGACATGGTGGGATTAGGTATTTGAGGAAAGTTAAGATGGTAGGACGAAGCGTTCTGGGGACTGTGTTTGGAGTCCATTGAAATGGATAAAAGAATGAATTATCAGGATTAAAGATATGACAGAAGTTGAGCAATATGAATCTGTGTTTGCCCAGGTTAGCACTTCCGAATCTTGATCAAGAAAGCTAGGCTTAAACAGACAATATAGGTGACTGTCATGATACAGAATTGGTAATTAAATCAGGGAACTAAGAGAAAACAAGTTTTAACTATTGACTTCAGAATTTAGAGAAGAAAGGAATCCAGTGAAACAAGGAAGAAATTGTCAGGGGTAAGGTGGAAGGGTTTCACGATTGAAGACCCTCATGAGGGTGGAATGGAAGGTAAGTGAGGTAGACTGAGGAAAATGCCTGTGTAAAGAATGAAGGAGTACCAAGATGGAATCAATAAGTACCATATGACGAAGAGTCTAAAAGGTCTAGGATGTTACTGTTGTGGAAGAAAGAATTGGTCTCTGGAGTTAAAGAGGGTGAGGAGCTGTGTTGATAAAGATCCTAAAACCAGAGGGCAAAGACACTTCAGCAAAATCACAGTGTTCTTTCCCACTAAGTTCAGATGTGGTCTCAGCATTTCTGTCAATACAGAGTTCCAGGCAGTCAGTAGCAACCAATGAAAATTGCCTCCTGTCCCTGCTACAGACAGTGACAGAAAGGGCTGTTACTCTAGGCTGAGGACGAGTAGACCTGAGAGCGGGGCAGTCTGTAAGAGATGAAGTCCAGGACCACCACCCCCCACCCCCCCGGAATTGGAGTCAATGGCTGGAGTAGAGTCTTGAAGTCTAGAGGTTGTAAGTAATCCCAGAGGACCAGCAGGAGGGAGTGGGGAAGAGGGGGCAGGGGGGAGGGACCGTGGAGGAGGGAGTGGGGCCAGCAGGTGGTTGGATGGTTCTCAAGGAGCTTTGTGTCTCTGAGGAAGTCTAACCACATCAGCACAGTGTTATACTGTAGTATTATAAGTATTCCATCCACTTTCTACTTTGGCTTCCTTTCACATTTATTAATCTTGTTATAAGAACTTGTATTTCCTTTAAATTTTCCTAGATATTTTTGATTTGGAATATTGGCATCACATGGGCTTTTGAGTTCTTTGAAAGTACTGAAATATTGCTTTTTGTCTTCCATTCCAACTATTGCCTGATCTTTGGAATCCTATTCTCGTGAGTTCATTTCTTGTGCTGACTCAGGCAGTTCAGATTTTCTCGGTAAACCAGATTACCTAAATATTTCATTTATTGTGATCTGGGACATGATGTTTTGTAAAAAGGCAGAATTGCATGAAGTAACCAAAACGAAAGTACATATGGCTCATCATTATATATATGCTAATATATGTGAACATACGTAATTATTTTATCTATGCATATTTATAGAAAATTTCTAAATTGTTCATACCAAACAGTACACAGTCTGTGCAAGAGGATTGTGGGTGTCATGGTATGGTAGCAGAAACTTTTTTTTTGCTCTTTATATTTCTTACTGATTTTTAGGATAATTTTATTATAAGATGTAATAAATATTTGATGAATGTGAAACAGTATTCGAAATATAAGACAAAATGATATGACTCATCACAGAGATATAGCTATAGAGCTGTGGGGGTCGTTCAGAGGAGAATGGTTGTTTTCAACTGGAGGGGTTGAAGAAAGGCCTCAGGACCAGGTGAGATTTTATACTAACCCTCAAGTAGGATGGGAATGTGAACAAGCAGAGATGCAGCGAAATCTAGGCAGGTGGACCTGTTATAGGGATCTGTTACAGGTTCCAAAAAACTTAAAAGACATATCAACCGAATCAACATGTGGACCTAACTCGAACAAATAATCTGTGTTAAAGAAATGTTTGGAGAAAACCTGGGAAAATTAGATACAAACTGGGTATTAGATAAGGAATTACTAATTTTGTTGGGTATGAAAATAATATCATGTATATATTTTTAAGTTCTTTTCTGTTAGAGATATACCCTAAAGTATTTACAGGTGAAATGATAAAATGTCTGTGATTTGTTTTCAAGTATTCCAGCAAAAACAAAACAAAACAAAACAGAAAGCAAGAGTTGGAGAGGGGTGGGGGAGATTAAACAAGAAAGGCAGAAACTTGATGATTTTTGAAGCTAAGCAGAGTACCAAGTGTTCATTTTACTCTTCTGTGTGCCTTTCAGTGTTTGGAATTTTTCATAATGAAATGTTTAAGGCCAAGCTAAGCAGTATGAGCATTACTGTGTGGCACCCTGACACCTATGAAGGGTTTGGGCCTGAGGAGAGGCACGGGAAGGGCTATGAGAGACGCAGAAAGCTCAGCCTGGTGACAGTGCTTGAAATGGCCAGGACGGAGGAGGGCTAGACCTTTATGACAGTGGTGGCCATGAGGATGGAAATTTTGAGAACAGATAGAGGAAATAATGGCAAAAGAGGAACTCTTTGGTGGGTTGGCAGTACAGAAATGAGTTGGGTGCATGACAGGGAAAATTTTCTTCTTCCTCTTCAGCCAGTGCTATTATTGTCCTGAAACGACTGGGCACTGTAAGGACGAGGAAGAGAAGGAAAAGGGATCTTCTTTGAGAAGGAACTGAACCAAGTCTTCATACTAGCCAAAGTGGAAAGCAGTGCGGAAATGGAGAGTTCTGGGTTTTTTTCTTTTTTGTGAGGAATTTCTGTCTTGTTTCAGTATGAAATTCACAGGTACAGTGATTCATTTTGATCACCTGTCTCTATTTTCATTGCGGAAATGGTGATAATCTTATCAGTGGTCCTATCTGAATTCCTTATTCTGAATCTTGATTATAATAAGACTGAGATTATATTATTCATTTGTGAAATTGAACACTTTAAAAGAATATGTGGGGTTAATTAAATGAGTTGAAATAATATGGTCTGGGAAACAAAAGTTGAACTGTGGTAAATTTATGATGAAAGCTTTGATTTAAATATGTAACTTCTGATTTGTCACTAGTAAAAATATTAAAAATAAACTTCAGATCCAATGGAAAGTAGTAGTTGTTAGAGATTAAAGAGAAATGGTAGTTCTCCAGCCCTCTACAATCAAAGATAATTAATACTTCACACACCAAATATTAATAAGCTATGATATAAACAGGTCTTCCAGAGAGGAATAGGCACTCCAGAAAATTGTATCCTGATCACAATTGCTGTCTTCTTGATTCTTATTTTTCAAAGAATTGCACTCTAAACAGCCCATAAGATTAACACCCTTTCTTTTCTGTCTCAATTTAATATACCATTTAGAGAGGGCTGAAGCTAAGGTCGGGTAACAGAGATAAGAAATTTTGTTTGTTTCACAGCTGGCTGGTACAAGGATGGAACCCTTGACCTTGGAGTTACAAGGTGGTTCTGTAACCAACTGAGCAAACCGGCCAGCCCAGAAATTTTGCTTGTTTAGTGAGAAAAAAATGTTAGAACACAATGCATTCTTTACCCTTATTCTGCATCAGGAAGGTGAGGGAACTTTGAAGATTCCCTAGCAGGACTTCTCATTCAGTACCAAGCTGGCACCTCCCACCCTAAGTTGTATGGTCAGAAAGAAGTGAGGTTTTAGTCAGGTTTGAGGCTGGCTGGGCCCAATTAAAGTAAATTCAGGGTAGTTGTTGTAAAAAGCTCTCAGGGAGGTAAGAAGAGGAGAAGAAAATTCCTAACTAAAAGCAAGAGAGGTGGTTTTTGTTTTACTTGGGAACTCATAGCCGAACCGCTGGGTCACAGGAGGGATGGGGATAGAGGGACACATGGTTGTAAGTCTTATTACAGAAGAGGATGAACTGTCATCAGCACTTGATGGAAACAGGACGGGGAGAGGCAGCAGCAGTGTCTCTAATAGCACCGCCTCTCTTATTGCATTATCAGAAAAGATAACCTGAGAATAGGCATCCATTATCTCTTTGTACAAAGGGATTAGTGTGGGTCTCAAGAAATTAATGGCTTTTGAGTTGTGACAGAAATACTAATGAGTGTCAGGACCAGAGATGTAAAGCAGGTAAAACTGGCTTTTCTGTGCCTCTTTTCTCTCCTTTTCTCTGTTGGTTTGCTATTTTAAGATCTAGATCTATATTACTCTTTTTTTTTTCTTTAGCCAAAAGCAGAAGTCATACCCTGTGGGAGTGTGATTTGTCTTCTTTAGGAAATGACTCAATTAGTTTATGGCTATCTCCAAAGTGTGTCAGCAAAGAGACTGAGAAACATCTCAGAAATTAAAATCTCTACCAGGAAGAGTTCTTCCTCTTGCATAGATGTCATTTTCATGTCTGATAAAGTCGCAGGAAGTCTCTCAAGTGGCAGTCCCCTTTCATTAAAGTACTTGTTACTAAACTGGTATGTATTGCAGCTAATCATTGATTAAAGATGGCATGACTAGATAAACTCATGAAACAGAGGGAAAAGAAAAGAGGAAAGGAAGGGAATTGTACCTACTGTGTGCTAGGCATTGTGCTAGGAGCTTTATTTCTGATTCAACAAGTAATTATTAAGTACCTGCTATGTACCAGGCATTGGACTACATGCTGTGATAAAAGGATAGAGACCTCACCCCTGCTCTCAGTGGAGCTTATTGTCTAGTAGGGAAGACAGAGTTTATTAAAAAACAAACCTTAAAATTAATTTTATTTGTTCAAACATTTAACTGTTTATTTATTTAGCTATTATAATACAGTCTGATAAGGGCCCATGATAGAGGCATAATAATGTAGTAGGGATACCTGATACTGACGGGGGGGGGGGGGCCTATGTGTGCAGGTGAGGTGGGGGGAGGGGCTGGGTAGTCAGGACAGACTTCCTTTCTTGAAGAGGGCAAGTGTGCAGTTGCCGGTTGTTGGTTGAAGCAGTGGGAAGGAGCGTTGCAAACCAAGGGAACAGCATAGGCACTCTCAGGCTCAGAGGTGAGAGAAAGCTGCTGACTAAGCAGAGCCCTGGAAAGTCAGCTAGTCGACTCAAGCCTGGGGAACTGGTCACCACACCAAAAGCCCATGACCTGGCCTTGAGGACTGATGGGAGTGTCTGAGAAATGGTAATTTATGCTTTCTCCTTTCTACTTACCCTTCCTGGCTTTACCAACCTAGGGAAAGATAAGAGTATTAGCAGAGAGTTAAGTCAAGTGGAGAAGGAACGTTCTCTCATGTATTTGGTACTCTATAGAATGTAACCTAGAAAACAAGGAATCCTGGCAAGGTGTGATTGGTACTCATTGGGCGTAGCTAGTCACAGTTATTCTTGTATTTTTGTTTTCTGTGCAGACCTGTGAGTGTCTCGGTGTTGCATGCCCCCGTACTCTCGCATCTGTAATTCCACCCTAGTACAGTTTTTGAGACCCAAGACTTACCCCAGTTACATCTTGTCAATTAGGTACCATCTTGGAATTTTACCACTTCTCCTTTGTTTAGTTTGAACCAGAAGGATGTCAACCCCTGATCTGTTTGATTTCTTGTACCTACCTCCTCCTAGCCAATTAATACTTTCTTTTTTCTTTCTAGAACACAAGCAGACATTCCCGAACATTCTGAAGAAGGGCTACCTGGAGATTAGGAAGGACCATGACAGTTACTGGCAAAGCTGTTATGCAGAACTTTCACCCTACAACTTATACTTCTACAGCCTAGACAGTAGTGGGAATCAAAATCTCTGTGCCACATACCAGCTTTCACACTTCCAGAGCATATCTGTTTTGGGCAATCTTGAGGCCAGGATGGTAGATACTATTCTGTATGACAACACCCAGCTACAGCTAAAGGCAGAGTCACCATGGGAAGCTTTGGACTGGGGACAGAAGCTCTGGGAAGTTGTACATGCTGCTGTGCCTGGCTATGTGGGGCAGCAGGATGAGCTGGCCAACTCACCAGGGTTTGGCCATCATGTTGACTGTACACAGAATCGTTGTCTACAGAAGAAAGCCAGTGACCTGCTGCCACCATCCCCTGTCTTGTATAGCCCCAAACAGTACCAAAACATCCTCAAGTCAGGGACACTCTACAGGCTAACTGTCCAAAACAATTGGAAAGCATTTACATTCGTGCTGAGCAGGGCCTACCTTTTGGCTTTTCAGCCAGGCAAGCTAGACGAAGATCCCCTGCTGAGCTACAATGTGGACGTGTGTCTGGCTGTCCAGGTGGATAACCTAGACGGCTGCGACTCTTGCTTTCAAGTCATTTTCCCTCAAGATATTCTCCGCCTCCGAGCTGAGACCCAGCAGAGGGCTCAGGAGTGGATGGAGGCTCTGAAAACAGCTGCCAACGTGGCAAGAAGTTCAGAGCAAAACCTGCAAGTCACACTGCGGAACAAACCCAAGGATCAGATGGGTGGACATGAACTTGGGAAGCACAAACGTCAGTCTGTAACTACCAGCTTCCTGAGCATTCTCACGACTCTGTCTTTGGAACGAGGACTCACTGCTCAGAGTTTCAAATGTGCAGGTATGAAGCAAATTTTCAACCTAAAGCTCATTATAGAACAATCCTGAATCCCACAATTAGAATTCACTTAAAAAACCCCTCAGTACGCCAATCATAGTTGCATATAGAAAGCATTTCTCCTCCAAGGAGTTTGCTATGAAAACTTGTGTCAGTCCTCATACCATGCTGATAAAGTAAAGAGAAGCAGCTATGTTATACCCCAGTGAATCAAATGACTTGGCTGAAGCCTAACCAGAATAGAATTTAGGCTCCCTGAGTCAGCTGTGATTCCATTCCCTCTGTCTTCTTGAATAAAGGTCACTGTCAATATGGATGTCACAGATTGTCTCATAAGAGGCATTCAGGCCCAAAGCTGACTGCTAACACTCCTTGGGCAAGGCAAATGTCCAAAGTCAGTAACTGTCACTGATCATGACCTTGTCAAATCCTGTTAAGGTGCAACCTAGAAAGTCAGCCTTGACAGAAAATGTGGAGGTGGCTAAAAGCCAGGTAGATCATGATTCAGCAGATGACCACTGAGTCACAATGGGCCTGGGCCTCATCATGGGGAAGCAGGGGCTTCTGGAACTGCCATGTAAGGGTGACACCCAAAGTGGAGTTCAAGACCAATAATCTCATTTCTTAAAACCTTATTACTGTTTCTTTCCTCTATTCCCTATGTTTCCCACCTTCCCCAAAACAGTAAAATAGAAAGAAAAAAGCAAAATAAAAATCTCACTAAATCAGGGCTATATATCTACTATAAACTAATTCAAAATGATTTCCCTTTTAGTAAATCCCACAATTTGTGACAATTGAATTACCAAGAGGATAGCTTTAATGGGAAGCCTGATTTGGAAGGTTTTAAAGTCTACTAATTTAAGTTTGTGTTTAAAAATGAACAAGAAATTCACCACCAGGCAAAATCAAATTTTAAATTTTTGTCCTTGCTCCTGCATGGAAAAAAGCCAAATAGTGGTGGCACAATGAAAACCCACATTTTGAATTTATGGTGATAGCCTTTTCTATTGAAAAATAACTTACCTAAAGAAGGGATTAAGTAAATTAACCCTGCTTTGCCCCAGGGCCTCAGTGACTATGGAGCAGAAACTTACTGGGTAGATTGGAGAGACCAGAAATACTGAGCCAGTTAAGAAGCCTTAGCAGGTTATGTGTATTTATCTGCAGGTGGGAAAGACCTTGTGTTGTCAGCCAGCTACTTTTGGAAAATGGTTTTGAAATAAGGAGACACTAGTTTTAGCACAATTTTTAAAAAAATTATTGACATTTCAGTGTCTTATTATACTAGTGCCATATATTATATTTCAAAGTTCAGGCATTCAACAATAATTTACCAAGTGCTTATTCTGTAGACATCCTGGAATTATAGTATACTTTTGTGGCTTTAGATTGCTGATAGGGTCAACAAATCTGTTGTGTTAATGGAATAAGGACAACAGCTCAGCTTTTTTCTCAAGGTAGAGACCGGAGCAGCTGAATCAAGAAACTTCATACTAAAGGGGGAAGAAAAAGCCTCAGATGTTACACAAAGGTTGTCACCTAGTTGTTGCCTAATTCACCTTCCTCTCAGAAGTTTGCTTCCTGGTGGAGTGCATGTTGCCCACCTTCTGTACTGTAGCGTTCCTAGCACTCAGGAAGGAGAAATGTAGGTAGAGGGTACCATTCAGCAAGCCCAGTGCATCCAACAGTTGGAGAAATGAAAACAGGAAAAAGACAAAGTAAATGGAAGATGCAGGGAGAAAGAAAGAAAGTAGAAGTAAGAAGAAGGAAAGTGTTACATAATGGGCAGGAGTCAGACTTTCTGGCAGCGGCTTCAGGTTCTGTGTGAAAGGATGCCTCCCATTGCTTTCTAAGTTTGGTGCTCACTAAAGTAAGTGGTTGGAGGATTGATTGGGGAAGGGCAGTAGTAGGGAATCCAGAGGATTGGCTTTGCTGGGCTTGGTTTTTATCTTTGGTTTTGAGTTCTAATGAGGCACAGGTAGGTTTCTAATCTGGGCTGGAGAGAAGTCAATCCTATTTTGTACAGTAGTGTGGCAGATACCAAAGCAAAAAACAAAAATTTTTTCATTTATATGCCCTCTTCCTTCAGAAAATGCTACTTCCAGTTGCATTGTAATACTTGAGGTTTACCATGTTGCTTTTCATTCTTTTTAATACCTGTGCGGAGAATATTGGTTTCCTATCCCAGGTAGGAATACTTCATCTCCTGTAGGGGGCAGAGTCTCAAAGGAAAAAGGCAAAAAACTTGTTAAGCAGACCTCTGAATGTTTTTTAAATAACTTGGGAGGCTGTTTGTTATGTCAAAGATTATTATAGCAGATGGAACTTTAAAAATTGATCTGTGTTTCTCACAAACACAGTTCATCTAAACCGGCTGCTTCTTCCTTTTGTATCTATGTCCTCTAACTTTGCATCTTCATAAAAACACACATTCAGTGAAAAGCTGTTTGCATTGCATGTTTACTTTCCAAAATGCCAAAAAGTCCAATACACTGTTTTTAGTGAGTTTTGGCTTTATGTATTATTTTAAGGAGAAGCTAATTCACTGTATTTCATGGTTTTAGTGTGCCTTTTTAGGCTGTAAGTTTTTTATGTCTACTTAGTCCCTCTCCCTTTAAATAATATTTTGGATGAATAAACTTTAAAAGTGGAAGATTGTACCAAGTAGCTCTTTATTATGATGTCATTCATTTGCTACTCAGGGGAGCCATGAATGTTGGTTTTTAAATCTATAAAATAATACAGTTGGCCTTATTTCACTAAATTCTATCTGTAGGTGATGAATTTTCTATATCCTTCTTTAAAACTTAAAAGAGCCCCTCCGGAGAAAATGGACTACGACTATCCAAAAATGCCCAAGGTTATGGTTTTGAAAATGTTTATTGATACATAACTATATTTCTTAACATGTGCTTAGACTTTTGATAAATGTGTTTGATTATGTGTCATTGTTCCATGGCTTCCTCTCAACTCTGTGGCTGCCCCGTGTTTAGGAAGTCTCAGCTACAGTGCTCTTGTTCCTGTTTCTGGAACCTACTGTGGTCATGCCTGCCTCCAGGGCCTTTACACTTACTGGTCCTACTTCCTGAAATTTGAAAATTAAGGCCTTTCATTCATTCTAAATGAGTCAATGCTGCAGGAAAGCACACATGGGCCCTGCCTTCGTGAAATTTGCAGTCTACTAGGGAAGATAGAGTTTAATCAAATAATCATATCAGTGAATGTCAAATGACAGCTGTGACAAGAACTCTAGAAATGACACTCATATTGGATTAGAGAATTGTTAGAGGTGGTGCCAGGTAGAACTACATGAAACTACAGATCTTCAATCATTTTTGACCTACCAAAAAAAGGCAGTTGATAAGGTTGAACCTAATGTTTGACCTTAAGTCACAGAAGTTTCTTGAGCAGAGGAGCACATGATGAGAATGGTGTTTAAGAACAGTTAATTTGATGGTGCTTTAGTACAGCTTTGCCAGAACGACTCATTTTCTGTAACAGAAAATGAGGTACACATCTTTAGTGAAATTACTGGATGAAATTCAAAATTATGTTTAGCAATGAGGAATCTGTAATGTTAAAATATTAATGTTAAAACAAATGATTATTCATCTTATTAAAATATTTATGAAGTATGTACCTGTAAGTGGTTCTAAATTAGGGCATTCTCAGAATGCTGTGTAAATTAGATAATAGAGCAGCAAATCTGATTTTTTTTTCCTTAGGAATTTGACATGTGTACCTATCTATTTACATTCAATAGATACATTGAATGTTTTCTTGCCACTAGCACACACAGATATTTTTCCTGTAATTTCCCAGCAATCAAGAAATGTAGCAATTGAGAACTATAATAAAAGGGCCCAGGGACTTGTTCATAGCTGTCACAAGAGATGTATTAGCTCACTTTTGAAAGGTGTTCCTTGTGTGACTGTTTTATAATCTGGAGGTGAAATTGGATGACTTACTGTGGGACAGTGTTTCTGATTCTGAACTGAATTTGAACATGTTAATGGAAGAGACAGCAAGAAAAACTGGGCCTAGGGAATCCCCGGTACCATTTTCATACTGTCAGTTTTTACGGTTTTATTCCTTTGGCTGCTGTTTAACCTCTTGGGATTGCTGTTGGTAATTACATCCCTCTGGCATTAAGAGCTTTTTGCTTTCCTTTTTTTTTTCTCTACAGCCCAAGGGAGGAGTAAACCCGGGGGTGGGGGGGTGGGGGGGGTTGCTGTGAATTCTTCAGCCATTTAGTGCAAATTCCTGTAATTACCGGCATTGTGTCTTCCCTGAATGGCACATAATACAGCAGAAGCCATTCCTAATTGAGACCTTACAGGAGGTACAAATCCCCTCTTTGTTCAGCCTGACAAATTAGTGCCAGAAAGTGGCAGGGTCCGAGTAGGAATCAAAGGCAAGAAACACAAAGATGGAACTTAAGGCTACAGTAATAACCCTCTCTTGTCCTGAAGGGAAAAAAAGTAATGACCAATGAAAAATGAAGGTTTTTTTTGTTATAAATTCCCTTGACATGACAGCACCTCGGGTCTGCTCTATTTATTTAGCAAAAGTGATTAAATAGTAATACAACAGGGCTGCCGATTGTTTCCCTTGGTGCCCCCACCTTACAGACCCCTGCTGCCTTGGCTAATTGATTGACAATGAACCTCTGATAAAGAAGTATGTTGTTAGGACCTGAGGTGGGGGGAGCATTTTTCCCCCTCTTTGTGTGTCTGAGTGTGAGAGCGTGTGTGTGTGTGTGTGTGTGTGTGTGTGTGTGTATGTGTATTTCATTTTTGTTTGAATTGTACTCTAGTTTGTCTTTGCCCCAACCCACCCCTTCTTTCCCCCTTTTCTCTCCCTTGCCTTATTGTCCCCCAGAGCTTTTCAGCAGTTGCTCCCAGCTGACATTCACAAACAGGTAGAGGGGAATCAGAACTGCAGTGCAGGCTTTTCACAAGTTTATCTTTGAACCGAACTCCCCCCATCTCCCCCTGCTCTGTTTGAGGCAGAACAGCAGTGTGAGAAGAGAGAAGAGAGGAAAGGGACTGATTATTGGTACTTTAAGACCAGAAAGGTAGTTTTTTTGGTGAAATTCCTTGCTCAACTTTTTAAAAATCTGTGCACTAATAACACTTACATGTTGGGGGGAGTTGTAGAGTAAGAAATAAAAATTCCAATTTTTCAGTCTCCCCTCAGTTCCCAAGAAGCCAAAATTGATTATTTGAGGATAAAATCTGGCTGCTTGTGGTATAACTCAGTACCCCAAGGATGCTATAAGTTGTAGGAAGATTACCAAAGGCCTCTAGGTTATATACGCTCAACAGCTAAGCTGAAGCTAAATCCCTAATTTGACTCTGTTAACAGCTGCAAAAACAAATCATTTCAAGCGCCTATGAAAGCAAAATATATTAAACAAACAGTATCGACCTTGTTAATACCATATGGCATTTCATGTGATAAATGAGGGTGTATTTCTGGCAAAGTCTTGTTTTATGGCATCGTTTAGACATAAAGGATACCTTTACCCTAGCAATACAGGCATCCCTGATAGAAAGTATGGGGTGGTTAATTATTCATTAAATAGCTGCCAGTCTTGGAAGTAAGCAATATTTCTGTGTTGGGCCTAGTTAGTTACTTATTGGCCTCAGAGTAAATCATGCAGAATAGCAATTCTTAAAAAAAAGAGAAACTGAATTTGGCAGCTGATTATGCATGGGAGTTTACCTAAAAAAAGATCTGTTGGTTTCTAAGTGCCAAGAAGGACAGTTGTGTATTATACCTTTTTTTTTTTTTTAAAGTTCTAGGGTAGCCAAAATCTATTTTCATTTCCATGTAAATAATTAGGGGGTCCTTTAGTAGCCAGCGTGCCAGATCTTCTAAGGAAATGAGAGATGGAAACAAAAAGAAATTGACTTTGCTTGATAATCTCTAATTCTTATCTTGACTGCTATTTTCAAATTTGTCTCCCACTTGGTAGGAATAGTAATAAGATGAAGATTTATTTGAGTTAGGGAACAGGCAGGTAGCCAATAGGAGAAGGAAAAGATAAGGAAGAAAAACTCAGATATGACCCCTAAAACATGTAAATAGCTAGGATAAATGAAAATCATTTGGTCCACGGTTGCCTTGTCACATTTTATTGTCTAAGTCATCTCGTCATTGAATGTTTTGGGTTGTTGTCTCCCAGAGCAGAAATCCCTAGGTTTTTTTGAGTGTGTGTGTTTGTACTAAAGGGCTAAATCTTATTTCCCCAACCTTGAATATGACCATAGAGGAGTTGTTGATAGTAAAATCTTGAAGCAGAGTTTTCATGGAGGTTTCATTTCAACAAGCATTTATTAAACCCCTGGTGTGTGCTACACACTCTCCGCCAGGCACCTTGGGATGTGCAAATAGGAGTGAGGTGCAGGCTGTGCTCTTCAAAGATCTATAGAAGCCTCTCTCACCACCCCCAAAAAAGGATATGGAGGGCTTGAAGGAGGTAAACAGGAAAATGAAACTGGTTGACCAGGAGTCAAGCCCTCATGGCCACTGGCTTGGAGACATTCCTGACTCTGCTTATGTCAGGGAATCCCTGTTCTAGAGAATTTGAAAGCTAAAGAGCTACGGTGGCCCCCCATTTTAAACTTTGTCCTTATATTTTTCACAGAAACTCAGGGAAAATCTCCTTGGCTTTTACTACCATCTGTCAAAGATAAGACTTGAATTTCTGTTGTGTGTTCATTATGTAGTATGTTCTATGAAAGATACAGGAGAAGTGCAGTGATGGTCTGGAACCCCCAGGACTTTATAGTCTGGTTGAGAATGTACAAAGGAAAATGAGAGATCCTAGATAATCAGGTCTGGTCCATGCTATATAGCACTTCGTACTCAGAAAAGTATTTGGCAAAACCCTCAAGACAGAAATTTTAATTATCAGAGATTATAGTTATGGTGTTTTGTGAATGATTGGCAGTTTTACCCAAGGTTTGTTGACTAATGGATCCCTTCCAGCCTAGAAGGTTGTCAGTAAAGATACTTGATAAAATGAGAAGCAGCATAATTTAGTAATTAAGAGCAAGGACTCTGGAGCCAGACTGCTTGGGTTTCTAGATCTGCTACTCACTATCTGTGTGACCCTGGGCAAATTACTTAATCTCTCTGAATCCATTTTTTCACTTCAGATGTGGGAAAATAATCACATCTACCTTATTAGTTTGCAGTGAGAATAAATTGAGTTAAAGGGCTTAGAATAGTACCTGGCACGTAGTAAGTGCTATATAAGGGTTAGTTATTATTAGTATTTGCCCACTTATGACAATTATCACCTACATAAAGATAACATAGGCATTCTTTAAAAATTTGCAACTATCACAAAACTACATTGGACAACTAATATGTTGAATGATGGAATTGAGATTCCGAAATGTGAGCTAAAGGAATGGGTCAAAACAAACAAGATGAGATTTAGTAGGAGTAAATAAAATAGATAGTTCTATACTTTTATTCAGAAAATTAACTGCGAAGATAGAAGCTAGAGGAAATCTGACCTAACAGCAGCCTATGTGGGGGTATAAATGGGGCAACCAGGAAGCCATCACTTGTGCTGCTGTGGCTACATCAAAAGCATTCACAAAAAAGGCCCAGAAAGAAGAGGTAATATCTTCACTGTGTTCTGCCCTGGCCAGAGCACACCTGGAAATTTCTGTTGTGGACGCTGCTCTCTAAGAACAATCATCCACATCTACTGATGTGTGATAAGATAGTGAAGTGACTAAAACCATAGCATGCAAATAAATGTAACCTAGAATAGGGTGGACACAGGTATTGTCTCCACATATTTGAAGACTGCCACTTAGAAGAGAAAATCGGCTTACTCTGTGTAATTCCATTGGTCCATGTAATAGAAATACCCAGAGTGGATTGGATTTTTTTTTTTTATTTAAGAAAACTCTATGGCTGTGGGTGAAAATGAATAGAATGGCAAGAGGCTTGGCCAATAAAACTAGAAAAACTGGAATTTTAACCTTAAGACAAGTCGCTTAACTTGTCTGATCTAGAGTTTTCTCATCTGCAAGATAAAGAGATTTATTCTTTCGGCCCTTCTGCAAATGTTTATTGAAGCCCTACTATGTGCTAAGCACAATGCTTGATGCATAGAGAACAAGACAATCCCATTATGTATCCTCACAGAACTTGAAGAATTGGAAGCCAGACAGGTAAATTAAATAATTATAACACACAGTTGAACTTGAAGGTCTTTTACTTTCCTTCCAACTCTTCTATCTGTCTGGCATATTTTAAAGGGAATGGCCTTGCTCTATGCGGTCTCTTTTATCTCTTATTCTGTGATTCGTTGAATGTCTATAGAAGAGTAGAGAAAATGAGATTAGTGTGGCCCTTCATTTAAACCTCATTTAATAAGTAATACTTTTTTCCTTTAGAGAAGAGAACTTAAACCATAGAAATATCAATTGACTAAGAAGACAGGAGATGGGAATCTTTTTCCTGGCTCTGATGTCTATCGTTGGATAAATTACTTTACTTTTTACTCTTTTTTCAGTCTAGGAGTCTAGGTCCTGGAAATAATTTTAAATGAAAATAAATGTATAAGAAAAATATCAATACACACTGAAATAGTAATGTGAGTCTATGAAAGAAGTATGTTATGTAACTTGTGTTTTAAGCTATTTCACATCCTAAAATTCAAAGAGATTTGATCACTTTATGTAAGTGGGCCGTTTGATTTTATAAGATATAAATTTGCTTTTTTGATTTATTCCTGGTATTCTCATCATAGAAGTCACATGTTGGTCTTTGATATGTTTCAGAAGAATAAAATCATTTTGAATTTCACAAGATATGGATCTTTTGATAGACCTTCCTGAACTTCATAGGCCATAGCTGTGCTGTCTTTTTTTTTTTTTTTTAAGCCGTTCATTTCTCCTAGTCTTTGTTGCTATACTTTGGTCTGGAAAGTTCTTGTCCCTTTTTGTAGCTTCCTTTTTGGTTAACATTGTTCTCATCATGTGTTCATTTCCGGCTTAACTTCTGAAGAAAGTGTTAATGCACCATTGGACTCCACATTGACTTAAAAGTTTCTATTTACTGACTTTCACTGAGAGAAAAATAGGTCTAGGTGTGGTTTTAGGATAGACTGGGGTAGATCAAGATTCTCCTTAATTTCTAGCTAATTTCCTTGGAAAATTACTAAGCTTTTCATGGACTCCTAAGACGAAAAGCTTCTAAGAGGTTTTCTAAAATTCGTTATACTGCCTGAGGGCAGAAACATACTTAAGTGAAAAATTTGCCATTTTTAGATACATCTTTAGATAAGGATATCTAGTAATATAGAAATACCAACTTATTTCTTGCATTAATATTTTCATTCATTCATTCATTCATTCAACAAACATGGGGTACTTAGAGTACCAGAAATTGAGGCATGGGGTTAAAGTAAAAGTTAATTTTCTAGTAGGAAATATGCCTATATGTATGCCTGTATGTCTTTACACTTTGAAATATGTTAGCACAGAAAATGTTTCAGTTAAATCACATTAATTAAAAAAATGAAGAGCGTGAGCTCCTTCCCTGTTTCGGGTGAAAAATGGAGCACAGCCACAAAGCAGTGAACTGTGAGATCAGGGATGACAGCCAATGTTTGCGCATGTTTTCTACGTATGGTTCTGGATACAGCTCTATTTTGTACTTGGTTGAAGACCTCTGGGTGTGAAAAATCCTTTCCACTCTTAAAGACTTCTTTCCAGGCTTTTCTTGACCACCTCCTCTACTCCTTCCACTCTAATGCTCCAGGTACAATCAAACATTCCTCCTTCATGACTCCACCCCCCTCCACTCTCATGGACTCTTGTCATGGACGTATGCTTTGTGTCTTACTTGTCTGAGGGCCCTGAGCACCCCAGGATCTCTTAAAGTGTGGTCTGAGCACTATTTGCCTCTCCCACCACTACCCCCAACTCGTTCTTCAGGTCACTACTTAAATGTTACTTTCTAAAGAACACCTTCTCCAACCCCTCCAACTGACTTAGGACCCATTAAATTCCCTTCACTATAGTGCTGGTTTAGAGCCTCTTATTTTAGTACTGGCCATAATTGAGATCATATTGTCACTCGTGTAATTGTTTATTTAGTGTCCATCTCCTCTACTTAACCGGAGATGTCATAATGACAAGGGTTGGTCTTGTTCATTGTCATTTCCCTAGTTCTGCATGTGACCCACAGTAAGTGCACACTAAATATATCTGGTTGTCTTCTGTTTTGAACTTCCCTCCCCACTCCCACCTTTGGGTTTCCTGCTTTCACCATCTTTTCTAAGAACTCTAGGTTGGAGTCATCTGCAGATAAAATTAACATGTTCTCTACTCAGTCATCTAGGTTGTTTAACAATATTAATAGATTATGAGCCCAAAACTTACCCTTTTGGCAAACCAGTTGTGATTTTGCAAGTTTCCAGGGTTTTTTTTTTTTTCAAATTTTTGACTACAGGACCTCTTAGAGCCTTTATTACAGTAACGTGAGAGATAAGTATGCAACGTTTCCAAACTTACTTAACCATAATATCCTTTCTTTGCTGGACTAAGATTTCTTAAACATAAGGTACAACCCCGTGGCTGGGCACTGCACTGTGAGTTTATTGACATATTTGTGCATATTCTGTTTTAACCCTAATTGGTGTACTGGAATTCAGTTCTAGCAGTAACTACCTAGAGTTAGCACAGACCTCACAAGTTAAGTGCTCAGTCCTCCATGAGACTTCTCCCACTTCAGATGCCAGCTGCAAATTTAGGGGTTCCCCAGGCCCTGACTCACTCTGACTGACCTAGAAATTCAGGGGTTCCCACAACCCCCTCAGATTTGATAATTTGCTAGAACAACTCACAGAACTCAGGAAGTGCTATACTTACAGTTTTATTATAAAGGATACAAATCAGGAATAGCCAAAAGAAGAGACTCAGAGGACGAGGTCTGGGAGGACCCCAAACATAGAGCTTTTGTGCCCTCTCCCTGGAGTTAGGGCTTGCTACCTTCCCATGATATTGATGTGTCCATCAACAAGAAAGCTCCACTGGACTTCAGTGTCCAGAGATTTTACTAGAGTGTCATTATGCAGCCATGGCTGATTGTATCATTGACCATGTGATTGAAATCAATCTCCAGCCCCCTTCCCTTCCCTGGAGGTCAGGCTTGCTCAAAGATCCAAACCTCCAACCATGTGGTTGGTCTCTGTGGTGACTATCCCCTATCCTCAAGGTTTCTAGTGTCCAACTATGAGTCACCTCAGTAGCATAATCTCAGGTGTGATCTAAGTGCCCCATGAACAACAAAGACACTTGGGGAAATTCCAAGGGTTTTAAAAGCTCCCTGCCAGAAACCAAGTACAAAGACTAGACAAGTTCTTTATTATACAGTAGCACAGGACATTCAATGGGCTGTTTTCACAGCAAAAATGGAACCTGGATGAAAAGAGGATGAGTGATATATGTGGTTGCCCCTAAGGGATTGAAGAAGCCTCAACCCACTCACTCTGTTCCCTCACTTCCGATCAGCTACTGGAGGGCCACTTTCAGCACTGACTACACTCACCTGGGGAAGAGAAATTTCTGGTAGTAACTTCCTGGGTGCTCTGGGACCAAGCACCTGCCAAAGCAGACAAGAAACTAGGTGGCTCTGGGCTGCCCAGCCTGACTGCCTTCCTCCCAATACCCCAGCACATGATGGTGGGGTGATAGGCACATTCAGTGACTTTGTGATCGTCACTCTCTAACCTAGATTCCACTCTCAAATCTTGGTTTAAAATAGTGTGTTTCCTTTTTTAATAGATATTATAAAAGTGAACAACAAAATTAATTTTATTTATTACCTTTAACTGAGAAGATTTAGCACGTGCTATATAACACTTCCAGAAGGGGACTAGGACTCCAAAACCTAAGACATATGGGCTTGTATTAATTTCTAAAAGATTGAAAATAAATTCTAACCAGTTATATACCAATATATCAATGGTTGTGTTATGCTCATTTTTTTTTAGTACAGTAAGTAAATTATGTGGAGCCAAACCAAAAGTCTTGCTGGAAATCACTTCCCCCTCAAATCACCAGGCATGTAACTTTGACACAGAGGACAGACTTAGTTCAAAAGTCTTGGTCTCTTTCTTCATCTTCACCAATAAAGGTTCTTCTTGAGCCCTAGATATTTAGAGACAAGAGAGAATAATAGACACACATGATTTGGTGGCTGGGAGACATGCAGACTCAGTGGGATAAGTAATAAATTAGCACAAGACTCAGCCTTCTGTTTATAGCCCTGCCACTGATTTATTATACAGCCTCATGCCAGCCTTTTCACAGTCTTGTGGGTCAGCATCTTCGACACTGTAGTGGGTTGACTTATGTCCCCCCAAAACCCCCTGAAACTTGAATTGTGTCCTCAAAGTTTTATGGATTAGAAACTTAGACCCCACCGTGACTGTTAAGAGGGTGGGAAATCCCATTATGGTCATTGAAAGGTGGAGCCTTGAAGAGGTGATTGGGTTGTAGGACCCTGCAGTAGTGAATAGATTAAAAATGGTGGTCAAGGGCATAGTTCTGAAGGCTTTAAAAGAAGAGGGGAGTCTGTCTTTCTCACTCTCTCTGCACTCTGTCTGCTTCCACCATCTTGCAACGTGAGACCCCTGGGTCACTGTTGCCACCACCAGATGGACTTTGGACTTCCCAGCCCCAGAAACTGTAAGCAATAAATTTCATTTTTCTTTATAAATTACCCAGTTCCAAGTATTTTGTTATAAGCAACCTAAATGGACTAATACAAAAAATTGGTACCAGGGAAGTGGGGTGTTGCTTATAACAGATACTTGAAAATGTGGAAACAGCTTTGGAACTGGGTGTTGAGGAAGGGTTGGAGGAGTCTGGAGGACTCAGAAGAAGACAAAAAGACGAGAAAGTTTGGACTGTCTTAGAGACTGGTTACGTGGTGGTGAGCAGAATGCTGATAGAGTGGAGGGCTCAGATAGAAATAAGGAGTTTATTGGAAACTAGGGCAAAGTTCACCCTTGCTATGAACTGTCAAGGAACTTGGCTGCATTGTGTCCATACCCTAGGACTTTGCAGAAGTTGGAACTTAAAAGTTGTGAACCAGAGCCTTTGGCCAAAGAAATTTCTAAGCAGCAAAGTATTCAGGAAGCTGCACGGCTACTTGTAACAGCCTACACCAAGTTATGGTGGCAAAGGCACAACATAAATCCAGGATTTAAAAGGGAAGCAGAGCATAAAGATTTGGAAAATTTGCACTCTGGCCATATGGTAGAGAAGAAGAGAGCATTGTCAGAAGAAAAATTCAATGGTACTAAGAAGATTAACGCAAAAGAAAAGGATTATCATGAGAAGGGGGAAAAGGCCCAGCAGGCATTGTAGAAGCCTCTGGGGCCAACCCTTCCATTTCAGGCCCAAAGGCCTAGGGAGATAGAATCGTCTTGGGGAACAGGCCTGAGGTGCCCTCCACAGGCTCGCTGCCCAAGACCACCTTGGGAAGCTTCTTCCAGCACCAACACCCCAGCTGTTTTGGCTGTTCCGAGTGTGGCTAAATTGCCCCTAGGTGTGGCTGGACCCACAGGTTTAGAAGATACAAGCTGGAAGCCTTGGCAGCATCCACGTGGTGTTAGGTCTGCACGCTTGTAGAATGCTAGAGCTGTGGAGGCCTGGGAGTCTCCACCCCAATTTCAGAGGATGTATGGAAAAGTCTGGGGGCCTAGAAGACATCTGTCGCAGGGGTGGAGTCACTGCAGACAGCCTTCTCTAGAGCAATGCCAAGTGGAAACGTGGGGTCAGAGTTGCAGCAGAGAAACCCCAACAGCACCATGTCTAGTAGAGCCATGAGAGAGGGACTGCCATGGAAACCCCAGACCTGTGGACTTACCAGGGTGCAATGCCAGCCTCCAAGAGCTAAAGTATCACCTGAAACCAGGAAAGCCATAGGAGCAGAGCTGCCAGAGGACTTGGAGACCCAACCCCCACACCAGCATGCAGAGGACATCAAACATGTAATCAAGGTACATGATTCCCCAGCTTTGAAATTTAATGTCTGCCCTGCTGCATTTTGGACTTGTTTGGGACCTGCTACCCCTTTCTTTTGGCCTATTTCTCCCTTTTAGAATGGGAACCTATACCCTATGTTTGTCCCACCATTGTATCCTGGAAGTAGATAACTTGTATTGATTTCACAGATGGGACTTTGAACTTTGGTCTCTTGAGTTGAAACAAGTTAAGACTTTGGGGATTAAATGAATGTATTTGCATGTGAAAAGGACATGAGTTTTTGGAAGCCAGGGGCGGGATGTAGTGGATTAAATTATGTCTCCCCAAAACTCCCTGAAACTTGAGAATTGTGTCCCCCAAGTTTTATGTATTAGAAACTTAGACCCCATTGTGACTGTTAAGAGGGTGGGAAATCCTACCATGGTAATTGAAAGGTGGAGCCTTGAGGAAGTGATTGGGTTGTAGGACCATGCAGTAGTGAATAGATTAAAAATGGTGGTCAAGGGCGTGGTTCTGAGGCCTTTAAGAGAAGAGGAGAGTCTGTCTTTCTCATTCTCTCTGTACTCTGTCTGCTTCCACCATCTTGCAATGTGAGACCCCTAGGTCACTGTCACCACCACCAGATGGACTTTGGACTTTCCAGCCTCAGAAACTGTAAGCAATAAATTTCATTTTTCTTTATAAATCACCCAGTCTCAGGTATTCTGTTATAGCAACACAAACGAACTAATACCGACACTATATCTTGAGGGAAGATTAAACTGCCTAGACTATGTACAATTCAAATGTTACAAAGTATCACCTGAACCAAAAGTGACATTTCTTAATTCAGTACTATTGTACATCACTGCCTTTTTTCCCAGAAAATATGGGGAGGTTCCTCAAGTTGTCTCTTAGATGAAGAGAATTCTTATTGTGGCATAATACTGGATGGAAAAATGATGTTTCTCATCATCCATTGTTAGGATGAAGAATTTTAACTTGAGTGAAATGTGTCCAATTAACTTGAGTGAAAGGTGTCCAGCAATGCCAAGGGTTTACTCCTTGAGCCTAACTTTCCTGTATGGTCCTCATCTCAATAATCATCACCTTCTGACATGCGTGTTGTGACCACTTTCTTTTCTCTCCATTTGTATTATGAGATGCTGTCGGTCTGAGCCATCATCCTTACAGGGGTTTTACAGGGTTACTTAATACAGTAGTACCTCTTCTTTCTCCTCCCAGGCGTCATCTAAATATCCCGTGTATTACTTATAGATCCTATTTATTATAATGTAATGGACACCTAAATTAGATAGACTTATTAGATAGTGCCCAAGGCTGTGCCCTCATACCAAAGCAGACAGAAAACCTACTCCCTGAAGGCCAAGCTGACTGTGCTGGGGTCCTTCTTCTAAATTCACCAGGCAGATACCTCATTTCTCCATCTATGAAGAGGGCTTGATAAGGGATGGGGAGAGAAGCTGGGAGTATTATTCTAGGATTATTACTCCTTTCAAATGGCAACATGAGGACCAGGGAATAGGAATTTCCCACTCTCAGGCATTTTTTATGTCTTTCTTACCGAGTCTAGATAACCTAATAGAAGCAGCCTATCTGCAAATACTAAACATACGGTTAAAGATTAGCTTTGGAGGTGGTCACAGATGTGTTTTTGGAGAGACAGAAACGTTTGGAAAGAAGGCATGAGAGAAAAGAATAAAGGAAGAAAGTAGACCAAGGCAGTCCCTAAATCATATAGATTATAAAGAATTTGATGTGGGATGAAAATGAAGAAATTTAAGCATAGACTTAAAGGAAACTGATGACAGTGATCTTTTTCACTTTGAGACTATTTCTAGTACTACTCGAATCCACTTTCATGACTTTAATTTTATTAAATTGTTGTTATTACTAAAATAGCTCAAGTAAAAATTACTCTAAGAGATGCTGTCAGGGTTTTTTCAGAGATTTTAGCAAAGAAGAGGAAAGGTTGTGTTTTAGAGAGACTGTAAAGTTCAAAGAGATGAGGCTTTCATAAAATATAAGGAAAGAGAAGCAGGCATTGAGAATGGGTAGTGACGAGAAAGAGAAGTTAGAGGGGACCCTGGTGGGATACTGTACGTGACTGAAGCTACAGACTAGATGACTAAATCCAAGCTGGAAAAATACATAAGTACCAGAAATAAAGTAAGGAAAGACAGTTTGCTTTTCAGGTAAACCTAAAAGATAATCTGAACTTCTAAGCCAATAAGAGGATATTGACTTTTTGAAGCAATCAAAATAGAGATGTAACTGGGAATCACAAGAAAGAGAGTTAATGGTGGTTTAGTATAATGTTAAAAATCAGGAAAAAATCACTGTAGAAAGAACACAATTGTGGCCCATACTGGATTCTCTGTGAGGCAAAAATGTTCAGAGCAGGACTGAGGTTAAAGGTGGATGAGGCACTGGCTTTGGGCACAGAATTAAGGGGTGCCAATAAACCTCAGTAATCAAAGACAAATAATGTTTTAATGTAATATTTTTTAACAATCAAAATCTATGCAAAAAAATTTATGATGAACAAAATGTAAAAGTTTAAATAGAGACAGGATCAATATTGCTAATTTTTTATTTCGTCTCAGGCTCTAATATGGCTCTCCACTGGTTCAGAGGAACATTCCAGTACGATAGTTTATTTAACAAGACATCTTCCCCCAAAGCTCTTAGTGTGTACATTCCAAGCCCAGCCCAGCATTTGCCTTGTTGCAAGAATGGAGAGGTTGACCTCCTTTCCTGGTCTGCGATTTCAGGAGAATGTACAGGGAGTCTTGGTAGCCCCATGTTGAAGATAGAACTGAGAGAGAGAGGGAGGTATACTGTGACAAAGGAGCATTAGTCTCATCACCAAGAGCTTTCATGTCTGAAATAATCACCTCTGTTGAGCCCTCTGTTTCTGCACTTGTTTTTCAAGTAAGAGTTGTTGGTGGGCAAGTGTTTCACCAAGGATTGATTTGTGAGGAAAAGATCCCCAAGCTTGGAGCAGATGTTACTAGCAGGTAGTCTAGTAGATAGCACTGCACTGTGGATAAGACCTCTCTTTCATGGCACTTCTTCACTCTAACCTAACCTAGCAGCATGAATCATTTTCTTTAGATAAAAAAGTAGGACTGGTGAAGGGGCTTTTCTTCCTCCCCATAAGAGTATATCAATCACTGGCAGAGAAAAATGATTAAGTAGAGTGAGCATACAGATCTCTTATTTTGCCCTCTTGTCTTTGTACTGTCACAGGGTTTTTCAACAGTGGTACTATTGACATTTTGGGCCAGATAATTCCTTTGTCGTGGAGAGCTGTCCTGTGCATTGAAGGATATTTAGCAATATCCCTGGCCTCCACCCACTAGATACTTGTAGCTCTCCCCACCCACCCTTTTGTGACAACCAAAAATGTCTGCAAACATTGCAAATGTCTCCTGTTAAGACAAAAATCTTCTCTGGTAGGGAACCACTGTGCTATCAAGAAACAGATCCTATCAACTATGTCTTCTTTTCCTAGCTCAACTTTTCCTCGCTTCTTTATAAAGTAATAAATGTCTTCTGCTGAAATACATGTTGATTATTTCAGTCCACCTGATGATTTATAATCTAAGACTTCAGCATCTTAATGGGTAGACTTAAGTAAAAATAGTAGGTTATAGAAATAGGACCCTCACCAACCATCATTCAATATCGAATACATCAGATGCTTTCAGTAACAAGTAACAGAATATCCAAATCAAACTCATTTGTACAATAAAGGGAAATTATTCTCAATTAGCTGAGCTTTAGGCATCAGTTGATCTGGTAGCTCAGATTTTTTTACCTCTACTTTTTGGACTTAATGCCCCCCAAAAAAAGCATTTTCTCCTCTAAACCACCTGCTCCTTCTGACTGATGGAGCTCATGTAACAGTCACAGGCTGAAAACATTATGGGCATCTTTGTCAGTTCCCTTCCCATACTCCCCACATCATGCAGTTGCCAGATTGTTTGCATTTTGTCCCCATAGTATCTCCTTCTTTTCCCAACTTCCTGTTCCCAAGCCCACTGCCTGCATAATCAAGCTTGGACTGGAACAATACCTTATCAACTGGTTCTCTCCCCTTCCAGTTTATTTCTTACCAGTTTGTATTTTCAAAGCCTAGACTGCTACTCTGCTTCAAACAACTCTGGCTGTTCCTCTGTCTTATTGGTTGCTAAGGACTCCTCACCCTGAGCATTTAGCATTCTTGTGTTTTAGCTTTACTTTATCATTCCAAAATCTTTTTTCAATACCCCTCTGCCATGCCACAGCAAGGCTAATGTCTGGAATCCTGTCGACATCGCCAATTGCAGAGCTACTTATCCTGTTCGTGAGGCCAATTGGAAAGCTACTCAACCACACTAGTTGTTGGGTTCTTTTACCTGCTGGTAATCCTGCACCGACTGGGCCGATTGTCGAGCTAAGGCTGGGTCTGGAGCCCATAGACCCCTCAAGCCCGTTCACAGACTGGGTCCCCAGACCCCTCACACACCAGGCTGGGTCACCAGACCCCTTACACGCAGGTCTATGAGCTAGGTTACTGGCCAAAACGTCCTTGGAGCCGTAGGTTAGAAAGCATGGCTGCGCCGGGCGGACACCCAGGGCAGAAGCCTGCCCACCTGCTTCACTAAAACTCTCTCTCTCTTTGAAGAACACACCAATAGCAAAAAAAACTAAAAAAGATACATTGGCGCGCATGCGCACTAACCACACACACACACACACACACACACACACACACACACACACACACACGCGCGCGCGCGCGCGCGCGCGCGCGCGCGCGCGTACAATGGATGTGCTAAGCCACACCCAACTGGGCCCGAGGCAAGGGCCCGGACCAAACTATTCTATTTTCCCAACACCCTCTACTTATAGTGAGCCTCAGACAACTAGAATATCCAATATTTTCAAAGCATCCTCCCACTTTTCTGATGTGAGCCTCTGCTATAACGTTCCTTCTTTAAAAATCTTTTCTTTTTCAAGGTCCAGCTCAAATGCCTCTATGTCTACACAGCCTTCCTTGATCTGCACAGCTGGTTGTGATCGCTTCCTCCTTTGCTCATCCAGTATTGTCTTCTGCTTTCCACCTTACAGATTTGTATTCTTATCCTCCTCACCTTCCATATTCAGAGGTGATGCTAATGCTTGTGGGATTCTAGGTTAAATTCTTTGATGAACTAAATTATGTTCTTTGGTGTAAATTGATTCATGTTTTCTGTCCTTGTCATTTTGTCATCCACAAGGAGACAGTTTTTGTTAATATTTTCCACAAGGAGATAGTGACGTGGAAATTCACCTTTGTAGTTGATTGGTTTTGCTCATAAAGTGTCACATCAGCCACTTCTATTAGGCTCTGCTTTTTTATCAGCTGCACAACCTTGGAAAGAATTACTTTATCATTCTCTGCCTCAGTTTATTCATCTGTAAAATGGGAATAATAGAATTGATATGAAGATTAAATGAATACACACACATGTATGTATGTATATAAAAGGCTTGTAGCAGTGCATGGCATATAGTAAGCATGTGTTTGTTTAGCCATTTACTATTTATTATTTATTATTTCCATTTTTAGATTACTTACCATTTTCTTGAAAGTCTTTGAGGAAAGGGCAGATAGACATAGAAGTAAATTAGAAAGTCTAGTCATGGAATATTAAGAGGAAGACAAGGATGGAAAAAATACTAAATTTAGACTAATTTAAACACACTAGAAGCTGAATTTATAACATTTCATTATTAAATTTTTCTTATCTTACACTAATATAAACACTGCTATTGAAGTATCTTATTGTAAGAAAAATTAAAAGTAACAGCAATTCAAATCATGTCCTTTGGAAGTGAAAATCAGTGTCACAGATCATTATATTTACAACTCAAGGTAGATATTTAGTAGATAGAAGAACAGTCAGAATCTCTAGAACGGTGCACATATTTACTTACTTGCCTTAGCTAAAATCAAGATTTATTGCCTTTCAAGATAAATTTTGACTAAATATTGACTTTAGGTTCTCAATCACTGTTTACCTGAAATACCAATAAATCTTGACACTTCTCAAATTGAGTTGGAATCCACTTGGTATTTATTAATTTATTTCACACGATTTATAATCTTAATAACAACATTCCATGAGATTAAACAAACACTGTACAGTTTAGCAAGTTTATATTTTCAATCAACAGTAATTATCTGACATGTGATTTTCACTTTATTTCTCACTTAAATACCTCTAGCACTGTTAATACTTAGTTATTTAAATATTCTAGCACTGTTAATACCTAGTTATTTAAATATTCAGCTCAAAAACAACACAAAACTCACTTAAAAGCTTATAGGATACCTTTACATTTTATACCAATTAGTATTCTAAATTGATTGTCTTTTTGTTTGTCTTAGTATGCAAGTATAATCAAGTAATACATGGTTAAATGTCATGGATGGCCCGTGTTTTGGACAGTTGATGTCTGTTGGTCTAAGTCTCAGTCTCGTTTGTATGTGTGTCACCATCTCTGTCTCTCTAGATGTAATGTGCATTGAATATTCACTATGTCCAGGCTCAGTGCTGATACTTTACAAGCATAACATTTGCTGTATTGATGTGTTGAAAGGAGAATTCTTTAGTTAGGTACATCCATTTTGTCCAGCAGGAGTTATTTACTTCTGTTATATTCTTCAGGACATAGCTGTCCTAGCAACAGCTGCAGTCTATTCTACAAGTGCCAGCTTAAATTAACCTAAATGTGTGTCAGCCACAGTAGGAACAGTTTCCTTCCAAGTATTATTTATGCTTTTTAATGTGTGTCAACCCTCTGTGCGGGAGAAATTTATGAGTCAAAGTTTCAGCTAACAGGGAGTGACAATTTCTCATATATAATCTCTCACTGGTATAAAATTTGTAGGTGAACATAAAATGAAGCCCATCAGAAAAAAATTATTTTCTGAATGGAAATGAGTTTCAGTATAGCTTTGGAAACAGCCAGTCAGTACATTTCAGGATTGGTTTTGAGCATTTGTATTCCTTTCCAACCATGAAGTTTTCATCCCCTGGGAAGGGAATTCATTGTCAAGTGACTTAAAATCTTATGGAGAAAATAATTTTGAAGTATTGCAGTCTAAAGTGGGTCCATAAACTTAACAAAGGGACTGTCTGCAGCATGCTATACTATTCATATTAGCAACTACAGGTGGTACAAAATTGATTTTTCTGGATTTCCCCTTTTGTTCCTCTAGTTTGAATTGAGATGCTTGTGTATACTGTTTGCCTTGTAACAAAGTGCATACTCAATGGTATTTGCCTGACTGACCATCCAAATGTTTAATGTCTCGATTGATTTAATTAACAAATTAGATATCTCCTTTATGGGTTACTACATTGTTCCAAAGAGAGAGTAACTTGGATGCTTGAGATGAGAAAAGTTTTGGATCACCGATTTCTGAGTAGACGTTTCTCTGTGTCCCTCAGCCTATATCCCCATTTCATTCTACAGTTATAGCCTCAACTCCATAGCCTCAGCTCTACCATGTTAACCGAAGACCACACATGCGTGGTCAGTCTCACTCATATCTCAGCTCTGACTCCTCCACCAGTGGAGGATGCAAGTCTGGGACCCAGGTTTGCTTTACCTCTGCTTCCTTTAATGGACACCAAAGCTACATTGAAAAAAGTACTTGTGCCTTGTGTCAAACAATCCTTTGTTTAAACACTGTGCCCAGCTTTGTGCTAATCCCAGGCTCCATAAACAGAACTTTCAATTGTATACCAAATGTGACACCTTATTTTTAAAAGTACAGTTTCAACACTTTACTTAATAAGCCAATGGTTATAGACTGTAAGCTAGGAGAGCTAAGTTCTTTATGACTTTCCCTTCTCCTTCTTGTAAAATAGCGAGTCCTCGAACCTCCATTTTCATTTTCCTTCATTTTGGAAAATCTGGTCTCATGAGCATATGATCAAAGTCCAGGCCTTCATGCAACATTTTACGTAGCACTTACAGCAGCTCACTCCTCCCTGCCAGGACACTGGAGGGAAGGAAGGAGGGGACAGGGAAGTCCCCTTCCTCACTCCTATGGACATCTCTTCCTACCCTGTGCATACAGTAAAAGAGGTTAGGAAACTCGCCAGGGTTTTTTTTTTACCTTTCTATTTTTACAGAGCAAATGAAAATTTGTCATCTCACTCTCTTTATCTCTTTTCCTCCCTTTTAAAAGGCACCTTCTCTTCTTTCTTTTTATTTGCCCTTGTTCTTTTCTTAGAGCATTTCTACCTTCCAAATACAAAATACTAGCTTTACCTTACCAAATTAGGTAAAAGTTTACTTTAAGAGATGGAAAGGGGGTGGCATGACCACACTTAGCATTGTACAAGTTCTTTCCTTAGTGAGAGAGATTCACCTGGATTCAGTCAGCTCTTTTTACTTCCCTCTTCTGCCCATGAGTTTTCCAGCTGCTGGTCCAGAGAAGGAGGGTTGACGTTGGTAGCTCTGAAGTACAGAGAGGGTAGTTGGCTCTTCCTCAAGATCTCAGCTTCAGTAACACCACACTGCAGCCAAGTGAGCTAACGAGGTACACTGGTTAGAAGAAAGATTGTTCTTTTGTGGAGAATTATGCCAAAATTTCTGCTTCAACCCCCAGCAACAGATTCTCTCAGCTATGTTTAGTGAAAGGCCATTTGGGAAATGGGCTGTACAAGCAGCAAATGGGATTTCAGTTAAATGGTTGCATTTGTTTCCAAGAGTGTATCAGAGGGGAAGCTTAGCTCTTCAGAGCATGTGTTCATTAAAGATTTGAAGTGGGGTGGGAAGCAATAAAAAAAAAAAGGCCAGTGGGTTCTCTTGTGAGATAGGTTTTTGTTAGTGCAAATTGAATACACTCTCCGAAAAGTTTCAAAAAGAGACTGGGAAGAATGTATTTGCTTTGATCCAATATGTGGACTGTTCCCTACTACAAATGCCCTTTAATTTAGAAACATTGTCGAGAAGTCTGTTTGAAAGTACATAAAAATGTAATATGTAAATAAGCTCTAATTAGTTATTTCAATTAATTATTTTTTGTTTCCACTTTGCAGCTCTGTTTTTCTCCCTATAATGTCGCTTTTCAGTCCAGTTTTGGCACTCTCCAAAAAATGTGTTTTTGTAACAGTCATTGTTAAGAAAACACATTTTTTCCCATTGAAAACCTCACAATGATAAATTAAAATCCCACATTGAGTGTCTTTATGGGGAGTTGTTTCAGACATTTTTAGTCCATGATTTGCTAGTATGATATTAAAAGAACTCTTGCAGTTAATTGAAAGAACGGGTGTTTCCTTCTTCAAATAAATGGTATGTGTTGTTTTTTACAAAATGAGTCTACATCAGGCCAGTAAGTAGTCTCTAATCTTCTTTCCCAACCATCCTATGTTCTTTCAAAGACAAATAACATTGGATTTGGGGGTTAAAAGTTTTAATTCTTAGATATAACAACCACAATTATTTGAAGTTGATACAACAAGCAAACAGAAAGGACATTGTTGGGGGGGAGGGGGGGAGGGAGAAGGGAGGGAGGTTTTGGTGATGGGGAGCAATAATCAGCTACAATGTATATCGACAAAATAAAATTAAAAAAATAAAAAAAAATAAAAAAAATTAAAAAAAAAAAAAAAAGTTTTAATTCTTTCTAAGTCGAATAGGATAATTCCCGGTGGGGATAAGAATGCTCTGGAAAAACACTGGTAAAATGAACTCAGGTTGTTTCTACATAGCCAATTTTTAGAAATTGACTAAGAACCTGCAAAGTTGATTTTGGAAACTTAGAAAGTAAACTATGTCATGCAAAGCCCTGGACCAGTAGTCAGGATACCTGGGTTCTGGTACCAGCATTGCCACTAATTTGGGGGGGACTTTCGACAGGTCACTTACTCTCTCTGGGTGTGTTTCACCATCTGGACACTGGAAGGGTTGAATGTTTTCCAAAACTGGAGTTGTAAAATCAGTTTGGTGTATAACTACCAGAATTCAAAACAAAACATCAGGATACGTCACACATCATAATAAAGATGTTCGTTTCATGAAGAAAAAAAATAAGTAAACTGTGATGAATTATGAGCTTTTCATTGAGCAGTCTGCATACCCTCTGCACTTTTGTTGAATAGAATTAGAATTTAGAGCTTGAAGGGATCTTGGAGGTCACCTAGAAATCAGGGAGCAATCCTCAGCTTTTACCAGAGTCCCTGGTAGTGGGGGTTGGGGATGGGAGAGGGTGCTCATTAGAAATGCAGATTCCTGGTCCTTACCCAGACCTACAGAATCAAAATCACCTTGGGAAGCGAGGGGTCCATGTTTTTCACGTACATCTCCATATATTTCTGATGCTTACTGAATCTGACAATCTACCATTTTAGGATAAACCCTTTATTTTGTGGTGAGGAAGCAGGCCCAGAGAATTTGATATGTCAGGTTGCCAGTGTGCCCTAGGCAAGAACAGATCCAGGCTTCCTGACTCTAGACTAATGCTTATCTGTATACCACATGCCCGAGCATACAGACAGTTTCAAGCCTACTTCTGGGTCATTAGAGTGATTTCAGCACCTAGACTAGGATTTCATGGTTCTAAATAAGGTATGAAAGTAAAGACACTCAATAACCAGAGGTAGGAGTTTTAGTGCTGCTGCTTTTGTCTAAACTAAAACCTGAATGAACCCTAGCCATGTTCCCTCATCCTTTTTCTCTTTCATGAGTCCTGAGACCTGTGCAGACTTGAAAGTATATTTAGCTCATTTAGTTACCTCATGAAGTTGAACCCCAGCATGCTGAGCTTTGGACCTGTGTGCCTGGTTGATATAAACACTTTTAGGTTTTACACTTTTTTAAAATGCATATTTGTGTATTTTAATATTGCCTATGTATATTGCATCTAGAAAATTGTAATAAAATCATTAAAATTATGCATTGATAAGCTCAGTGGTCCCTACTAAAGAATATATAAATATCCAGCAAATGCTTACTGATGTTTATTATATCCAAAATTCAAGCCACCAGAAAGATAAAATACCCTCATTTATTTTTTCAGTGTTCTATGGTGAGAACTTAAACTACAATGATATCCTGAGTTTCTGCAAGATTATGATCAACTTCTAAATCATTAAGAAAGATTGAATTCTATTCAGTGTCATTTCAGTGGTGTCAATTTGACTGTCTACTAATTTTTGGAAATAGCAATATCTCAGTGTCTAGGACATGTTAAGTTCCACTGAACTCTGTTCCACAGTTCATATATGAACACATGTGTAATCTATACTTCTTAGAATGGGCAACATATTTTAACAGGGATGTTAACCAAATTAGGCTGTTTTGAGAGGCAGGTGACCAGGCTAAGAGGATTAATTCTGGAATACTTATGGAAAATTAAAATCTCTTTATATGTATGTGAGTGTACATATGCCAAATAATACTGTTTATCATCCCTTCAGTGTAAACATTTATTATTGATTGTCTGCTATGTGTAAAGCTGTGTGTTATCCACATGCTGAGGATAAAAAATGTATCTGAGGAATTTATAGTGTGGTCCTGGCTGGACAAGCCCATAGAAAGGCAGGACAATTTAAGGAGGCTCGTGCTTGATGCCAGATGAGTAATGCAGTCAGTCAGTGCAACAAACAGCATTCCAGCAGGCACAGCCCAGAGATTGTGACACTGTCTCCTCTGTCAAATAGAAGCTACACGTGTGTTTGGTTCATCCTTATCTTTCACACATTTCTCATTCCTCCATCAATCTGAAAAATGGGAGCTTGTTATGATTTTGTTTCTACTCAGTAGTAAAGAAATAGCCATTCTAGGAAGGAACAGGATCAAACTCTTGAAGCATAAAACCAACACATTCACTTACTGTCTTTCAATACCTTTTGTATTTAAAAACAGTAAGATCTAATTCTCTTTCTGGACAATGCACTGTGAAACTGATTGATTACTGCTGCCATTTTATTTGTGACAAAAATGAAAGTTCTGTTGAATTTTGTGACTTTTATTCATGGAGTTTATGTGAATGTATCTTCTTAGGTTGGCAGTTTGCTAAATAAAAGTATTTGAGCTCCTTGTAATGAAAATGGGGTGCAATATTGATCATTATGTTATTATTATTATTTTCGAAAGAGTAATTCATTTTTGTACCCAAATTATGAAATAGCCTTAATGTCAGATTTCTTAATCAATGTAGTTCTTGACACCCAAGTCTTAAATGGACCACGCAGAGGGATTTCTAAAATGAAAGCTGTAGATCAGAAATATCAGAAAAATGATGTTTATATATTTTTGATTACCTGTTCTGGGGCTGCCAGGATTTTGTCCTTTGGGAAGATTGTGACAGAATTTCCATACTCATCAGTAAAAGGTATTTCCTCCTATCTAAAGAAAAATAATGGCTTCTTAATGCAAGGCCATGACAGTACCCTGACAGTACTAGTACAGTACTCACAGAATCATGGACTTTCATGGATCTGAAAAGAGCATTAGCAATCACTTGCAGGCAACCTGTGATCTTGCATAATGGGCAAGACTTGTTGAAGGAGAGAGTGGAAAATGTTGTGTAAGGAGAAATAAAATGCGCTAAAACATGGAGGGTGGAATGAGCATACTGTGTATATTTGGGGAATAATGAGAAAGGTCCTCTGACTGGAATAAAGGGGTTATATTCCCACTGGAGAGTAGTGGGAGGGAAAGTTGGAAAAGTGAGATGGGGCCAGTCAAAGGCCAAATTCCTTACATTGATTTTGTAAACAAAGGAAGGCTACATATCAGTTTTTAGGATCACTTTAGCATCAGACAAGCTTAGAGCCAGATTTAAACTTCACCTTTTATTGCCTGGGTGACACCAGGCAAGATATTTCACTTTGCAAAAATCTTTGTTTCTTCATCTGTAAAAGAGAGCTGATAATATTTTCCTCATAGAAATGTTGTGCAGGTTAACCAAGATCCCATATGAGAAGCTCCCAGCCAAGTGTCTGGTGGAAATAGAATTTCTACAGGCCAGCAAGGAAATAAAGGGAGGGTTGTTGAGAGACTGATCTTTGGCAGCTGTATGCAGAAGAGATGGAAGAGACCAAAGATAGGGGACAGGTGACACTTACAGGAGGTGAAGGGTGGAGGCTGTCAGACTAGGAAGAAGGGGACACATCTATATATGTCTTCTCTGCAACTTCTTTCCTGTGGCAGACTTTCATTTAACTTGAGTGTTGTGTAACCTTGTTCTGTGGTGTTTAAAGTACAATAATCACAGCCTCTTTCTTTTGCTTTGAACAGGATGCCAGCGATCCATAGGTCTTTCCAATGGGAAAGCCAAGGTGTGCAATTACAGTGGGTGGTATTACTGCAGCAGCTGCCATGTGGATGACAGCTTTCTCATCCCAGCACGCATAGTCCACAACTGGGATACTTCAAAATATAAGGTAGGTACAAAAACTGGATTCACTTAATAATAGCAATCGGGGTGTTTGTATGTTGTCAGTTGGATTATGAAGATAATGATAAAACAATCTGAAGTAAACTGGGTTAGGTAGTCTCATAAAAGCTACAAGATTTTATCTGATACATTTTATATATTTCACAGTTTAAAGGCTTCTTAACTATGACTCATTAATTTCTTCATTTAAAAAGATATATAAAGCAGTTTTTACTTCTGGGTCTTGATACTACTGTAGGTGCTAAGAGAGGATTCTGACAGAGAGGTTTCTCTTATTCTTTTTTATTAGATCTTATCTCTACTATGGGAGGATAAAATGGAAAAATAATGCATGCATGAACATGCTAGTGACCTTTCAAGGAGAGGACTTACGTAATCCAAGGTATTTCTTAAAGTAGTACCCCTACTCATGTGAAGATGAGTCTTCTAGCAAATTCAGGCCCCTGGATCTGGAAACTTGCAAGAAGCGATAAGGACTTCTAGGTGGGGCCCATGGCAAGAAACAGTGCACTGAGCCACCCTCAGATCTTCATCTGGACTGTTGTTTATTTTAAAAGGGGAGCAAGTGAGAAACAGGCATATGCCAACAGCTTTGCAAAGTAACTGCTACCAGCCAAGGAAGATATCCAAGAAGTACAAATAGCAGACTTGGTAGCTATAGAGATGCAAGTCAATAGAGAAGAGAAAGACTGCGCCCTGGGACACTCCATCTTAAGAGGGTAGAGAGAAGAAGAGCAACCAGCAATGGAGACCAAGAAGTAGTGGGCAGTGAGGTAGAAGGATCCCAGGGTGTCGGACAAGCCATGTGAAGAAAGTGTTTCCAGATGAATTGTGACAGATGCTGATAGGTCAAATAAGACAAGCACTGAGAATTGACCACTGGCTTTAGTAATGTGGAGGCAATTAGTGACCTTAATGAGAGCAGTTTGAATGGAAGAGTGGGAGCAGAGGTCTGACTGGAGTGGGTTCAGCATAGAATAGGAAGAGAGAAATAAGAGGCAAGAATAGACAACTCTTTTGAGAAGTTTTTCTATAAAGGGAAGGAGAGAGGTGAGGAGAAACTTGAAGGGGAGTGGGTCAAGTTAGGTTTGATTTTTTGTTTTAATGGAAAAAAATAACAGCCTGTTTTTTTATACTGATGTGAACTATCCCAGAGTGAGAGGAGAATTGCTAGAAGGATGTGGACAAGTCAGTGAGAAGGATGGAATCATGTGGATGATACACGATTTGGCTGTTGCTCGGAGCATGGAATAAGAGAAAAGGCAGTCTATGGACACGTGTGACGTGGGTAGGTAGATGTGACGTTGGGAGCTTATGGAAGTTCTCTTCCATTTACATGAGCAGCTTTCATCAGATTCTTTTATTTCAGCATCTGTTATCTTAAAGAAATTAAATATTCAGTCCTAGTTACTCTCGGAAGTGCCTTTTACTCTTTTAGGTAAATACTTGGATTACAGTAAGAACAAATGCTTATTCGGGATGTACTGTGTGCTACACACTGTCCTAAACACTTCACGTGCATTAATTCGTTTAACCATCAGCAGAGAAAATAGGGGTGAATAGGCAATAATTCCATCAACCCTCCTACAGACTTATTTACATCAACCCCCATCCTCAGTATCCTCCTTCCAGCTACAGAAGAAACATCACTGCTCTTAGGGAAGGTTTACTTCTTCTGCCTCTGTTCATGGTCATAATTATTTCTCTCTTCTCCATCACAGCTTTGCCAAATCCAGTTGACCCTTGGCAATTTCTTATTCCACTGGACTTCTCTGCGATACCATATTTGAGCAGGTGGACCCCACCCTCCTTGAATTCTCCTGCCTTGGCTTTGATAACACACCCCTGGTTCTCCTCCTTCCAACACTTCTTTCTCAATCACCTTCTCTGATTCCTTGTTCTCTGCCTACACCTTTAATATTGAAGTTTCTTTAGGTTCATTCTTTGGTTTCCTTTTCCCACTTCATACTTTTTATATTGAGTTATCTCCCTCCCTTCTAGTTTTAACTATCAGGACTCATATGGTGATTCCCATTTTTATCTCCAGCTCCAGTTTTGTACTGAAATCAAGATCTTTGGCTTTCATTGCCTAATGGACATCTCAACTTCAGTTTTCAACCTAGTAGTCTTCAAGATATGTGAATTAGTTAGCTATATTGTATAGCATTTCCACTGTTACATAAACCAGGTAGTAGAATTTGGCAAGTCCGGGAATGTAACTCACCACTGGAGTGGTACTATAGGATTAGGATTCTGTTATGGTCCTGTATCTTGCCCAATAACAGATAACTTAAATCTGTTAGCTGATATGACTAGAAGCTTTTCTGATCCTCCTGCCAGAATATTGTGACATCCTTCCATCAGTGAATGAACCTTCCGTGTAAGGTGCTTCATACAAAAACAGGCTGTATGATTATTTTTAGTCTTTGCTAATAGATGTCTCACACTTAACTTTCATTGTAACTGGGAGCAAGTAGGTGGGGAAGGACCCTATAGCGGTCACCTTCCTGTAATCTTTGAAGTCTAAAATGAGTGTGAAAATTGTGACTGGCCTGTTGGCTTATGTCTTTTTCTATACCCCTGGGCAGTTCTGTCTCCTATTCTCCCTAGTAACCATCCAAATTCACTGTCTTCCAGATGCCTCATCTCAGTCCTTCTCAGCATATGCTCTTGCCTCCTACTTCAAGGAGGAAATTGAAATTATGAGATATGAATATGAATATCTACAAATCTACCTATATTTGTTCCTATTCTTACTGCTTCCCCTCATATCTTGCAAGAAAAAAGAGCCCTTTCTCATGTCACCCATGGGTCTCTAGAATTGCACTTATTTAGAGGCTAATAAGAGGAGCTTGGAGTTGAAGAGGCATTTGTCCAAACCCTACCTCTACCTCTTATTAGATGCTTGATTTGTTGGGGCAGATTACATGAATTTTTCTTAGCCTAAGTTTCCTAATCTGTAAAATCAGCCCAGACTGGGTTCAAGTCTTGGCTTTATCACTTATTAGCTCTCTGACCTGGGCAAGTTATTTAGTCCCTCTGTTTCAGTTTTCTCATCTGTAAAATGAGAATAATAATACTTCACAGGGTTACTGCTGGTGAAATGGATTAATGCACATAAAGTGTTTAGAACAGTGAGTAGCATGTGGTGTGTGCCAAATAAGCATTTGTTCTTACTGTAATTCACGTATTTACCTAAAAGAGTTGTGTGAATCAGGATATTATAAAAAAAAAAGCACTTAGCAAATGACTGTGATAAGCACTTAATGAATGGAAGTTGTTATTATTTTCATTATCATTACATTTGTATAACAGCTAGTTGCTTCTCTATAAAGGTGAGCTCCGTGGACACAGGGAACATGTCTTAGCATAGTTCCTGGCACATAATTGGTAGGCAGGAATGTATATTGAATGAATGAAAGAATGAAATCTGTCCCCTTAGCATCTTAAACTCAACAATGCCCCAGATTGGCTTTATCACACTCACCTAATGTTCCCCCACGTACACACTGCCTGCCTTGGTGAATGACCCCATCAGTCAACACTGCCTAACCTGAGAGACTTCCTCAACTCCTCCAGCTGCCACACCTGCCCTGCCTAAGCAGTTAGCAAAACCAACTGCTTAATTTTTTCTTTTTTTTTTTTTTTTTACCTTTTTTTTGGCAGCTGGCCAGTACAGGTATCTGAACCTGTCACCTTGGTGTTATAAAGCTGCACTGTAACCATCTGAGCTAACTGGCCAGCTCTTAGTGTTAGCTCTTTAGATCATGTCCTCCACTGCACCCCCAATCCCACCACACTGATGCAAATCCTCAGCATCCTTACCTGAAGCAAGTTGGTAACCTCCTAATTGTGCTTCCTACCTTGAATTCTCACCCCTTTTGGGTGGTATAATATTTCAAAAAAGTCCTGATCGTACATTGGGTAAGTTTCTTACCCTCTCTTAGTCTTAGTGTCTTCACCTTTAGAGCAGAGATACCAATGTTGCTTTTTACTTAAGTTTTTCATTAACATTTTCATTCATTCATTAGTTTTTCATAATGTTGCTGTTTACTTAAGTGAACAATTCACAGAAAGCTCACAACACAGCGTCTGGCACATAATACATACTCAGTTAAGGCCAGCTTTTACTATGATTGTTCATAAGATACATACAGTTCCCTTAGCCTGACATTCAAGACCTTTTGTGATCTTTAGTCCCTGCCTGCCTTTCTAGCCCCTTCATTCACCACCATTCCCCCGCACTCATGTCTTCATTAAGATCACATCCGTCCTTCTTTTTCCCCAGTTATGCCATACTATTTCATACCTCTTGACTTCCTCTCATACTCTCCCAGCACAGCAGATCCTAAAACCCAACTTAAACCTCATTTCCTCTCCTAATTCTTTCCTTCCCCTCCACCAGACAGAGTTATCATTCTCTTCTCTGCAACTTGTACTTGACACTCTGAATAAAGGCTATAAATATATTTGCCATTTGTGTTTTAGATAAAAACATATTTGAGGGAAAGAATGCTAGTCGAGTTCAGTTCAGACAGTTTAGATTAATCCGCTTGGAGCAGGGCTTTGACAGCAAAAGAGGTGCATAGAGAGCAAGTGAATGAGGCGGTCCCAGCCCCATGATCCCATGAGAGCTTAGGCTGGTGGCACCTGTCCTCAGAATACACACCAGTTAGTGGAGCCAAGGCAGAAAATGTGGCACTAAAGGAGAAAAAATGAAAAAATCAGGCATGGTTTATATGGGCATGAAATGGAGGAGAAGATCTGGGTCTGTTTGCAAGGAACTCTAAAGGCCACAAAAACCATCAGTTTAGCTATCATTGGTGCTTGTAATCTTCCTATAAAGCAGGATGTTTTGTTGTGGTGGTCATTCAAGTAACTATGTTCGATTTTGAGGGGATGGGTAGCTAATCAAAGATGCTAGGTACCCTCACTTCATCTACGTTGCACTTGAGGAAAATTTGCTTTGTCAGACCACTCCTTCCCAAGTTCTCAGTGGACCAGGGAACATTTTAAAGCAAGAACAGAGCTGGTGGATTTTATCTGGATCATCTCTCACTGGCATTAAGTAACCATATTCCAATTAGTTCAGTGTCTGTCTGTCTCTTCTCAGACACCAGGATTTAACTTAATACTCCTAATTATGGGGATCAATTCAGACCTATCAGTTTCCAAGACCAGACATCATTCTGTTAGATCTGCCTGCTATCCTTAGCAGCAAATATGTGACTGGCTTGAATATCCATTTAGAAGAGTGAAGAAATGGTTTTACAGAGCAGAATGAAATCTGTCATCTTAAGCGTTTCCTTGTCTGCCCTCTGGAGTATTAATAATCCTAATTATTTTTAAAGCAGTATTTCATCTATTTTCTGGTGCATATCCTGCACATTGAATTGAGCTCCAAGATTACAAAGCAGCTAAACCCTATCCTCAAATTCTGTAGCCATTTTCTAGTGAAATTCTCTTGGAAGATAACTTTCCCCTAACCCCCTTTCAAAAATATTAAGCATGACAAAGAGGTGTTAGGAGCTCAAACAGCCTCAGCTCTTCCTAAATAGTTCTCCTTAGTTGTACTTTAAAAAAAATTTCTTTTGTATCCTAGCCTGAATATTCACATTCCATTTACTAGGGGTTTTCCATGTTACATAAACCATTTCCTATTTCTACATCTTGAGAGGCATTCAGGGCAAGCTCTATTGCCCTTGTGGAACTGAAGAAAAGCTCACTGATGGGAAACACTTGATCAGAGTCTTTTGGAGATTTTGAGAACAAACTGTGATTAAACTTACAGTCTCTTGATTCCTCCTTCATTAGCCCACTGTGCCTGTTCTAATAAGACCAAGGAGTATTATGGTTGGGATTGATTTTATTAAGACTTTGGCTATGATTTTTCACAGTAGATATGGTAATAAATACTGGAAGGAAATGTTACACCAAAGCAATTGGTGGTTATTTTACTATGGTAAGATTATTTTTTCTTCTCCTGATCTTTTTTCTCCAAATTTTCAGTAATTATATTATCTTTATAATTTTATAAATTTTAACTGTCACATATAATTTATTTAAGAAAATACATATTAGAAATTAATCTTATTTTAATGCCTCAGAATTATAATTATAAATATAAATACCACAGCCAGAACCCCCCCCCCCCAACCATGCACCTCCGCCCTTAGCAACCAGTCCAGGGAAGGAGCCCGCTGTGGGCCAGCCCCACCCGCACACCCCCACCTTCATTCCCCTTTCTCCTTCCCTGCTCCCCCTCCCACTGCTCCACAACAAAATCTTAGAATGTAAAAAAAATAATAATAAATAAATAAAATGTAAAGATAAGTAAATAAATAAAAATGATTGTTCTGTCCTGTGATAGATAACTTCAGGGTTTAATGTGGTGAGTCTTTTTTTCTAAGTGCCTTGCACTGCTTGTACTTACACAGCTGTACTTTTATTCTTTCTTCTCTTTTGAATATAATATACTTTCACAAATTTTAAGATTCAAAAAGTGAAAATGGGCATACATACATAGATAATTTCCCTCTCACCCACCCCATTCTCCTTCCCACAGGCAACCAGATTGTTCCTTTCTTGTGTATCCTTCCAGAGATATTTTATGTACACGTGTTTTTTTCACACAAAATGGCAATAGGCAATGAAGTATATACCCTGTGTTTGAACAGCTTTCCATTTAGATCATAAAACTCTTCCTTGGACATTTTTTTTTAATAGTAATTTCATATTCTATTATGAGTTTTACACACATACACACACACACACACAATTTGTCTAATTTCAATGGACATTTAGATTTTCTGGCCACTCTAATCACTTTTTAATAGTGATTCAGTGAATAACTTTACACATCATTTTGAATATAAGTTCTTTCATTCATGAGTGAGACTATCTGTAGACAACTTATATGTGGGTACATACATTTGAAAGTTTGATGTATATTGCCAAATTGCCCTCAATCAGGATTGTACACTCTGCCTTTACTTCGTTGTCTTCTTGCAGGCACCTTTCTTCTCTTAGTACCAGGATATCAGCTATCATTTCTGTTGTCACTGTGCTGCCTCTAGCTGCCCTTCCCCTTTTCTTTCTTATGGATTCTAAATCTGTATGAACTTAGAAACAAAGCTGTTGAATTGTATCTAAAGTAAGAATGTGTGGTTCAAAGTCATGGCTAGAGCACTGTAAATTACTCATTCATTTGTTACCATCTAGGCACCTAGAACATAGTCCCTGCCCTAATGAATGTTCTTATTCCAGTGGAGGGAGAAAGACAGTAAACAAATATACATATAAGTGACTTTAGGTTAAGTGGAATGTTAATGAGCTTTAGTTTTTGTTTTAGAGTTAAAATCAAATAGAATCCTACATGCCAATGTATTGCCTAGGTACATTATAGGTTAGTCTCCATTTGTAGCCTACTTGCTTTCTATTTAACAGAGAGGAAGTAGGAGAGGGATCACCTCTTTTGTAGGGTGATAAGCTGATAGTACATGGTAGAGAAATTTTTAAAAAATAAAAAGAACTGTGAATGTAAACAATGCTAAAAAGCACAGAGCAGAGTATCCAGAGATCTGAGTCTGGCTCCAGTTCTGCCATGAAACAACCACAAATAAGTCACTTAAGCTCTCTGTACTCAGTTTTCTCTTTTATTAATTATAGGTAATGGATTAATTCAGAGTTTCTCAAAGTGGATTCCATGGAGCATTTACGAGTTCAATACATGTTAATAGGGGTTACTTAAAAAGAGGGCTCCACAGGAATGCCACAGCTAGGCCAGCTTTGCGAGAATCGGAAAAGTGTTCCTCCGGGAGAACACGGCCCAGTATGCTCATAGCTTGGCAAGAGGATAGAGTGAGTTAGAGAAAGATGCCTCTTCCTCCAGTTAGTAATCGGGGCCCAAGCTGGATTTCATCTCCCACTCCCCCACCCCCATACATCCTGCCCAGCACTAAACAGCTGCCTTGCTATAGTCTAATAGGTTTAAGAAGTGGCTGGGCTAAGTAGGTGTTCTTTAGCACAAGGTGTCTCAGAGTTTTAATATGCTAACACGCTGTACTTTGAATCACCAAGAAGAGCAAGTGGTGTGTGGCATATTTCTTGTTGGAATAAGTATCTTTACTGTAGGACTAGGAGTATTCCTAGGAACACAGTTTTAGAAAAACTGAACTAGATTATCTTTACCAGTCCTTGTGATTCTAAGATTAGGTTCTCGTATGTTTATTTTGATAAATATTCCTCCTTGAATAAAAATAAAGTCCTCACTACCACCACCACCCATCATCTCCAAATTGCTGTCTATGGTTAAACATTTCCTTTGCCCCGTTACTTCATTACACCAGGCTATTTTGTGGGGGAACATACCAGAACACCATTCCAGAACATCTCTCTCAGAATTATGCAAACCTGAACAACATTCGAGAACTTTGTTTTTAAGAGGTAGCTGTCACCAGCATAACAAAAGATCTGTTAGGTTTGAATCTATACCAATGACACTTAATGTTTAAATCAAATGACGTATGTGTTTATTTATAATATATATGTGTAAATGGCAGATTTGGTCATTAGTAGTTTGTCACTAATTATAATGTGATTGTGCTGTTTTCTCCAACTCATGAATGTGAGGTGGGGGAGGAGAACTATTTCCACCTGACCTCCTCCTTCTCACCTCTCTTGAATCATAGAGACTACAGGGCTATGAAGAGAGAACCCATTCACAAACTGCAACACAACCACAGTCACTTCTTATAGCTTAAACTCTTCTGTTTATAAGCTAAAAGAGTTATGGAAAGGAATTCATTTATATGAATAAGATGAACATCATTAATAAATATTGAATATTGTTTGGTAAAATACTAATAGGCCAGTAGGTTTGAAAAATGAGCCATTGACCATGTAAAAATAGATTCTAATGTGAATGGAGTGGGATCATAGAAAAGAGTGCCAGCCAAAACCATTCATTCTTTTAAAATAAAGAGTATTGTGTTCATCCATCTGCACCTGACCATAAGCTGAGTTTTTATTTACATAAGAAACAGCACTACAGCTTTTCATGTTTTTCATAAGCTGGTTGTCAAGACGTAGGACAGTAGCTCTTAGCTCTTAGTTGGAACATACTCAGTGTTCACATATAACTCATGTAATATTTACATTAACAAGAAAGAAACTTTCTCTCTCATAAACTTTATCATCTGAGAATGTTATTGGCTTCTTTCCCTGAGTAACTATTTTTTTTAACAATTTCTTTTTTAAAAAATGCTTTTTAGTTATGGTTGAATTTGAGAGTGGAATCCTCATGCCAGTGTAGAAGGTCGTTTAGAACTTAGGAAACCAGTGGGGATACAATGCTCTATTTTGCAAAAATAGCATTTCATGCCAAAATTTTGAATTCTCTGAAAAATTCCTCCACTAGCATTAGTGGTTGATTCTCAAAAACTAGAGCATGTGCTCAGCCTTGCTGCCAAAAATGGCTCTCCATGGCAGACGTTTGTTCATGCACTCGAGCAGCAGCTGGAATGATGTGCCCTGTATGCTTAAAGCTGGTTAATAATGTGTGAAGGCAGGGCCTTTGACGATGCTGAAACTAGCTCTGTTTTTGTTTTTTGTAATTTCAGTTTATGAATACTGATGTCAGTAGCTGCTGTCCCATTTGTCTTGCTGCTTTTACTGTCTCTGTACAAGATTTTCTTTCTTTTTTTTTTTTTTTTTTTTCCTTTCTGGCTTAAGTACCACCTGAAGAGAGAAGCCTTTTAAGGCCTGGGAGACTGGCCAGTGCCCTTTGTCCTTCTGTTCACCTACTAAAAGGTAGCATTGTTAACCTAATAAAGCAGGGCCCTGACTCAGTATAAACACTGTTCAATAGAGCCAGAAAGACTAATTGAATTGTACAATACATCATTTTTTAGCAACAGTTTCAAGTGGATTGTACTTCATTTCCCAGAACACCATCAGTTTTTTCCTCATATAGCAAATATTTAAACATGATAAATAAAATATTTAAACTTAATTCTGTCTTTCCCACTGAACTGTGAGCTACCTGTGAGCCATGCCTATCTTTTCCTCTACTTAATGTCTAATGCCTGCTACAGGATCTGGCATGTACCTGTGTCTGTATGCCTCGAAAATAAGAATGAGGATCTTTTAGCCTTGTCAACTTGGAATATATGTTATTTCCAATCTGGTTAAATAGTCAAAGGTTTTGGCTAATTCTAGGAGTCTCTTTGTGACCTGGATTTGCAGATACTATCTGCTTCTCTAACTCTGTAACTCTAATTCTGCAGGATGCTATAGGCTCACACAGCACAACAGATGCCTCAAAAATAATAGCTTAGAAGGAAAAAAAAAAAGAGACTTTTGTTTTTTAAAATGATGCATTTTTTGCATTTCTATAAGGAACATAAACTTTGGTATGAACTTTACAATATAAGAAAATGATAATATTGAATTTCATATACTGTTACACGTACCAGAAATTTGTGTTTTTAATCAACACACAATAGCCATACATTTAATTATCAAACGTACATATTGAGGGGTGTTTGAGGTTGTGTCTGCCTGTTGTGCTCTCTGTCCCATCCTTGTCCACCAAGTGAATTTCTGTTTATCTTTGTAGACCTGGATTAGTGTCATCTGCTTTGCCAGGCCTTCCCTGGCTCCTAGCTCTCTCCTGACAAGGAGAGTTGATTTCTCCTTCCTTTAAGCTACCAGTGGGCCTCACCCATATGTCTTTTGTAACAGGTGACAGGCTACATGCTACATGCTACATGAAATTTTGTCTTAAATATTTGTCTCTATTTATACTAAACAGTGAGCGCCTCGAGGGTAGAGACTGTATCCTATTTATCTTCTTTAATAAGCTTTTAGCTGAAAGTATGAAAGATAGTGAATTTTTAATTTTCTTTTTGATAAGCAATGTTTTTTGTTTATTTGTTTTTATGTTGAATTCCAGCCTTGCTCCAAGAGATGTTTTACCAGAAACTTTTTGGAGAAGTTTCACCTTCCATAAATAGAAACTGAGCAAACTCTCTGTATATCACTAGCTAATACACATCTCAGTATCAGCGAAATGGTATATACAAATTCCAAAAAACTACCCACATGTTATGCATTATTTTTGCTACTTCTTCTGTATCTCTGATGCATTGTGTTTCCAATGCACTATTTATTTCTACTGATGTCAATGACATTCTAAAATCAACTTCCATAATTAACCATTTACTACCAGAAGTGGATTTAAAGTTAAATAGATATATTGGCCAGAAAAAAGTTTAGCAACTACTTTCTAGTCACTGGAGTAGTTTGTTTGAGCCTTTTTCCTATTCAAATTATTCTACATATAATATGCTTTTTTTTTTTTCTGAGAATATCCTTTTTATTCCTTCTAAATTTGTAAATGTGCATGGTTTACCTATTTTTTTTAAAAGTGTCTACTTCTTAGAAATGTTATGGAATATACATACATATATATGCACATACATATTTATGTAGTTTTTAAAATCAGTGTTGTTATTAAGAGGGTCTTAATGACTTCCCTTTTTTTACTTTGTATTTTGAAATAATTATAGCCTCACAGGAAATTACACAGTGGAGAGAGGCCCTGTGTACCTCACCCAGTTTTCTCCATTTGTTACATCTTAGTTTCTACAGTATAATATCAAGAAGAAAACAAAAAAAACCAGGAAATTAACATTGGTATAAGAGGTCAGTATAGTCCTATATCATTTTATCACGTGTATAGATATGTGTAATCACCAGCACAATCAACCTTCCAGGGTTAATGTTATCAGTTGAGTTTCTGGAAGAGAGAAAGAAAAGCCAAAACTTATGTGTAGTTCAACTATGGGCTTTTGCACTTGGCTGTGTTCAGAAAACGGTGCTGTTGCTCTGATATTTAAGCTATGGTTTCCAGTTTGAGCAGGCGTGGAAAGCTGGATGATTCTCCAGAACTGACTGACACAGCTTGTTTTGTAGGTGTCTAAGCAGGCCAAAGAGTTTCTGGAGTACGTGTACGAAGAGCCCTTGATCGACATCCAGCAGGAGAACCCCTTACTGTACCGCCACGCGGAGCCGCTGGCCACCGTGGTGCGGCTGCGGCAGCGGCTGAAGTCACTCCGGGCCTATTTGTTCAGCTGCCGGGCAGCGGTGGCAGAGGATTTGCGCCGCAGGTAAGAGTCATAATGTCATAAATGTCAGACGGCTCCAGTGTGTTTTTCTTTCCTGCCCTGGGAGGGTGGTTAGACGATCTCCAAAGGCCTTTCCAACAGGACTGTCTGTAATTCTGTGGCTGTCCCTCCGCCTCTCTACCACCGCCTCCCTCTGCGTTCATCTTTGACTTTTTCCTCCGAGGTCCTCTATTTGGTTGAGCTCAGCAAAATGAAAATGTCTCACGGTAACTGAAGGCTTTTAACCCGTGGATCTAGCGCTCAGGGCGGTGAAGGCTTCTCTTCTCTTACTCATATGTTAATTTGATATAATAACCATGGGAGTGTCTTCATGGATCCCTTATATAGTGTTTTATCATTTTTCAATTTCAATTCCTATTTATCATCAGTAAAAATAAGCACGTTTGAAGAAAGATTTTATAACTCAAAAACACTTTCAGTGGGAAATAAGTAGATGGTTATTCAGATCTTATTTTCCATACAGAAACAAATACCCAAACTCAGTAAGTGATGCCCAGGATTCTGCCTTTTCATCTTACCATTGGTGCAGGCTGCTTTTCCATGGCTTAGTTAGCTTACAGTTCATAGAACACACAAGTCCAAACCAGGCTCAGATCCTCAAAATAAAATTTAAGTTAAAATGTGCCTGCTCTCATAAAATTCCTTCTTTTACAGTTAGATTTATGAGCATTTAAATTATCACCCTTGGCATATACGAACTAGCTTATGCTTGAAATAATTGTTGTTGGTGTTCATAAGTCCCTAAAAATACCTTTTGATTTTTTCATTTTAATAGAAATGACCAGCAGCATACATTAATCATGTTAAATGTTTTTGGAGGTAAGCTTACCTACATAAGAATCTTTGGAAAGTATTAAAGTGATAGAGATTGCAGTCTGGGATCCAATTAGATTCAAAGAAACTGACATACAACCCCAGGCATCTGAAGAAGATGTTTTAAAAAGAACTAAATGTAGATAGTGAAGGACACATAATATCTAGACAAACTCTCATAAAATGGTAATGAAAAGGCAGCTGCCATAAAGCAAAATACTTCTCAGTAGTAGTCATTCTGTTACCTAGTTGTTTTTCAGAAAGCACCAGAAAATGGTTAGGATTTATCTTATAAAATCTAAGCAGATCTTAATTTTAAAAGATCAGGGCTTTGCCTGGAAGGCTAAGTAGAATTATATGTCTCAAACTAATTTACCAACTAAACTAGATACAATATTTTAATGTTTAAAATATGTTTGTTCTGTTATTTTCAGTACCTTCTGGCTTTGCTCAGAGCTTGTTTTGTTGTTGTTGTTCCTATATTTTTATTTGATATTAAAATCTACATGTGAGAATCATGTCGGCTACTTTTGTGGTATAATGTTTTGCTTTGGTTAAAATATGCCAAATCAGGGCACACACTTAGAAATTAAATAGGAGGTCCTTTCCTCATATGGATGACTAAGAATCCCTGCTCTATTCCAGCAGTCTGGTGGTTTACCACCATGTACTGCACTTTATGGCCAGACCACCAGGAAAGAAATGGAAGTTCTAGAAAGAAGGCACTCCCAAAGCTATGAGAATGAAGACAGCAGTCTTTTTTTCTTTTCTCTTCATTTTTCTTTCCTGGTCTTGTTCATAACCATTGTATAATGCCATGCCTGGCACAAGGTAGGTGGTCAATAAGTATTGAGTGGATAGATGGAGGGAAGTAAGCAGGGAGGGAGGGTTGATGGATGTATATTAAATGTCAGTTTAGACCACTGTAAGCAACGGCTAGTAACCCATTTCGGAGGAAGAAGTCATCTTCGAATTCTTCTTTATCTTCCCTGTTTGCCACTTAGCATAGGGTCTGTAAAGCTACTCGACTACGCCAGTTGTCAGGCTCTTTTACCTGCCGGTAATCCTGCCCCGACTGGGACTGGGCCAATTGTCGAGCTAGGGCTGGGTATGAAACTCACAGACCTCTCAAGCCCGTTCCAGACTCTGTCACAGACCCCTCACACAAAGGTCTATGAACTAGGTAACCAGCAAACAGGTCCTTGGAAGCCATAGGTTGGAAAGCATGTAGGCAGTAGTCAGCCAGCCAGCCTCACAAACTCTGAAGAACACAAGATACATTTGCGTGCATGTGCACTACACACACACACACACACACACACACACACACACACACACACACACACACACACACACCCTATTCACAGCAAATGCTCAGCAAGATTCTGAACATCTGAGGGGCCCTCACACACACACACACACACACACACAAAAACACACACACACACACACACACTATTCACAGCAAATGCTCATCAAGATTCTGAACATCTGAGGGGCCCTCACACACACACACACACACACACACACACAAACACACACACACACACACACACCCTATTCACAGCAAATGCTCAGCAAGATTCTGAACATCTGAGGGGCCCTGACCATTTTCCTGTATTTTCCCAACAGAGTCTGACCCTCAAAAATAGTTTTTGAATGAATGAACAAATGAATGAAAGAACCAATCAAATCAGTAAAAAGAAATTTAAAACATAATTGGTTTTGTTTCTGAGATAACTCTCAAACCTTTTCTCTCCTTTTCTAATGCACCACCCTGGTTGAGAATTTCAGGACTGCTGCAATATCCTTCTAGTCTATCTAACTTCAATTTCTTCCCTCTCCAGTCCAACCTTTGCATTAGGCAAATTTATTAAAGTATAAGTATGGAATGTAAGATCTGCCCAAGTCTAGCCTAGTATATTGATCTACTCTCCCAAATATCCTGCACTTCAAGCAAAACTTATTATTTAACTCTTCTCTCAGTGCATTCTGTGGTGGGAATTAAATGGGTTTGTAAACTGAAGTGTTTAAAATAGTGCTAGTACATAGCAAGCACTCAATAAATACTGTTGTTATTAATACTGCTTTTGTATCCTAGAATGTTCCTGGCTTTAAAAATCTGGCTTTAAAAATCTTTGATAAAATTCTGTACTTAAAAGCCACACTCTTCCCACCCCCGCACCCCATGTCCTCTCTATAGGAAGTAATTCTCTTCTCCTACTACTGTGTCAGGAAAGGAGTGAGCAAGATGAGTTGTAAAGCTGGTGGGGCCCAAGCCCACAGTTCCTAGTTATACAATGCATACTTATCTGTGTGGTTGTTTCATAAGATGGGTGGAGCAGAGTCTCCCCAAGAGCAAACAATGAGACAGGCCTTCCTCTTGAACATTGATTTTTTCTTTTTAATTTTTGTTATTTCAGATTCCCTATGCTTATATGCTGTTAAAACAATGTTTGGAATTACCATTTCTCTCCAACCTGAGACAGAGAAAAGTCTACCAGTAAAAAGCAGTACTCTTACAGCTTTTTGGGGGGTGGGGGGCGGGAAGAGGAGGGGAGTGGGTTGAAGGGGGTTGGTCTTGTATTATTTCACATCTTTTTTATTTATTTTGAAATATGACTACTGAGTGAAATAATCTCTAAAGAGATTTTTTGGGGGTGTCTGTACTTACCGCAGCTGGGTAACATTTACTATCAACTCTGCTTTCTTCAGTGTCTACAAAAATAACCATAAATACAAAAGGGAACCATTCATTGCCCACCTAACATGCTGAAATTCCTGCTGCCAGAGGCCACCTCACACTTATTTTTCACTTTTATGTGGAATCTGACTTTTTAAAAACAAAATTAGCCAATAATACCTTTAGAGATGATAAGCTTATCCAAAACCAGTATCTAAGGTTCCCCTTGTTTCACCTGAGGACATAACATCTGAAGTGGGGGGAGTTTAAGCAGTGAGGGGAGCCAGCTGGACAGGACTGATCTTACATATCCCTGATAGAAATTAAAAGAAGGAGGAGTTGATGGGCTATAGGGGAACAAAAAAGCAAGAGAATCTAGTTCTTATCTAGTTGTAAAAGGCATTCTCTCCCTGCCTGGTTTTTACCTCAGTATAAGAGTGGCCATTAATCTCCAACAAGTAGGCCCAGCACACTGAAGACTGTCAGCACCATATAAACAGAATAAAGCAAACTGTTAATATTGCTGTCGTGAGAAAACTGAAAACAGACTGATTAATCGTATTGGTGCTCGACCGCCAGGGAGCCAGCTTTGGTCGTCGCCTTATTAGGGAAGTCACAGTTTGCTTTTAGGCCTTTCATTATGACGACTGTCCGGTTTTCATCCTCACTGTTTTTGTTATTGTTGTTAAATGAACGCCTTGTTCTTGAACCCATACCGCAAATCTTGACTGGCAGGGGTGATTAGTTTAGAAAAAGTCAGTGTCCTCCCTGAAGCCTAAAATGTTTACAGTGCTGACAATTCACTGTTTCTGAGGACTCCCAGATGGCGACCCTGCTGAATTAGTTCAAGGCCTAGTTAACTTTTCATGAGAAGAATTATTTACAATGTCCACACATGAAGGTGCATGAAGAATTCTGTGGAAAATCTTGGCAATGTCAGGACACATCCGGATCAGCAGCCATTAGAGTAGTCTGTGGGGGGACTCTAAAGAAGAGATGGGAGGGGCCTCAGCCCTCCATACCCTGCTCAACACAGGAACAGTAGGATGTGTGTAAATCAGAGGTCACACACGGGTACCTCAGGGCCAGATTTGGCCTGCAGACGTGTTTGGTTTGGCTTTGCAGGGATGGACCCCACCTGGTTTTGAGGTTGTGAAATAGTTGCTATTTACATAACCAGGAGTTTTCACGCACACACAAAATGGGGCTTTCTGCTTTCTCAGGAGAAATCAGAAGTTCTGATTACACAGACTTTCCCTCATTCTTGTGCAGTGGCAATCACTTGAGATACTGGACACTCCGTTTTGCCGAAGCCTCTACTGTTCCTCTTGTCTCCCCATACTCAATGTCATGTGGTATATAGTACATTGCTGCCCTGTTTTTCTTACCCGTAGCCCATCTGATTCATTTATGGTGATTCCTGGGCCTACAGGCTGTTGAGGTTTTGACCTTGGATGCAGGTAATTGAATATTAAGAATAGAGTTTGCTGATGTCTCAGATACTAGATCCATAGCTTTTATTTCAGTTGGGAGGTCCATCCCAAAGGGTGGCAAAATTCTTAGATTTGGTTGTCTCAAAAGACAAACATCAAGAGGGTTATAGAACTAGAAGAAATAACACCAGATCAGTTTTGAAGTTCCACAGAAGATGGGATATTCTTGTGCTTGGGCCAGCCATTGCAACATGTCCTGCAGACAGTTGCTGTATAGTGACCTGAGGGACTATTACCTGGTGTAGCATCCTACAATGATTCCCGGTCACCACAAAGCTAAAGATTAGAGCTGGGTTACCAAGGCCAATGGGGGCAAACTGAGAAAAAAAATAAGGTGCGGGCATAAACAGAGGCAATTTACTGCAGGCCCTGAAGTTTGGCTGTCTGAGCTCAGAGCTCACTTTTATGTTTAATAGCCTTGGAGCCAGTTTTCTCACCTGTAAAAGGGAGTCATGATAATACCACCTCATAGGGAAGGTCTGAAAATGAAGAGAGTTAATGCCTGGAAGAGAGAAAGTGCTCAGTAAATGTTAGCTGCCATGATTTTTATTATAAGCAGATCAAAATTCAGGCAGAGCCAAGAGGCAAAAGGAAGGTAAGCTTGGAGGTGTCAAAGAGCCTGGGATTCGGGGCTTTGCTACAGCTTTCTGTGCAGAGCATGCAGCATCAGTAAGAGTAACAAGATATGGACTCTGTCCTCCAGTGGTGATACAGCAGGTCCTTCAGATACCGTGCTTTTAATTCCCACTTCCTCCTTCTAGCATATTTAATTTATGTCTCTCTCTCCAATTTTCACCTGCACTATCACTTAAAAAAGTTAAATAAAAAGCCCACCTAAAGTCACATCTTCAGGCATTCTTTTACTCTCTTTCTTTTTTTTTTATTTGGTAGCTGGCTGGTATGGGGATCTGAACCCTTGACCTTGGTGCTTGGAGTTTACAGCACTGTGCTCTAACCAAGTGAGCTGACCGGCCAGCCCTCAGGCATTTTTTTTACTTGCAAAATTCTCAGCAATATCTCCATTTCCTCTTTGCCCACTCACTTCTTACTTGACCTCTTGCAGCTTGACTGTGGGTTCTGACACTGTGTCTTCCTGAGGCCCTCGTTTCCTTAACCAGCTGGGCATTGTTGGCTGCCCTTCCTGCTAGGCCTCTCTTCTCCCTGCCCTTCTTTGCACTCCATCCCATCTGGGTCTCCCCCTTCTCTGCACCCTTGCTACCTCCACATCTTCCCCCAGCTCCCTAACATCAGAAATGTCTGACGCCTCAGCTACCTTTCTGCATGCTCCTCCAGCCCTGACAGGAGCCAGTGTGGCCACTTTATGGAAGTTAGTGGAAGATGCCCCTTTCTCAGGACACTATATATTGACATCTGCACGGAGACAGTGGTGATCCCCCTATAAATCTACAATGACTAGAAAGTGTCAACGTGTGGCTCAACCCTCTTCCTAGAGATCACCCACTGGCTTGTAATCTCAGCTACCTACTGGACATCTCCACTGAAGTTATTGTTTTTCCTTCCCTGAGAAATATGTCCACTGTTGTCAGGTCTATTTCAGTTAATCATGGCATCATTCTCTTAGTTTCCCATAGTTCGAACCTTACATTATCCTGAAGCTTTGCTTTAAGTTTCCCTAAGAACTAGTCATATCCTTCCTTTACTTTTCACTCCCATTGCCATCCCCCTAGTCTCTACTCTCCACAGCTTATTTCATAATTTTCTGATTGGGAGTCCTACCTCCCATGGCTCCCCTCTTCTGTCCCTCTAACATACACACTACTATAAAATGGTTTTATTGGACAGTGGATATAGTTAAGCTACCTGCAGGATAAAGCAACACTCTTGGGACTATTCTGACCCTGAGCTACACGCACAACTTCATCTTCTACCTGGTCCCTACATGGACCACACCACCAACCAGAATCTTCCCCTGTGTCCCTAATGGACCACAGCCACCCCACCCCAGCCAAAATGACATACTCATTTCCCTGACAGGTTACCTGCCTCCCGGTCCTCTCTACTTGACTAGGTTACTCTAACTTTAAGGTCAACTCAAGTTCTACCTCTTCCCACTTGTCCTCAGTGAGTGATCCTTTCTCTTATCTCTTCCAGAAATGATCATCTGGGCCACTCACTTGTCACTTAAGTGGCTGAATGGTTTTCATCTCCTTATGTATATATCCTTTCTTGCTGGCTACATATGGAAGGCTCTTAAATGCCAAGATTGTCCTATTATTCCTTGTAGCCTTAAATAGAAGACTTCATCTGCTAGCCATGCAATAAAAGCTTGTTACTAATTGTAATTATGTCATCTCATATTTATAGAATAGCTTACTTTATGTAAGGTAATTATGATTTTATCAATTACAGAATTCTTTTCCATAAATATATTATTTGTTCTTTACAACAGCCCTTTTGGATAGGTAGGGCAGATGGAATTCAGAAAGAAGAGAAGGGGCCGGCCCATGGCTCACTTGGGAGAGTGTGGTGCTGATAACACCAAGGCCACAAGTTCAGATCCCTATATAGGGATGGCCGGTTAGCTCACTTGGGAGAGCCTGGTGCTGACAACACCAAGTCAAGGGTTAAGATCCCCTTACCGGTCATCTTTAAAAAAAAAAAAAGAAGAAAGAAGAGAAAGAACTATGACTCTGAGATGCTATGTGACTTGTCCAAGGTGACAAAGCTGGTAAGCAGCAGAGTCCACACTGCAACCAGGCCTTCTGATGCCTAGGTCACTGCTATTTCCCCAGCTCATTTGCTGTTGGTGATGGTGATGTTCAGAAGTCCCCACACTCTTGAGAGGAACCACTCCTAATTCTCCTGAAGCCTTGATTGAGGTCATCTAGGAGAGTGTGAAGGAAGGCAGGGCAGTGGCAGACAGTGGTGTCCCCTGAGGGGAGGCAGGATTGCTGACACGAGCATTCCTGTGCTCACTGGTAAACTCTGTAGGTCACGGAGAGCCAGGCATGACAATTGGCTTCGTTCCAGAGAGTATGTTTTCTCTAGGTCAACATTTGCCAGACCTTTCCATTTCCCAGACCTGCAAACTTAAAACAAAAATGTGGAGATATCTATAGGGTTGCCTTACATGTGTCGTTAGCCAAAACAAACAAAACATCACCATCTATTTCTCAACATCATTTCATGTAAGAACATAGTAACACTAAAAAAAAGATAAACAGCCTCAGAAATCAAATGGCTTTTTAAAAATCAAGTAGATACAAAAATCGTTCTATTTTTTTTCTCATTTTCCCTTGCACTCCTAAAACCACCACCAGACTGACACCAGCTGTTTGGACTAGCGTTTCAGAAACCCCTATTTAAGTCATATTTTGTCTTTTGAGTGCTGAAGTGAAACCATGAGTATTTCCCATTTCCTATCATCAAAAATGTGATTTGAGGAGTTGGGGTGCCTGGTAAATCCAAAGTTCTATTATGATATAAATATAAAACTGGTGTCTCTCCAACACTAGTTGAGGGCAGTAGGCAATATTATGCCTATTTTCTCGGTTGCTTAGAGCAGAATTGTGTCCATTTTTAGGGAACATTAGGTCCTACATGTTTGTCAAGTTTAGTCCTTAGCTTAGACCATTCTGATGCAATTTAACGGCTTGACTTGGGAGTCTCAAGAGAATACCAAAAGTGATTCTTCTACCTTCTAAACTACCTTTTACTGTCTTTGGTCTCACATTCTATTTGATTATGATTATATCCAGCATGAGTTACCACTGAAATATCAGCTTTACTGAACAGTGAGAAATTTCTGTCATAAAGATTGCCATTTTTATTAACCATATTTATCCTGGTGAGTACCAGGAAAAAAAAAAAGTATGTGTCCTGTCAGACTCTCATTGCTTCCTCTTCCTTCAGACAAAATTTAGCAGCTTGCTCAGCTCTTAGACCAGTCCCTATAAATGTCATTTGATTTACCAATGCTCGCTTCTCTCTCTTTCCCTTGCTACCCCAGTAAAAAATGTCTTTCTAGTGGATTCACTCAAGGTGAGCCTAAGTCCAATAGTTGAAATGTCCTTGGGACGTCTAATAACATCTCAGACTTCAGATATCAAAACCTGAGCAATGAATGTCCCTACTCCCCACTCCCATTGTAATCTGCTCCTTCTGCAGTCTTTCCCATTCTACTTCATGGCACTTGCATCCATCAAATTACTCAGGCTAAATACCCTTCTCTCACATTCCGCATCCAATCCATCAGCAAACCCTGTGAGCTTCAGCTTCAAAATAAGTCCACTCATGACCACTTCCACTGCTACCCCTCGGGTCCAAGCCACCATCATTTTTCTCCTGGATATTCTAATAACTGTTCTCCTTACTCCACCCTTGGCCCACTTCAGTCTGTTCTTAAGACTGTAGCTAGAGTTAGTGTGTAAATTAGATGATGTCACTCCTGTTCCAAACTGTCTAATAGCATAGCTCCACCTCTCACTCCAAGTAAAAGCCAGGGCCATGCCCAGTCTCGTCCCCCATTACCTCTCCGCCTCATCTCAGCCCACTTTCCCCCTCATTCACTCTGCCAGTGGTACTGACCTTTTTGTTGGTCCTTGAGCACACCAAGCAGGCTTCTACCTGAATTTCTATATTTGCTTTTCCTTTCTCCAGATTACAGAGCTTGCTTCCTCTCCTCCTTTGGGTCTTTATGCAACTGTCACTTTAATGAATGGTCCTTGGCCACTCTACTTTTAATTACAACCAGTGTCTTCTCCCCACCCCCATACCTCCTGTGTTCTTTCCCTGCTTATTACTATATACTGTGGTATTTTATTTTGTCTGTCTCTCACTCTTAAGCCATCATGTATGGATATGGAAGTTATGCTTTACTCAGCCTTTGCAGCCTTGTGCAGTGGCCTTGCTCTCCTCACTACATGTAAGCTGCACAAGGTCGTGGCTTTTGATCTGTTTTGCTCACTGATGTATTGCCAGGGCCTAGGAGTGTACCTGACATATAGCAGGGGCTAGTAAATACTTGTTAAATAAATCAATTAAATGAATGAGGTACCATTACCAAAATTCTGCCCACTCAACTTGGTCAAACTTTTTTCTTATTACAAAAGAATACTGTTCATCATAGAAAACAAAAATAAGAAAGCCACTCCTTATCCTACCACTTTGGTGCATATTCTTCCAGAACTTTTCCTTGGCAGATGATTTTTTCCCCCATTAAAATGGTTTCATACTGTAGTAATATTTTTAACCCAACAGTTTCACTTAGTATATTGTGAACATCTTTTTATACCAGTAAATATTTGTCTAAAGTATCATAAATCACTGATTGAAAAGTGTTTTGATGTGTAAGCATACCTACGTATCACTGATCTTAGAAGAAGTAAATGAGGATTATTATTTAGTGTACTCAACAAAAGATTGCATGAGCAATCTAGTAATAAATAAGCTGCTGGAAACATTTCATACCAACATCTCCTCTTTACCCTTCACCCCCTGCCCCCCCCCGCCAAAAGTCAGATGTATTAGGTAGAAGGAATATCTAATATAGAGAGAAAAGATTACATGCTGTTGTGAATCAAATACACTTAATTTAGGAGGCTAGTTTATTAAGAATATGTCTCTTAGGGCAGCCTAATTCTTAAAACATAGTCTACGCAGATTGGACTTGCTTTGTCTCTAAACTGCATATGAGAAATGTCTTACAACCCAAATCTGAGATCTAAATGTGCAGTCTGGCTAATACTGAATTTTAAAAGAATAAGTCCATTTTAGCAATGTTATCACCAAATTAGTCTCATTAAAGGCCAGCAATTATTAGCACTTCAAGTGTGTCAATAATACTTCTTTAAGCTCAGTAAATGAACACAGCTCTTTTATGTTTTCTGTAAGATTTAAGGTTAGCAAGACTTTTGTGGATAGTTTGCAAGTTAGCTAATTAAAAATGTGGTTAACTGCAGTTGGAATTTTAGCCTTAATAGATTAACTGCATTAATCTGTCAGGACTCAGAAATTACTAAAATACAGGATGTCATTCTGTTAGTTTTTGAAAGCAACCATTCTTCTCATTCTACTACAAGAATTTTTTCTCCCTTGGATGACTTCTAGAAGTCTGGTTTTCAAGTCATCTAGCTTCCTGATCTCCTAATAGCTCTTCCCCTTTCCTTCATTTTCTCCAGAGATCTCATTCTGTAAATTATATATATACACCAGTACCAACACTCTAAAAGAAACTACCAGACTGTCTGCAAAAGACAGTGTCATTCAAAATGAAACAGATTAATAAACTTTGAAAAAGAAACTCTGGAAAGTTATATATTAATTTTACTAAACTGTACATAGCTCTTTACTGAGGAACTCTTTGGAAAGTTAGGAAGTGATTTTATCTTATTCTGAGATTAAATGAAATATGCATAAATTATCTAAAATCATTTTTTAAGAGACAAGAAAAAATAAAACTCATTGCAGGAAAAGTGTTATATTCTTGCAACTTTTAGAAAATACCTTAAGAATTTGAGCTAGGATATGTAACAGCTGTGGTATAATCTGTCACTTTTATAATCAGGCCCCAGAATAATCACAAACAAAATTATTTCCCAAGTACTTCTACTTCAGCCTTTAGATTGTTGCTAAGAAACTTAAGCACAATTTCTGAATGAGCAGGTAAAAGAGACCCTTATTTCCCATAATTATTTGCCAAGATATAATATCTGGTGCAATCTTGCCACTTTTTCAACCAATGAGATTAGCAAAATGAGGTTCCTAGAGAAATGATTGAAGCTTCCACATGGGCTGCTATCAAAATATCTGCCTTTGATTTAAAATTGTTTTTCCATTAGCTCGGAGCATGGCTGGACATATGAGTCCTGTCCACATCCAGCCTAATGTAACCATTTCAGGAAGAGTTTGCAGCTCATATCAAGAACACCAAATTGCATCTCCCTGGGGATGCTTCATAGTGCTTTTTGCTGATTTTTTTGTGGGTGCATGTGCCCTCCAAAGGAAACACTGTGGGCTCTCTCAGCTCAGTACAGATTACCCACCTGGAGCACATATTCTTGGAAAACATAGTACTGTTATGTGAAGAAATGGTCTTTCTTTTTAAGTTATTCCTTGTGCACCTCTATCCGTATTCTTCCTTTAGACCCTTATCATTTAGAATCAAATTCTGCTACAGGTTTGTCTTTGGTGTTGTGTTATCGTTCTGATTTCACACGTGTGTGTGTGTGTGTGTGTGTGTGTGTGTGTGTGTTGTGGTTCTTCTTTAAAGCCTATCTAAGCTGAGATATTTCCATTACACACTTTTTTTTCCATTTTAATCATTGGACTTTTAAATGCCACTTGTTTATCACTAAGAACTGAACTTTAAGGAAATGGTGATCTTATTAAATCTGTCAGAATCCTGTAATAGTCTGCCTACTTCAGAGCCTGACCAACCCTTTTTCTGTCATAAGCATCAGAGCTTGGTGGGAGCTGAGTTAAATTCCTCAGAAATTAGTCTATTTTAAATAATTCTTGATTTATTTGACTTAATGTCATGAAACAAAATGAAATGAGGCTCTCCACTCCACCTTTCTTGTAAAGACTACTGCCTTTGATATTTCATAGGCAGTTATCTCTACATTTTTAACCCCAAGTACCAGCTGCATAATATAAGGACTCTGAATCATATATGACCTTTTCCTTTTTAATTTTCATCTTTCCTCACCTTTCTTATTAGAGCAATCTATAAATGAAGGCTGAGTTACTGTCCCAGTGTGTGAGGCAATTCTAAAGATGATAAAATAGAAAGTGTTGGCACTAGAAAGGATTGTGCTAGTTGATTTTCATGATCCTTTAGCAGGTGTCTTCAGTGTTCTTTGGTACCAGGGAATTTGTTAGTGCTACCTGCCAGGGATGTGGTTTCCTTTGATGGGTCAGTGAAGTGTGGAGTAGACTCTCCTTATCTCGTTTGTCCTTTGGCTCGGATGTCAGGGCCAACCAGATGAACTTGCATTGGCATGAGCAGGGCTATCCATGTGGTTGGCCTGCTGTAGAAATGCCGCCAGAGCTGATGATTAATAGGCCTGTGGTACAACGAGGTCATTTAATGCACAGAAAGCCCTAAACACAGCCGTCTCATTGGAAAACAAAAGACAGGACCCTCCTGCACCAAGGATCCTGTTTACCAAAGGACTGCTAAGTCAGATAACCTTCAGTTAGTTTGTAGCTTTTTGTTCCTAATATGTTGACGTTTGGGGGTTACAGTGGAGAAATTAGTAATTACCTTTTATATAGTATTTTAGTAAAAACTTGAAGCATTTTAGTTAAGAAAATACAGTGTGTACACACTCACACTCGTGCAAACACGTACTAGAAAGAGCTTCCAGCTGGATCCACATCTCATTTCCTGTGGGGCTTTCCAGGGCCAGGCTCCATTAATTCTCCCTATTTGTGTATCTTCAGCTTCTCCTTTTGTACTAGCTTCTTCATTTTAGCCTATAAATATGCCTGTCTCTTCCATCTTTAAAAGAAAAAAAAAAAGATTCTTTCTTAGTCCTATTTCCTTCCTTAGCTGTGACCCAATCTCTCTCCTTTCCTTGAAAGATAACTTCTTTAAAGAGTAATCCACAGTCCTCACCCCTCTGCTGTCTGGCTTCCCTCTTCCCTGAAACCACTATCTGAGGTCACTGTTGAATTCCTCTTTGCCAAACCCGGCAGGCACTTTTCAGGCCTCCTGAGAGTCTTCCGCATATCTGACCTCTCCACTACCGTTGTGCCATTGACCCCCTTCTTCCTCCTTGAAATTCTCTTTTCTTGGCTTCCCCGATGCTAGTTCTTGTGTTCTCTCTCCTCCTTATCAAACTCCTCCTTCCCAGTCTTCTCCCTGCACATCCACTCCTTAAACAGTACTGTTTGGCCAGAGTCCAGTCTTTCTCCATTTCCCAGTATGTGCTCTCCTGGGCTGTCACTTATTCTCAGGGCTTCACCTAAAACCTATAGGCTGGGGTCACACAAATCTCCCACCTATATTCACAATTGACTTCACTTGAACACTCCACAGACAGTTTAAATCTGCTGCCTCACCAACAGAGCTACCCTTTCCCCCACCAAGATAACCTCTCTTATTCCAGTGTCAGTAAATGGAACTGCTGTTTATCTACTTGACCTAGCTAGAAAACTGAATCATTGTCATCATGACCTGCAGATTCCGCTGCAGAAATCTCTCTTGTGGTGGCCCATTCTCCCCAACCCCAGGGCAACCATTTTAATTCTATTCAGGCCCTCGTTACTTCTCACCCAGTTTACCAAAAAAATTCTCCCTCTGTCCCCTTCTGCTCTCAGTGATCTTTTAAAATAACAAAGCTAACCATGTCATTCATTCTCCTGCTTGAGGCACTTCTGTGGCATCCCATCTGTTTGGAGGTAGACTCTTAGCATGGCAGTCAAGACCCCTCCTGTCTGGCTACAACCTAACTTTCCGAGCTCGTACCCTGCAGTTTCCCCTCCCAAATATGTACAGCTTTCTCATCTACCCAGAGAGCTGGTTGCCTGAATGCATGGCATTTGCTCTGGCTGCTCTTGCCTGTGCTGCTTCCTCTTCCCAGAATACCCATTCTTCTGCTTCTTCCTAGTAGCTCCAACTTGTCAGTTCTCTGAGGCCCTTCCTGCCCTGCACACAAGTCCACAGAGCTCAGCCCTCCACATTGTGAACTGGAAATTTGTGCTGACTTGTCTGTTAATCCCACTTGGCTGTATGTTCTCTGATATTAAGAAACGATGTGTTTTCCTAATCACCAGGGTCCAGCACAGTGCGGGGCACATGTTATGTACACTTATTGCAATGAAATGTGTGCTGATTTTAGGTTCTGATTTTAAGTTCTTAACCATAGTGACAAGTCAGCAGAGGTCATAAAGCTGGGCTTCATTGGCATTAAATTCATGGGAGACATGGTGATCACAAGTGTTTTCAGACAAAAATGCAAATAATATCCACTCTTTATTGAATGTATTAGTAGTAAAGTTAATGCTGACATGACTATCTTAAGGGGATACCGAGCTTTGCTTCCCAGACGTAAAGGGCTCCCCCATCAGAGTCTCTAAAAGGACTGCAAACTCACCTCTGCATCCCCTGCAGAGCCCTGTCTTCCCTAGTTAGATCTGCCTAAGGTAGCTTCACGCCTGGACCTACAGGTTTACCACATCTCCTTCAGCTAATCAGAGTGGAAGGAGAGCTGAACCCTGGGAATCCCTGCTTCTTCTGTCCGTTTCCTAAAGCACGCCTTTTTGATGGCCAACTTGTAGGACGTAACCCACAGCAAGGAAAAGCCTGTGGGTGGTGTTACTCAGTTGGGAAGTTGTCATAGCCTGTGCTTTCCTGAGCATGGCTTTAACGTCCTTATTTGCCCTGCTCTTTCCCTGTGGTTGGTCTGCCTGAAGAAGATATTCCAAAAATGTATTGCAAATTCAGTCTGCCTTAGGCAAAAGAGAAACTAGCCCAGTGAGCCTTCAGTTATCTGGCCCTGCCTTCAAAACCCTTTTCTCCTCTAAGCAGAAGAGTGTGTCCCTACCTCTAAATAGCTGCAAAAAACCTTTTTCTTTTATGTATATTAAAAAGCATCACTGTAAGAGATGCATTTTAATATCTACCAGTCTTCTCTCTCAGGATATTTATTCTTATATTTCACTTCAATACCTCCATGCTATGACTTCTGTCCTTCAGGAAGAAGAAAAGCTGATTGGCATTATCTGTCTTAAAAGTCTGTATTTTTAATGATCACCACTAAATCTCTTGGACACAGCATCTTCTCCAGACACAATAAACTCAACTCCTTTATCTTTTCTGCAAATATTGCATTTTCCAGTTCTTTGTGTCTGTTATGACTGACCTCATGTGAGTTACAGTATCAGACACTGAAGAGTGATAGAGAGATAGTAGTCAAAGTGCATCTGTAGGGGTTTAGTCTCTTCTAAAGGGAAAGAGAAAATAAACATATGTGGAATATGTTTACACAGACAGAAATATTAAATAAATACATAGCTAACTTTAGCTGTACAAATAATGTTAGAAGAGTATTAGAAATGACTGCGACCCATGTTGGTTAGTTGTTTCGAGAAGAATAATGAACAGTGCTTGGCAAGAAGGACCCAGCCTAGTAAGGAGAAACTGGAAATTCTTTGTGGCTCATCGATTGTTCCGTTGAAGTAGCCATCGCCAGCACTAATGTAACGCCCAACTTATTTTAGGCTCTCAGTGTTTGTTTACTAGATAACTAACTCACTGGCCATAGTACTCTAGGGAAGGTATATGTGTATGATTTGGTTTGTAAATTTCTAAATAATTCTTATATACTGAATACTCCCAATCACAGAAATTTTAGTATTTTAGAGCAGAAAGAACTTAAAACAGCCAAACCTTACAGATATACTAACCTGAATTCATCCCTGCTGTAGATCATTTCAGTGATCTTCCATTCAACTCTTTCTCCAGTTGACCTGTGTTTCTACAAACCAACAGAAGAGGCAGGAGCTGATCTTGAAGTGATTTTCCAGCCCACTTACTTAATTCACTCCTCCATTTCTTAGCACTGCTGTCACAGTGCTTTCATTTTACTTTTTTTAAGGGATTTCACTGTTAAGCAATGACCTTTCAAAAAGTTATCCCTCCTATTTAACCACCCCCAAACATCCTCTGTCCCCTGTATTAGATTATTGTACACTGCTCCCCTTTCAGTAGTCCCACTGAAAGACTGTGTCCTAGGTTTCCTTTTCTGCACGTTTGTTTGGTTCTCAAGTCTTTGTAAATACTTAAGTATGTTAAACAACAACAGCAATAAAACAACAATCTATAAGTGCAATATTGTTTTCTGGATTGGATCCTGGAACAGAAAAGGGACATTAGTGAAATAACTGGAGAAATCTGAATAAAGTCCACAATTTTCATAATAGTTAATTTCTTAGTTTTGATCAATGTACCATGGTTATGTAAGATGTAAACATTAGGGGAAGCTGGGTGAAGAGTTTGAGGATATGAACATTTTACAAATCGGGAGGAAGTGTTAGAAACTGAACTACATGTGCACATCCTGCTTATTTCCAAAACATATCTTGTTTAAGCATAAGAAAAATTGTATACCACCAAAGTATAATTTTAGATAGTTCTATTTCGAGGGACCATGGTCTACCTTCCATAACAAGGGGCCTTTCTGTAGGGAAGGAAGAAGTTGGGCACTTTCCCTATACATGAGCCAGGTGCTCTGGGACTGTGCTCTGCTTCTTGCCACAGTAGCAGCCCTGAACCATTAGAGTTGAAGGGATCCCAGCCTTAGGAGCTATATCCCATTTCCCAGAATATAATGCCCTTGTCACTTACTTGGTCTGTTGTCATTCCTGTGTGTAAAGCAGCACTTTCCAGAGAATTCTTTAGCACCTATCTTACTTTCCAGGAGAGTTCCAAAGTAGAATACACCTAGCCCAGTCCTCCATGGGGTAAGGACTTTGTCTAATTGATTCATTGCTCTTTTTCAGTGGCCTGCTACAGTGCTGGTACACAGTATGTGCTTAATCAATATTGGATGAATAGAAGGATGAATGGTTTAATCTCTAGGATTTGGGAACTAATGCATACTTAATTGAAAGACTGAATAATGAATTTCCCAATGAGCTAGATATTAGGCCAGTGGTTCTAAACCTTGGCTGTACTAAGGACCAGGAGAGTTTTTGTTTCATTTTGTTTAACACCAATTTTTGGACTCTACCCATACATAAGCCCTGTTGCTTTCTAAAAGCTCTCCAAGTGATTTTAATAGACAACCTGGGTTGGAATCTACCATGTTAGAACATTCCAGAAATATGTACCCCATGCATAACTCTTATTTTCAATTACTGCATTGTATTGTAATTGTCAGTTTATGTGTCTTTCCCTCATTTGACTTTAAGCTACTTGAACTCAGATTCTGGAACTATCTTATTCATAATTGTCTTCCTAGTATCTGTCACAGTGGACAGTCATAAATGTTAATTGAATAAATTATATGCCTAGTATCTGGCATATAATGGACAGTCATAAATGTTAATTGAATACATTGGGTTTTTTTTTCATTTAAGACACAAGAAAATTGCATAGTACCACGTAAGATAAAGAGAGAAAACCATGGGTTTTGTTTTGGGTCTAGTTTGTGTGTGTGTGGTGTCTTCTAACCATCTACACTTTGGTACCTGTCTGCTTGCCTATAATCGGTTGTTTTTTTCCTATTTGCTCACTGTCGTCTATCCAGATACTGTGAACTGACAGCAAACAAAGATATTGGACTTTGTTGAGGAGTCCCAATTTAAAATATTTTACCTGATTATTTCCAAATGTACCTAGGTTCTAAAAATTACCATCACTAAACATGTAAGAGGATAGTCCACTCCCTCATTAATGAAAACCACAGAAGCCTCTAGACAAACACACACAAATTGCCACTCTAATTTTTCTCAACTCCAAAACTCAATTTAGACAAAGAATAATTTAGACATAAAATAATACAGCCAGACAGATATTTAGAGACATCAAGTTCAGTCACCCTTGATCTACAATGAAGAAGTGGAAGCCAGATGGGTTTGGGGATTTACCCAAGATTGCACAGCTTGTTAGGGACACAGCTGGTTCAAGAAAGGTTCAAGAAACCTGATGCTCTGGTTCTCAGGCCTGGACCACCACACAGTACTTGTAGCATTTCAGATGACATTCTGGTATCTGTGTTAGGAAGAAAAATATCTGAGAAAAATGTGTTACTACAGGTTTCTCAGAGGGTGGGGGGAGGAGAAGTATAGATAGAAATGGCAGAGGGCAAATGAAAGGAATTCTTGAATGAGACTGGAACTTAGGAAAAGTGTGTTTTGTGGCAGCAACACAGTTCACTTTTCTATCTACCCTTGTTTTCAGAATTTTCCCCAGAGAATACCTCCTTCAACAGATCCACCTGTATTCCCTTGCCGACCTACAGCAGGTAAGTGCTCAGATGGGCCATTTCATTCTCATTTTCTCCCTGAGGAAGTCTCTGTTGATTATGGTCTTGGCACTGAATTCTGCCATCATTGGGATACTTTTCATCATAAGCTTTGATGCTCAATTTCTATTCAGAATGGGAAAAAACTTAGTATAAAAAGCTGCAGTATAGGACAATAGCAGGGCAAGTATGTAAGGAAACTGGAGCTCTCAAAAATGGCTGGTGGGAATGTAAACAACCACTTTGGGAAACAGTTTGGCAGTGTTTCACACAATTAAACGTAGAATTACCATTATGACCCAGCAATTCCACTCCTAGGTATATACACAACAGAATTGGAAACCTGTGTTCACATAAAAACTTGTACACAAATATTCAGAGCAACGTTATTCATAATAGCAGAAAAGTAGAAACAACCCAAGTGTTAATCAGCTGATGAATGGATAAACAAAATATATATCCAAACAACAGAATATTATTCAGCCATAAAAAGAAATGAAGTACTGATACATGCTTCAATGTGGGTAAGCCTTGAAAACATCATGCTAAGCAAAAGAAGCCTCACATGAAAGATCACATTCTGTATGATTCTATTTAAATAAAATGTCTAGTATAGGCAAATCTATAGTGACAGAAGGTAGATTAGTGGTTGCCAGGGCCTGGGGAGAGCAGAGGAATGAGGAGTAACTGCTAATGGATACAGGTTTTCTTTTAGGGCTGATAAAAATGTTCTGGAATAATGGTGGTGGTTGCATAACCTTGTGAATATACTGAAAACAACCTAATTGTTTACTTGAAGGAGTGACTTTTATGGTATGTAAATTATATGTCAGTAAAAAAAAAAAAGTGTAAAAAAAAAAGATGTAAAAGGCAATGAATGTGTTAAGCCCTTTGACTTGTGCTCAAGCCGAACAGCTGAATGACTTTTAAAGTTTAGTAAAACACAGCAGAGCACAGAGTTAGAATCATCTTTTTATACTTTTATTAGTACATGTACTTTTAATGATTGACCAGGTTAGCAGCCAGAAGGAAACCAACTTTTGTGTGTTCAGCCCTAAGTTCTGAATATGTTAAGCTTTAGTTAATGATTTAAATCAACAACTCACTCCCCAAGAAGCTGTTAGACTCTCAATGAAAGCCTTATTTCCCTTTCTATTTATGTATTGACTCTTTCAAGAGTCAATTAAAAAAAATAATTGTGACAATTTTCAAAGCATGTCTAACTGCTGTGATTCTGTTCTTTCGTTGTTTTCTTCTCTGGTTGTTTTACCCAGAAGAAGCAAGGTCTGCTTAAAAACTGTGTTCATATCCTTTAGCCATTTTTCAGACTTTTATTTTTCAAGGTTTTTTGTATGTGTGCCTTTTTTTTTTTAATTTAAAAAGTTAAGACTTTTGTGTTCTCTTTGTCCCCCCCAGAGGTAGAAAAGTTATTTTAAATAGCAGAAGTAATTTTAGAACATTTAGTTGGAGAGGTCTGAGAGAAAGACTAGGGTTTTAATTTCCATTTGTGTGTCAAATTTAAACCTATTTGCACATATCAACTCCCCCCAGTTCCTTCAGTCCTGCTTACTCATTACTACATATTCAAGCAGCAGTGATCTGCTGGCTGAGGTAGAAAGGGATATATATTTTTTTTTATTTTCATTTTTCTTTTTTTTTTTTGGCAGCTGACTGGTACAGGGATCGAATCCTGGAACTCGGTATTATCAGCACCACTCTCTTACCAACTAAGCTAACCTGCCAGCCTTGAAAGGGGTATATTTTTAATTATAGTGTAAAGTGGTGTTCAAGGGGAAAAATTGGTTAAAACACCTTTATACATTTATCTGTTCTCTAGGAGTGTATCTGAGGACCGAGACTCTATCACTTGAGAAGTATATTTAAAGGCACCAAATGTTTTTGGAAAGATGGTTTAAAATAGAATGGATGGGCTCCAAAGTGAGTACTCTTTAAGGAAGCCTTTCAAAACTGAGTTTTGATATCAGATAAGAATCCAAGTAATTCCATATTCGTTTTAGGGTGTCAAAGTAGTATATCCACTTTGAATAATAAAGCCTACTTTTTAAAGCTTTCCTATACCCTGCGGTCGTTTTTTTTTTTTTTCTTTTCTTTTTTTCTCCCTTGTAATAATCAAGCCCTACATGCCGAGCAGCTTACTTACATCAGTGGCAGCGGTGTTCTTGGTGGGCCAGGCCATTAGCCCCCAGAGCCCCATAAGCAGCTTAATCAGTTTTCAGCCTGGGTAGTGAAGTGATAGAGGCAATCAGCAGCTTATCAAACTCCCTGTGGGCGGGGCTGCTGGAGCTCAATGCATCCATTTACTTAACAGCTAACTCTAACCTGCTTCTTTGTGCCTGGCTTTAAGAGCCCCCAAACTTATCATATTTAGAGGAAGTTTAATTCAATTACTTTTTCTGCCTGAGGTGGGTTAAATTGGATTTAGCTTTTGATCTGTCTGCATCTTGGCTATCAGCACTGAAGGGTACCCCCACCCCATCTTCCCTTGGTTTCTGAGTAAATAACTAGCATGTTTTCTAGATCTGAACTGTTCTTGCAAATATGCAAGGGAAGGGACACAAGGACAAAGACGAAATACTATTTCTTAGTGATAGAGCATGTCAGTGGGAGCACGAAACCCCACCTACATGACCCAACCACCAGCCCCACGTTGTCCCATGCCATTTCGGCCTCGCCCTGGCTGCTTCGTCATCCTGTTTTATATCAGCTTCGGGAGTTTTAGAGTAAATTATTTCCCACTATTTATTCCCCTCCTCACTCCTAAAGTTTTCTGTAAAAGCAGATCTTTATATCATATAAAATAACCATAGAAAAATGAATTTTGGTGTACAGCTTTTGCAGGGGAAAGAAAGATAAACTAAAGAAAGTAATTGAGGAGTTATAGATCCTGAATAATCACACAAATATCCTTCCTAAATGTACGTATTCCTTCCTACAAGTTTGTCTTAAGTGAATTTTATTTTTTCCCTTTTATTAGCTTTTATTTAAAAAACAAAACATAGATATTTTCCTCTCCCAAAAGAGAAAAAAGAAAGGTACAAATTTAATAAACATGGTAAAGGAGAATTTGTAATTGATAGATAATTTTTAAATAATATAGTATACAAAGCGCTAATAATACTTAAAGATGCTAAAAGACTTCTAGCTGCAAAAAACTTGCAACCTTCTTGTCTCTCTCTGGTTCCATGTTTATAAGTAATAATCCCTAAAATTTTAGCAGATAGACTCAGTTCAACAATTTGGTGAAGATTTCAAGCTACCTTAATGCTTCTGTTGTTGCATTCTAGATCATTTTCTCCCTTCTTTTCATTATTTGAATTTACTGTCCTATTGCATGCATTCTCCCTTACTATTGTACACATGAACATGAGGAAATGAATAGCAAGGACTGACAATTGCTTAGCAAAGGAGACTCCCTCCATTTGTTCTGGGAGCTATAGTCACCTGCTGACCGGTCGCTAAGTGACCATTATTGGCAAAATTTATGCTAGTGCTGAGTCCCTAATTGTCTATTTATTTCACCAGTGATTAAGTTGCTCACAGGGTATTGCTAACACACCAAAAAGGTAGCAGTTGTACAGCACATAGTCATTATCTGACTGTTGGTAGCATTTAGCCATAGCATGTAAGATAGAGCCAAGTACTCCTTCTGGCCTAGTAGCAGGGCTAAAGAAGGGATTTAAGATAGGGGCAGAGGCTCTCCAAATCCTAAGAGCTCCAGGGTGCACCAGCTTGAGTCACTCATTTCTTAAGTGTGGAATTCCAGATGAATTTCTGTAAAGCAAAATAATAGGTACTGTTAAAAAACATATTCAATCCCTGCTCTTTGAGTGTAAATTTAACAGAATATGCTGTTAATTTTTTAAAAATAAAATCTTATAAACAGAAACTTACTTTCAGGAGGCGTGAATGTATAGTGGGTTTTTTGAAGTAACAAGGCGCTTCCTTATAAAAGATTTGTCAGGCAATGACTAAGCATTATGTAAGTGAATGGACAAGTATTGGTGCATGTTTTGAAAGGGGAAACTAAGGTACTACTTTTTAAGAGTTTTTCCTTGGTTTGATACTTTGAGAAGCAGAAATAGAATTTGTGTTTTGTTATTTTGAGTCTATCCAGCATTATCATGAATCCATAGGAAGGCTTTAAGACAGCAGTACAATAAAAAAAAAAAAAATGCTCAAATGAGTCATCAGGAACAGTACTATAACTCTCAATGCCTTAGATTGCTGTATTAGCTATCCCCTTTCCCTGTGAAGTATGTGACAAACCATCCCCTAACTCACATCTTCTCGGCTCTTTTAACACTGATAAAAAGGTTCCAAATTTTACCAGCATAATATATTAGTATATGTCTGTTAATGTCCAAGGGTTCTTAGTTGTTCTTAAGGAAAAAATCAGAACCCTGGTTTACTATGTCATTCCTTGGACTGTGTAAATGATAGGAGAATTCTTATAAAGTTCCTTCTACTTGCTGAAAAAAAAGGTCAGATTTGACTTCTAAATTTTGGCTACCTGTGCTCCTGTGACAAAACCTAAAATGTATATTAATGACTAACTCTTCTGGTGTTACTCACCTTTGGGACATATGTAAGGTAAGCATTGAATGATTCCATTTGTACATGATTCATGAGAAAGGATACTGAAGGATCCCAAGGGTGAGGTGGCTGGTTAGAGTAGCCCCTTCCACATACTCCCTCCACTGCCTGCCACCTCACCCCCCAACACACACTCCACTCTCGTGAGACAATCTAAAGAGCTGATTTCCCATTGTTCACTTTCCCTGGGCCCTCAGTTTCCAAACTAGATCCTACCTTTAAGTTAAGGCAGTTTAAATTCTAGTTAATAGGAAATATATTACCTAAGAAAAATGAATTATTGTTTAGGTACAAATTCATTTGTCTTATTAATAAGTTGAAAACACAGCACGGTATTGGGGGTGGGGGTGGGGAGAGACATTTCAACAGGTAAGTTTAATGAAAAAAAAAAAGATGGAAAAAGCTGGAATTTAGAGTACTTACTACAGAGTTGTAAAGTGGGAAGTATGCCAGAACGTAGGACCCACAGCACTCAAGAGCCATGAAAAGAGAAAGGAGTAATCAGAAAGGTACACGCTACCTTTCCAGAATTGCCTAGAATGGTCTGAACTATTGTTTTTTATACTAAAGAAATAAACACGTACACTAAGTAACTGATGTAATTTACAGAGCATGTAAATGTTCAATGACTCAATGAATGGATGGATGGACAGACAGATAAATGGATACATGTGTGTACCTATTCATTCATCCATCCATCTACCCAACATTCTGAACTCACTAACTCTCTCTACCCCCAAAAGAAAAGCAAACTAAATTAATTTAATGTTAGCCCCTAAACAAAACAAAATGACAAAAGTCAGTCTGTGAAATAACAATACACAGAATTCTAAGACCAAATAAAAATCTCTGCTTTTTTTATGTCAGAATAACGGTGAGTTGTTTAATGTTGTGAACTTTCTGAACACTCACTAAACGTTCCTGAACAGCTTACTTTTCAGTTAACTTTTTTGCTAGTCCTGCATACCCATAGAGCGTAGGAATTGTCATCTGTGTGACCTAAACTTTTGTCAGAATTGGCCCCTGAAGAAATAATGCAAAGGGCAGTCCTACCTCCAAGATTTCCTAGTGTTTTCTAGTTTAGTGAGTAAGATCACCAAAAGGCAATGTTTAAGGCACATCCAGGCCACTTTTTAAAAACATGCTTTGCTGATTTCTTCTTCAAGGAAGTTATGTGAGTTATTTTGCATGGCCCTGCCCCACCAACCAACCACATAATCAGAGCATGTTATTCTCTGCGGACGCTCTTCAGAGTCAGCAGACAAAGCCCGAGCCTAAGTGGGTACCCAGAGCAGCTGCCCTTTCACCGAAGAAGTAACAGGGGATGACCTTTATTCACATGGGGGTTGACATCTCTGGATCCACAGCGCACAGGGATACAGCACCTCGGTGCCCACAACCAAGTCACCAGTCCCAGTCCTCAGGAGCCTGAGGAGCTTGTGTTCATAGCCTCTCAGCAGCCCTGATCCCTGCACCAATGTTCACTCAGGCATTAGTGGGCAGGATAACTAATTGGGAGCATTCGGATTTAACAAGCAGAAAACAAAGCATGACAGTTTGCCTGTGTTGTTCCGTGGCCAGTGCCTGTATCCACTGCAGCTGTCACTGCCTTCAGAAACCTCTGGATGTAATCTGGGGAGAGACAGAATGAGGCCTCCATTAAAACATTACTAAATCTCTGTTAGCTACTTTAGCCAGCGTTGTTCCAACCAATTAATAAGCTAGGAAAGAGACCAGAAGTTATTTGGGGAACAAATCATGCCTTTTCAATAAGTGGATTTTAAAGAAATTAATGTGTGTGTTTCCTCAAAGACCTTTCCGGGTAGGGGGAATGAGTTCGAATGTTATCTTTGAAGGCTTGAGATTGGCAGCAGAGCAGATGGAAAGTGGCCGTTTCTCAGGAGGGCAGAGGTATCTTGAGTAGGTGCTCAACAGTTCACATTCATGCTGAATCTCCCAGGGTGTCTCACATCTGGCGGGGGTGGGGGTGCAGAAAGGGAAGAGTGACAGCTACTGCTAAGTGCCAGGACTGGAGCCAGATCTTCTGGCTCCTCACCAGAGGCTTTCAGTCTTTGGTGTCTTTAACACATGCTGATCATAACTACTGTTTTTTTGGTGTTTTACTGATGGGGCTAGTTAGCTGAGTGAGTTAAAGCCGGTAATTAACAAGGTGATAGTGCAGATTGTTCTTTATGCAAGCTGGTTAGTCTCTACCCAGAGAAAACTTTCCTGTTCTGCAGTTCCGGGCACCACAGCCACCTCCAGCCTGGTGCACAGATGCATTAAAGGATTGGGGGAGGTGGGCAGGTACTATGGCAGAAAAGGTGGGTCCCTAAGGGCAAACTTATTGCCCTTTTTGAGAAACCACATCAGAAGGATGACCACGTGTTGTGAGCATTGGATAGAGAGCCCCATTGTTCAGGTGAGAAAGAGTTTGATTGAGATAAGGATTCCAGAAGCCAACCATGAGCGCTTCAGGTATACCCATCATAGTGATGGATCAGGACACAGCCACAGAATTGGATGGTGGTTAGTCAGTGCTGAAATCATTTCTGTTTGGGCTTCCAATCATCTGGGTGGTGGTGTTGTTATTGGGTTTTTGTTGGTGTTTCCCATTTATAAAAAAGCAATTATCATACTGGCTAGGTGAGGGCTTGTTTTCAAAGAACATTTACTTAAAGATCTAGAGTAAGGTTAATGTCAATCTTGCCAGTGGTGGAACTGGGCTGTCAGCCTGCCACCTCACACAGAAATGCTATCAGTTGCTAGGAGCAGGTGAGAGAGGGTTTGGGTCAAAATTAACCCATCTCACAATCAGAGAAACTGAGATAGTGCCACACTATTGGTTGGTTAGCAGGCACATTTCTGTGTATTAATTGTCTATTGCTGTGAACCAAATTACCCCAAAACTTAGAAAATTAAAAGTAAACAGTAATTGTCTCATGGTTTCTATGGGTCAGGATTTCCTGAGCAGTTTAGTTGGGCAGTTTTGGCACGGGTCTGTTATGAGGTTCCTGTCACCTGAAGAAGCCTTAGTTGGGACAGGGGGATCCACTTCAAGGTGGGTCAGTCCCCTCGCTGGCAAGTTGGTGCTGGTGTTTAGTGGGAGGACTCTTGCTCCAACCCAAATGGGCCTCTCCATAGGCTGCTTAAGTGTCCCCATGATGTGACAGCTGACTTGGGAGTGGCCCGAGAGAATGAAAGGAAGGTCTTGCCTAGAAAGTTAGGTAGCATCACTTCTGCCACATTCTGTTCATTAGACTTGAATCCACTAAGTCCAGCCTCCATTTAAGGTGAGAAGAATTAGGCTCCACCTTTCGAAAGGAAGCATATGTGAGCATACATGAACATATTTAAAAATCACCATATCCTGCAATAATAGCATCTCATATTTGCATATTGCTTTACAGTTTTAAAAGCATTATTCCCATAACAAATTTGTGATAGGAAAGCCTGCCTTTTTTTAGTACCCACTTTATAGGCAAAAAAATCCCTGAGACTTAGAAAAATTGGCTGGCTTGCCAAAGTTACACAGCTTCTACTAAGTGACTGAGCCAGGACTGAAGCCTGGGTTTTCTGACCGTCCAGAGTTCTTTCTGCTGTGCCATAGGGTGTCTATGTATAAAAAATGGGCAGCCTCTTGAATAATCTCACACTTTCTAGGTTTATAGCAAAGAGATATAAAGGGAACATGTAAAATAATATTTCAAAAGCACAAGAAGGGGAAAATATGAAATAGTCATGATTTTTATAGTTACTTCCCGTACACAGCCCGAGAGGCCTCAGGAAGCCAATGTATCCCTGCCATGTTGGATATACTCACAGGGAATGGCCTTCAGTCCCAGCAATGTGTTTTGGGACTTTTCCTTCACTTTTTATTGTCGTCAAACTTTCATTATGCCATCAAAAAAAGAGGGGATCCAGGAGTCCTTCTGTTTCTTTCTTTCTATTCAGTTCAGTTCAACAAATATGTGTTGAGTGCCTTCTGTGTGCCAGGTACTGTGCTGGGTGCAGAGGAGGCAAAGGTGAATAAGTCACAGCACATTCCGTCACGGAGCTCACAGTCTAATGAGAGACAAGCATCTGATTGAAGTCAGTGGAGTTGAATGCAGGGTGCTTGGGAAATGCATCTAACAAGTGTGGCAGATTGTATTTGCAAAGGTAGTCACAACAGCATCTCCATCTCATGTGTCCTTCTTACACTGTGATTTTGATACTTCTCCTGTCTAGAGGTGTAGCCTATGTTTCCTTTCCCTGAATTTGGGTGGGCCTGTTATCGTGGAAGTGATGCTATGTGATTTCCAAGGCCAAGTCATAAAAGGTGACATAGCTTCAATATGATGCCCTCTGGGGATGGTTACTCTTGGACCCCAGTCACCATGTTGTAAGCCCATGCAGAAAGAACACACGGGCAGGCCACATACCACCATTCAAGCTGACAGCCATCGTCAACCACCAGACACGTGAGTGAAGACACCTCCAAATGATTCCAGCTCCTAGCCTACTAGTCTTCTCAGCTGAGGTGACACATGTCATGGAGCAGAAGCAAGCCATCTCCACTGCATCCTGCCTGAACTCCTGACCTACAGAATCTATAAGCACAATAAAATGATTCTTTTATACCACTCAGTTGTGGGGTAATTTGTTTTGCAGGAATAGTAACCAGAACACAGCCATCAGGGAAGGCTTCCTAGAGGCTATGATTGTAAGTTCAGGTGTGCGGCCAGGTAGAGAGGAAGAAGACTTGTAGGCCTTGGCAGCTCAAACCCCTCAGTGACCTAATCCACAGTGTTTCTGTCATGGAAGCACGCAGAAGAAAATGTTCATTACAACTTTGACATTTCTAAAGAACATTGCCTGCATGCCGTAGGATTCTTTTGATACATCATCTCAAAAAAAATTCATGGAATGAGTGAGATGTATCACTTCGCTTCCCTCAAAAATAAAAGATTCTGTGACATGCCTAATGCTGCAAAGAGCAAGGAATAGAGTTTTTAATCTTTCCTTCCCACCTGAGCACCTGAAACATGAGCCCAGTGTTCTGTCACTGTACCCCTGCCTGGCTGCTTTCTTCCTGTTCATTTATTCATTCAGCAAATATTTATCAAGTACGAACTATGAGCCAGAGCTGTGCTAGACTTGAAAATTGAGAGGGCTCATTTTCACAGAGAAGGACTAGCGATTCTTATTGATGATGGTTAAACTCCTGCACGCTGCCTGTGTGCCAAGAACTTCTAGTACAGGTTGCTCGTAATTCTGCTCAAATAGTGATGTCCAGTGGATTTTATCCCTTGTGGCCTTGGGCCAGCCATCCCACCACATTTGCAGTTGGTCTTCAAGATGCGAGAGGGATAACAAGAAGGCCCTGTCTAGTGAGGTGTTGAGGGCTGAGGAGGTTTCTAGCACTTCACAAAGTTCGGTCACTTGATGATGCTCCAGAAATGGAACCAGGAAGTATAGCAGCCCCACAGGACAGCATTAGCATGTGTGTCTCGGCTGACACCACTGTCTGCTTGTGAGAGTGGCCTACAGTTCCATTTGCATTTGAAACTTGCAGCTTTTCAACATTACCCCTATCTTTCTGAGGAAAAATTGGAAGGCTGATGGAAGCAGTTTTTCATACTGTTGTTTGGTTTTTATTTTAATTTCTGGCTAAATCCTAATGAGCCATCAACATATTTGCTCCTGGAATTTTAAACAGAGTTCAAAATCACTTGTGGCAGCGAAGATCTTTATGGTAAAACAAATAAAGAAAAGGTATAGGGAGCAGCATCAGTCATTCAAAAAGCTACTAAAGCATTAATGAGCCTGGACTTCTGTAGCTGTGGAGCAGGTTTCTTGTCACTCAGAAATTAACTCTCTTCCTGAGAGGTAGTCATTTATTTATTCATTCTTATGAGAAGAAAGTGATAAGCATCTATTATATACTGGCACTTACTGTAATAGGTACTTAGGACAGGATAGAAAAGGCACAGGGTAGAAAACTGCCCTCTCAGAGCACTTTCTCTACCAGCTCTGTCCTGGTGTGGCAGGCACATTGGAGAGGCAGCCTAGCCAATCCATTCTGCATTTTAAAGGAGAGAAATATGACTTTAGACAAAGCTATCATGACTCAGGTTCCTGCAGAAAGCAGGCAAGTGGCATCTGTACCCAAAGCAGGCCTGAGGGGGGACCCCAGGCTGTGATAAACAGAGAGTGCATCTCCATCCAAAGTGGGCAGCTGTTACTCAGGAGCCCCGAGTCCCCAGATCTTCCTGTTTTCCAGGAGAAGCCGGAAATCCGCATTTTTATGTGAAATTTCTCAATATTTAAACACTCTGCAGGCCAAACAAAACACAGCCACCAGTTTTGACCTCTGCTTTATAACAGAGAATGCCTGCTTTTGTGCCGTCAAACTAATGAATACTCCATTACAAGAAGGGACGTGGAGGTTAGTGTCAGATCGTGCTCCTTAAAAGGCTGCAGACCCCATCCCAAACCCTTGAGATACAAATTGACAGGCTTGCACAGGCTGACAGCTTGGCCCTGAAAGTGGACATGCACAAGGAAATGGGCAAGCTATTCCAGGTCACTTTGCAAGGTCAGGGCAGCAATGCAGACATCAGGAAGGCCAAAAACGAAGGGCAAGAGACAGCCAGGAAGCCCTACATTTCCTTGAGCTGTTGGTTAATAAATCATATTCAAGAGGTATCACCAGAGTTCCTCTCCCTGGCATTGCTTTGTGAGGTGGAAAATTAAATAGAAATCAAAATTAAGATGGATGTCAGGAGCTTTTAGGAGAACAGCATGCCAGTGTGAAGCCAACATGAGATGAAGTTTCTGCCTGGAGCAAAGATCTCCAAAGGGATGATGAGACCCAATGTTGGGCATTGCAGAGGAGCTGGCTGCTTCAGTGGTCACACACTGGAGTTTTAGAGCTTGCCTGCCCCTGTTTAAATGCCAGCTCACACCAGGCACACCAGGTGACCTTGGGCAAGTCACTTCTCTTCATGCCTCAAGCAGTTCATCTCTGAAGTGGGGATAATGGCACCTGCCCCAAAAGGTTATTGTGAAGCTTAAATTTAGCATGAGTAAAGCACTTAGAGCTCTGCTTGACACATAAGGGCTTGGGAGATGTGAGCTTTGCTAGTGGTACAACACTGGCATTAGTGTTCCTGTGAAGTATGGGCCTTTAGTAAATGGTTCTCTGGAGCTTTCTTCAGCATCACCAAGGCACTGCCATCTGTGGACATTAGACTGCAGCTGTCATTGCAGAAGTAATGTTTGCAATATTGTAGTTCTGCTTATCAGATTCTGCAGGGGAATCTAGGCCACAGGAGCCTACTGTGGTCACAGCTGTACAGTCACTGTATGGAGCAGCACCTTGGCAGGGAAAGCAGAAAAACCCTGGACAAGCTCACTCCTGCTTTCAGGGTGGTCCTAGACCAGATCTCCCCAGTGGTCCCACAGGGAAATTGTATTTGGGGAGCCCCCACCCCATCTAGGGAAGGCAGTGAGCTCTCCGTAGGGCTATGCTAGAGTGAGTCAGGGACTGCCTTCTGAGCGTCACCACCTTTCCTTGTTCTTGCTGAGAGGTCTTCAGAGCCTGCACCAGAAAGGGGGGCTGGGGGAGAGTTTGGCTTGCTGAAGAAGGTAAGCACCTTTAGCACCTGTCTATTTAAAGAATGCATACCCTTTTGGTGGGTCGTGCACAGGTATCTTCAATTTTAACAAAAAGCAATATTTCTGTAAATTTTGTAGAATCATAGAGTACACATTTTTGTGCTTAAGGAAAACCATTGAGTCCACACTGTTTCTGCAGCTATAGAAGGGAGAAGCTTACTAGACTGAAATGTTGGCAGAAACAAAGAGAAGCCATGTTCCTTCCCACCTGCAATTACAGTTTTACTAGCTTGTAAAGCACACACAGACTTTGCAGTACGTTCTTCCCTTGCAGTAGGGGAGAGGCCCTGCTGTGAATGTAATTGGCTTCTAGCTTCCTTTAACATAGAGGTAGAAGGGAGGTGGACTGAAGGGCCTTCACTCTTAGAATTAACTGATCTTGAATTGTGTTTAAATTCCATGCATCTCCCTGAATGCATGTGTTCCGTTAAGTCTTAGGAATGGAAACGCAGCTTACATCTGAAAATATCTCCATCCCTGTCATTTCTTATCACTTTTTGAAAGCCAAGTTTGTTTCTTTCTTTCTTTCTTTCTTTCTTTCTTTCTTTCTTTCTTTCTTTCTTTCTTTCTTTCTTTCTTTCTTTCTTTCTTTCTTTCTTTCTTTTTTTAAGTATTTTTAACTTAACCCTGGCAGAGATTATTTTCAACCTTGTTAACCTGTTAGAGTTATATGGCATCTTCAAATGACAATTTCATACAGTACATCCCATTTAGACCACATTTTTCTCTGGCTTTGGCTTTGTACTATATCTGCTCAGAAGAAGAGGACCACAGGAATGTATTTGGATAGAAACTGTCTTTGTTACTTTACTTCTCCAGTCCTTAGTTTCTTCATTTATGAAGTAAGAAGGTTGAATTAAGCAATCTATGTAGCCCCTTCCAGCTCTAGGGCCCTGGTTCCATGATTTTATGATCCTTAAGAAATGGTTATATTTTGAAAGTCACTCTACATGTGTCTACTTTCTGGGGCTTCCCAGCCAGTTTGCATAAAATGGCCAGGCTTCTGGGCATAGCAAGGAACCTGGGCTGAGAGCCACATAGCTGAACGTGGGCTCAGTCCCTTCAGTTTTAAGTGACAAACGGCAAGATTTCCATTTGCCAAGGGTCAACTGTTTTGACTTTCTGTCATTAAATAGCAGTTTTACACATTTTCACAAATATCATCTGAAGGACAGCTTACAAAAAACAAGTTAAATATACTGATTTTATATATTCCTTAAAGACAAATTGTCTTCTTAAAACCTCACAATTCAATGGCAGTTAAAATAATGCCCCCACACAAGAGTTGGCCAATAAAAATGTGCAGAAGATATGATGCCATCTAGTGAGTTTCCTACTACAACAGACAGATTAACTTGGCCATAGTTCACTGGATAACCTGATTGGTGAACTATGAGTTGGTGTTTGTATTCAGGCTACAACAGAGAGCCTGTTGCAGCTCAAGGTTGCAAGTGGTGGAACTATTTAAGAATTTGTGACATAAGGGACATGGAGGGAATGGGGCATCATATGGGAAAGTTTAGAACTGAAGAAAAAGGGAATTAGGGGAAGGAGATTGTAAAAGGATTCTTGGTGAGAGCAGAGGTCAAGGGTGCAGAGAGAAAGTAGGTTAGGCAGTTGCAGGTAATAAAACTACTGATTTTTTTTTCTTTAACTACTGATTTGAGTTTCACCTTTTCCTCTTTTCTCTGCATACTGCCTGCTGGGGACAGGGACTGATCATCTGGCAGACAGGCGCAGGAGCTAGAAAGGGCCAGGATTCTCAACCTACTTATTCCATCCCTGAGTTATTAAGGCACAGTCTCACTGAAGGCAAGGGACTTGTCATTTCTCTCTCATTTCATACCTCTTAGCCTAGAGGAGAGAGGGAGGGACCGTCAGAAAACCCACAGCCCAGGATGACAATGATAGTTTATCCTTTACAGTCACAGATTATCTCTAGTGCTTAGAAACTTTGTAAAATGAGAAGGTCGTACTAAGTAATAGATTAATAGCTTTTTAAAATATTATTATATGCTCAAGAAAGGTTACTTACTTTGATTATCAAGTTCTTACTTTGGGCCAAATCCTGTTCTAAATCTACATGGATTATCTCATATAATCCTCACAGCAGCCCTCTGAGATAGGTGCTATTATTATCCACATTTTACCAATGAGATTAACTTGCCCAAAGTCATCTAGCCAAAGTGGAGGAGCTGGAATTCAAGCCCAAGTGGTCCTGTTCTGACACATATTCTATTTTGTTTTGTTTTTTCAATTTTGTATGAAATGTTCAGACTTATCAAAACATAAAGAAGAACGATTATTGCCAGCTGCATGATTGCTTCTGCAGTGGAAGTATTCCCTTCATTGGAAAAGTGGGCACACACTCTGAACAACTAAATTGGACTGTTTCCTTCCAGCATTAACATTCTCTATTTCTAAAGGCAGATTGCTACCAAGATCCACCTGGCAGCAAAGCAAAGCCCTCCCACACCATTTTTGAAGCTTCACCAAGTCTTTCCACTGGATGGAAGGAGGGAATAATAGGGCAAAGAGGGAAAGAGAACTAAGCAAATGCACCCATCACTAGCCCCAGAGTGCCAGCACCATGCATGGCAAAAACCCAGTGCCCAGAGAGACTTAGTGTAGGGATTATGATCATATTGGTCAGACCCAGCTTCCTGACTAGGTTTCCCCGAATAGGCCATAACCCCCAGGTTACAGGTCAATTTTAATCTGTGCCATGGTGATCAAAATATTTCTGTTCTGTTCAAATCAATGACCTGTAGTTGTCAAAAACAGCAAGATTCTAGAACAAAGGAACTGGATTATCCATCGAATATATTACACTCCAGAAAAGAAAGCAGGTTAATTACATATGGATTTATGATGCTATGGATTTGCTTTTTGTTTTGTATTTCAAAAATTTGGGGTTAGCTCATTCTATATTATAGGTATGGCTGATGTGTGTTGGTGTTTGTTTATGTATTTATAACTGGTCTGATTCCAAAAACAACTTTTGAGGTGGAGTTTCTCTTTTCTCTCTTCTTTCTTCTTTATTCTCTCTCTTCTCTCTTCTGTCTTCTCTCTCTCTCTCTCTCTCTCTCTGTTTCTCGTGTGTGTGTGTGTGTGTGTGTGTGTGTGTGTGTGTGTGTGTGTGTGTATTCATAAACGTGACTAAATTTAATTCCCTTCCATTTCCATTGGTTTAAATTATTGGCATATACACTTATCAAAAATGATTCTTTGCTGCTCAGGGATCCCACGTGTCTGAAGTTCTGCTAGCATCCCTCCCACAGAATGTGGTTAGAAAACCCAACTCTTCTAGAATTGCCATCAGCCTAAAGGTTCCCTTCAGCCACTGAAAGGATAAAGAGTAAAAATCTCTGATGCAGCTGACATTTTAGGTGTGTATATAATTTACCAAATTGTTGACCACTCAGCTTTTAGTCCGTGGTCACAAAAGGAATTAGCAACCCTTCCCTGCTACCCCAAAACCCTAAGAAGGAAGGGTGTTACTTGGCCTTGGCCCAGAGGCCTCCTGGCACACAGTGCCAAACAGCACCAAACAGCAGCACAATGGTACATTTTGGCCACAAAAGGCTTGGGGTGGCAAAAAGGGCCAAAATAGTTGTGGCATAAGTTGGCCGGGATATTAAGCAAATCTGAGTTTAATTTTACAGAGATAACAACTCTTTTTTTGTTTTCCAACTGGCTGCTGCTTTCTCTATCTCCATGGAACCAAAGATTTCAGCCAGGAGTTAGTTCATGAGGGCATTAAAGTCCTCACAAAGAGAGATATGTAATGGTCTTTACACAGGCTTTCATGTTTGCCTGGGCAAGATGGAGTAAGGATAAAAAGGCACATGGGTAGTGGGTGAAGCTGAAAATGGATCTTGAGGCTTGAATTCCTTCTCTGAGTTTGCTTAAGCCACATTGCCTGAGCTTAGAATAGAGAGGCAGGCAGTCTGTCTCCTTGGGATAAGGAAGGATTTGGAACTCAGCGACTGTGAGGTCTTGGCCCTTACTGTGTTTTCTGGTTTGTTTTGTTAGCAGGAGCAAGTTATTCTAGTTTCTTGCTTCTGAGTTTTTCCTCTGCACACTTTAAGCAATGTGTCTCCACCCCACTGATGGCGATGGTGTGGATGGAATGGGATAATGAAAGGGGTGGAGAGAGAAGTTGATGGAGCTGCCTAGCATGAGGGAGGCAAGGAAACTTCAGACCTTGGAGCTAGCTTCCGAATCCATCAGGGGTGGAGAGGGAAGGGGGACCAGAGGATTGAAGCCATCTCAGTCTAGGACAGAAGCGGAGTCGTTCTGAGAAACTAATATGGCCAGCCGTGCCAGTTAAGGAAACAGGCTGGTTGTCTGAGCTGCGATTTTATTACCCACGAAATGGTTAAGAGTGGAGGACAGGTATAGTATTTAGACAAGTAATCAGTGAAGAGTAACCAACCGAAAATGATTACAGGATCCACCTAAAAATGGTTAAAATGGTAAATTTTATATCATGCACATTTACCACAATAAGAGTACCATCCCCTTTAAAAAAAAAATTATAATGAGCACCTCAGGAAAGTACCAGCACTCCTTAGCTTATGGACTATATTTTACAATGTTTTAAGTATTTGTTAAGTGCTAGGCACTATACTCTGTAATGCAGTGACTTCAAAATATATCTGACACAAGACACACATTCTAGGTGGGCATGTGCTGAAAGAGTCCTCTGAACTGAGAGGAGAGAAATACGTTTAGGAGGAAATGACGAGCCCCCATACCCAGGATCTAGAGGGGCCCACCCAGCAGGATGTCCTCAGTTCCCAGGCTGGGGAGTGCAGGAGGTGTGATTTTATGATTCTTGCCAGAACTGTGTTATGCCTACCCAAGATAAAATATCACCTGAGTTACTTAGGCCTGCTTAAAAGAGCCATTTAAAATAATCCATGAGTGAAAGATTCAACCTTGAATGTGAGTCTATCTTATCTATCCTGGGCCCCCCTAAGAACACCAGTGCTTGGGCAAGAGGAAGTGCCCAAAGAATATGGGGTGAATGAATGAACCAGTGCTAGGCAGAGGAGGATAAGGACAAGAAGGAACTGAAAGGGGTCTAGCAAGGTAAATCTGTTCATTTGATTTACACACTGTAGTACAGCTTTATCATCCCCCCTATGCCCACATATTCTTTCTTTCCCTATGTTTTTATTCTGACCAGCAGTTGAAACATTCATAAATAACAGGAATACCTTAACTGACATTGGAAACTATCTGAAATGTTACAAAGGGGATTCCCTACATGCATAATTGACATTTATTTCACATCCTATTTCCACCACTACTACCAAATCTTTTCTAGTTTAGGTAGTCTCAATTTCTCCATCTCTGACGTGGATAATAATTTACCTCACACGACTGATAAGGAGACTAACAAAATATATATTGGAGTTTTATTGAAGTATGTTAGCTAATAATTAAGTGTAGTAGAAGTGCTTTTTCAAATGGCCCAGCAGAAATCACTGATGCTGGCATTTCAAAAATTGAATGAAAACAGTAGTTGACTTGCTTTGGTAATCATACCCTTTAAAAACAAAATTATGTATGTTTCAATAAGAAAAATAAATTCATAGAAAATAAATTTTAAAAATATTGTAAAGCTAACTGACTATGGTCCAATAGAAGAAGAAAAAAAGACAATATGTAGCCATCGTGATACAGAGCTGAAATTTCTAATCAGAGTTTGGTGGGGTGATATTGCTAGCCACATTGTACCCTTAAATGAAGGTCTTTTCTATTTTCAGTTCTTACAGTATTCATATATTCTTTAGCAGTAAGTTACTTTATATGTCAGTGTACACAAATATATGCAAATGTATATTATACACAGTCATGTATTTAAGGAACTGGTCTCCTTTCCATAATTTGAAAATTCCCGGTAACTCCTTTTTATTTTATTAACACACGTTCTCACTTGATCTTAACTGCCTATTTCCTAGGGTGTGCTATAATTTATACTCCTGACATCACCTTGTGACAAGAATTATGAGTACTACAGCCAGTTTGCAATTCTTAAAAAAATGAATGAAAAATAAAGAGGAAAAAGTAGTAGCCTGTGAATGGGGAAAGGCTGGGGGTGGCAAGAGGCAGGGAGGGAGGCTGCTTGGCCCAGGAATGGCACTGGGAACGGAGAAAAGAGAGCGCTGACTGCCTGGAGACGTGTTATTTTTCCTGTGGCTTCTTGCTTCTTTCCACCCCCACCTCTTCCAGTCTGAGCTTTGAGTACAGTTGAATTTTCACCACAGAACTTGGCTAGGCCTCCTAAGGGACTTTCTCTTTCCCATCTTTCCATAAATTATAGGTTTGCACATGAGAGCAGAACAGATGATTCTCATTATCTTTTGGGTTGGGTTCGGGTTGGGTTAGGAGAGTGCATGTGTGTATGTGTGTGTGTGTGCACGTGTGTGTGTATGTGTTTTAAAAAACCTCCTGCCCACTCTTAAATATGTATCCTTGTTCAGGGAGGTGGAGATTTTGTTAACATGGTGGCTTATCCACCAATGAATTGGTCCCCTCCTCCTTAATAGGATGGTTTTAACCTGGTTTCCATGACCAGTGTTGATTTCAATCATTTTCCTTGGCCTTTAAATACTTGGCCTTTAAATAGGAAGTCATGGCTCCATGATAGCAGGGCCTTGTCTGGGCTGTTCACCCATATCCCCAGCACCTGGAACAGTGCCCAGCATACTGCAGTTCCTCATGGATGTATGTAGAGATTTTTTTTCTTACTTTGGTGGCAAAGTGACATTTCTAGGACACTTTTTACTTTCATAAATGACTCATTCAGATCATTATAAAGTTATTGGATGGGTCCAAAAAAGTTAACTTACTCCAGAACATAGAGGCCATTTATACTTAGAGTGTAGAACTCACTAAAAACTAGAACCACTGCTAATAGTTAAGTTCAGGGAGGTCCAATCCTGGGCACTCTTTTTGATTAGATGTCCAGACCAGCTGCAAACACAGTAGTGGATGGGGGAAAGGAGTTGACTGCATTGCATCCGAGCTTACCCTGCTCTTTTGAGTCTTCTAAAGTACTCAAGCCAAGCCTTCTAAAAGAAGTAGGTGCTAGGAAAACATGCAAAGGAAAATTAAAAGATGTGGCCTACTAAGTAATGGCGGTAGAATGTAATTCACCTCAGGATCTGGAACACTTGATTGCCTATGGACATAATAGAAATATAGTGAAGAAATTATTTTTTTAAAAAAATACCCCTGACAGAATGAGAGGAAGAAGAGAAGTAGGAAAGAACAGGCAACATTTATAAAGAAAGAAAAGTTAACATTTGATGAAGAATTCAATAGAAGAGTTGAGGGACCTGCCCAAGAGAGCAGAGCAAGAAGGGATGATAATGGCCTACTCAGAGAAGAGCCTAGCAGTGAAAAGGCCTGTGGAGAAAAAGGAGCCAAGCTCCAAGTGACAGATCGTGACAGCAAAAATGAATAGCTGAAGTGAAGTGCTCAACTTGAAGTGTTGGAGGAAGAAACAGCCCCAGGAGAGAGCAAGGGAGGTGACCAAGGAGCATGTTGTAGAGATGGAAGGAACTGTCCTGCAGAGAATGGACAGGGACCGAGGAAGGCAGGTATTTTTGTAATCCAGATCCTGCTGAATGAGACCACCATCAAGATGGGCCCAAATAGGATCTAGAGATGGCTATAAATTTCCAATATGACCTTATCTTGTAGTTTAATAAGCCAAATATGTACTTGTCCACTATCTCGTGCCCTAACCTTGACCAAGTCCTACTAAATTAATACCCTCTCTTTCTACTTGACTGTCCTGGCAGCGCTGTTGTTCTCTCTGTACTAAATATAGTTCCAGGGACAAAAGGGTTGAGACACATGAAAGGGAACAGCTTAGGACATGTTAATATATGTCTTTCTTGTTCAGGACCAACTAATCCATCTTAGGAACCCCCTAGAACTACTGCTTTTTGATGTTAGCATATTTATTTGAGGGTTTACTTTTGAGTAAGTCCTCTCTTACTATATTTCATAATGTGAATTAAATCATAATATGTGCAGACACTCAGAATTAAGTCCTATGTTAATTCTGTCTTTTTCTCTAAAGAGATGAGACATTGACTTCATAATTAAAAAGCTAATATGAAAGTAATTCAAAAAAGCTCATAGAAAAAATAGAATTAAAAATAATATGAATCTTTCCATGAACTTTATGAAGTGCCCTTGTATACTTGGGTGACCTTGTTTACCTGAGTACCCACTTATAGTTAAGATCCTGAAAGCCTTTCTTTCTTTTTGTGTAAAGTGCATTGTGCACTATGCCTTAAAGGCAAAAGTATATCATTCAGACTTGCTGTTGGCCAGGTAAATGAGGCATGGAAGGAAACTTAAGCAAAATGAACAATAAATTGCCTTAGAGGCATGTGTAGTAAGTTATTCAATTTAATTTAAATTAGCAAAATAATTGTCATTCCTATTTCCTAGCTATATGTTCTTTCCAGAAATGTGTTACTGTATTACTAAAAGCCTGATATAGTCTGACATAGGCCTAAACCAATATCCTGGTTTGGTGTTTCCCAAAGTGTGAGATAATAAGAATAATAACTAACATTTTCCATATTAATAGGAAGAGAAGGTAGATAGCTTGCTTGGAGTCACCAGTTAGTACACGGGAAAGTTACAGTTTGAACTCAAAAAGGCTGTTTTGGCAAATACTCTTAATTACCCTACAAGAATACCTCTGATTCCATGGAATAAAGATGATATTATTTGGTACAGAAAATGATTTTAGGCAGTACGTGGATATGGCTTAAAATGACGTTGATTTACATAACAAGAAAATTACTCTCTTCAGCTCTCTTTCTGTCCTTCAGGTTAAACCAAACAGAAAGTTTCATTCTAGCGCTGGTATGACTTGAAACCCCTAACACCTGTTTAATCTCCCTTTTCAACAGAGAGTTGGCTCCAGGTTCAGAGCCTTCCAGCATCTGTGCTAGCTTGATTTTATGGCGGGGGATACTGGTTTTCCATTTATGATATTCATATAAAGGTTTTCATTTTACATGAACTTATTTAAGTTCACAAATGACTCTATTTTTTTATTTTAACTTATCAATATACAATGTAGTTGATTTTCATGTCCATTTACCAATTCCTCCTTTTCCTCCCTCCCTATCCCCCATCCCCCCCATCAACATCATAACTGTTCACTTGTCTTAACAAGTTCAAGGAATTGTGATTGTCGTGAAAAATGACTCAATTTAAATAAAGTGTTAAATAAATAACACAGGTGGAATGCAGCTATGACGGCACTTACGAAGGTGTTCACACATGACTGAAGTTTAGGAAACACTCCCCCAATTCTTCCATTTTGCAATTCACTTTAAAGCAATGGCTTTGGCTTTTAATGCCTTATTTCTTTTTTCTTTCTTTTTTTTGGGCAGATGGCCAGTACAGAGATCAAACCCTGGACCTTGGTGTTATCAGCACCACACTCTGACCAACTGAGCTAACTGGCCAGCCCTTAGTGACTTTTAATGGCTTTTAATCTATAGGCTATTTTTCTCTTTCTCCTTGGTGGAATCCTTTGTGCTCTTATCACAAAGATTTCCAACTTCCCTCTGGGGATTTAGGGCTCTTCTGGGATGGAGTTTTCACCAGACCTTAGTAATACCACATATATTCAGTTTAAAATGTTTCTTTTTTCTGAAATGATACTGTTTCTACATTTTTGATGTTAAAATCCCTTTCCCTTTTTTTGTGAAATGATGGTGATAGTAGATGATACATTTTGTTTTGTTTTTAGTGTCTTTACTTGGCAAAATTAAAAATTGGCAACTTTTAAAAAATGTGCTGATCCAGAAAACACAAAATTTGAGTGCCGTTGCTCCATTACTCTCTACTCCCAGTTGCCTAGCAGTCTTGAGTATTTCAGGAAGGGTGATATGGAATCATGCCAATCTTTCTTTCTAAAGTGCATTCAAGCACTTTCTTTAGGGAAATTATTAAAGAGCTCCTGCTTGTGAAACTCTCTTATGTCTGTTCCCTGGGTTTATGGTTTTGATATCAAGACTACAACCCTAATTATTAATAAAATAATTTTTTAAAATGAGATATCTGAGGTAACTACTTACTGCCTTGTGTGTAATCAATCCATCGGAATACTTAAACTTGCTAAGATATGTCTATTTCATATGCATTTCCAACATGGAAATTTCACAGCACAGTTGAGAAATACTTAAAGTCATTGGGGTTTTTTTGTTTGTTTGTTTGTTTTGGTGGTTTTCGTTAATGTTGCTGCTGTTATTTCTGGGACTCAGGAGAACAGATAAGTTAAAAATCTTATACATATTTAAGAAAATTTTGAAAGGTTGTTATTTCTCTATCTCTGCTCTTTCATTTCTTGCTTTGATAAACATATTATTTCACATTGGGTTTCAGAGTTGATATAGAAAGAGGCCATTTGGAGATGCCGAGAGATTTGCAAAAGGGAGAGAGAGCAGGAGGCCCCAACTGCCCTGCGTCAAGGAGGCTAGAGTTGGAAGGTTTAACAGTAGGGTCAAAGCACAAACAAGAAGCAAAGTTCAAAAACTTCAGCAAGATTTAAGGCAGTTTGTCAGGGCATGCAGTTGTGTGAGTTAGGCAGGGAAGATCTATCTGGCAAGCTCAAAGCCAAATTAGCCAGCAAACCCAAAGCCACAGGATCATTGCCATAGCCACTGCTCTAAGGAAGAGAGTAGAAAACTACTCAGAGAGCTCTCAGACCAAGACATTCCAAACCCCTGGATCACTCTGTAGACTCAGTGGATATTATTGGCTGGTGTGGAGCTTCTGTTTTACAAACTCTAAGGCTTCTGAGTGGCCCTGCCTCTTAATGGCTTTTCATGTGTCTTAGAGGATCTTTGTAGAGATATATGCAGGTTCTTATCCTCGTCTATGCAAGGATCTTAGTTTCAGCAGCACATGTGATGGTTTGTTTCTGGTCTGACTCTAGGCCCCATGTCCATCTGGAGTCTTTCATGATCCAGTCCAAGGACCTGGAACAGACCTATCAGACTAATGTCATCTATTCTTTTGGGAGTAGACATGATCCTTCAGGAGGAGTCAGGGCCAGACTGCACTATGTGGGCACCCAACCAGGCTTGTAATTTGGCATCCTACACATTGATACTCTTTAAACATATTTTCAATATGTATTTAAATAAAATTCAATGTATTTAGTAGATGGGGAAGAGAAACTGATTTTCTATTAAATATATATATGTACATATACATATGAGGGTACTTTTAAAAGTTCATGGAAAAATAAAATTAAAATATAATACAAATCTTTCCATGAACTTTTTGAAGTACCCTCATATATATATGCACATATATATGTATATATGTACAAATATATTTAATAGAAAACCAGTTTATATATATATATGTATATATCCCTCTTTATTTATGTTAAAAATGAGGACTGCATTACATGCTCTGACAGTAATGCTACCCATTAAATTTATTTGGAGTGGATTCCTAATAAGTTTTTCCATAACTCTGAACTGGATAGTGTTAGTCATTTAGTCTGGATATAGTTACAAAGTCTTGTTCAAAATATATTTAAGTTATTTTTTTCTGACTTTCATGTCAGCAAAATGTTTCTAACTTTTCTACATACCAGATCTCATCATGTGAGATTAGAAATAGTTTTACTTCTTTCTTTCCAGTCTAGAGTTTTTTATTTCTTTTTCTTGCCTGATTGCCCTGGCTAGAACTTCTAGTATAACAGTGAATAGATGTGGTGAGAAGAGACATCCTTAGCTAGTTCTCGATCTTAGGAGGAAAACATTTCATCTTTTCACCATTAAGTATGTTGTTAACTGTGGGTTTTCAATAGATGCCTTGTATCAGGTTGTGGAAGTTTCCTTCTATTCCTAGTTTGTCGAGTGTTTTTTGTCACAGAAAGGTGTTGGATTATGTCAAATGTTTTTTCTGCATCTATTGAGATAATCATATGGTTTTTGTCCTTTATTCATATGACCTATTACATTGTTTGATTTTCAGATGTTAAACTAACTTTGCATTCTGGGATAAATCCCAATTAGTCTTAGTATATAATTCTTTGTATATGTTGCTGGATTTGGTTTGTTAGTGTTTTATTGAAAATGTTTGTATCTTTTTCCAACTTTTCTATTGTTCTTGTGTTCTTCGGTTTTTTGTGTGCAATTTTTACCGAATCAGTCCATTTTAACCTCTGTTGCACCCATGTTAATTGACTGCTAACTCAGATGACTGTCCACTGCTTCATTCCAGGGCTGCTTCCCTGGTTTATAGTTGTTCTGCACACCTTACACATGCTTACCACCCAAATGATCAGTACTCACTGTATAAAGAAATTTTTTAAGTTGTCACTGTTTATCCTCAAGTGGGAGACTAGTTCATATTTGCCAGTAATTTAAGGAGTGTCTGTGGAAACCTGAGTTCACTGGCTCACCTTATTTCCAATTATTAGATGACAGTTTAGTGCAGTTTACCAGTTAGGGTACTGGGGCTGGCTGGGCCACACCTTAATCTAGCTCTGATCATGGAGGACTGAGAAGAAGAACTTCTGATGTTGTCATGTTTAGTCCCTGGTAGTCAAAATAGATATAAAACCATAAAGAAGAGCTCTCTGGAATTCTTTTCATTTTGTATTGTGCCAGCTATAGTTTTGGAAAGCAAAACTCACATCTTATCTTCCCCTTTCAGTACCTTCCTTTAGGAGAAAGGAGACGGAACACCCAGCTGAGCACATGATATCAAAGCCTTGCCAGCCATTGGTAAAGTCACAGGTGTGGAGCCCAAGTTTAGAATGTGTGGTCCAGTATGACTGAGCTTGTTGAGCCAATATAACAGGTACCAAGACATAGACTTGGATCTGCCTTTTAGGCTGAACAAACTACATCCGTGGAAAATGATTTTTGTTATTTGGTTAGAGCTATAGACCTAGCCAACTCACATTGTGATAACCCAGGCCTTTTATGACTGTTTTCAGAGAGAGAGAGAGAAAGAAAACGAGAGAACAACTCTGACCATGGTCTGAGAGCCAGACTTCTGTCACTAAGCAATAAAGAAAAAAGCTCAAGTAGCCCTTGCATAAGTGGGAATTTGCGGTTTCTAAAGCTGCCCATTCCCCTAACAACTAAAATATGTTATTGGCATTTGGCACTGTTTTCTATGTTTTGCTCTCCTTAAATTTCTCCTTAAAGGGGCTTGAGTTTAAAGGCAGAACCACTGAAAACTGCAATTTAATCACAGAATTGAGAACGACTGGGCCCAGAGTTAACCCCAGGATGCCCTGTGTTGTTTCTGTTAAACCAGGACTTTGAACCAGGCTTATTCCCACAGGGTGCAGAAAGCCCAAGAGAGGCTAGGGGTTGTGGGGAGCAAAAGAGGGAGGCAGAGGAAAGAAAATGAGCAGGCCAGGATGGGGCCACCATGGACTGAGGACTTCCCTTCCTCACTAAGCCCGGCAGCTCCATGATTTACACTGGAAAGAAGAGGAGAAAGGGAAGGAAATTGAAGAAAGGGAACCCAGAGCCAAAAGGAAAAGTAAGAGGACTTACTGATGGCACTGTCCTCCATACCACAGGCTGTCAGAGGACAGAACACACAACTCCAAAGGGCCTACTTGGTCCCAATTTGCTTTTTAAAAAGTTGTGTTTTTTTCTGATTATAAAATTATGCTGATTGCAGAAATTGGGGAAGTATAGACAGTTTCTAAAGAGAAAATAACCCTCCAGGCATCATGGGAGGGAAGTTCTGACCTCAGCCTTTGGTAGACCTGAATTTGAGTCCCAATTCAGCATCGTCATCTATAAAGCAGGGGTAATAAGATCCGCATGATGATGTTGTGAGGATTCAACAGGATCGTATACCTGGCAAAGACTAGCTGTCCCTGCTGTAATTAATCATCATTGTTAGCCCAGCACCAAGGCTAACATTTAGATACATATCCAGCTCGTTTTCTGTGCATGTATAGGTGTAAAGCATGGCTCATTCTTTACAATATATCAATTTTTATCCTGCTTTGTTTAACTTATTAAATAATCTTCAAAAGCACTAGCTGGTTTGAGTGCATGTTTAAGCCGTTGCTATAACCTTCTCCTTTAAAGAAGGATAGTTTAAGCTTCTTCTTTTTATTGGACATACTTTATTATTATAAATAATACTATGATGTATATCCTTGTGCAAAACCATTTAGTTTCTGATTAAGATAAATTCAAAAGAGGGACTACAATAGTCAGAGGGTTTGAACTTTTCTAAAGCTCTGGATACAACATCTATACCCACCAACAGTATAAGCAAGTTTTTCCTTTATGTCACTGGAGCATTAACCATTGTCATTTAAAAAGCACAAATCTTTGGTCATTTTAGAGGCAAAAAAGGGTTTCCCAGAGTTTGACTTTTCAAATCTATTTTTTTATTTTTTTGCTAAGCTAAATTTTTTGTATGTTTATTACCATGTCCATTTTTGGTAATAAACATATTGTTTGATCACATCTTTTGTCCATTTGGGGGCAGACTATTTATTTAGTTTATATGAGTTTCTTATATAGTAAAGCTACCAATACTTTATGTGAGATATTTTCCCTAGTTTTGTTTGTTGCCCTTGGATTTTATATATGGAGTTTTTTGATAAACAGAAGTTTTCAACCCTTAATGTGTTCAGATCTATTTTTTCCCTTGTGTGATTTTTTCTGTGGCTTTAAAGCCTACAAAACCCTTCCTCATCCTCAGATCAAAGAAATAATTGTTTGCATTTTCTTGTCTCTTTTAATAGTTTATTTTGTATATTTAATAATTTAATGTTTCTGGAATTTATTTTAACTTGTGGTATAAAGTGAGCATATATCTCAATTTTTTTCTCCAGACTGTTAAGTCCTTACAGCTCTGTTTTTAATAATCCATCCTTTCCATGCTGACTTTTGCTTCCATATTCATCATAATCTAATTACATGTGTATCCTGGGGTCTGTTTCTGAACAACCATTTCTGTTCCATCAATAGCAATTTCAATACCAGTACCAATTATTTGACTTTTATGACATATTTTGATTTCTGGTAGTACAAATACATGCTCATATTTTTTAAAATTGCCCTATTTATGACTGACCTTTTATTTTTTTATTTTTTTGGATCCACTTTGGAATCACCTTGTCAACCTAACTAATTTCCTTTTTTTTTTTTTTTTTTTTGGCTGCTGGCCAGTATGGCGATCCAAACCCTTGACCTTAGTGTTGTAACACCATGCTCTAATTGAGCTAACTACACAGCCTACTTTTTAAATTATTGTAACTATTGTGCTTATTCTGAGTTGAATTTTTTTACTTTTTCCTAAACAATGAGAATTTTTAGTTTGGGAGTTGAAAGAAACACATATGTATGTGGTTTAAATTTATGTAAGACTAATAAGTTAAAGAATTACCTTATTTTATAATCTTAAATACAAGTTAAATTGAATGATCACAACCAAATGCTGCCAAAACTTGTCAGGAAGCAGTTGCAGAGCTAGCCACTTTCTGTCAAGTTGTAAGGACTTTTATAAATTGCATGTTGATATTCACTTTTGATGTACAGAAGGAGCTGCACGCGTACCAAATGTTGAAATGTTTGGGTATTTTTAATTCTGTGTAATCAACAAGAATGCTAGCTATTACAATGATAAAATGCTTTTCAAGATCAATTCAAAATTTGCCCATTATGGCCTTTCTGGCTGCCCACAGAATTCACTCTCCGTTGTCCTTGTGTTTGGAGAGCTGGCTAGCTCATCCCTCAGGAATTACACATATTCCAAGAGCTGATGAATCATGCATCCCCTAGAGGTTCTTCTAAAGTACGGGCGGTGCTTAACTGGCAGCAACTTCTCCATTTGCTTTCTGTGTTCATGCCATTAGACCATAACCCCATCTGGTCAAAGACTTACCATTTTGTTTGGACAAAGTTGCAATTTAAATGTTTGCATACAGGGCCTGCAGTAGGAATGTTCCAGAAGTATTCAGTTTTTGCTTTTATAATGCATTTGGAAAGACCTAGAATAGAAATGTGGCAAGAGCCATTCCTCCTTAACAAGTGATGTTTATACCTGTAGATGGCAATGGAGCAAGAGGGGGCAAACTGGTGACAAAAAAAAATGCCTTAGAAACTAGTGACATTTGATCCAGGTGTGAGAGGATCTGACTTGAGAGGAATTGTGGGAGAGGAAGAACCAAGTACTGAAATCAGACAGGATTCAAACTCCAGTTTTGACGCATATTGGCTTTCTGTCTGTAAACAAGTACTTTATCTTTCTGTCTCAATTTACTTATTTGTAAAATGAATATAATAGTATTTATTTTGGGAAGTTACAGTAAGAATTGGAAATAAATATAGAAAGCACCCAGAACTCATGCATGATAATAGCAATAAATGGCAGTTAGGACGATCATAACTTTTTGGGGGAATAGGTAGGCAACACCAGCAAAAGATAGATGCATAGTAGATAAAGACTAGAAGAAAGTATGGAAAAATAGGCTGTACCTAGCTTGTAGGAAGACCATATAGGGCATGCTAAGGAGTTGAGATCTCATCCTGTAGGTTCAGAAGAGGCTTCAGGGGGTTTTCATTAAAGAAATGCAAGCTCCAGCAAGACACTAAAGCACAGTGATTGGGGTTTGAGCTTTGGGAGACCAGCTCCCTACTTCACACTTCCAGGGTGAGGGACCTTGGGCACATTAATTAAGGCTTCTAAGTCTCAGTTTTTGTCACCTATAAATTGGTAATAATAAAAATATTGATCTTTTAGGGCTCTTGTGAACAATAATAATAATATTTATTTAATGCTTGCTGCGTGCCTGCCAATGTTCTAAGTGTTTTATACATATTATCTTAAAGGAGATAATAAATTAAAAGCTTAGGGCAGTGACTGGCACATATTAAACAGTTAATTACTGCTATGGGGATAGTGGTGAATATTGCCAGTGTCATTATCATTATTTTTATTTGGTCCAGTCTGTATATTAATAAGATCCTTCCAGTGACAGCATGGAGAATGGGTTGGAATAGTTGAAACTAATGGCCAAGAAAGCAGATAGGACAATAGTAGTTTCACATACATGTTTAAAAATTCATTGAGTTGCATGTGGTGCTGATAACACCAAGGTCCAGGGTTCAATCCCTGTACCAGCCAGTCCCTTTAAAAAAAAAATCATTGAGTTGTACACTTAAGATTGGTGCACTTTACCTTATATTATGTTATACTTCAATTCTTTTAATGCAAAAAATAACAGAGGTAACCAATAAAACCTCTTCTCCCAGTTTACATAAGCTAGTCCTCAACTGCTTGGACTTTCAATTGGGCTCTCTTCATAAAGAAAATGGATTATGAGAGACTAAGTAAAATCTTTTTTCAGTTACCCTCACTCATGGAGAACAGGGAACCCAAGGAAAACTGAAACCTCTGTAGTTTGTACAAAATTCTCTCCTGGTTGATATTTTTCCCTCTGCTAGAGCTACTAGCAGTAGCAAATGAATCTAGATGAGAGTCATCTCTTTCTTCTCCTGGCCTGGTTGTGCAGGGATGCTAGAGTGCAGATGGTCGACGTGGTACAGAGGACATTAGGTGCTGGACCAGATCACAGACTGTCTGCTCTCTACCCCCTGAAAAATTGGCTGTTTACTGGGCTTCCTTTCTTAGGACCCTTTTCCATTTAGATTTTACTGAACCTCTGACCACGTCTCAGCTGGGCATGCTATTCAAATACTTTTCTCTTTGAACCTTATCTTTGAATGTCCTACTGTTGTAAAACCATGGTTTTTATTTCTTTCTTCAGGCCACATCTAAGACAGGTCAGTCGGTACATTGACTTTTTCTCGGATTGACATCAAACTAGGTGGTAAAAAATGTTCAGACTGAGTAACATACTTCCGCTGCACAGTACCCTGGGTGGTGTGAAATTATTGTGACCTCTGAATAGATGAGGAATGGATTAAAAAATCTGATACCAATACTGTTTTTCCTCTTTTTACTATTCATTACAAAAACACAGTCTAAAACTAACACAATTTATGGGACCAACCAGGTGATAAAGATTAAGTAAAGTGCCTGAGGGAATGGAGTAGGTCATCTCTGATAGGGCAGGAAGGAAAAAACCCTGGCTATGCAGAGATGGAGAGATGGATCTTAGCTAATTAGCTGCAAGAGGGTATTTAAAACATTTAAGTGAATTCTTAGAAAACGCTATATAAATCCCAACTGATTGCTTACTTACTAACTCCCAGTCAGGTATTTAAAGAGATAAGATTAAATGTCTAGAATTCAGTGATAATTATGTAAACAAAAACCAACCTTGAATTGCCTGGTATTAGATATGGCTATCGACACTCTGCATATCTTGTAAGTCATTCTAACTGAATGAGCAATGTTACCTTCCGAAACCTGAAAAACCCACTACTAAGGGCACATTCTTATTAGGTCTCCTTGAATACAAGCATCAAGTCTATTGTAGTCATGACAAGTTTACTGATAAGCAATTTTCCAGAACTTTTGTAAAAATAAACATGTTATTAGGGACAAGTGACAGCACAGGTCATACAAAACCAAAAATGAAGGTTTTCTAAGTTTTTCTTATATATGCATGTGCAAATTACATTTGTGTATTTCTGAAGCCATGCTCTGTAAAACTGCCTTTGTTTCTTTTTTTTACAATTTAAACATTATAAAAGCAGCAGTTCATATTCATTATTTAAAAATCATAGGATACAAAATTATGTATTTAAAGTCTGCTCTTCTCTTGACCACATCCCACTCTGCAGACATTGTTTTGTTACCTATAGCCAGTCTGTCCTTCCAGATAATTCTACATTTACAAGTGTTATTATTTATTTATTTGCAAATGGGATCAAACTATACTACTTTTCTGTGGCTTGCCTTTTTTCATTTAACAGTACACTGTGGACATTATGCACGTTCAGCATTCATAAAGGTTTGTTGCATTCTTTTTATCAGCTGCTTAGTGTAGAGTTACCCCATACCTAAGGTGACTTCGGTTTAAGTTAGGTAAGTTAAGTAACTTAAACCTAAATTTTTTTAACTTGTGCCAGTTTTTCTCTTTTAGGATCCATACTGCAGTGAACACCCTCTATGTTTCCTGGTGCATTTGTGTGAATATGTATGTAGTGTAAGTTCATTAAAGTGAGGCTGTTGTGTCAAACATTATGCACGTTTTGCAGTTCGATAGATATTGCCAGTTGCCTTCTGAGAAGGTAGAACCAATTTGTATTTCCATACAGTGTCTTGAGAGTGCCTGTTTTCCCTCACCCACATTAACTTTCTACATTAACAATATTTTAATCCTATCCAATCTGATAAATAAAAAATAACTTCACACTTGTTTTAATTTGCATATTTTTCCACTGTCCATGTGTAGTGTTTTTTATTTGCCTATTTAATTAACCTATTTTTAAATTATGTCATTGGTCTTTTTCTTATTAGTTTGAAAGAGCTATCTGTTTGTTAAGGAAATTGGCACTTTTCTCATATAAATAGGAAATATTTTTCCCAGTTTTTTGTTTGTCATTTGACTTTGTAAATGGTATTTTGTATTGTACTTATTTTTATTTCATATATTCAGATTTATCATTCTTTTATGGCTTCTAAGATTATAAAGTATTTATCCCACACAATAGGGTAAATTCTAACATTTTTCTAATATTCTAAATTCTATTAGAAATTCTCAGGTTTTTTGTTTGTTTGTTTGTTTGGGGGGTTTTTGTGGCTGGCCAGTACAAGGATCAAACCCTGGACCTTGGTGCTATCAGCACCATGCTCTAACCAGCTGAGAAACCAGCCAGCCGCATCTAATATTTTTCTCTAGTACTTTTTTTTTTTTTTTTCAAAATTAGTAGTTTTTATTCTTAGTCATATGACATTTAATTTACATTTCATTTTTTTTTGTTATTTTTTATTTATTTTATTTTTTATTTTATTTTATTTTTTTAAATTTTATTTTGTCGATATACATTGTAGCTGATTATTGCTCCCCATCACCAAAACCTCCCTCCCTTCTCCCTCCCCCCCTCCCCCCCAACAATGTCCTTTCTGTTTGCTTGTTGTATCAACTTCAAATAATTGTGGTTGTTATATCTTCTTCCCCCCCCCCCGGTTTGTGTGTGTGTGTGTGTATGTGTGTGTGTGAATTTATATATTAATTTTTAGCTCCCACCAATAAGTGAGAACATGTGGTATTTCTCTTTCTGTGCCTGACTTGTTTCACTTAATATAATTCTCTCAAGGTCCATCCATGTTGTTGCAAATGGCAGTATTTCATTCGTTTTTATAGCTGAGTAGTATTCCATTGTGTAGATGTACCACATTTTCCGTATCCACTCATCTGATGATGGGCATTTGGGCTGGTTCCAACTCTTGGCTATTGTAAAGAGTGCTGCGATGAACATTGGGGAACAGGTATACCTTCGACTTGATGATTTCCATTCCTCTGGGTATATTCCCAACAGTGGGATGGCTGGGTCGTATGGTAGATCTATTTGCAATTGTTTAAGGAACCTCCATACCATTTTCCATAGAGGCTGCACCATTTTGCAGTCCCACCAACAATGTATGAGAGTTCCTTTTTCTCCGCAGCCTCGCCAGCATTTATCGTTCATAATCTTTTGGATTTTAGCCATCCTAACTGGGGTTAGATGGTATCTCAATGTGGTTTTGATTTGCATTTCCCGGATGCTGAGTGATGTTGAGCATTTTTTCATATGTCTGTTGGCCATTTGTATATCTTCCTTAGAGAAATGCCTACTTAGCTCTTTTGCCCATTTTTTAATTGGGTTGCTTGTTTTCTTCTTCTAAAGTTGTTTGAGTTCCTTATATATTCTGGATATTAATCCTTTGTCAGATGTATATTTTGCAAATATTTTCTCCCACTCTGTTGGTTGTCTTTTAACTCTTTTAATTGTTTCTTTTGCTGTGCAGAAGCTTTTTAGTTTGATATAATCCCATTTGTTTATTTTCCTTTGGTTGCCTGTGCTTTTGGGGTCGTATTCATGAAGTCTGTGCCCAGTCCTATTTCCTGAAGTGTTTCTCCTATGTTTTCTTTAAGAAGTTTTATTGTCTCAGGGTGTATATTTAAATCCTTAATCCATTTTGAGTTGATTTTAGTAAATGGTGAGAGGTATGGATCTAGTTTCATTCTCCTGCATATCGATATCCAGTTATCCCAGCACCACTTGCTGAAGAGGCAGTCCCTTCCCCAGTGAATAGGCTTGGTGCCTTTGTCAAAGATCAGATGGCAGTAAGTGTGTGGGTTGATTTCTGGATTCTCTATTCTATTCCATTGGTCAGTGTGTCTGCTTTTATGCCAGTACCGTACTGTTTTGGTTATTATAGCTTTGTAGTATAGCTTAAAGTCAGGTAGTGTTATGCCTCCAGCTTTATTTTTTTTGCTGAGCATTGCTTTGGCTATTCGTGGTCTTTTATTGTTCCATATAAATGTCTGAATAGTTTTTTCCATTTCTGAGAAAAATGTCTTTGGAATTTTGATGGGGATTGCATTGAATTTGTATATCACTTTGGGTAGTATGGACATTTTCACTATGTTGATTCTTCCAATCCAAGAGCATGGAATATCTTTCCATCTTCTTGTATCCTCTCTAATTTCTCTCAGCAGTGGTTTGTAGTTCTCATTATAGAGATTGTTCACCTCCTTGGTTAACTCAATTCCTAAGTATTTTATTTTTTTGGTGGCTATTGTAAATGGGCAGGCTTTCTTGATTTCTCCTTCTGCATGTTCACTATTGGAGAAAAGAAATGCTACTGATTTTTGTGTGTTGATTTTGTATCCTGCTACTGTGCTGAAATCATTTATCAATTCCAACAGTTTTTTTGTAGAGGTTTTAGGCTGTTCGATATATAGGATCATGTCATCTGCAAACAGGGACAGTTTGACTTCATCTTTTCCAATCTGGATGCCCTTTATTTCCTTCTCTTCTCTGATTGCTCTGGCTAGTACTTCCAACACTATGTTGAATAGGAGTGGTGAGAGTGGGCATCCTTGTCTAGTGCCTGTTCTTAAAGGAAAAGCTTTCAGCTTTTCCCCATTCAGGATGATATTGGCAGTGGGTTTGTCATATATGGCTTTAATTATGTTGAGATACTTTCCCTCTATACCTAACTTATAGAGGGTCTTTGTCATGAATGAGTGCTGAACTTTATCAAATGCTTTTTCAGCATCTATAGAGATGATCATATGGTCCTTGTGTTTGAGTTTATTAATATGGTGTATCACATTTATTGATTTGCGTATGTTGAACCAACCTTGCATCCCTGGGATGAATCCCACTTGATCGTGATGAATAATTTTTCGTATGTGTTGCTGTATTCTGTTTGCTAGTATTTTAGTGAGGATTTTTGCATCTATATTCATCAAGGATATCGGCCTGTAGTTTTCTTTTTTGGTTATATCTTTACCTGGTTTTGGTATCAGGATGATGTTTGCTTCATAGAATGAGTTTGGGAGATTTGCGTCTGTTTCAATCTTTTGGAATAGTTTGTAAAGAATCGGTGTCAATTCCTCTTTGAATGTTTGGTAAAATTCTGCTGTGAATCCATCTGGTCCTGGGCTTTTCTTTGTTGGGAGCCTTCTGATAACAGCTTCAATCACCTTTATTGTTATTGGTCTGTTCAAGTTTTCTACGTCTTCACGGTTCAGTTTTGGGAGCTTGTGTGTGTCCAGAAATTTATCCATTTCCTCCAGATTTTCAAATTTGTTGGCGTATAGTTGTTTATAGTAGTCTTGAATGATTCCTTGTATTTCAGATGAATCAGTTGTAATATCGCCTTTTTCATTTCTAATTTTTGTTATTTGAGTCTTCTCTCTTCTTTTTTTTGTTAGCCATGCTAATGGTTTGTCAATTTTATTTATCTTTTCAAAAAACCAACTTTTTGATTCGTTGATCTTTTGAATTGTTTTTTGGTTTTCAATTTCATTCAGTTCTGCTCTGATCTTAATGATTTCTTTCCGTCTGCTAACTTTAGGATTGGATTGTTCTTGTTTTTCTAGTTCTTTAAGGTGAAGTGTTAGGTTGTTCACTTGCCATCTTTCCATTCTTCTGAAGTGAGCATTTAATGCAATAAATTTTCCCCTCAATACTGCTTTTGCAGTATCCCACAGGTTTTGGTATGATGTATCATTGTTTTCATTAGTTTCAATAAACTTTTTGATTTCCTGCTTGATTTCTTCTTGGACCCATATGTCATTAAGTAGAATGCTGTTTAATTTCCATGTGTTTGTATAGTTTCCAGAGTTTTGTTTGTTATTAATTTCTAGTTTTAATCCATTGTGGTCTGAGAAGATACATGGGATAATTCCAATTTTTTTGAATTTATTGAGACTTGATTTGTGACCTAATATGTGATCTATCCTGGAGAATGATCCGTGTGCTGATGAGAAGAATGAATATTCTGAGGTTGTTGGGTGGAATGTTCTGTAGATATCTGCCAAGTCCAATTGGTCTAGAGTCTTGTTTAGATCTTGTGTTTCTCTACTGATTCTTTGCCTAGATGATCTGTCTAATATTGACAGTGGAGTCTTCAGGTCCCCTGCTATTATGGTATTAGTGTCTATTTCCTTCTTTAGGTCTAATAGAGTTTGTTTTATAAATCTGGCTGCTCCAACATTGGGTGCGTACATGTTTATGATTGTTATGTCTTCTTGATGGATCAGTCCTTTTATCATTAAGTAGTGTCCCTCATTGTCTCTTTTTATGGTTTTTAGTTTAAAGTCTATTTTGTCAGATATAAGAATAGCCACTCCAGCTCGTTTTTCTTTTCTGTTTGCATGGTAAATCTTTTTCCATCCTTTCACTCTTAGTCTGTGTGAATCTTTATGGGTGAGGTGGGTCTCTTGTAGGCAGCATATAGTTGGGTCCTGCTTTTTGATCCAGTCAGCCAGTCTGTGTCTTTTAATTGGGGAATTTAAGCCTTTAACATTAAGAGTTGTTATTGAAAGGTATTGATTTATTCCTAGCATTTTATTGGTTGTTTGGTTGTCTTAGGTGTCTTTTGTTCCTTGCTTTCTGATTTACTGTTTGGTTTCTTTGTTTGTTGGTTCCTTAGGTTGTAGATAGTGTTTTTGTTAGCTTGTTTTCTCTTCATGAATGCCATTTTTATTGTACTAGCGGGTTTAGATTTTTCTTAGGTTTTTATGGCAGTGGTAGTTATTTTTCAGGAACCAAACCCAGTACTCCCTTGAGGATTTCTTGTAAGGGTGGTCTTGTGGTAGTGAACTCCCGCAGTTTTTGTTTGTCTGAGAAATATACTATTTGCCCCTCATTTCGGAAGGATAGCCTTGCAGGGTAGAGTATTCTTGGCTGGCAATCTTTGTCTTTTAGTATTTTGAAAATATCATCCCATTCCTTTCTAGCTTTTAGGGTTTGTGATGAAAAGTCTGATGTTAACCTGATTGGGGCTCCCTTATAGGTGATTTGACGCTTCTCTCTTGCAGCTTTTAAGATTCTCTCTTTGTCTCTGAGTTTTGCCAATTTGACTATGACATGTCTTGGAGAAGGCCTTTTTGGGTTGAATACATTTGGAGATCGTTGAGCTTCCTGGATCTGAAGATCTGTGATTTTTCCTATACCTGGGAAGTTTTCTGCCACTATTTTGTTGAATATGTTTTCAATGGAATCTCCGTTTTCCTCCCCTTCTGGAATACCCATGACTCGGATATTTGAGCGCTTGAGGTTGTCTGATATCTCTCTCAGATTTTCTTCCATGTCCTTCATTCCTTTTTCTTTCTTTTTGTCTGCTTGTGTTATTTCAAACAGCCCATCTTCAAGTTCAGAGGTTCTCTCTTCAACTTCGACAAGCCTGCTGGTTAAACTCTCCATTGTGTTTTTTATTTCGCTGAATAACTTCTTCAGTTCAGCAAGTTCTGCTACATTTTTTTTCAGGACATTGATTTCCTTGTATATTTCCTCTTTCAGATCCTGTATACTTTTCCTCATTTCATCATGATGTCTAGCTGAGTTTTCTTGTATCTCATTCAGTTTCCTTAGAATTATCACTCGAAATTCCTTGTCAGTTATTTCAAGGGCTTCTTATTCTATAGGATCTACAGTATGAGATTTATTAACTTTTGGTGGTGTACTTTCTTGATTTGTTTGTATTTCTGGTGTCTTTTTTTTGGTGTTTATTCATTGTGGCAGGGGGTTTCACAGTCCACCGGTTTGAGACTAATGACTAACTAGGATGTTGCTGTGGTTGCCAATTTGGTATGGCTCCCGCCGTGACTGCTCAGTTGGCCTCTAGTGTCTTGTGTGTGTGGTTGCCTCGGGTCTTGGGCTTCTCCGGGGATCCACCTTTCTGGTCAGCTTGGACTCTGCTGGGCTGGTGGATCACGTACCACAGGGTGTGTGATCTCTGTTGAGCTTTCACTTTCTGTACAGGACTTCTCCCCGTTCCGTGTGCTCTGGCCCAGGCTGTTAGATCGTGCAGTGGCGACCCCACTGGGTGTGTGGTTTCTGTCGAGACTCCGCCTCCCTGGCCGCACGTCTCCCCCCTCTGTGCACACTGTGCTGGGCTGGGGTGTGTCTTCTGCACCCCTCGTCTATCAGCTGGGCCTTCAAGACCCTGCTCAGCACCGCCTCGCCCAGGAAGTCTACCAGGTTTCTGCTGGGCACAGACGACCGGTCTCTCTGGGTGCCTTTGTAGCACTGTGTAGATCTTTCTCGGGTCTTGTTCACCTTTGTATCCCCCCGGTATAAACCGAGTCTAGTGCCCGCCTGCAGCCTGCTCTCCGGCAGGTTCAAGCGGACCTGGGAACTCTCCTACCACACTATTCCCAACCAGAAATTCGTTAGGCTTTTTTCCAAACTGGTGGTCGCAGAGATGGAATCTGCCTCCCAGTAACAGGAAGTTTACCGGGTCCGGAGTCCAGGGTGTGGTGGAGTGACAGTCGGCCCCGCCAGTACTTCCTAGCCCTCCCAACACTGGTCGGGACGCCCCACACCCCCAGCCCCGCCAGAGAACCGCGGAGGGAGTGGGAGAGGAGGCCGGCCCGCAGGGTCCGGAAAGCCCCGCGCCAGGCCAAGCAAATGGGCTCAGTGATGGCCGAGCAGGGCGGAGCTGCCCGCACCTGGGAAAATGGAGGCAGCACCGGGGCAGTGAGTGGCCTGGTGGTGCAGGCGGGAGCCGCGTGGGCATCCACCCCCCGAACAGAGCTGTGCCAGGGATCACTCACAGTGCTGTGCCAGGTCGGGCGCTCGCTCTGTCTCTGGTTTGTTGCCTTCCGTGTTCTCGGCGCTGCCGCCTTGGGCTGTTCAGTCGCGGCGCCGCTCGGGCGCTCCCAGGAATCTTCTTTAATGTCGGCCTGAAACCTCGAATCCTGAATAGGGCAGCTGGCCGCCTTCAGTGCGGCCCCAGCCTCCGGGATCCTGGCTGCATCCACAGCAGCCCTGGCGCCGTGTTCCCTGTTTCAAGACTCGCTTTTGCAGCTAAGAATCAGTTCTTTTCCTGCTCCACACTTCAAAGCTGTTGCCTGTAAATGAGGCAGCCTCTCCTGCCGGGGGCAAAGTGGCGTTGAGCCCCCAGGACCGGCCAGCAGCAGCAGTCCTCCCTTAAGAGATGGCCAGAGGAAGGTCCACAAGTTTCCCGGCTGCCTGAGGCCCAGTGGCCACCTTTTCCACCTCAGCTACTCCGCGCCAGCCGCACAGCCGCCGCCATCTTGAAACTCCTAATTTACATTTCCTTCTCTAGTACTTTTTAAAGTTATAAAAATTCTTCTTTATATTTAAATCTTCAGTTTATCAGGAGTTACATTTTTTATGAGATGAGTTAGGGATTCAGCTTTATTTTTTCCCTGATGGCTAACCAGTTGCCCCAGCATTGCTTATTAAATAATTCATCTTTCCCCACCTTTATCATGTACTAAATTCCCATGTATATGAATTCATATCCTGGGTATATGGATGCCCAGGTATATGAACACTACTGACACAGCAGATAATATCCTAGAAAAACAGGATGTGTAAAATCTTTTTTTTTTTTTTAATTTTTGGCCACAAAACAAGTCTTAATACATTTAAAAAGACTAAGATCATAGAAAATATGTTCTCTGACCGCAATAACAGAAGGAGATTTAGAAAATTCATGAATGTGTGGAAATTAAATAACACTCTCATAAATAAACAATGGCTGAAAAGAAAAATCACAGGGATATTAGAGAGTACTTTGAGATAAAATTCCAAGCATAACATATCAAAGTTTATAGGATGTAGGACTTATGCAGTGCTTGGAGGAAAATTTATACTTGTAAACACTTATATTAAAAATAAGACAAATCTTAAATCAGTAATGCAAACTTCTACCTTAAGAAAATAAAAAAAGAACAAACTAAAACAAAAGCAAATATGAGTAGGAAATAACAAAGATTACAACAGAAGTATATGAAATAGGGAATTAAAAACAATACAGAAAATCAACAAAACCAAAAGTTGATTCTTTAGAAAGATCAAAAAAATTTGCAAACCTTTATTTAGACTGACCCAGAAAAATAGACATAAGACCAAAATTACTGAAATAAGAAGAAAAGCAGGGGCATTATTACATTATCACTATGGTTATTTGTGGTTATAAGATTTAGTTTCTTTGTCTTTCTTGTTTGCGTTTTTTGTTCTACCAATGGGTTTTGTTCTTTCTTGTGTATTTGTGGTAGTGATTCTCATTGTTTGGATTCCAGATGCAGGACTTCCTTGAGGATTTCTTGTGGGGATGGTCGTGTGGTAGCAAACTCCCACAGCTTTTGTTTGTCTGGAAAATATACTATTTTTCCTCATTGCTGAAGGATAGACTTGCTGGGTATAGTATTCTTGGCTGGCAAGCTTTTCTTTTAGTATTTTGAATATATCATCCCATTCTCTTCTGGCCTGTAGAGTTTCTGTTGAGAAGTCTGCTGTTAGTCTGGTAGGGGCTCCCTTGTAGGTGACTTGACGCTTTTCTCTTGCTTCTTTTAAGATTCTCTCTTTGTCTTTGAGCTTTGTGGGTTTGTTTATAACATGTCTTGGAAAAGATCTTTTTGGGTTGAATCTGTTTGGGGATCTTTGAGCCTCCTGGATCTGAAAGTCCATGTCTCTTCCTATATCTGGGAAGTTTTCCATTATTATTTCATCGAATATGTTTTCCATGTCTTTTCCTTTCTCCTCCCATTCTGGAACACCTATGACTCAAATGTTTGTTCACTTCAGGTTGTCTACTAGCTCTCTTAGATTTTCTTCATTTTTTTAAATTCTTTTTCCCTTTTTTTGTCTACTTGGGTTATTTCAAAAAGACCATCTTCAAGGTCAGAAATTCTTTCTTTTGTTTGTTCTAGCCTGCTGCTTAAGCTATCAGTTCTGTTTTTTATTTCATTGAGTGACACTTTCAGTTCCATGAGTTCTCCTACATTCTTTTTTAAGGTAATAATCTCTTTGTAAATTTCCTCCTTCATATCATGGATATTTTTTTTTTCTTGTTTCATTATGTTGTCTAACTGAGTCTTCTTGTATCTCGGTGAGTTTCCTTGAGATTGTTGCTCAGGATTCCTTCTCAGTCCTTTCAAGGGTTTCCTGTTCTATAGGGTCTAGTATTTGAGAAATATTGTATTCTTTTGGTGGTATCATATTTTCTTGTGTTTTCCTATTTTTAGTATCTCTGTGTTGATGTCAGTTCATCTGGTAGAGCAGTTGCCTCTTCTACCACTCTGGAGTGGGCTTTGAGGAGAAAGATGTCCTCTTCTTTTTCCAGTCTCCACTTGTAACTCTCCTTATATCAGTGCAGTTGAGTGTCTGGCAGACTGCCTGCATGGTGGCTGTGGCTACTGCTGTGGCATCAAGCCACTTTAGTAGCAGCATGGCTGTGGTGGTGGCTGTGCTGGACCATCTATGAGGAAATGGTGTTTTTGGCATGCTCTCTTGCCTGCTTCCTGGCAAGGGGTGCTGTTCTCAGCCCCTGTCTAGGACCCTGGGCATGCTGTCTTGCCTGCTTCCAGGTGAAGGGGGCTGCCCTTGGCACCTGCCTAGGACCTCAGGTGTGCCCTCTTGCCTGCTTCTGGATGGAGGGGGCTGCCCTTGGCTCCTGCCTAGCAGTGTGTGCAGTCTTGATCAGTACTGTGTTGTGAGTGGCGGTTTACTACTTGTTGACACTTTGACACGAAGAATAAAAATCACCAACAATCTTAGACAATGGTATGCAAGCTAATAAAGAGCATCTATTTCAACTTATGTGCAGCGTTTGTTTTTACTCATCCGTGACCCAATAATTTATTAGATCATAGCCTTCTAGCCAGGAACTCACTTTAGTTTCGCATTTAATCTCAGTCATTGCTGGTCCCATGAAAGCAATAATAACGTTGAGTGCTTATATTGTCTTTTTCATCCCTAAAGTGCTATCTAAACGTTAAGTAATTAAATGCATTGATGAAAGGAAGAGATTTGCAGAGATCTTCAGGAAAACTGATATCTGGTTGCACACCTGTGAGGGGATGATTCCTAAAGGGCCTCACCTCTCTCTTTGAATGGCACTCAGCAACCAGGGGAATAAAAAGCTGGTGACGTTATTTTACTTCTGTTGAAAATTTCCTGAGGTATCTTCTAATTAGTCTGGTTAAACTCACCTTTTATTTATCTTCCCAGATACTCCCTTTCTACATTCCTGGGGCTATTCAGTAAGCTTCTTTTGATGTTTCCCCTGTCGGTTAATCACAAAATCATAGAATCTTCAAATTGAAAGGGATCCTTATTGATCACCTAGTTTTGAATGACTTAGTACAGTCACTTTACTTTGCAAATGAGGAAACTGAGGCATAGAGAAGTTAAGTGATTTACAAAACAGGTCATACAGCTCACTGAGGACACAGCTAGGAATAGAAACCAAGATCTCTAACTCCCATTTCAGATCTCAATCAGCTTCATCCTTTTTTCTCTTTGTGAGCATCTGTATTGCCTTTCTGTATTTTTATAACTTTTCTTTTTCTTTTTTGCTCCCATTTTTTTTCCTTATTTCTCCTTCCCTTCTTTGTTTTTGGCCTTTTATGTCTCCTAACTCTTACGGTTCATTCTCTTACATGATGAGATAATGTTGTTTTTGCTTTTCCTCTATTTCTCTATATCTTTAAATGTGGGATATGTCTTTGTTTTCTGTTAAGATGTCTCATATTGACCTCTGCTCAAGTCCTCTCTGAAAAGCTACATTTCTTCAGTTTCTCCCATGTACATGCATACGGGGAGTTGCTTTGTTTTGCTTTGTGTTTTGGGGGGTTTTTTTCTTTCCAGCTGTAGTTCCTTCTCACTTTTTTAAAGTTACTTCTCTGGTAGCCAAGGGTTTAAGTTAATGGTAAGTCCATTTTTTGCTGCAGAATTTTTGTTGCTTTAATTTATGAATTTCCAAGTAGTTCAATCAATAAGACACTATTCAAGATCATCTCTATAATCAGAAAATTATACTAGATGTGACCACTTATAAGGGAATTTTTGTACTAGGACTTCATACAAGGTCTAAATGTGTTACATTTCTGTGATTCAAAGGCAGATAACCAGTTCAGATCAAAACTGTGGGTATAAATCTGGAGCGATCTAGACTGGGCATCCTGCTTCCATACAGGGACTAAGTCAGTTTTAGAAGTCCTCCATTTCTACATGGGGGAGTCATAAACATCCAGTAACCTCATAATTCCTGGGCTGAACCAAACCCCAGGGCTGCACTCTGAGTCCAGATGCCTTCAGAAAGTCTCCTTCCTAAAGTAGAGGAGGGTGGTGCTTAAGAGGGAGAGTAAGGGTCTATCGCTGACCAGCTGGGTGATCTTAGGTAGCTCTTGTCACCTCTCTGGGCCTGTTTTCTCACAGATTAAGTAACAATGCTGAGTTAAAAGACTGCTTGGGGCTTTTTCTCATTTACTGTTCAATAAGTCAGTCATGCCATAACTAGGTCCAAAATGAATAGTAGAGACCTAAATCAGATTTATTTCAGACCTGTAATTAATGAACTCAGCAGAGAAGCAAAATTCTGCTGACCATCCATGAGAATTTTCTAGAACAGCCTCAGTTTAAAATATTGTAATACTTTAATAAATTTAATTAATAAATAATACACATGTACCTATATCAGACCATGTGGTCTGTTTTGGGCTCAGAATATTTAGAATACAATATTGTACTTACTCTTTGCAAATGCTTCATCAAAGTTCCATAAAATTGTGGCTTGACTAAGCCGTATCCCTTGAGGCACTTAGTGCAGAAAAACTAAAGTAGACCCCACCCCATGTTTTTCTAAATAAGAAATTTGCATTCTTGGGTTCATCTTTGCTATTGAAGAAAATTGAAATTGAAATTCTTTTATCCTTTTACCCCTTAAGACTTAGTTTCCAGCAGGAAGCAAAATGTGATTTAATAGGAATGATAATGGCCACTCACAAATCTACCCAATCTATATTAAACAAGATTAAATTATCACATAGTTTCCAAAGTCTAAGTAGAAATTGTCACCTTTGGGAGAAGATCAGATAAGAGCTAATAGATGACATCATAATACACCCTCAGTGAAGTGCTTGATTAGACAAGACCTAAGTCCTGTTAGAGCTGTCTCATAATGGATAGGGGAGAATGGGAAGCAGCTAATTAAAGAAGAGACAGTTTTGTGTTTATATACAGACAGCCCAGCATTGAGCCATGATAAGGAGCTCAAAGGTTAATCATGGAAAAATGGGTTTTTAACCAACTTTTGAAATAAGAATATACCATGTACTTTTGTTGATAAGCTTTTTATTTTCTATTTTTAAGGTTTTATGAGTAAGAGGAGTAAGATTTAGAATGGAAAAAAAGTACAGAATATTCTCATTATGTGTTAGGGTTTTCAAGCTTGAGCAGAATCCACAGGCTGTTTTTTCCAAACTTCCCATGAACTTACCTGGCCTAGGTCACTAGACTTCATTCCATCCACCTGTTGTTGACAAATGGCATTCAGAGACAAAATACAACTTTTCATGGTTGTCTGGCCAAGCAATTCCAAACTAAGTTATATTGGAAATTATTTCACAAAGTGTGGCAATTTTAATTCTTCCATTTCATCAAGTTAGCTTGTTTCTAGTGAGTAGCAGGTGGCTTTGTTCAACTTGAATTGGGTCTTTTGGTTAGACTTTTAGAGAAGGAGCCATTTGTCAAATGCAGCGGCCCTCTTCAACAAAGTATTCCCCACAGTTGTCCAGAATCGAGACGTTTCACAATGGCTGAGGAATGCTTGTTTTGAAATGGAGAGTAACTTGACAAATCAGAGGGAAGAAATTAGCCAATGCATGAAGAAATTCAACGAGAAAGAGCCTTTTCTTTCTTTTCTCTTGTCCAAGTTACTTATTCTCTGTCTCCCTCCCCCTGTAGATTTTGAATTTTGTGATGTTGCCAAGGGAGTGAAGGTAACCGACATAAAAGAATCATTTGTGTCCTTTTCCCAATCCCACAGATCTCTATTGGCTACAGACCTTGAACATGACACTGCAATTTCCTGGTGCCACACATGAGTAATAAGCAGCTGTTTCTCAAACTGTGGTTTGGAGAAGGCAGCACTAGGTTATTTTTTAACTTAATTGTAATTTTTGATTGGTCTGCAAGAAAGCAAATCAAATAAAGTCTGTTGTCTTAGTCTGCAAGAAAGCCATAGGCCTCAAATTCCAATGCTGACCATTCTTGACCAGAATAGAAGAGGGGGAAATGTGTGTATCCCTGAGCTGGAAGTTCAACCAGGCAGCTTTCATGGGCTGCCTTCACACAAGAAGGGTAAGAATATTTGGTATATTTGTCAGCTGACTGGATCATGGAAAGTGATACTTGACAGTCCCCTGATTTCTGGAAGTATCTGAAATGATAGTGAAGAGAATTTACAGAGAGACTGCAAAAGTGAAATATAGCAAAATCTGGAAGAAAATATCAGCTTGACACTGCATTTTATCCTTGTCCTACAGGATGATGAAATTACGTAATTTTACATTGCAAATGGAAGTGTGTGTTCTTTGAACACCCGGTCAGTATAACACCTATGAAATAATTATATGTGCACACTCCCCAAGTGAATAAATCAGGCTAGTGCCTCCCTTAGTACAAGAAATTAAGTTTAATGGAAAACAGAAACAAACTCTTTCGCCCTGTTCTGGACATCTGCCTTTTCTCAGGGAGATAGGACAATTTGGTATATAAAGGTGAAGGAGGCTGAGTGCAGGGGGCAAGGAAATGGGGGAAGAGCTACACATGTTTTCTGCTAATTGCTTTGTCCTGATTCTGTTCACGTAGACATGCACTTTGGGGGAAATAAATGGAGAGATATCTAAACCTCATCTCAGAGGTCTATTTCGCCATGCTCCCACATATCCAAATGACCACCTGGTTAACTAAAACCAGTAGCCTTGCAGGGCTGAAGATGAAGTGTCTGCCTGACTTTTGATAGGTTGTTATAAAGTTATAGTAATCTGTGACTAATTTAAGTATAAGTAGGAAAAGAGTAGGAAGTTGCCAGGTGGTGCTAACGTGTTGTCTGATAAGAGTAATTCAAATCAAGTTTGAGGTGTGTTAAATGTCTTCCCCCAGCATTTTGGCCTTGTCAAAAGTAAGTATGCTTGTACAGTCCCTGTTCTCTTATTTACAGCAATATCAAGTGAAATGAATGTGACCACTTTATGTTAGTTTCTACTGATTTCATCCAAACACAAGAACAATTTGATGCCTTTAAAAAATGACATGGACCTTCACACCATTTTTTCTTCCTCCTACTGTAAGTCTCAGGTGTTTGAAATGGGTCTAAGTCATAGAAAACTTTTATGTAGATTAAGATAAGCTAATAATGAACTATTATTTATTGATCATTTGCTCTAAGTCAGACACTATTCTTGGTGCTTTCACTATATTAAATCTGAGCCTTCTCTCAAAACTTCAAGGTAGATATTATCCTAATTCTTTAGTTGAGGAAACTGAGACTCAAAGAGGGTAATTAATGTGCCAAAATCTCACAGCTGGAAAGTGGATGAGCTAGAACTTGTATTCAGATCAGCCTTGCTTGTCCACTCTACCCCACTGCTTCCTACTACCTGGACGCAAGTTGGTGCTTATGGGCTACTGAGAGCCCTGGAAGGTCAGCCTCTGTGGGAGAATCCCTAATGAGTCAAACTACTGCACACTGGAAAAATACACTCAGCTTGTCTCAAGAATCAAAAACTGTACCATGGTTAGATTTTTTTTAAAAAACAAGCTTTGGCCAGTTTTATTGAGGAAGTGCTTTTGTGGTTTACTTTGTCCTGATGGGTTCTGGCTTGCTCTCAGTGATGTTAGAATCCCCGGATCAACTCTAACCTGGGTACACAGTTTGTAGGACTTTTCCCCATGCTGGGCCCCACAGAGGACTATTGTCACTGCAGTGAGGCATAACTGTTTAGGGTTGACATGGCAGAGTCCTCACATCTGACTCCCCCTAGGCTGTGCACTTGTTGACCAAGAAGGCCCAGTTGACTTTTCCATTTTCCAGGTCAGTGGCATCCTGGTGGTGCATTTCTACTGCTGGTTGTCAGATGGAATCTGAAGGTGCTAGGCTCCTTAGGCTTTGGCCCTATTTGAGGCCACCATTTTCCTAGTGTGTATGAAATATTGCCCTAACCTTAAGCCCCCACCAAGATAGCTAGGAAGTAGAAGTGAAAGGTGTAAAACTCCTGAGGTGGTGGAGGGGAAAGGATGGGAGGCAAGACACTAGGTTTATTTTTAAGCAATTATCCAAAATAAAGATATATAAGGAACCCTAGGAGATATCACACCTGGAGCCCACTTCTTTATAGTGATGAAAACTCTAGACCAGGAGGCAGTATAGCTGATTCTGTTCCCAGTGCTGCTAGTAGTTGTATTCAAAGATAATATTTAAGCTTTCTAAATATATCTTTACCCCTAGAAAATTATAACTACAAAATTTTCCTTTCTATAATATTAAAGGAATGTTTATAAACTCTAAAATAAACTTGAGAATATTACCTCACTTTTCTGGAGGATAAACTTTTAACAGCTTCAGCCATTTGAAACATGGCCATGAACCTAAGCAGACAATTGGGAAGAGCAATTAATCAAGGATAAAGAAGCAAAAGGATTCCTGAATAACTGAGCTGCCACCTCCATACCCTCTGTCTGCTCCTCCCTAAATCACACAGCAGAATAATTGAAAATGTTTGTGACACAGAGACAACCCTAAGATATGACTGCTGTCAGCCAAGGGAAAAGACACAAAAGCATCCTTGGTCAGTCAACAAGAACTCAGGTGCCTGGCAGAGGGGGGATATTTAAAACAAGTATGGGACTCGGTCTTTGCCCTCAAGCAATTTATATTATCTTAGGTTACCACATATAAAATTGCCATTTCTATGGATAAGAATGGTCAAATACATCATTTTTGTATATTCAATGTACAATTGGATAAGCAACACATTCACATGTTAAACAAATGCAAGGAGTACAAAACAGCATTGCGTCAAGTTCTATGTTAAATTATATGATATAAATGTCTAGGGAGAAACAGGAGATCCATGATAGCTGAAGTAGCCAAAGGTGGCTTTCCAGATCAAGAATAGGTCTGAGCCATGAAGTCTATGTGAAATATAAATATGTGTTAAGAGAAGAGGTGAAACTCCAGATAGAGGAAATGGACATGAGTTAAGGCCCAGGAGCAAGAGTGAGCATATTCTATACAGGAAAAAGTCTGCTCACAATGGAAAATGAGCGTGGATAGATAGTGTGGGATCAACTTATGGAGACACTGGCATACCAGGCAAATGTAAGCTTCAGTTTTGTCCAGTTCACTCTTGTATTGAGTATCTGGGACATAGTAACTCAGTAATTCATTTCATAGTAACTTTATGAAATGAATAAATGAAGAGTTTGATTAATGATAAAATGAGAATTCACCTAAGATTTGAGGGAAGAGATGATACATAACGAAAGTGATGTCTAAAACTGATTAATATGTATGCTGGATGGATCAAAGGAAAAAGACCAGCATCTGAAAATAAAACTTGGTTGTTTAGGGAAGAGCAAAATATGGAAAACCAAACTCAGCTGAAGTATTGTTACCACAATTTAGAAATAACCCTATGACACATTGGTAAGTGTTTACTGGTGGTTGGGTATATGATTTGGTAGTGATTATTTCTTAGAAAGTATGTATTATGTATTGGTATTAGGAGCATGCCTTACTGGGGTTTATCAGAGCTAATGGTCCCTCAGAGAAGATAAGTAAAGAGAGGTGTATCTATGGCTTCCTAAATGTAATAGGAGAGTAAGTTGAAGAATGGTGGAAAATGTATACTTGCTTGACTCAAAAAACTGCCGGGATCATTTCTACGCCCTTTATTAACGAGAAAAAAACAAAACAAAACAAACTGTACTCTTACAAAGCAGTAAACCTGATTTTTCTGTTTACTTTCTGAATTTTAATGTAAAAATAATATATATATATTTTTTTTTTAATGCAGAAACACACTGTATATATACAAAGTGGCAGACTTGCTTCTCTGGCTTGTTCTCTTCCCTAGAGTTAAGCACTGTTGTATTTATTTTTAAAACATCATAGGATTGTTTCATGATGTGTAAAAACCACATTGGTTTTTATCTCCAAAATTATGCATAGCTTCATTTTTTGCAAAACACATTGTTACATTCTTTGTAGTCTTTTATTTTTGTATTACCAGTCACTCATTTAGACATTGCAATTTCTGTTTAGGTGTGATTTACTACATTTCCCTCAGATGTTATTTTTTAGTAAAATTGTAATTTTAACTATGTATTCATTTGAAAGAAAGTTTCCAGCTATTTCCAGTTACTTCCATCTATTTCCGAATTAAACTTAATCTTCATTTTTTCCCTTTCATCAAAATCAGCGTGTGTATGCATATGCATTAATGAGAGAGAAGTAGAGGCAGATTTTATCTTGTTAGTATGTGAAGTGTTGAAGTCTTTGAAGCTCGTGCATATTAGGTAAGTAAGGAGGGCTGTGACTAACCACAGGTTCCAAACTCATGGATGTTTGCAGGACAACAGGTGGGGTAACTATGGGAGACAGGCAGAGGCAAGACACTAGGGCCTGGTGGGGACGACTGTCAAGTGAAGAATACGTGCCTCATTGGGAGCAAGCAGCCCCTACCCAGAGCCAAGATAATCATCATGTTAGAATTCAGGCCTCATTTTGCTAGAACTTCTAATTTTTTTCCAAAAAAGCCAAAAATCTGGATTTTTATGTGAAATCTCCCAATTTTTTAATTAGTTAATTTTTTAAAAACATTAAAGATTTTTTTAAAAATCTACAGGCTGAAATGGTCCTCAGACTGCAAAATTGCAACCTCTTTCTATTATGCATACCAGCAGCAAAAGAAACCTATTTTTCCACATTTTGCTGTATGTTCTTGGGGAGATGGTGAAAAAGTACCCCATTAATTCATCAGAGAAAAGACATTATTGAATTTACAACATAAACTTCTACATTCATATTTACCCTGTATGTTTTCAATCTATTTTGGGAAACCTACCACACTCCTCTTATACACCATAATTATGACGTTGGTCTGTAAAAGTAGGGTTCCCCATTTGTTGGTCCTCAACCTCGTACAAGGAAGGAGGAATACAAAAGAAGTTTCAGCATCTTCATTGTCTGTCTCACAGTGGTTTAAATAAGAGAATTCTTTGGGAGCAACAATGCTGTCTTTTATTCCTCAAAGTTGCTGAGAAATTATAATTAGAAGTTTTTCTGTTGTGTAAAGGAAAGGGATTCCTTTCCTTTCCTGAGTCTGCAGGACTTCCATTCTCAACAAATTTGCTTCCCTGTCCCATTTCTCTTTCTGCAGGTGATAGAGGGAAAGCTGGCTCCATTCTTGGGCAAGGTCATTAAATTTGCCACCTCACACGTGTACAGCTGCAGTCTCTGTAGCCAGAAGGGGTTCATCTGCGAAATCTGTAACAATGGAGAGATCCTCTACCCTTTTGAGGATATTTCAACAAGCAGGTACAGAATATCTTATCTTACAAAAGAATACCTGAATATGTCACCAGCAGTTTTATTTGGCCAGATCACACCAACTCTTAGTCAATTACTGTATCTCTGTCTCTTACCCTGGATCAGGTTTCCCTTGTCTTCGGAGAACATTTTTTACCCTTTGTTTTCCTGTATTTATTTCCAACCTTTACCTCCCTACCTTTATCCAGAATGAGATAACAAATGAGTTGCAAAAAAAACATCGCTTAACTCTTACCTTATTAGTTAACAATGAATGTTCAGATTCACTTTCAGAATGAAGACTGGGGAAAAAAATCCTCACAATCTTTTCAGAGCAAAGTGGTCAGCAGTAGGAAATTGCAGTCTCAGAGGAAGGCCAAAACCAGACCAAGCATCAGGAATTAAACTAGAGGACCCTGGTGAACAGCTGTCTGCCTCACCACATGCTTTTCTCCACAGATGCACTGCAGTGTAGTGATGAAAGTTTAGGACCCAAAGGAGAGAAAAGTGGGAGTTTATGTAGGATTATTTTCCCAACCAAAGTAATATTTGACATCATCACATTCATTGATTGATGGATGATTTTTCCCCATAACCTAAGATTACGGTTTTTACTATTGCTTTTCTTGAATCACTAAATGATACATATCACTTTTCCTTTCATCCCAAAAATGTAATAGAAATATACACTGTTTGTGTGTGTGTGTGTGTGTGTGTGTGTGTGTGTGTGTGTGTGTGTGTGTGTGTGTGTGTGTGTGTGTGTGTGTGTGTGTGTGTGTTCTGGCTTCTTTGGACATGAATATTGTGGGTTATTTCCCACCCTGCAGGGCGTACTTACTCTGTGGTTCAGAAAACAAGGTGAGGCATAAAGCCAGAGAGAGTTGAAGTATGTAGGGTAGAGCTAAGATGTTAGGAGTTGACTCAACTCTTTTGGTCTCTACTTAAACCTAAAGACTATTTGTACCCATTCAGGAACTTGGGTTGACCCCACACACAGACAGACACATTAACACGCAGACACACAGATGCACACGGACACATAACACAGTCCATCCTCCAGTTTCCTGCGTGCAGGTACTTAGCTTATAGCCTAGATACCTCTTAAAAATGCATACCACATAAAAACTTGTATATAAATATACACAGCAGCAGTATTTATAATAGCCAAAAAGTGGAAACACCCTGAATGTCTATCAGCAGATGAATGGATAAACAAAATGTGCTATACCCATATGACAGAATATTATTCAGCCATAAAAAGAAAGTGCTGGTACATACTATAACATGTATTATCCTTGAAAACATGCTGAGTGCAAGAAGCCAGACACAAAAGGCAGCATATTGTATAATTCTGTTTATACAAAATGTCCAAAATAGGTAAATCCATAGAGACAGAAAGTAAATTAGTGGTTGTCTGGGGCTTGCAGGAAGGAGGAAAGGGAATACTACTAATGGATACAGGTTTCTTTTTGGGCTAATGAAAATGTTCTGGAATTGGATTGGGGTGACAGTTGCATAGTCTTGTAACTACACTAAAAATCAGTGAACTGTTTAAACGGATGAATTTTATGATATGTGAATTATATTGCAATAAAAAATTATTAATAAAAATTAAATTTAAAAATGCTTCCAACTGAATAAACCATATGCTGTGCCACAAAACAAGCCTCAGTAAATTTTAAGATTTAAACTATACCAAATATATTCTCTGGCACATGGAATTAAAGATCCCTAGTAGAAAAAAATCTGGGAAACCTCAAAATATTTGGAAATTAGACAATATACTTCTAAATAACTCATGGGTCAAAGAAGAAATTGCAAGGGAAATTTTTATAAATACTTTGAGATGAATGAAAATGAAATACAAAATATATGGAATGCAGCTAAAGTAGTTCTTGGTGCAAAATTTATAGCTGTAAACACCTATATCAGAAAAGAAGAAAGAAGAAAGTTCTCAAATCAATAACCTTAAATTTAACCCTAAGAAACTAGAAAGGAGAGCAAACTAAATCCAAAGCAAACAGAAGGAAAGAAAGAATAAAGATTAGAGCAGATATCAATGAAATAGAAAACAGAAAAACAGTAGATCAATAAAACCACAAGTTGATTCTTTTAAGAGGTCAACAAAATTGGCAACCTTTTTGCTAGTCTGACCAAGAAATTAAGAGAAAAGATGCAAATTACCAAAATCAAGAATGAAAAAGGGTATAGAAGTTAAAATAATTATAAAGGAATATTATAAGCAACTTTATGCCAACAGTTAGACAATTTAGATGAAATGGACAAATTTCTAGAAAGGTAAATTACCAAAACTGACTCAAGAAGAAATAGAAATATGAGTAGACCTATGAGTAAAGAAAGTGAATTAGTAACTTCTGTCTCTCACAGAGAAGCCAGATGGCTTCACAAGTGAATTCTGTTGAATATGCAAAGAAATACAAATCATTAACACAAGGATAAAGGGGTAGTCAGTCCTCCAAAAAGACAGAACAATCCTTCACTCTGTGTGTGAACAGAGTCGAAATATGTTAGGCAAAAACTGATAGATCTGCAAGGAGAAATAGGCAAGTCCACTAGTATAGTTAGAGACTTCAACAATCCTCTCTTCAGGAGTGGAGTTTGTACAAAATTATTTGACATCCTTCTGCATGAGAGATTTGTCTCTTCTTCCCATTTATTTTTTTCAGTTGTTTATTCATGTCAGTATGGACTTGTGCTTAGTTCTTTTATATTTGGGGTTATAGTCCAATACTTCTTTATTTTATTGCTCAAACTCTTCCAGCTTTGGCCATTCAAGGTCTCATTTGGTTCCTGTGTCCCTTTGACATACCCCAATTATTATGGGGTTTTGTTTTGAGGGGGTTTGTTTTTGTTTTTTGTTTAGCATTTCCTTACTCTGGCCATACCAGATATTCCAAGCTCATCTTATGTATTTCTTGCCCTAATCCTAGAAGCAGATGTCTGTCCAAGAGCCCGGGTTCCTTTTATTGGAGAATGATGTTGGAAACCAAGATCTGGGCACTGAGTTTTGCTCACATTTTTACAGCCCTCAGTCCCTGGACTTGTCCCTTGACTTGGGTAGAGGTGCTGCCCTCTGACTGTACAGCAGAATCTCCTGTGAGACTTGGTTTCTTTTAATTCCAGACTCTGTATCTTCAAAGACTCTGTGTGATGATAAGTTACCACCAAAAGAAGGAATCACCCTTTAAGGTAGCTGTGGTCATGGTTAGAGATGCTGGATTCTCATCAAAATGACCACATTAGCACAGCTATGGGCTCCTAGGAGCCTTTACCCAGTAGGAAAGAATATGTAGCTATTTAGAATCCTCTTTTTCTCCCTTGGTCAGACGCAGTTCTCTAAGCTTGCACAAATGTCTAAGTCAGAAGGAGCCTTGACCAGCTTTCGTAGAATTCCATATTAATAATACTTTTCAGGAACATGTTGAGCTTTCTCTTGCTGTTCAGTTTCCAGTTAAACACTGGGAGTGGTTGGTACAAGTCTATGGGAAATTATAAAGAGAAACAGTAATAAAAATTTATTAAAGGAAAACTTTAGTCAGAAATACTAAGTGGCTGATTCAAAGCATATCCATAATGATGTGTTGTGATAAATAAAAGAAATGTGATAAATAAAAAAAGAAACTTGAATAATGGGGTAGATTTTTAAATCTGTGTATATAACTTTTGTGTAAATCTTTATGGATGAAGTAATATGATGTCTGGGATTTGCTTGATAATAAACTGATGGTGGGGGGGATGGATATAGATGAAAGAGATGGCCGTACATTGATAATTGTGGAAGCTAGGTGATTGCTACACAGGAATTCATGATACTGTTCTCTCTCCTTTTGAGTATGTTTGAAATTTTCCATAATGAAACATATTTAAAAATCTGTATGTAAAGATGAGAAATGAGGTGTGAGTTATTAGAAATAAGATATTTAATGAATTTGTTACCACATATCCTTGCCCGTCCTGCTAAATTCAGTACCTCTGTGTCCTTAGAAATATAAATAACCTTTCAGATCCAAATATCATTTGAATAGCATAATTACAATTGAGTAAAAAACATCTCACAAGCATTAGTGCTGTTTGTTCTCTCAATAAATGATTTATTGAGCATTTTATGTATGTGTGTTGGGCTAGGTTCTGGAGACTCACAGTGAACATGGCATGCTCGTTGCTTAGAAGTTTACTAAAGGGACAGATCATTTTATTAAAGTGTGGTAGGAGCACGGTAGAGGGAGTAGACCTGAAGCTCTGAGAAGGACTCCACCATCCATACAGCAATGTGCCCTACAGGTGAGAAAGAAGTGCCACAATTTCTTAAGTATTAGGGAACTCTATGTTGAACTCTAAAGCATGGATTTATGTACTTCAGTATTAGAATATAGTTGGTTTTAACATGCTTAGTTGATTATGACCATATATCAAGCATTGGTTAACTCTTTCAGACTTTCTTTTCCCTATTAAATTAATCATTATGCAGGAGGAGGCCTCATGAATGTGTAATTTGAAAATATACCCCTAGTAATAATTTTTAGAACCCCACCTCTGACAGATATAGAAAATGTGCTGGGACTGTAGGGGAATGGCACTAATATTTACTAGTGCTAGTGCAGCAGTTTACGTATCTCATCATTTAATTCTTCTGCCAGTACTCTGAGGGAATAGTATTACCTCCATTTTAATAATGAGGAAACCTAGGTTCAGAGAAGGCAGTTAACTTAGCCAAAGAGACAAGGCCAAAACTTGAATCTAAATACATCTGACTACAAAATCCTTGCTTTTTTTCACTATCTATCTCTACTTTTGTACCTGTGGTCTTCAAGCCATTTTGCAGTATACCCCCTAAAATTAACTTGAAAAAATTATGTACCTCTGTCATTAAAGAAGTCTCCCCCAAAACTGCTATTGGGAATTTCCCCCTTATTTGCTCCTTTGACATTTTTTACACTTGGAGTAGTGAGCCATGGATAGATTGGGGTGGGGGGTGGGAGATTTGCCTTTCTTTTGCAAAATGACTGAAGGGCAGTTGTGATGGGGAGTGAAGAAGGAGCAGGCAGCAGAGCCTCCATGGTATGTGCAGCGCATGCCAGGGCAGGTCAGGCTGTTGAAGGTGTACCAGTGGAAGCCGAGCAACTGCCCTGGTCAGCCTTCTCTACGCAAACCCCAGTTTGTGGCACATACCAGCCTCGCCTCCGTTCAGAAGATAGTGCTGACAGTTTTACCTTGAGATACTCTTTCTTCTCAGACATAAATTTAGCACATACCTCCTTTAATCTAAATAAGAAAACCCTAAAATCCAGATCGCAAGGTTTTAAATACAATAAGAAGATCCTGAATTATAAAACTGCTTTATTTAAACCTGATCCAGCATTTCCCTTCCTAGAGGACTATAAAGGACAGGACAGTTTTAGAAGAGATAAACATTCTGTTAAAACAGTGATAAAATTCCACCCCGAAGGAAATAAAAAAGACAAAATATTCCCTCCTTAATTGAGAAGAAATAAGGGCTCTTACTTTTAAGAATTACAAATCAACAAAGAAGTCACATATATCCATAACAAAATGACCCAGGGCTTAGATTTTTCTTTTTCTTTTAAATCCTTAGGTTACCTCCTACACAGCTTTCTTTCTGACATCTCTACATATCACTAATCTTCTCTTGTTATTAAGGCCACCTTCCCAATGCTGCTAAGACCATCCTGCTTTCAACATTTCTGTGAAAATGCCATTTCTGAATCTTGAAGTGCTTCAAAATTACAAGTACATAAACACTTCATCTTAAAAACACTCAGAATGCATTTTAACATGGGGCTTACAAAATAAACCAGCGATCAAAAATCAGTTCTATCCTTTCCGTCCTTTTTCATTTGGCTTTGTTGATTTTTTCCTGTGACATGCAAGTCATCCCCACTGGTTTTCCAATATGGGAAACATTGCACTTCAAGATTTTATGACCCCTATACCATTTAGGACTATATTTAGATGTGGGTATTCTATAAGAAGATTGTCCTTAACACTGAGCTTGGCGTCCTCCATGTAGGGGGCATTCCATCAATATTGTTTAGTTCCACTTGTCCAGGTAAATGTGCATTTATGAGAACACTGACAAAGTTTTTTAAGTAAGCTAGTTAGGTAAGGGAATTATAAATACTTCCAAACATAGAGGAGTATAGCAGAAGTCTAAAGTAAGGCTACAGCTTTATGTATAAGCTTTATGTATAAGGTTAAACTACCATTTAAGGTCTTTCTCTGATGAGAGCATCTTCCTTTCCTGGCCAACAACATTCACTTGTCCCAGGGAAGGCATCAGAGGAGGTGTTCTTCCTGTGTTAGTGGAGCTTCTGCAGCCCAGTGGTTACTCTTCTAAAAGGGTTAATTTTGTTTGTTTGTTTGCTTTTTTGGTGGCTGGCCAGTATTGGGATCCAAACGTTTGACCTTGGTTCTCAACATTGCACTCTAACCAACTAAGCTAGCCAGTCAGCCCATTCATTGTCTTTTAAAGCTGCAAAATGAGCATTGCTTGTCAGTTTTTCTTTGCATACAAGTAGTTGACCACTCCCTCTCCTCCTCCAAGAAATAAAGGTGACATACAGGATATTGAACTTACTAGCACTAAACTCTTACCAGTTGAGTTACCCTTACTCTGCCACCACATCCAGTCTGCACACATTTAAAGATCATTTCCTACATCACATCTTGAGTCTTCAGAATGAACATTGACTTCATAAGAGTCCATAGCAGGTGAGTTTCTAACAGGTTTATCCTGTTTTTCATTTTTAAAATCTATTTTGTCAGGTTAGCTTACAGAAAAGGAAGGCCTTCCTAGGAACTTGATCCAAGCCCCATTGCTTTCATCCGTCTGGCCAAACTCCAGGAATGTCCTACTTGTGCTGAAGAACATAGAGACTCCTTCCAACACACTTGACCTTTTGAATTGGTCTTTGTCATTTTGTATTTCGTTGCAATCCATACCACTCTGCCCCTGAGGACCTTAACTTGTTGAGGCGTGGACTTTGTCCTTTGCCTTGACACTTACTGCCCTTCTCTAAGGTCCACGAACATATGAAGCTTCCAATACCTAATTGTAGTCGAACCTTATAAAGGTGTGTTTAAAAAGAAAGATATAAAGAGTAGAATTACTTCTTCCCACAGAGGATGCTGGGATGCTAAATTTTTCTCAGCCCAACTTGAACAGTCCACGAAGAGCTGTGTTTTCTGTTGCCCTATTTCGCTTTGATTTGCCTGTGTGAGCCTAGTGCGTGGAGAAGCCTCCGTGGAGGCTGAAAGTGAAGATGGCTTTGCCTGAAGTTGTCACTTGCTTATTATATGCCTAAAACCTCATCCAACCCCAGATTTGCCAGCAGCTTTACAAAGGCTGTTCCATTTTTCCGCAGAGCCGGTTGTAGTTTTCCATTTTTTGAAAGAGTTTCATGTTAAGTGCTTACAGGAATTTGGGGTCAGGGGTGGGGAGAGGAGAGGGTACGGGAGAGGGCAGGTGGAGCAAAACTCCAGAGGAGAAAGAAGCACTGCCCAGAAGCTGGTCTCGTGCTGCCTGCGGCTTCCTATTTGTTCAGCCTTCCTTTTCGTGAGTCCTTGCACAAACAGACTGAATACCTAGATTATGCCCTCATCTGGACTCGAATACACATACATTACATACCCTTTTCTCCCTAATCAGCCTGACACATTCCTTTGTTGGTAAATGGTTCCAAAGCAAACACTGTCAGTACACCTAATTAGCAGGTTTGTGGGCTGCGCTTGGCAGTCTTGTTACATCCTGTTCAACAATAGAGAACAACAGCTTTGGCTAGGTCAGGCTAAAGGGAGGGAACAGCTTCCCCCAATGTATATACGCTTTTTTAATGATATTTCCTTTCTGTGGCTTTTCTTGGGAAGCAGCCACTCAGTGAGTATTGTAATGAGGTGTGGAATCCTAGAAACAGCTAGAGGAGATTTGGATCCTCTCCATAGGTACCTTTTCTGAGGACCCATTTGTCTCCATCTGCTTATGGTTCTTTTCTCTCTCTGGTACTAAAGAGGAGCACTTGGAGGAACTTTCTCCGTGGTGGAAAACAAGACTCCTGCCTGTGTTTTAGAATCGTAAATTCATGTAGGAGAGACTGTGAGGACCGTAGGCATTTTGAGGGTGGAAAAGCTGAAGCCCAGAGAGCTCGTATGTTTTTTGAGTGGCAGAAGCAGGCTGATAACTTACCAAGATGGAATTCTATCTTAGGCCATATAACTGTTTATTCTTAAATGGACTTATTTTGTCAGTAAAGGTTTTCCTTGATAAAAAAAACTCTTCAGCACAATGCTAAATTTTTTGTTTGTTTGAGTTTGAACTTTAGCTAAAGAGTAACCTGGTACATACATTTTACCTTGGCCTGGTGGCTCCTATATTCACATGTCAAAAAGTTTCAAAATGTCTCGTAAGGCAGATGAGACTTTTGTGAAACCCTCAGGGCTGACCTGACCCTTTATGCTATTAAGGCACTTGATAAATATGGTGCATTCATAAACAAAATCCTAGCTGGTGAGGCCATTTGGTCACTTGAACAGATGGCTGTCTTCTCCACCTAGACACATTTCTTCCCAGCTTCTAGTTAGGCATCTGGTTAACATTGTGTTAATCATCTTATCTTCAAGCATTTCAGACAACCTAATTTTTTATTGTTTAAAGAGGGAAATGTTTATTATTGTTTAATTCGTATTTTAACTTTCTAACTACTGAATTAATCAGTGTTCATTATAGAAAATTTGAAAAGTACACAAAATTATAAAGTCTCCATAATTTTTTACTACACATGTGTATGCGTATATATTAATAAAATTGGGATCATATTGAATACATAATTTTATGTCCAGCCTTTTGTCACATTATATCAGAACCAAGAAAATAGTCACATTTAATCTATAAACTTTTATTAATGGATACTTCTACAGGAAAAAATTTTAATTGGCTCTAAAATCATTAAGATCCATTAATAAGTAGAGGCAGGCCAGTTCCGGGAAAGATCGCTGGACTAGGAATAAAGAAGTCTACGTGTCATTTCTGACTGTACCACTAACTTGCTGTTTGACCTCTGAGAAGCCACCATTCTCTGGAACTGCCTACCAGTCATATGGCACTCTTCTAAGCTCTTACCGACAAAAGGGGTAAGAGCTTTGCTTCAGCTCCGTTGCTTAGTATTTTGTGTTTGTCTGTTTGATAGTTTGTCATGACATTTTCAGTGAAGTTGGTTGATACTGATACTATTTACCCAAAGGAATTAAGGTACAAATTCAAATTGTGATTTAGTCCTCTGTTTTGAAATAATGTAAGCTCCATGAGGAAATGGACTTTTTTCTGTTTTGCTCACTGTTCTATCAAGAACATCTCACAATAACTGCTCAATAAGTAATTCATGAGTGAATGAAGAATTTGCTTTATTTTAGTTTTGTAATTAACGTATTTTCTCTTATTTTATGTGACTTTTAAACTATTTCAGGGAAATTTTTATTTAAATAGACATTACCAAGACATGAGACTTTATTGAGTGATGGCTAACATTCTATTATATGTTAGGGACTGACGTGTTTTAGTGAGTCAATGGAGACTTTAATGTCAGGAAATAGATGATGTCAAAATTTTGAGCTTTGGGCCGAGCCCGTGGCGCACTCGGGAGAGTGCGGCGCTGGGAGCGCAGCGACGCTCCCGCCGCGGGTTCGGATCCTATATAGGAATGGCCGGTGCACTCACTGGCTGAGTACCGGTCACGAAAAAGACAAAAAAAAAAATTGTTTTTTGAGCTTTGCTAAACTACTCAGATTATTAGATTTTTAAAACATCTTTTAGGTCATTTTCTAGTGTGTGCTTTTTTCTTCCTCATGGGACTGTAAATAAGTAACCTGAATACACAATAGGGAAGAGACGGAGTATTTACCTTTCCATACAAAAAATGTTGACTTTTCAGGCTGAGCAGTATGTTCTAAAATGAACTGTTTTGTACTTTAGAATTACAAAAGGCAGAATAGTATCTTGGTTTTATCAGTATATGTTTATGATATTTTGAGACTTTTTTCATAGAAGTAATTATGAGAGTACAGATAATAGTATCTTGTTAAAGTTCTCTTTTAAAAATTTTTTGTTTTAATTTCAGCAGCTAATACATAGCGTCATATCTTTATTAAGCCCCTACAGTATTCTGAATATTAAATCGCTCAACAATGCTGCATCAGGAAACATCTGCACATGCTATCTACAACTACCATTAATAATTTTCTGTTCAGTCCTGATGGTTCAAGCACTTAAAATGGAGCTAAAGGTGCCCTCCATAGATGTCCACACTCTGTTGAAAAGTTGCTGTTTGGACTGAATTATACGAGAGCATAAACTTTGTAGAGCCAGTGGGGAACTTAGCAGTCATCTGCCTATGACTCCCACTCCTGCGGCGGCCCATCCACCACAACACCTGTAGCTACTGCAAGACGCAGGCTGCTGAATACTACCATTTAGCTTTCTCTACCCAATTTCTGTTTTATGAATATACGTGGTGTTGAAAAAAATAAAGTTTTCATTGACTCCCAGGTATCTTACATGTCTGTTTATTGCTTGTGTATATAACATAACTATTTTTATTACTGTGATTATCAGTTCCACCCAACTCTTACTAATAGGCAGAGTGGAAGCAAAAGCTCCAAATAATGTCTCACTGAATAAAAAGGGCAGTGAAAACATGCATTGCTATTGAAGTCTTCTTCCCTTGTTCAGTGTTAATATAAATCAGTTAAAGCATTATTGCAGTATTTTTCCAAAGTAATACGTAATATATGCTTGCTTCATGCAAAGTAGGATAATTTTAATTATGAAAAGTTTATACATTATTAAACAATTGAACCATGATTCCTAATTTTATGAACATGTAAACAATCAGTCCGTTAGTTTAACCCACCAAAGTTGTACAATGCCTTCATCCCTATATAAAAATGAAAAAATCTGAAGATGTTTAGAAAGTCAAATATCTAAAACCAAGAATAGATCCTGACTACCTGAAGTGTTTATACAGGTGCATCTCATTTTAAATAAACTTTATAAATGAAACCATAATATAAATTTTAAATTATATTATATACATACTGATACTGTGCACTGCAAAATTCTTTTTCATTTAACATGAAGATAGAAGGCAGTAAACTTCCCTGATATAGTCAATATAGAATTACAGAATTTTATGAAAACTTCTCAAAGTTTTATTTACATGAAGGGAGACTGTTTCTATCAGATAGAAAAATGTATTGTAAAACATTATAGTGCTGGCATGGGAATAGACATACCGACAGAACAAGATTCAGAAAGTATGGAAATAGACCCAAGTAATATGGGAATTTAATACATGATAAAGGTGGCACAACAAATTAGTGAAACAAAAAATAGATCATTCTATAAAAGGAATTGGAAACTAGCTATTTGGAAAAAGAAAAATAATGCTGGAGTTTACCATACTTCTTATATCAGGATAAATTCCAGGTGGATCAAAGATTTTAATGTAAAAAACAAAACTCATAAAGTACTAGAAAAAAAGGTGAGTGAATATTTTTATAATATTAATGTGGGAAAGGACTTTCTAAGCTTGACACAAACCCAGAAGCCATGGAAGCAAAATGCTTTTAAATACATTTTTAAAAAGTTAAATACTTTAAAATTCTACTGGTAAAAGCAAACAGAAACAGGAAACTTGGAGGAATATTTTCTTTTTTTTTTTTTTTTTTGTCTTTTTTGTGAGCAGCCGCACTGCGCTCACTCGGCAGGAACACTGCTGCGCTCCCAGCGCCACACTCTCCCAAGTGCGCCACGGGGTTGGCCCTGGAGGAATATTTTCAACATGTGACAAAGTATTGATTTCCTTAATACAAAAAAACTTTAAAAATCAGTAAGTAAAAGTCAAAAGAAAATGGACAAAAGACATGAACCAATTTACTGAAAGAATATGCAGATGGCTAATGAACAACTCCATATTACTTGTAATTAAAGAGAGCAAAATAAAATAAGGTTTTTACCTATTAGCCATGAGAAAATATTAATAGATATGAAATGTAAAGCCATATATAAAAACATTAGTTAATATTATTTCCTTTTTTCATTTTGCGAAGTTCATATTTTTGTTCTAAATATTAGAAATGATTGACCTAGAATCATGGATTTCAAAATTTTGTGTTCATCAGAATTCCCTGGTGGGCTTGTTAAAACCCAGATTGCTGGGCCCCATCCCAGAGTTTATGATTCAGTAAATCTGGAGTGGGACCCGATAATTTGTGTTTCTAACAAGTTCTTTAATGGTGCTGGTTTGGCTGGTCCAGGAACCGCACTTTAAGCACCACTAGCCTAGAACAAATTGAGTATTAGAAAATTATATAATACCATCTTGTTAAGAGAATTGTGTTGGTGACAGGAGACAAATAGGGGAATAATCTAAAGTAATAACAAAACACTTTGGGTTTTTTATTTGAATGCCTTTCTCCTTCTAAATTTACATCAGTAACCAACAGCTTATTCCTAAGCAGCTAATCATCCTGCTCATAAAGTTAAATAGGGCTTATCTTCTGGATTCTTTTGTATTTTCTAATGCACCCATGTTTGAAAATTTCTTTTATTTTGGCTCTACTAAGTGTCTTGGACTTTGAGGAACTAAAACATAATATGTTAAATAAAAGTGAGTCCCATTCAGTCTTAGATATGTATCATCCTTATAAATTATTTCTTTTCAAAAGGCTTATTTCAAAACCTTGACAGTTAAATTTTTGAATTTTACATAAAAACGTAGTCTGATGAATCAACAGAAATCCATATGTAAACCAAAATTATTTGTCTTAATCTGCATTAGCCTAATAATATTCTCATAGTCACTGTCTTTGTTTCAGATGTAGCAAGACATTTCTAAATATTTCTTGGGCTCTTAGGCATTTTGAACCATTTTAGAAATTTTTACAGAAAACCATTGCTCTTATTTATAGTTCTCTATGGCTACAATTATAATATTTTCTAGCTTTTTCCAGAAGTGGTAGAAAAGGTTTAAATCCTCCTGCAGTTCCTTTACTTTCTCTAACACTAAACAGATTTTTCCTAAAATAATCCCAAGAAAAGATGGGCATTTGTTTCTTGCGAATTCTATTAATTGCCAGGTGAACCTTAAAACGAAAACTTAGAAGTGTCAGAAATATCAGTTTCTCCCTATGCCCCCAAAATCTATTGCACTGGGGTCAAATCTATTATGATTTTACACATATACATAGAGTATAACTGAGAAGTTCTGCCACCATCCACAAATTAACAAGAAGCATTTATTAAGCATTTGCACAAAAGATGAAGTTAATGTCCCCGGTAGGGTAGCAAAATTAACAAATGAATTAAGTAGCCCTTGTTTACATTCTATTTTAAAGCTAAGATTTTAAGTAAAGCTTTTCTATTAGTTTTTAGTTATTAGCTGAGCTAGGTTTACGAACTAAAAGTGCAAGACCTGTGAAAGCCAAATGCTTTGTGGGCTGCAATCAGGGAAAAACCCCTCCTTAGTTAACTCTGGAGTTTAAAGGATAGATAAAAAGATCGTTGTAGGGCACACCAATTGTTCTTCCCAGATATGGGTGTTAACAGGTGTTTGGTATGTGCTGAATAACTTAAAGGACCATGTGGCTAGTAACAGGGGAATGGGCCAGATTTCAAATCAGAATACTGGAATCAAGTCCAAACTTGTTCACCCACTACTAGCTCTGGGACCAGATAAACTGCCAGTTGCTATATTGTCTGGTATTTATTTACTTATTGATTGAGTATTAGTTTATCTTCTGGACTTTTTTGCATTTTCTGATGAATCCATGCTTGAAAATTTCTTTTATTTTGGCTCTACTAAGTGTCTTAGTACTTTGAGGAACTGAAATGTAATATGTTAAATAAAAATGGGAAAACAGTACCTCGCTCAGAGAACTGTTGTAAAGATCTTTAAAATAATTTATGTAAAGACAGGGGCAATGGGTAGTACAGATGTTGCCTAATTTAGATGTCCAATTTTCATCTTACTGTATTTGCATTTATCAGTCAAAACTATTGGAATAACTTTACAAACTAGCACATGCACACCTAAATTTGCCAGACATTTAGCCAAAGAAGCTGGATTTTTTCCTAGTCTCATACGATTCTAATCAAACCATTTGGATACATTTTTAGCCATTCACTTCCCTACCCTTAGCCAAAAAAAAAACACAATGAATTATCCCAAATGTGATATGTCCAAATGTAGTCCATTTTTCTCTCTGCAGAGATCCACAGTCTGTCATCAAAATTTCCAGGACCCTTGCTCTCTTCCTCCCCATCCAGCTGCTTCTCCTGAGGTCCTTGCACTGCTGAGCAAAATAGAGGGGGAGTTGGAGAGTTCCACTTTCTGGTCAACCTGGAGCAAGCCTCAACTAGAGGTGGTGGCTGTGAAACTTGGACTCTGGCCCCAGCTGTCAGCACCCAACCATAATCAGCTGAAACTGTGTTAACCTTTCTTTATTTTAATCTTTCTACTCCTCCAAACAAAATGGATCTGTTACATTTTATTATTTGTTTAAATTATATTTAATTCATTTTACCTTAGAATGTTTAGTAACATGTTTGTGCATTTTTCTGAACATACGAGTACATATGTATATAAGTACATGCATAGAACATATGCACAGGCAGGCATACACCATATGTAATGTTGGCTGATTGCCTATTTAAGCAAATTACAAATTGTTTGCTTTTATGTTCATTTACTTACATAACGGAAGAAAACACCAACCCAAAACATTAAAATAACCAGGCTCCAGTAACTACCTCCCTTAGCTAAGAGATTTAAGTAATTATCTTGGTTTCTTGGAAAAACCAATAATAGCTAGTGGCCATATGGGGCACCTTACATAGTAGTCATACACAAAACCGCACTCACATGCCTGATAATGTGCACTGATTTCTCTACCCCATCTTATTCATTGTGGGCTCTGCAGAGTGGAAATCAGCCAAAGCTCTGCCCTACTCTGCAGGCCTGTCCTTTTGCTTGTCAGAGATCCAACCAAACTGAAGCCTGAACTTTAATCCAAGTGAATCATCTGAGGCCATTGCCTGAGCCAAAAATAAAAACACAGCAGGAGGAGAACCCAACATGACCAGAGCAGAAGCATTTCAGTGACCTCAACTCGGGGCAGGGGCCTTTAGCAGTTTCCTGTGACCTCCCTATGTGTAGCTAGAATCTGGAAAGGTGCAGACAAAGCCACTGAGCCTGTCTCTAATTGGTCTCACATCATCAGTATTCCAGAACAGGAAACTAACTGTCTGTAGCCAGGAATTCTTGCTTCCTTGCCATAATATTTGAGAAGCAAACCTTTTCGCCTGCACGTATTTAGTTCTGCTAGTTTGTAGCAGGTTCATTTTCTTGGTTTCAATAGCTCTCATGTCGGTCAGATCTCTTGGCAATGGACTATTAGATTTCTAGGTTATGAACTTCTCCCTCATCTGCCGTGGGTCAGTAAGCTAGATTTTAGGCCAAAGACTTCATAAAATGTATAGTTTTATTCCATGGTGCGTTTACTAAGATGCAAAGTGAGATTTGTGTTGCCCCAAAATGGTGGAGATGTTCCCCTGCCTGTCCCAAGGAAGGAGACCAGTTTGCCAGGGTGCACACAGATAATGAGTAGTGTTGCCCCCTGCAGCATCGTGCAAGCAGACCTCCAGCCCCTCCCTCCTGGTCCCACATCCTGTGCTGCATCCAGTGCTGTTTATGCACCTGGCTCTCTCCACAGTGGCTGTCCCGATGGTTAAAGCACAAAAGTACTCCCATATAGCGTGGTATTTACTCTGATTTTTTTCTTGGGGAGAGGGGATACTGATGAGGGTTGGGAGAAGGTTCAAAAAGGAATTCTTAATGTTTAATTGAAATTTTTTGAGATAGGGGCAGAGTCAGCTCCTTTTGGCCAAATTCATGATACAGCTGTTATATGCCAGTTCATATAAAGCTATTTTATAGCTTGATTAATCAATACAAATAAATAAAAGTAATGCTTTATACCTTAAGGCTCATCTCATTCAGTTGCAGCTTGTCAGTTTGAGACTTTTTCAGGAGGAAGTAGCAAAGCTACATTCCCATTCATTCATCCACAAACCTGGGAGCAAGAAAATTTGGAGAGAGGATGGTAAAATCCCGAGCAGCTTTTCCGCCCCCACACAAAATCTACAAGTTGGAAGGAACCTTAGATGCCATCTAACCCAACCTTCTCTTTTACTTCTGTGGAGAGTGAGATTTGGGTATGAAGCAACTTACCCAAGTTCCTGTGACACCAGGGCCCACCTGGGCCGAGGACTCAGGACTCCTCACTAGTCAAGCTCTCCTCTCTGCAGTAAGCAACCTCTTTTTCATTGCAGAAGTTGCTGAAACCTAATTGCTTCACAGTTCCATAAAAGCAATTTGTTTTATGAAGCAAATGTAAAACTTTTTGGCTTTGATTTGCTAGGTGTCCTAGGTAGGGCATGAAGAAGCAGAAAACACCACAGAGAAACAGCCTAGAGGTTCTTGGCCGAAGAGCAAATAAATGTGACTGGGGGCCAACCACCAAGATGGCTTTGGGGTAGAACTGGAAAACAAAGTGAGTTGATAGAAAGTTAAGGGGTTACTGAGCAATGCACAGAATTGTGTCATGGGTATTGGCTTTTAAAATGATGTTCTAAATTATTTTTAGAAACCACTGGATGGTTAGTGCTAGTGAGTGTCAGCTATTTAAATCAAATGATGTGTTAAAAATATATATTTGTGAAAGTTATATGAATATGGACAATACACTGGACCTTACTGGTTGGTAAGAGTATAAGCCAACAGGAGACACTTGCAAATTCAGTGAGAGGTGTGCTCTTTGTGTATTCCCTGGAACCCCTCTGTGATGCCTTTTCAGACAGATTAGGTCAGTGGTTCTTAACAGGGATGATTTTTGTCCCCCAGGGGCATTTGGCAGTGCCTAGAATCATTGTTGGTTGTCACAACTTGGAGGTGGAGATGGGGGGAGGGCAGGCAGGTTTGCTACTGGCATCTAGTGGGTAGAGGCCAGGAATGCTGCTAAACATCCTACAGTTTACAGGACAGCCCTCCACATCAAAGAACTGTTCAACCCAAAATGTCAATAGTGCTGTGCGGAGGCTGAGATCCCTAGATTAAGTGAAGCATGGATGTGTTCAAGAAAAAAATGGAAAAACCAATTGGATGACTTTGGTCAAGAGCAAATATGGCTCTCCCTGCAGTTGCATTCTCTATGGCACTGGAAAGGGAAGACATAAGGTTTTCGTTTTCTGGGGCATAGAGCAACAACCAAAAAGCAGTGAACCTGCTTATTGCTGCGATTGGATGACTCAGAACTGAGGACACTGCTTTCATCTGATGTGTCATGCAGGAACACCAAAGGGACACTTCTTTCGTTACCTGTTGCAGTTTTCAGCAGAGTTGATTACATGGGTAGATTTGCCTCACATGAAAGAAGTGTTCCAGAAAAGTTATGTGTGTTAAATCATATTTTAAATACAGTCAGGAAACTCAGTTAACACTCGGGAGCCAATGAATCTTTATAAAGTGAAAAATCCTTTTTAGTAAAGTCCTATTCTCAAAGAACAGCACACCTATATACTGCATTTTTTAATGTAAATAATTTATTTTTCCTGCACACTACATTTTTATTACAGAACTCCATAAATTTTATGTGCGAGAACAGTTTTTCTTTCTCCTTCCTTTCCCTGCTCTTATTCTTTTCCTTTTAAAAAAAACATCAGGGGGGAGGGGGAGGGATTAACTATAGATCTCTGAATTTGGGAAGGTCATTGATCAATCTATCCATATGACAGTTTAAAAGCTGTCTACTGGGTTACAAATTGTTAGAAAATAGAACTTGGTTCTATTTTGAAATCATTAATTTTTTTTATCTCATACTTTTTCTTCAGTTACTGACCTTTGGCTAGAAAGAGCAGGTGCACTGGGTTTCTCCACCACCGTATGGGTGTTTGTGGCACCAGAAATACCAGATAAGACTCAATCTCTTCACTCACTGGGGGCCAGTATCAGCAGAGATAGGGAGTGGTTCTGAAGGAACCCAGTGCTTTCTCTTCTTATCAATCACTGCCCTTGGGCAACATCCCCAGGTGTATAAATCACTGACTAACCCAGCAGGGCACAGGGGGCAGGAAGGAGGAAATTTATTTGATAAAGCTACCATTAGTGTCACCTTAGTGATAGAAGGTTACAGAGGTGTGACCCTGTGGGGACAAAGCCACTGCCACTGGGGAGGAACTGGCCCAGACAAGAGAGGCATTAGGAGACCTGGGTCTGACCTTCATCCCCATGTGTCCCCAGGAGATAATAACTAGTCCTCTTAGAGTCTCAGTTTTCTCATGTATGAAATGAGGGGGTTGATTGAGATGTCTGCAGACCACCATAGAGACACGGGTGAAGTCAGGCTGAGATGGAGCCGCACAGAAAGGCAGCAGCAGCCTGAGGGGCTCACTAGATGGAGCAGTACTAGCTGTGTTATTAAGCACTTATCATGTGCCAGGAACCGTGCTCAACACTTTATCCCTAATCTTATTTGAGACTCGAAGAAGCACCGCTGTGAAGAGGGTGCTAACATTATCTTCAATAAGCCCATAGGGAGTCTCAGAAAGCTGAAGTAACTCACTCAGAGTCATTGTCTTAGTCTGCTGGGCTGCCATGCAAACTACCACAGACGGGAGGCTTAAACAGAAATGTGTTTCTCACAGTTCTGGAGGCTGGAAGTTTCAGATCAAGGTGCCAGCAGGGTTAGGTCCTTTCCTGGCTTGTAGTCGGCCTCTTTCTCTGTGTCCTCACATGGCCTTTCCTCTGCGCATGGGGAGAAGGAGAAAGAAGCTTCTCTCTGTTGTCTCTTCTTCTAAGGACACTAATGTTATCGGATCAGGGTCTCACCCTTACGACCTGTTTAACTGTAATTACCTCCTAAACACCCTATCTCCAACTACAGTCATATTGGGAGTTAGAGCTTCAGTATACGACTTCCAGGGGGACACAGCTGGGTCCATAGTGATCATACAGCCAGGAAGGGCTCTGAAGCCCTTGGCCTGCCCTGCTAACCACCGCTGTGCCTCCCTTGGCCAGAGACTGAGCTGGGGGAGCGGCTACTAGGTGCAGTGAAGCTCCTGTCCTCTGGTCTCTCAGCTGGAACAATCCCCTCCCCCCATCCCCTGAGTCTCTCCTCCCAAGTCACTGCTTCCTCTCCATGGTATGAGGGTGGGTAGAAAGATCCTCCTTTGGCTAAACCCTCTGAATCCTGAATGGTGCCAGGGTAAGTTGGTGGCAGGCTAGGGAGTAGGGTCCACATGACCATCCTAGGCCCAGGACTGAAACGCAAGATACTGTGGGAAAAGCAAAGGATGCTGAGGCTGAGCCCTGAGAACTGTTTCTTGCACAGCCCTCTATGAACCCAGTCCACCAGGGAACCTCCCCGAGCTGCTGGCTGGACAAAGTCATGCAGGTGCAATTCCCTGCAAGTTGCTTGTCCCTCGTGTGTGGGAGGAGAACTGAGTTCACATTGGCAAGCCACTCACTGGGCCATCTATAGTTGATCTTGTCAGGGACTCATTACTAAAAACTTTGCAGTAAAAACAAGCTATTCAGATTCCTGTGCAGGCTTCCACTAAGCCAAACAACAAACCAGTCATCCACCTGGAATGTCTCCACACCATAAATTACAATAGTGTCGTGTGTTGGGGGAAAGATGTTTTCTTCCCCACTCTCTCGTGCTTTACTGTTCACACTTCTGTTTTAAAGGTAGACTTGTAAAGGCAGGTGATTTTTCCTAATTTCTAAAAAACTCACAAGAGTAAGAAACCACAGGCTATCATTCAGAACATGAAACTGTGTCATTTTACCTTTTCAAACTGTCAAATAAAGGCAGTGAGATAACAGAGAACCACGCAGCTCATGTTAGTAAAGTAGAAGCTACATTTGCACAGATGTAGCGCTGGAGTTAGCGCTGAGGTTGGCACTGGGGTGGGGTGTGTTTTCGGTTGGCAGGGCACTTCCCCTTGTTTTCTGCCACTTCACTCCAGAGTTACTAGCCAGCTTCTTTCTCACTGGTGAGGAAACGGACACACAGATCTAGTGCTCTGTCCACTGCATGTAGCAACAGAGTTGCTAGTCAGCTGCTGCCTCCCCTCTGCTCGTACCCATACGCCTCTCCCCAGCCTAGTTCTAATCAGAAAAAAAAAAAAAAAAAAAAAAATGTTTTCCAAGTGAAATTCAGCCTTGAGCATTTTGGAAAAGGAAGCAGCCCATTTCTATGAGTCATGTCTCTTCTCATTGGCTGCGTTGTCCAGAATAACAGACTGGGTCCCAAGCTGCACCAGAGACCACTGGACTTCACGTGTCTGTGTCCTGCTCATTTCAGTCTTGCTCATCATATCCATGCTTGACTTTTGCAGGTGTGAAAGCTGTGGAGCCGTTTTCCATTCTGAATGCAAAGAAAAGTCTGTCCCCTGCCCGAGGTGTGTCCGCCGAGAGCTGCAGAAGAAGCAGAAGTCTTTCTGGCAGAGGCTGAACATGGATGAGAGCCTAGAGGAGGCTTGCACCATGTTTGAGCTGTCCTACCAGAACACCTGACTCGGGAAGACCCCAAAGCCAGGGAGGCACCGATCCGCAATCTTTCAGCCCCGAGTGGCTTCCTAACTAGCCAGTTAGACCCCTCCTGAAGAAGAGTATGCCTCATCTTCAGCTAGATATAGATATATTTATTTATTTATCTATATGCACACATACCTGTACATCCTGTGCGTGTGTTCTGTATAAATCGTTGTTCTAAAAGGTCCACAGAGCCTCTGTGGCTCCAAAAATGACCAATAGCTGATTACACTTAGCCATGAATTTCAGCTGCTTGCTCCCAGGCAAAATGTGGTTTACACACAATGCTTTAGAGTTCAGACTTTTTTTTTTTTTTTTTTTTCTTTTTTTTTTTGGCTCTCAAGAGCCATTTTATTACGCTAGGAGCAGGAGGAAGCATTTCCTGCAGAACAACAGTGCTTCGGGTTATTTTTGTGTTATTTATTTTTAGTCCTCAGAGGCTGAGGTAACTGAGTCAGACACCCATCATCATCTGTTTCATAAGAAAAATCTTCAAAACACAAGAATGACTCCTGGATCCTTCCAGGACTCGGTGTTCCCAGTGCTCTCGCCTCAGTTCTTCCTGCAGAGGTGGGATCACCGAAGCAGAGCTGAATGGCTGGAAACCAGGACTGCAAGCTCCGTCTGACAGAAAGCATACACCCCTAATCTATGAGAGCTGGTTCTAGCATTGGAGTTAATCCCAGAAAGTTTTTTCCTGATAAGAGACCTCTGCAACCAATAACTGCATGTTGTTGGTGCGTTTGCTGGTAAGAATCCCAATGCCCGCCTAATGATGGAGCTGCCACATTTGCCAGGTTGTAACCATGGTTCTCTTAAGAACAGCTTGCCAAGGGTGTCATGGGTGATATTTATGATTTTTTCTCAGTGCTGCCCGGAGGAAATGTCCTAGGATTAGTGTTAAAGACATCCAGCGTGTAGACTGTTAGGTAGAGTAGATGGTACGTGTATTCAAAGAGACTATCCACTTTCATTTCACAGAATCCCGTGCAGGCAGTTCCTACCTATCCATTTTAAATGCTTTATTTCTCATTGTTCTTCACTGCACTTTTCATTTTCACCTTTAATTTGTTAATTTAAGCACTCTCGTTTTCACATTTTTTAATTGTTTAAAAAATCAGAGTAACATGGAACTTCAAAATACCAACTTTAGACTATGAAGAAAATACCAAACTTAGGAATATAATTCATGCATTAAATCTAATATTGCTTAAATAAATATATACACAAATATATAATTGCCACCTTAAAGTAAAGCAAAAAGTGCTAAAATAATATAATAGGAGTAAGAAATACAACAGATTGCTTTGCTATTTGTCAGGGTAGCATTCTCCCACTGCAGAGCTCTTTTATGAGCCAGTCTAGCAGTCACTGTGACCAAAGTGGCAGGTAGGATGGCACTGGAAATCTGATGGCTCCAATTCCTTCCACCTTAACTCTTCCCAGAACAGGAAAATATGCCTAGAATGAAATAATTCTCAGTCAACTTCATGAGAGGATTCTGTAGCTTTCGCACTGAACAGATGCTTGTTTGCTTTCATGGTTTAGTAGTTCCACTGGTCTAAAGATCTCGGGTATCGGTGGCTCACAAGTACAGGGGACATTCAGCCCCATTGCTCCTTTCCTCACACCTGCTCCCTGAAAATCCCAACTCATGATGCTTCCATCCATTTAGAGGTGACATTTCAGACTGACTTTTCTACAGTTAGATGGAGACGTCTCACTTCTCAATCCACACCAGCTCCTTTGGCCCCAGACCACACATTTCAACCTAATAGCTCAGCACCACACATGCATTTATTTTCTGACTATACAGTAGCCATAACGAAGGCATGAAAATGTGTCAAAAGGCCAGGGCTCTATCCACAGGGCCTCACGGTACCTTGTAGTCTTAGAAAAGCAGTTTGACTGTCTCCCCACTCTAGTTATAGTAAATGTTGCACACAAAAGAAAAAGGGTGGAAAATCTCAAACACTTGGCAAACAGGCAAACAAATTTGATCATCTCCTTTCCTCCTCCCCTTTGTGAAATACAGTATTTATATTTTCCAGCCCCAGAGAAGATAGCAGAACATGATCTTTCACAAGAGAATTATAGACCTGCTTATTATAAAACAGATGTGCTCCCATGGCAAAGTGCCTTCTCCCTCCACCCCCAGCTCCCAGTCACCGTAACTTACTTTGCCTTGGCTATAATTAATGTATCTGTGATTCCAGCTGTCAGCGAGGCCATTCCCAGCACACCGCATTTGGAGTCCTGAAGTGCAGGGCCAGCTCCACCCCTTCTGCCATGTTTGTCCTGTGTACAGAATTTCCTGTCTCAGCTCACAGCACCCAGGGTCAGACCAGGCGACAGTCAAGGGTGAAATTCTGGGTCCCTGTTCTTACCACCTTTGTTTTCACCAGTGCCCATTTAGAGGGCCCTGCTAATTATTAGCAGTCCCTGTAAACGCCTAAGGAGAACTTTCCTCCGACATCATATTCTGCTTCTTTTCAAAAGGGAAAAAAAGAGATGTACAGTCACCATCAGCTACCCAGAACTGGAACTGTGTCCCAGCTGCTTCTGTTTTCTCTCCTTTTCGTGCAGCACTGACAGCTTGGTTGGTGCCGGCCGCGGGCCTACAAAGACATTTTCTGCCACCACTGCCAAAACCTTATAGGACAGAGCGGAGCCAGCTTAGGAGCTGGGTCTGCCATGAAAATTCAAAATTGCTGTTTTCAACCCAGAATGCCCTAGAGTACATGAACACCCTTACTGTTTTCAACCCTACCAAATTGCTTGATGCACTGTTAGGTAATTGTTCCACTGCTTAGAAACTGTCAAAACAAAAGCAAATCTGTGGATTACCAACTCCTTAAGACCAAGCGCATACCTGCTTTTCCTTGTGTTCCGTTTTCATCCCATATTAAATATCTTGCACATAAGGCATATGAGAAAATGGCCAATTAATCTCCAGGAGCTGGCAGCCGACTCTGGGGAACTGCTTTTCACTGAAAGGTCCATTCCCTGGTGTATTACTTGAGGAAATCCCTCCTAACAGTGCCAGAAACTCATGTGTGAGACCATCTAACCCTGCTGAAATGTTGGCATCTAACCCCACAGTACAGAAGCCAGTTCCTAAAATAGACCTCAGTTTGCACTGCTGCAGGAAGGCCACAGAGTACTTCAGAAGCAGTCAACTGGAATGGGAGTAGTGTTCTTTCCAGGGCTGCTGTTTCCCAAAGCTGAAAGTTTCTTCATATGAAAATAATGTAAACTTTCGCCCTCCCCCTTTGCTTCAGTGTCTTTTCAGAGGGCTGTATTATAGTCATTTTCATGGCTGTCTTGCTAAAAGGTCATCTTGTTAGGAGCTGTGACATTTGATTTACTGAGAGGGTAATCGCTTTTTGATTCCTTTAGACTAGGCCTCCACCAAAAAGGGAATATGGCTAGTGCTTGGGATTTGTGGTTTCCAACACAGTGGTGTCCTTCAGCCTCCTGAAATGGGACTGTGCCACGATTTTTATTCTGGCTGCAGTGAGACCCCAGGTGTTTCTCACTCTAGTCACCAAATGCAGCCTTTGCTGAGCACACCCTTTGATGGAGTCTGGCCTCTGTTTCTGTCTCTGCCTGTCGTGTGTACACACTGGACATTGACACCGGATGGTTTCTTTCTGGTTTCCAAACCTGGGAGTTTGTTCTCTACCCATTGGCCAAAAAAGGCCATACAGAAATCCCTGTCTCAGGGGCGCAGAGAAAGGCACTATCCAAGAAAGTAGAGAGACACCTGCTCCTGACATAGGGTAAAGCCAATGCTGCTGCTCCTGTGTTTGTGCAGAATTTTTCACTTCCAATTGATCTGCCACACTTTATTAAGAAATTAAATTATGAAATAAATCTTCAACTCCTGATTCTAATACTGCATAACTTCAATGCAGAGGTTATTTTATTTTTCTTTTTTACTTCTCATGATAAACAGAGATGTGTACAATTTTTCCTCTTTTTATTTCTCGGGGTTTCTGCCCCGCTTCTTTTTTTACTCTGAAATAATGTGAAAAGGTAGAGAGTCTGGGGCAAGACTGAAAAAAACAAACAGTCCACTCCAAGCATGAGTTGAATCGTCACGGTGCCCTCCATTTTCCTGATCTTGGTACTTGTTAGCAGTGGGCCTTAGCGGCTTCCTGCGTCGTGCACCTTGACCACTGACCGCTCTAGGTTGAATGCAGTAATGGTCGAGAAGCCCTGCTCAGTCAGTCTAACAGACAAATGTTGATTTCTGCCATGTGGAACAGTGTTTTGCCAATTAAGTCTCAGCACACAGCAGTCATCTTAGTGGTAAACGATTCTAATTTCATTGGATTCACAGATCTTTGACTCAAGAGTTTTTCCTTAGTGCGTTTTAGTGGGTGCACAGCTGTGGTAAAATCCAAGCCACTGTTACACTCTAGGTAAAAGTGGAAAGAAAAGTGTGAAGACCCTCCTAAGCATACCTGTAGTTGTCAGGGTTCTTATTTAAAATGGGTCTTAAATAGTCTTGCCATGTGGCACTTTCCTCATGAAGTGGCCTCTGATGGGATGGAAGGTATCGTCAAATTCAAATGCAACGACTACTGCTTTGCTTTCGTTCCTACCTGTGGAAAGAGAAGCTACTGTCTGCTCATCTGGTCAGAAGCTCTGAGGGAAGCCAGCGGTGGCCCAGGGCAGAAGATTCAGGCACCTGCAGCAACTCTCAGCCCAGTGAGGACCCCCTCCTGGCTGTGGAGCTGCAAACCAGCCTGTCTCCCCATCCCTTGATCCTCCTCGCCCCTCGTTCTCAGCCTCTGCCTAGCTTCAGGCCTCATGGCTAATAGACTTGTTAGGGGACAACTGGGGCCCATGGCTGCTTCTCCGTGTTGGCCTTCCGTTTGTTTTTTTCCCCTGTAGGAGTGCCTTATGTACTGTCTAGTGCTTCTAGTCTAGTCTATCTGACCCACTTGAAGCCTGCAGGACCCTTCAACTTAATGTAGACCCCTTTGCCTCTTCCTTGCTGGCCTCTCTTCGTACACAAGCGCCTGGAGCCTGCTATTCCATGATGCATGTCACAACTCTCATCTTTGTTGAACCTGGTGCCTTAACCTGTGAGTAAAGGGATTCATGCTGGAAACACATTGTGACGTAGGATGGTGCAAACATTGGCTTCTTAGAGCCATTGGCACTTTTACCAGGAAATACAAAAAACACAACCACATAATGCTTTAATTTTGTTTTTTGCTGTTTTTTAATCACTCTGTTTGTTTGTTTGCTTTCATTAACTAAACTCAGGGGAATGTCATGATGTCACCAAGGCCAGTGGGCAGAGAAATAAAATGAGCTATCCAGAATTAAATCTGTAAAGTCAGTGAACTTAGCTGTTTTCAGGTTCAAAAACTGCACACATGCAAGGATTTTCTTTTCCTTTACTCTCTAAAGGTTTTCCTTTTTATTTTGCCACCTGTTTTCCAAATGGGTACTAGGAAGCCTCTTGGATAAATTGTGATAAAAGTGTCTCTTTTTGTGTTGTGGGCAGTCCACTGACCTGTCTTATTAGGCTTTCACTGCTGGAGGCCAAGTTCTAGCTTTGGCCACATATCAGAATCTTAGTGTGAATAGCTGCTAGCCTATTATAGAAGATTTAAGAAGAAAATCTGTCTTTAAGGGATGGTAAAAGAAGGGCAAATGCTTAGGTTGCAAATGAAGAGCACTGAACGTGGCGATGCAGAGCACTTCCACACACGGGTTTTCACACTCCTGGGTCAGATCTGTGTCATTGTTCCTTATTTCTGCTCACGCGGTACAGAATTGACTAAAATTTTGGTTTTGGGCTGTTATGTCACTCTGTTACACTATTTGTAATAGCTAATGTGCTCCCTTATACATGTGTTCTTTCTGTTTTCTGGCTTTTATTGACTTTTGTTTTGGTGTAACTTATCCATACTTTTGTTTACATCATTTTTTAAATATCAGTAACTGTAATAATATAAATTTGAAGTTGTATTATTGACAACCCTCTAGTTTTTATGGTCATCTGTCACATAATTTAAGTGCACCAGTTCCTAATGTATAAAGTTATCTCTCTCTCAATAAATAATGCAGAAAGTACTTTCTCTTCTCATAACAACTTTATTAAAATACTGTTTTTGAGAGAGTGGTGAAAGCCCAAGATGAGCCCTGGATGTTAATTCAAAGTCAAGATTTGAGCTTTATCAAAAGTGAGCTATTAGGATTTTAAAATATCTCTTTCATCAGCCCTTCCCATGCTTATGAAATATATAGTGTGTAACTTTTAAAAAGATGCAGATGTAGCGGGATGGGCCTTATTTGCCAAATCAAAGCATGATTACTTTCAATTCTGAGAAAGCTGCCAAAGCTCACACTTGGAACGTCCTCCTCCCAAAGCTGTTCCCCAAGCCTTCTTGTCCTAGTTTTATGTCACCATTCCTGCACTCTCCACATTAGAGGGACAAGGGCCGGGCAGTCAGCACTAGGCAAAGTGCTGGTCGTTGCCTGCGGACCCTATTTTGGGAAGAATGAAGGAGTAAAGAGTGAAAAGTGAAGAGTAGGTGTTTATAAGATATTGAAGATAGCAGCCCTCTGGGAGTTGGGCACTGATTGGAAATATCTGCACCACTTCCTGCCTGGGCTCACCCTCACCGTTTGTCCAAAAAGGCCACAGAGTGCGACAACGGTCCACTTGGAATGTTTCAAAAGCACCATTTAAATTCACTTTCCCAAAGAAAGACATTGAAAAGAGACTAGAAAAGGTGCTTCTGGTAAAACATTTACCAAAGGTGAACCCTGAGCTTTACCCCCTAAGACACACCTAAACAAGTTCATGCCCAGCCGTCTGTCCCTCTGCACCCTTGGGAAACCAGTCAGGGCTCCCGCCTACTCTGTCCAAGGAATAACTGGACTTCATCCTCACACAAAACCTGCTGAAATCCACAATAAAAAGAAATGAGTTAATGTTTCACTGGACCAAACTAGACACCTGATGTAGTCAGAGCCTGGATTCAGATGTAGTCAGAGCCTGGATTCATCTGATTCACAGGACAGGCTAGCTTTCTCCCACTTGTGGTAAACTGGAGTGGCTGGATAACTCCAGGAAACTCTGGCATCATCAGATAGAAGATATGCAAAGATGTTGTCAGCAGGGTGCAAGGAGACTCCGATTTGTTCATCTCTTCCCGCCCTCCAGGGACCATGATTTGAATCTCCCTTAATTGTTTCCGCCGTCCTGTCCTTTGATGATAGCTCAAGATGATGGCTTAAATCACAAAATCACATTAGAATCACAAAAATAAAAGCAAAATGTCAGGACCTCATCACAGACAAATCAGAATCTCTCTGGATGGGGCATGAGTTTTTGTATTTTTTAAAAGCTCCCTGAGGGCTGGCTGGTTAGCTCAGTTGGTCAGAGCGTGGTGTTCCCCTGAGATAAACATTTGCTCGTCATATTGGTGGGCACCGGTGGGAACAGTGTCAAAGGATGTGGAGGGACTACAAGACTTAGTTGCCCTCCAGCTAACAGCTGTTGCCTCCTTTCTTCCCAACAGACACAGAACAGTACTATGGCACTTGCTACTCACAAACTACAATCGCTTTTATAAAACCTTACCCTTTATTTTCTTCCAGGGTGTGGTTAGCTTCTATTTACCCAGTATACACCATCTCCGGAGAGCCTAGTGAATAAACATGTCCAGCTCATGGCTGCGGGTGACTAAGCTGGCCTCCCAAGGGAGCCCTGCATTCCCCCTTTCATTTTTTTATTCTTCCCGGTTATGCTGTGATTGGTCCCCAAAGGCGTGTATGTGAGAATCTGCTCCCAGTTTGGGCGCATCCAGTGAACATGAACCTCATCACTCTGGGTGGTGTGTTTAAAAGGGAAAATTGCTGGATGCTTCTTGCCCAGAAAGGCTTAGGAAATTCAGAAAATCTTGAGCTATGTCCAGATTGGCCTTAGTTCTATAGAACTAAAATGAACCATAGTCATTCCAAATCTGGCACGTGTTGAACTGACAGTTTTCAACTTCAACTGCCAGTTACAGGTGAATGGAAACTTAGGAAGACAGAAATTCTTACCCTCTCCTCCCTTTATTAAGTCAATAGCTTAACTAATGACAAGTATTTCTCATTGACGGAGCACTTTCCTAAAGTGTCCAGGTTCTCTTACCAAAGTTGCGGTCTCCTGCATGCCCGCAATGCTTAACACATGGGAACACGCACAGCAGCAGCAACTGTCTTCTACGTTACCGTAGGGAGCAAGTGCCAAGGAGCGGAAATGCCCCTAGAAATGAACTTGGGTCTACCGGGGCCTTACCCCGAAATTGTTCCAAAGTAGCATTCCTGATTGGAAAAAAATAGTTTTAAATTTATTTTTATTATTATATCGAATTCTGACTGGGGTAGAAAATTCCTCCCCCAGGATAACAAAGGTCCTTGGTACATAATACCCAGGAAGTCTGAGGCGAAACACACCCAACAGAAAGTAGTTCATTCTTCCTCATTGGTATCTATGCCCTCATAGCTTGGGCAGAAAAGTCTAGCAGGAAGAACAAATCGTTCCCGTGGCTGAGCATACAGATACTCTGATTTATGAGCACTGACATCCAATTTACCTGAACAATAGAGAAATTCATTATTCCTCCACCTTTATTTCATATTCCTCCATTAAGGGCTATTGGTTTTAAACAAATCAGCTCCAGTTCATGAGTTCATACAATATTTCAGACTCTGCCATGCAATCTCAGGCAGCTGTTGGTCTGGGGAAAATTCCTCCAGCTTTTGTCCAGACTCTCCCAATACGGTCTGTTGTTCTGAGGTTGAAGAGCTGCTATTAGCACAGTAATTTTTCCAAATGAACATTGGGCTAAATTATCTTGAATGTATAAAGAAATATCTCTCTCTGTGTTATGGAAAATTGCCTCCCAAATTACAAGACTATACAAAGCACGTATTAATTCTGGGCCCAATGACAACCAAACTGTCTTAGATTCTGTGTTGTATTGTGGTAACACATACTTAACAATGTCAGTGTCTGTGGATATCACAAGGTGCACGCTGTTAAGAAAATAAACCAGAATTTTTCTCCATTAGGATCACCACACACAACACCCAAGCCCAGCTACAGGCATTTTGCTCTGAGATTCAAGCCTTTTGCAAAGGAAATAAGTTCCAATTGCAAAGGTGGGGAGTGAATTTGGATTCTAAACTCGGTCAACTCCCCAAATGGCTTTGTCACTGCTGCCCATCAGTGGACAGCCTAGGAAGCAGCTGTCAGCTGCCATGGTACCCAGAGGAGATTCCTGACTACAGATGTCTCAGGAAGTAGCTCCTGCTTATGCATGTTCAATTCCACAACGACCAGGTGAAAGGGGGAAATCAGAGGCCAGGCACCGGCTGTTGGACTGGGCCAATGCCGATCAACGTGTGTCAATGTGTGCACAGAGAGATGGTGAGCCCCGGAAACTAACCTGACCAAAGTCACCCCAAAGCAGTCTCCCGGGCACCCGGTCAGCTCATATCCATTCCTCCACAGGGTGTCTTCAGTAAGGATTTTCAAAAATAAAAATTACTACATTTTTTGCCTCATTTGTCTCACCTTTTTTTTTTTTCATTTTTTTACATCTTTGAGGACATATTACAAAGCAAATTCCAGTCATAATGACATTTTATCCCCACATGCCTCAGTACACATCTAACAACGATGATTTTTTTTTCTTTGTAGCCACAACGTCATTGCACACCTGACAAAATTAACAATAATTCCTCCGTATTATCTCAGTTCTAAATCACATTTATAAAATTGCCTCAAAAACATTTTTTCTTGTTTTGTTTGAATAGCAAGTCTTTTAAAAAATAAAAACAAGAATGTGAGGTACCCCTCCTGGAGGCTTGGTAATATGTAAAGGGCTGTAGTGGCCCCCCACCCAGCATCCAGATAGTCCTGGTGGCCTGTCAATCAAAATCCCCTTCCTTCCGGATGGGACCCATAGCCCAAGCTTGGGCAGAAGGAGTGGGAATCCTGGGGGAAGCTAAGCCGCCACAGTGGACTACAGCCTCCCAAGAGGTCGTCCCTTAGTTACTGCTCCCATGAAACTGTCCTGAATTCTGTTCTTCCGAATTCCAGAATTTAAGGAATTTTTTTGTTCCTTAAGTTCTGTCAACTATGCAACAAATGGCTTTTCTCTTCAAGTTAGCCAGAGCTGGTTTCTGACCAATGCCTTTCCTGCACAGGTCTCCTACAATTTCCCTATGGTCTCTACACATTTGCAAGCTCATCCCAGCCTACAAGCCTGACAGACACTGCAGCGTGAACAAGAGAGGACACTGCCCGGGTGCACCATTCCTGGCCTCTGTATTCAGAAAGCTGTACCAGAGCTAGAAGGGAAGCTTTCTTTAATTGAGTCGCTTCTTCAGAAGCTTCTGCATTGCCAACACAATGATAGTGACCTCCCGTGGGTGCTAAATAACTTGAATAATTGAAACGATCTGCTCAAGAAATAGGGTTGGTTCCTACAGAATTGAGTGGAAAGAAAATCCTAGGGTGCAAAAGTTCCTGTTTTCTGGTACTTTGTGAAGACCCAAAGCATTAGCTCCTGAGCCAACACCCTCCAGGTCCTCGTGGGCAGATTCTTTGATTCTTGACCTATCTCCAACATTGTCCCCACCAAAGAAGTTTAGGACTTGAGTGCTGTTTATTCAGTTCTTCTACCGGGTAAGTATTTCAGTTTGAAGTATTAGATATCATGAAATAAAATTAAAAGGCACAAAAATCTGTGAGAGAGAAGGATTCTCCAAGAGAGTCTTCCCAAATGAAAGAATCTGTCCAGATATTTTCTAGAAAATGTCATTGTTTGCAGGGTTTCTAGTTGGGAACATACCTGATCTTTTTTTCCATCAGGTTTAAATGACTATTTGATTAAGATTGTTGTTTAAAGCAGGCAATAGTCTAAGATTATTTATCATTATGGTCAAAACTTTTCAATTTTAATTTTCCCTGAAACTTCTGATCTCAGGCCACAAAAAGACAGAGACAGTGGAAGGAATGGAATTCGCTGCTGCGCTGTGAACACTGTACTATGGCTGGAGCTGCTGTTCTCTCACAGCCCGACCTGCAGGATCAGCATCAACTGGGAATGTGTTGGAAATGCACATTCTCAGGCCTCACCTAGACTTACTGTCTCAGACACTCTGAGGGGTGGGGGTGGGAGTGCAAGAATCTGTGTCTTCACACCACCATACCACACACACACACAAACACACACACACACACACACACACAGGGGCTTCCCATGCAAGCCAGAGTCTGAGAATTACTGTGAGCTGGAGGAGCTCTGCCAAAAATTCAGCCCTCTCTGCCTCCCCACAGACAGTCCACAAACCTTTTTGGAGCCCCTTGTGTATGCCAAGCGCTCTGTCATTTGCTGGGGATGAAAGACAGCAAAGACACAGCCCCTGCCATCCAGAAGGGCAGAGTGGAACAGAGAGGCCAGACAAACAACAGCGCAGTGTTAACCTGTACTGTTGTGGCCGTGACAGGACCCACAGAAGTTTACACGGCAAGCCCTAGAACCCCACTTGGCTCCTCCTCTTTCATGCTCGGTAACCTTGGGCAAGCTATTTAACCTCTTCGAGTCCTCAGTTTCCCCATTTGCCTTCTCTGTGGGGATGGTTATGGGGCTGTTGTGAGATTTAAGTGAAACAACGCATAGAAGGCACCTAGCACCCTGCGTGGCACCCAGGAAGGGAGGAACAGAAGTCAGGGTCTATTATTTTCAGGGTGCAGAGGGAGAGCAAGGGAGAATGTGTGGGTCCCTCCCACCTGGCAGGGAGACGCTTCCCAGGAGAGGGAGCGGGAGAGGGAGTCTGGGGTTGGTCTGGGAAGGTGAGTCATTGTGTGCAGAGGGGCGTAGCTGGGACAGGTGCTTCTGAGACTGCTGCAGGTTCCAGGTGACCTTCTAGGGTTTCTCAGGCACTCTCCAGCTGGCCCTGAGCACCCCAGCAGCATGATTTGCCTGCCATTTCCTGCCTGCCATCCTGCCCAACTGTTTAGGATCATTTCAAAGGTCAGAATAGCCTTCCGCATCTCCTGAGCTAAATAAAATAACATAAAGTAAGTGGCTAAACCTTTTCTCTTTCTGGCTCCCCGCCTTATTCAGAAATGTCACAGAAACAGGGATTTCACCACGTACCAACCTCCACACCCCAGCTTCCAACCATCCTTTCAAGAGTTTCCTTCAGAGCCTTTTCCCAGCAGCCTCTACCCTTTTGGCATCAGCTTGCAGAGACCCAGGAATGCTGGACGTGGAAGTCAGCTCCACTCAGGTTTCCCTTCCCTGGGGCTGTCCTGGAGGGGCGACCCCCACACCGCGCCCGCCACACCCCTGCCACCAGAGCTCTGAAGCTGACTGCCACACAGTCTAGGTGTTTTTCCCAAATAATTATTTTCTCCGTTCTTATGATGAATTTGGAAAGCCCAGCACAAACCAGGGTACGGTGCCCCCTCTTTGGTCTGTCCCCCCTCACTAGCAGGAACTTGGGCCTCCCGTCCCCCTCCTCCTTCTCCTCCTCTCCTTTTATTTCCATGGCTCCCTGATTGGAAAAGAGCGGCCCCCTTCGTCCTCCCCAACTTCACAATTGTCACCGCCAATTAGTGCATTGTTAGGGCACACAATGGCGTTACTGTAGCCAGTGGAATGGGAGGCCTTTGTGCTTCTCCAACCGGCCGTGGGGGCAGTCAAGTTTCATTTAGAGACTTAAAACACAACACCAGAAGAAAAAATGCTATCAGAAAAGCAAAAAGCAAAAAAAAAAAAAAAAAAAAGGTGGGGGGAGGGAGGAGGCAAAAAAGAAAAAAAGAAAAAAGGGGAAGGTGAAGATGAAGATGAAGGAAAAGAAAGGCCGTGGCAAACAAATGTTGAAAAGGGGAAGAAAGAAACTCTGCTATTCAAGAGTTAGCCCGAACTCATGAAAGGACCCAAGTGGTTGCTACACACTGAAGTCCCCCCTCAGGACACCAAAAGGGGCTCGAGCTTAACAGTAATTAGTGGTCTGATTGTGCTTGGAACACTCTGTGTCTTTAGAGGCTTTTTCCAACTTTTCTATATTTTTTTCAGTCTTCACCAATAAAGGGGGTGGGAGGTGAAAGGTAGGGGGTGGGGGAGGGAAAGCGCCTACAAGCCACAGCCCCCCCAACACAGCAGTCATGGGGGCCAACTCAGCCTTTCTCTTTGACAGGTAAATTGGATTTTATTCTCTAAAGCTTGTAACTAATTACAGAGGGTATTTTCCTGTAAGAATGTGACATATGGGTGTGTTTTAGAGTCACCGTTTTATTTGTTTCAAGTACCTTTCGAGCAGCCTAGACCTTTTTGCAGCCCGGAAGATGCCCCCAGAGGCCCAGGCCTTTCATCCAGAGCCACGGGTTGTGGACTCTTTCTGTCAGCAAAACTTTTATGTCTAGAAGAGCTTTCCCTGATTGTAAAATTAATATCCCAGTTTCAATGAGCGATTGGCCTGAGAAAGTAGCTTTTTCTTCTGAGCGGGTGGTTCCTTGAGAGCGTTTGTCCAGACACTTCTGGTGCTGGTAATGCCACGTCCCTGGGGGTGTTTCCCCCACCCCACCCCCTCACTGATCCCCAGAACAGTCGGGTGCGCTCCCTGCGTGTTAGAGCTCGTGGTGCAAGGAATGTTCTGTGGGCAAAGGAGCCACCCGCAGTCAGGCTGGTCTCCGGGTGCCCAAGCTCGTTCTCCTTTCCCCTCTCCCACCTGCCCTCACCACACCTCCCAGTTTCTAGAAAGTCCAGAGTCACTTGCCAAACAAGGATGTTCATGTATTGTTGTTTTTAAAAAATTACTTGCAACAACCTAGCCCAACTCAGCCAATTTATAACCTGTACCTACTTCACTCTGACTTGAGTATTTTTATTTTCTTTCAAATGCATTAAATATCCCTCCTCTTTCCCTCTCTCTGGGTCAGACCAGACTCCTAATTTTTTTTTTTTTTTAAACAAATAAGATAATGGAGACATCCACTCCATGCCGGTTTTGGTAAACTCCCCCATCTTAGAAACAAGATGGTCCGAATTGATATTAGACTCTCACTGTTGTGCCTCTTCTTTTCTGTTTTTCCATCAGTGAAGGAAAAACAAAGATGACTCAGGGCTGTTCCCAGGCATTTGCTGGAGCCGGGAGGGTCGGTGGGGTGGGGGACGGGGGGCCCATCCTGGAATGTGAAGGCCAGAGTTCTAATCCACATCCTGCCACCAAGTGACAATGGGCAGGTTGCTGGAGACTTGGGTGAGCCTCCGTGTGTTCATGTGTAAAAGGGAGTCGTTATGCTCACGTTAAGGCATTGTAATGAGGATTAGAAGAGAGATTCTATCAAAAGGGAGGAGCCCTGGCACACCTCAGTCCTGGCACCGAATACACACCGGCTTCCTTCCGTGTCTGCGTCTCTGCTGTGTTGTGGGATTGTCCTGGGCTCTCGGTAGGGGCCTTGTCACACACTGGCTCCCTCACCACCACGACGATTCTCAAAAAGAACATGTCCTGATTCAGCCAGGAAATGAAAAGTGAAACCCTCTGATAATGGCCCTTGGAATGTCACAAATACCAAGTCAGGAAATGCAAATGTGAGGGAGGGTTATTGAGAGGACAATGATTTAGCTGCCTCTACAGGCTGTATTTCTAGGACTGGAGGGGGTGGCGGGTACTTGGCTTTCCCTAGGTTTGGGTTAGAAAAATCCTCTGCCTCTGTAGAAATCAGTGTAAAGGGATTCCAAAAAGTGTTCTTGGCAAGAAGCTTGTGGCAGGCAAAACACCGGCCCCTCCCTCTTGCCCTACACCCCCAGCCTTCTGCTCTGCCTGGGGAAATGGGACCCCAAGGACTCCAGAGCCTGCTGAGAAGGAGGCCCAGGAGATCTGAGCAGAAGGCAGCCTGGCCATGTGCACTATCCAATCAGTGTCCCACTGTCAAGTTCACCGCCTACCTGTCTTTCAAAGCCCCACTCCTCTCTGTCCATGGCCACTGCTCTTGTCTGTGTCCTCTCTCTCCAGCCCATTTCAGTCACTTCTTAACAAGCCTTCCTGCCAGTCTCTTTCAGTGCTAAACCTGAAAGTGGTCTTTGTAAAATGCAAGACTGATCTTGCTTCGCCCCAGCTTAAAAATCTCTTACCGGCTCTCCGTCACCTGCAGGACACAGCCTAAGCTCCGAAGCATGACCCAGAAAGCTCTCGATGACATAGTCATCTCCTGCCACCAGTGTGGTTTGCTTCATGGGCACGTGACCTGTGCATTCACTAGATTTAATGCTCACCCATCACCACCTTGAAAATCTGGGTAATTTTTGAACAAAGATCCCCGCATTTTCATTTTGCTCGGGCCCTGCAGATGTGGTGGCGGGTCCTGCCACTTCACCTCCTCCCACTTCACATTCCTCCAACGCCAGACACGGTCCTTACAGTTCTCTAAAGTTTTCTGCAGTTCCTTCTCTTTTGAATGTTCTCCTACCCCCTTGTCTGTTTGCAAACTTCTCGTCGCCCTTCAAAGCTTTGCTTACATATCCCCTTCTGTGAGACTCTTCCCTGATTCCCCTCTCCAAATGACTTATTGCCCCTTGGCAAATGTGCACTTTTCAGCTTATCACAGCTTATTATTATTTATTTCCTGCCTCCACTTAGAGGTTATGAACTCCAAGGGGGCCGAGATTGTGTCTTGCTCGGTACCAGGGTTTCTAATGCTTGCGGGAATGACATTGAACCAAGTGCTGTATTTAAGAAAGAAGTGTTTATTGGAAGTGTTACTCTTTCATTCCAGTGGCCATACCTGTGCTGTATGTGCAGATTTACTGTGACTTCAAGTCCTCACGGCAGCCTTGTGAGGGACCCTTGGGGCCATGGTGTGGCTCACCACTGTCTGGGACCAGTTAGGCAGCCTCTGCTAAGTGGTTTGCTCTAGTTAGAGTAACACCGTGCAATAGGACATTCTGAGATGATAGAAACATCATATAGCCACGCTGTCCAGCATAGCAGCCACTAGTCACACATGCTATTGAGCATTTGAAATGTAGCTAAGGCCACTGAGGAACGGAATGTTTAATTTCATTTCATTTTCATTAATTTAAATTTAAATAGCCTTATGAGACTAGTGGCTTCCACATTGGACAGCACAGTCTTCCACGATATTACTCAGCAGGTCAACTCAGCACCCAACCCTGTTGCTTTAGGGAGACACAAGACTTTGAGCACTTCCTGGGGAGAAAAATTTTCAATGACAAGGAAAACAGTCTTTCCTGTTTTTTCTCAATGACAACACAGTTTGGGACTCTCCCTGCTGTAGATACACTTGACCTTACCTGTAAAATGAGAAAAAAAAGGGCTTCCATACCTGGGAGGGAAATACCTACTGGGGTCAAATATTTCCAGTAAGACTACCAAGGGCAGTAGACTAGTCTACATTCCTTTCCTCCAGTTTTCCAAGGACTCTTATTAAGGTGACTTGTGGCTCTCACAGGTCCTGCACAGCCAGGATCACAGTGCCGGGCATGACTCCGGTGGAGGCTCATCAGATGCTGGGTTGTTAAAAAATGGGGGAAGCAGAGAGAAAGGAGATCCGCTTTCAAGGTGCTTTGTTTCTTTTAGCGAGGGCTTCTGTAACTGATATAGGTAACTGTAGACCACCTGTGGACAATTTCAAAGGTCAGTGCTGCTGGGTTCATAGAGATGACACCAGATCTAGGTGGCTGAGAATCAGGACCGCACAGGCAAATCACAGAAGAGTGAGAAAACCCCTACAGAATCTGAAGTATCATTTCATATGCTATTTTAAATTATTATCATCAAAAGAATAAATTAATTTTCAGGTCTCCAGGCAATATACGGGTTGTACCCAGCACCTTGGCTGCCACCACCCACCATCAGGCCTCCAGGTTTCCCAGGGCACTGCCTGTTTTCACAAGCCCCAGAGCAGGCTGGAGATGCTAGAAACTTAGATGCACCCAAGAGGTTAGGCTGAGAATGACAAAAATGATAGCTGTAACTGTTGGGGGGGGGGGTCCCTTTAAGGTTTTGCTGGTTGCATTTAAGAGCAGGTGCACAGCGTTCTCCCCAGAATCATCAGATTCCGACTGATGCATTCTCCTGCATCTTTCTCCTCCTCTGTGAGAACAGCAATTCATGCGAATTATTCTTAGCCAACTCTCGCAGAAGCTCTGAAATGGTTGCCCACTAAAAATGTACTTTGTCAGTCAATATTTGAGTCTAGTGCTCTATTTGAGAAGAGTTGTGTCCAAAAAACATAACCCAGGTCTCTGGCCTCAGCCGTGTCACGGTTTGTCTGGCGTGAGAAGGAGTAAAGTGTAGAGAGCAGCGCAAGGAGTAGGAGCCTGTGTTAAGTTGTGAGTTGCAAGCTCCCTGTGTGGTTAGAACTGGAAAGGCAGACCACTGCTGGCCATGGTGGCTGTTAGTAACCCAGATCCAGTGTTAGAGATGCCACAGACACAGAACAGGATAATGATGAAGAAGGTTTCAGTGTCAGCACCGAAGGGGCACTGTTGAATTCCCAGCTCCACCATTTACCACAACCATGTGACCTTCAGCGCGGGACTCAGCTTTCCTGAGCCCTCCACACCTGTGGAAAGGGGATGGTACCTCTTCCCTTGCAGGATTGTGATGAAGATTAAATGAGATTTTAAGTAATAGCTTCACAGTGTTTGGCACATTATTTGGTCCATAGTAAGCTTGAATAAGTGGCAGCTATTACTGCTGGGATTACCCCTCCTGAAGCAGAGGCAGGAAGACAAGTTAGGAACCACTGTCTCTCTGCCCATTGCTTCTTGTGTTTTCCGATCTATGGATTATTCGATCAGTAATTAGTCTCATTTTGATAAAGCCATTTGTAGTACAGTTTTCCTGCCAATGCTTTTCAAACAGCAGAAACTTGAATTCTGTACTATTTTTATAAAGCAATTTGGCTTAACTTTTTTTCCGAGACTGATAAATAGGTTGAACTTAGGGAAAACTGTATAGTGAGTTTTCATAAAAAACTTACTTTAGTTTCTGTATTTGATTGATCACAGTAAATCCTAAAAAAGAAACACTAGTGAAACTATGTGCTGTCCAAAATGAGTCCTTCAACAAACATGTACAGAACACCTACTATAAGACCATCCCTATGCTACATGCAGACAACTGCCTGTGTGTGTGCTTTTATTTTTATAGTAACACAAATTCTTATCAATAAATATTCCTTAAGTAATCAAAGAGATCAGGACAAGCACTAGGATCTGGAATGGTGTAGAAACTTATTTTTAAGTGTGTATAATCTGCCACATATATAAAAGATAGAAGAAAGCACAAATAGATTATATAAAGATTATCTAAAGTCTCATTTTAAATCATACTAGACAATAGGCAAGTTACAGAAAAGAAAAAAAATGCCAATAAATGCATGAAAGATACAATGGAATATTACATAGTAATTAAAAAGAATGAGTTAACATGGAGTTACCACACTTATCTAGCAATTCCTCATCTGAGTATAAGCCCCAAAGAATTGGAAGCAGGGATTTAAACAGATATTTGCATTCCCTTGTTCACAGCAGCATTATTCACAATAGCCAAAAGGTGGAAATAAATGTCCAACATCAGGGATGAATGGATAAATAAAATGTGGTTTATATGTATACAATGAAATATTATTAAGCCTTAAAAAGGAATGAAATTCAAACATTTGCTACAACATCAAAGAATCCTGAAGACACTGTGCTAAGCTGGACACAAAAGGACAAATACTGTACAAATTTACTTACATGAGGTACGTGGAGTAGTCAAATACGAAGAAACAAAGTAAATGGTGATTGCCTGGGGCTGGGAGGAGGGACATGGGGCGTTTGTGTTTACTGGGTACAGAGTTCAGTTTGGGATGATGAAAAGGTTCTGGAGATGGTGGCAGTGATGGTTGTATAACAATGTGAATGTACTTGATGCCACTAAGCTGTCACATAAAATGGTTAGAATGGTCAATTTTATGTTATGATTTATATTTTATTTTACCACATAAGAAAAAAAGTATTTCCAAACTTGGATTCCAAAAGCACTATTGTTCTTTTTTTACCTTTAATTATGCTTGAGAAATATTCTTCCTTCCCCTTTTATCATTGAACTTCTTCAATGTGCCTTTATTATTAAAAATGCAAAGGAGAAAAAAGAAAGAATGAGGTAGACAAAGAAAGAAATCTGAGACAAATCATTATGAGAAAAAAGTTGATTGCACAGGAATATATATACAGTATTTTTCCAATTATGTCAAGGAAAAGAAACACACCGTATATTTAAAAATTTAGAGAATTGTCTGTGAGAAAACATTCCAAACGAGCAGCAAAAATTGCTTCTGAAGAGGAGAATGAAGGGTGAATGGGAACTTCTGATTTATCTTTATTGTTGAGCAAGTTTTTAAAAAGATCCATAAATTCCCAACTTTGGGGCAAGAAGGCTGGGGTCTCCTGCCCAGTGGGTTTGGCAAACTAGGCCCAGGGATGCCACATCTGACAAAGTGAAAAACAGTCTATAAGGTACCCACAGTACAGGGAGACCATTGAGATCACACATGTGATGAACCGTTGTCTGTAAAATAAAATCATACCTGTGAGACCATGAGTGTGAGTCCTCTGTGCGGAAAGTGTGGCCACCATCGTTCTACTCTGAAAGACCAGGAAGTAAAAGCTGAGTCTTGAGCCAGAAACACAGGAGTCTAAATATCATGACACCGTGTTTTACTGATGGGATATAGGCGATCCATTTAACCTCTCCAGGCATCAGTTCACTTGTCTGTAAAATGGGGATGATAACAACACACACTGGGTTGGGAGGGGGGATAGGATTACAAAGCACCTGTCATATGCCAAACACCCAGTAAATGTCATCAATATAAAAAGTCTCTTTTCTTGAAAAAAGTACCTGGAGTTAGAACTTTCAAAAACCTTAGCCAGAGCTATTCCTCTCCCTTGCACAGTACCTGGCCTTTAGGAGGCATTCAGTAAGTAGGACCCTGGGCTTTGCATGCTGGATTTGTCGTTCTCAGACCTCAGTGGGCATCCACATGATCTGAGGAACTTGTTAAAAATACAAATTCCCAGAGTCCAACTTCAGAAACTGTGATTCAGATGGGCCAGAGCGTGGCCTGCATTTTGTCTGCAATGCCGTGTAGAGCACATTTAAGAGATACTGTTTGTTGGGAAAATAGAATAGTTTGGTCAGGCTCCCTGGCCTCAGGGCAGGTTGGGGGTGGAAAGGAACATTCTTTGTAAGCAAATTGTGTGTGGGTGGGTGGAGTAGGCTCATGGCTTGGCTGGCATCTGCCTCAGGCGGCTGCTCTGCACAGCTACGCTTTCCAACCTACAGCTTCCAAAGACCTGTTTGCCGGTTACCTCACTCATAGACCTGTGTGTGAGGGGTCTGGTGACCCAGCCTGGCATGGGAGGGGTCTGGGGACCCAGTCTGGCGTGTGAAGCGTTTGTGACCCAGTCTGGACAATGGGCTTGAGGGGTCTGTGAGCTCCAGACCCAGCCCTAGCTGGACAATTGGCCCAGTCGGTGCAGGATTACAGGCAGGTAAAAGTAGCACCACAACTGGCATAGTTAGTTATGTAGCTTTACACTGTTCCAGGAGTAATCACTGAAAAACATGAGGCAGAGTTCAAATGTCCTCCCCACACCCAAGTACCTTTCCAGAGTCTGTTTTCCTTTCTCTTTACCAGAAAAATCACCTTTCCGTTTCTTCTCCTCCATAAGTCGAGAAGTATACTTTCTAGAAAGGATGCCTTGCTATTTCTTGACAAAGTCTCAATAGAACTGTTTTTTTTTTGTGTGTGTGTGACCGGTAAGGGGATCGGAACCCTTGGCTTGGTGTCGGCAGCACCGCACTCAGCCCGTGAGTGCACCGGCCATCCCTATATAGGTTCCGAACCCGTGGTGGGAGCACTGCTGCACTCCCAGCGCCGCACTCTTCCGAGTGAGCCATGGGGTCGGCCCTCAATAGAACTGTTTTTAAAAGAGGAGAGAAAGTGGGGAAAAAAGTAAAACAGAAAAGACAGCTGCTTGGAGATGGGGTGGAAGGGTACCTGGAAGGAGAGGACAGGGAAGCTTTGGCATTTACATTTAAAAACCTCAAAATCCTAAAATATGCCATCTGATGGGCAGGCAGGCCTTTCCATCCTCTGGGACAAAATCCAAAGACTTCTCCAGTTGGGGGAAATGGCAGAAATGAGGAGAGAAAAACAGGCAGGAGAGGAGAGGGGTGAGGGACACAGAGGGGAGACAAACTACCACGGGACCCAACAGTACCCCATGGATCCGAGAGGGCCATGTGAAGGGTCCCTTCTTCAGTACCTTTTAAATAAACAAATAAATAAAAATAAAAATTTGCTTAATGCTTATTTTGGTTTCCTGCTGCTTTGCAAACACCAAATAATGAATTCATCTGGGCAGGACAGCCCCTCCAGAGGCAGGTAAATAGTTCCAGGCTCTTAGGCCATATCTGCTAAGTAAACGGAAATACAATGGGCTAGAAGTTAAGCAGCTTGTGTGGGGAGAGACTGCATACAATTAATTAATTGCCTCAAGTCTGCAGCTGATAAAGCAGGTCTAGTGGGGGGCATATTTTACAGTCACACAGGTTTAGGTAGAAGTTGAAAATTCAAATAGTCGCTTGTCCAAGAGATTTGAGGTTCCAGGATCTAACCTTGCTAAAACTAAGGCCCCAAATGAAGGGGTGGGTTGGTCAGAAAAACCTGAGAAGTTGGGGCTGGGGTGGGGGTGAGGGGCTGCTGTTGTTGTCAGTAGCTAGTGCAGCCATTCACCTGGATTTTTAATCCAAAGGACAGTGAAGATGCATGCCCCAGTGCAACGCTGTCACCCCATCTGTCTCACTCTATATCCAGAGGTCATTCAGAAATGACCCCTCCCCCATTGTATCTGCTCTCCTGTCCAATGTGCTTAATCATTTTTTAAAAACTTTTTATTGTAGAAAATTTCAAAGATATTTGAACCCCCACCCCATGTACTTGTCACCCAACCTCAACAATTATCAAGGCATGGTAAATCTTGTTTCATCTAAACCAATAATTCTGTAACCTGAGTGGGCAGCAGAACCCCCTGGGGTCTATTTAAACACAGATTGCTGGGCCCCACCTCAGAATTTCTGATCTTGTAGGTCTGAGGGGGTCCTGAGAATGTGCAGTTTTAACAAGTTCCCAGGGGCTGCTGCTGCTGCTGGTTGGGCAACCGCAGTTCAAGAACCACGGATCTGTACCCCACTGGCTTTTCCCTTCCGATGTGATTATGACAGCCAATCCCAGACATCTCATCATTTCATCTGAAACAGTCAGTGCTCTAAAAGATAATACCATTATCACACCTGGACAATAATGATAATTCATTCACATCATGAAACATCTGCTGAGCACTGATGTTTCCAAATGCTTCATACATGTCATAATTTTTTAAATTTTAATCAGAATCCAAGTAAAGTGTACATATTGTGATTGCCTAATACGTCTTTAGTAATCTTTAACCATAAACCCCCCCTTCAAGTTTTTTGTTTCCTAGCAATTAATTTGTTGAAGAACCTTTATTATTTTTTAAGAAGCAGAATAGGATAGCAGCAAGCCCTCCAGAGTCCAACCGCATGAGTGGCTCCAGCACAAGCGGTGTGACCTTGTCAAGTTAGTTAACCTCTCTAGGCACTGGGGTACTGGCAAATGTTTAACAACCAGCTCTCTGACGGGAAAAAAAACGCAAGCCCTGATTTGTACATTTGCCAATTTCTGTGAAGTAAATACCCACTCCCCAGTTGATTTCAAGGTACTGACATGATGTCACTGAATAAAGAGGTGGGAAGAGACAAGCAAAGCAGCACACGCTGCTGCAGTATTTCCAGCACACAGACACCAGAGATGTGGACAGCTTCCAAAGCGCAGGTATTCATGAAATGGACTCATATAGTTAGGAAGAGATGAGTTTTAAGTCTTGATTACCTTTGTTTTAAATATAATTTATTTAATTATAAGTTTGCCTAATTTAACTTTTTAATAATGGCCGTGGTTAACAACGAGCTTGCCAAATCTCTGAAAGTTTAACCATCAGCTCTGGCCCCTGCACATCTGTCTTTCTCACCTGTGAAATGGGAAACACTGGCAGCAGCACTTAGTGGTGAGGATTAAAGAAGTGTGTGCACCTGAGTGCATGAGAAAGAGCCAGTGAGTGTGCCCGGTCAAGTGGACATCAAACAGAAAGTTATTCACTCCCTGTGGCAGGGCCAGGAAAGCAGCAATGAGGGGACTCGATACTATCAAGTCACTAAGTACAGGGGAGCTATTTTCAGAATTCCAGGGGGAGAAGCAGCCAGAAGGGTGCGAACTCACCCTCCTAGGTGCAGGAACTGACCCTTGGGCCTGGCTGGATCAGCATATGAATTCCAACTGCCCCAGAAGAAACCCGAGCTAAGTAGTTAGGCAGCCTGCTCCACCCCTCCACTTTACACAGAGGCCACTTAAACTGTTTGCTAAAATCGAGACCCTTCTTTGAGGTAGATCAGGTTACTCAGTAAGGTGATTATTGTTCCTAATGGTCTGCAAACAGGTGCTCAACTGTTAACCTCTCCAGCCTCTAGGGACACATGGACAAGCCAACTGGGCAGAAGCAAACTCAAGCACCAGGAGCTCAGGGGATTGAGAGATATTCAAAGAATGAGGCTGGATTTAGTGGGGTCTTGTGCCAGCCAACAGGTTGAATTCAGCTCAACTCCAGGCTGAGTGCTCAGCACCTACCTTCCTCAAATAACCTGTGACTCCCTCCTGGCCTTCGAGTTTAAGCCCGGGGCTGGAGAACTCACAGCACACCAAACATTATCCACAGAGTAAGTAAATAAGAGGCAGGATCAAGTGGCACTAAATCCTTCATGCCCATCAGACTTTGAATTATGGGCCGCCACTGCCCATCTGTGTGAGCTTGGGCAAGTTACTTGACTTCTCTGTGCCTCATCAATGCAGTGCGGGTAACACTGGTCTCCACCTTGTAGGGTTGGGGGGCAAATTATACATAACTGCATGGAGAGCACATAGCAAAATACTTGGCAAATAATAAGTACACAATAAATAGTAACTGCTATCTTTATGATTTAAAAAAATTTTTTTAATGCATGTAGGTACTGCTATAGTTAATAAAATGAAAATCCACTTAAAGGAATTGTGTTTAGTTAATAGCAGCTTCCCCCCTCCAACCACGTATTCTCTCATTTGATAGATACCAGAAGTGTCATAAGGAATGTCTCTGGGCTGTTTAGACTTTCAAAAGGGGTCCTCGTTCTTGGGGAACTGCTGATCTAGCCCATGAGAGATCAGCAATGTCTCCACCCACCCGGGGAGGGCTCAGGCCCACGAAAGGTAGACAGTGTTTTGCACAGTTGAAATTTGAAAGAAAAAAAAAAAAAGGCATCAGGGATTAAACAGCTTCACCTCAGATGTCAGGAAGACAGAGAAGGGTGAGGACTTGGGAACCTTGGATGAGGTAGGATGAGAGGGCATGGCTTTCTTAAAAAGAAAATTATTTATGTCACGATGTCACCAAAACATCCTTTTATCCATTAGCGGAATCCACAAATCTTTCTGAGTGCTTTAACATGGAAAAACAATTAATATTTAACAAAAAAAAAAAGGAAATCGTTGAGATTTGGAAAGGGCTGCTATCAATCTTGTAGGTCACCTCTCTGTGTCTTCCTGGAGCCGGTGACAGCACAGGGCACAGGGCCCTTTCATGTGGAAGTACATTCATATGTGCCTAGAGAGGGTATCGGAAAGTTATTGCATAAAATAATGAACACAGTGTGAAATTTGGATGTGGGAAAATAAAAATAATGACTTTTGCTTACTTAACTTTTGTATAGTTTTGCAACAATCATGTACAACATTTATCCTATCTTTCAAATTTACGTATAGTTACATTGAACTATACAATACTGAAGTCCACAGACCTTAAGTGTCAGTTTGATCAGTTCTAACAAGTGCATAGACCCATGTAACCCACATACTATCAAGACACAGAACATTTTCAAGACACAGAACTCCAGAAAGTTCCCTCACGCCCCTTTCTGATTAATCCTTTCCTCTTTCTCTACCCCCATATCCTCCTATCCTTTCAGTCCCCACATGCAAACACTGATTTGGTTTCTAGTTTTGCCTGGTCTAGAACTTCATATAAGCAGAATCACACATATGTACTCTTGTCTCTGGCTTCATTCACGCAGCATAATGTTTGAGGTTCAGCCATGCTGTCCCACGTATTCGACTTTGTTCCTGTTTATGGACGAGCAATACTCCATCGCATGGACTTAGCACAGTTTGTGTATTCACCCGTCAATGGACACCTGAACTGCTTTTAGTTTTTGATTATTATGAGTAAAGATGCAAAAAAAATTCATGTCAGAGTCTTTTTGAGGACATGTGTTTTCTCTCTCTTGGGTAAATATCTAGAAGTGGAATGGCTGGATTAAAGTCGACGGTTTTATGCGATCTTACCATTATTCGGGTCTCATCATCCACTGCCAGTAGGAAATGGAGGCAGAGAGAGTTTGGGGAAAAATAAACACTGAAATGAGGAGGCAGCATTCTAGAACAGAAGATAGCAGGCACTGTGCTTTGGAAGCTCTCACCCCAGCCCTGGCTTCTCTTTTTTTTTTTTTTTTGTCGTTTGTTTCGTGACCGGCACTCAGCCAGTGAGTGCACCGGTCAGTCCTATATAGGATCCGAACCGCGGCGGGAGCGTCGCCGCACTCCCAGCCCAGCACTCTACCAAGTGCGCCACGGCTCGGCTGCCCTGGCTTCTCTTTAGATCACTCTTTGTCTTTGGGTAAGTCACTCAGGGTCCCAGTTTCCTCATCTGTAAAAGAGCAATAACGGTAAAGCGGTAGAAGGGAGGAGCAAACGTTTTCAGGTAGATGCACTGAGAAGAGGATGCGTCGTTACCAGACCTCTTGCCCTGACTTGGAGTTTAGAAAACAGGGTCAGCATCCCACCAGCAAGCGGGGCGAGGAAGAGACAGTGCTCATCATGGCTTTCCAGATGGGCTAGGAAAGAGAGCACGAGTGACTCCTCTAGATCCAGAAAGCTCTCTCTTTGTTTAGCCTCCGGCTCACAGTTTAGGAGGTTGAGTTTCCCACCTTCTGTGCCTATTCTTTCTTCCTCCACAATCCAGCCGGCAGGAGATCCAAGCCCAGATTTCCCATGCTGATAAGACCTAAGTGCTCAGGTGGGAAGAACTACAGTTGTTGGTTCGGGTGGAAGTGAAGTGCGCTGGGTGAAAGGTCAAAGGAGGGGGCAGGGGTGCCCCTCAGCGCTTGTAGAGGGAGTTTGGCTGATGGCCTCAGGCCCCTTTCCGGTTAATCCTCTCTGCCTCCTGCACCCCTGTATCCCCCATCCTTTCAGTCCCCGCACAGAACACAGATCTGATTTCTAGTTTTGCCTGTTCTAGAACTTCATATAAGCGGAATCACACATATGTACTCTTGGACCCCCTGCAGAGAGTGGCACAGCAGAGGCTGTGTGAGGACCCCTATGGGGTCTCTGGTCACCATCCACATTCGGTACCGTCTTCTTATCAATCAGAGGTTCAGGAGAGCTGTGCTTTCACTCTGTGTCTCTTCATTCCCCTGTAAACAGTAAAGGTCCACTGAACACTGAATGAGTGAGCGAGCCATCCCTCTCGTGACTTCAGATTGGGAGAAAAGAGGCTGAGGCCACACATTTCACAGTGCAGGGAGGCACACACACACACACAGTGCAGGGAGGCTACACTACCCAAGTGACTTCATGCTGGAATCACCAGTCCCAGAGTCTTAGATTTTCCTATATAAATATTTCCTATATTTTCCAATACAAGTCTCAAAAGTCTGAGTCCCGCCCATGAAACCTTTCCCTTTGTTTATAGGCAAGAACATTTTCCCTTCGTGTCCCTGCCTCTGGCAAGATGTTCAGCGTTGAGGCAGAGAAGATACAGCTCAAAGTAAAACTTCAGGGAGGGGGAAGGAAAAGAGAGGGGAATGAGCATTATTATTGTACAGATTTTCCCCTCCTCACCAGTGGAGAGCCTGTGGCTACGATGACAATAATTTTGCCTGGCTCTCTCAGCTCTTGCTTTACAGAAATGACTGACTGACTGATTTTTCTCTCCTTGTTCCCAAAAGCACAATCTTGGGAAGGAGGGGGTTGGGCAGCTGTGGGAAGCGTAGGTGACGTGCTAGGGTGGGGGGGTGGGGGAGTAGGGGACACTCCGGACTTGAATAGAAGGTGAAGGCCTGAATAGAAAGGCTGTCACACTCCCATATGAATGTGCAGAAAGTCCTCAGACTGTAGCACCGAAGGAGCAATAACGCCACTGACTTTGATTTTGTTTCAAAAAATAAGAATGAACATAAGCTGGAAAGTAACCTCGGATTCTAGTCCTGGCCCACCACTAACCAAGGTAGCTCAGACAAGCCACCTCACATCCAGGCACTTCAGGGAGCTCGCCTTCACAGACACACGGAACAGTGCGACACTAAGGACGGGGGGGGGGGCAGGTCATCAGAAGTTACAGTGAGAGGTGCTGAGGACTGAAGTTCAGGGATGTAGAGAAAAGCAATTCAAAGAACTCTGCAATAGCTCTTCCAGTCTTCTCTCTCAGTATCTTTCTTTTATTTGATTATTTATTTATTTATTTTGGCAAGTGGCTGATATGGAGGTCTGAATCCTTGACCTTGGTGTTGTTAGCACCACGCCTTAACTGAGTGAGCAAACCAGCCAGCCCTTCGATATGCTCATTTCTAGTTCCCCGGATGGAACAGTGCCTTCAGACGCGCCCGTGCGTGCGCGCACACGCACACACACGCACACGCACACGCACACACAGTGATTTCCTACTGGGCTCCAGGTGTTTACCTGCTCTGGAATGCCCCATCCCTGGAGGGTCAAATACTTCCTGCCCGGTAGTGGAGCTGCAGGTGGACAGGGTGTGCTGAGGCATGCCTGGGGAGAACGCAGGTCCCACTCACTACTGGGCATATGTGGAATTGCGAGAGTTGCCTAATCTCATTTTTCCCTTGTACAAAATGGGGCCAGTATTACCTTCCTTGAAGAATTCTTGTGCAGACTAAATTAAAGACTGTATGTCTAGCATAATGCTAGCACATAACAGGCGCTCAAATAAATATTCGAATGGAATGAAAGTACAGTATGATCAGTGGGTGTTTGGGGGAGCTGTGAAAAGAATTTGTTTAGGGAAGTGTTAGCTGTGGTTGGAAAAGCATCAGAGATCATGAGCACCACGAATTTAGGGACTCTGCCTCTTTTGTTTACCTGACACAGTGCCTGGCATATAGCTGGCAGTTGGTAAATACCTGTTCACTGAATTATTCCATATGGGAGGCCTTGGATGGCAGAATAAAAAGTCTAAGGACTGATTTGTCCTTTTATTTAATGGACATTAATGAAGTGCTAGGCACTTCCCTCTGGGGAAGGCGAAGAAGCCAGACCCTGCCCTCTAAGGGGGCTACAGAAAGCCAGGTTTTAGGATCGCCTTGGGACTGAGGAGTGCGGAGGGGGTAGACGGACTGGAGAAGGACACGAGGAAAGCTGCGGAGCGGGAGGCCAGCTGGGACCCTCTAGCTGTGGCCCCACAGGACCAGGCAAGGCTGTAAGTGTGTGTGGCCAGAGACGCTGGTTTGAAAAGCAGAACCAGGTAAGAATTCTCAAACAGGTGGAGAAAGGGAAAAGATCTCACGATAAATTCAGGTTTTTATGGTCAGATTGTCTATCCACGTACGGGCCATCGGAGAGTGGAATCTCCCTTGCCATGGTGGTGACAAGTTGTTCCGTGTGGGGGAGGAAGCCTCCCCTCATTCCAGAAGGGCAGCCGGCCGGTGTCAGAGACCTCCGCAGACAGGACTCCCAACATTCTGAGAGTTGGTCAGATTCCTGGAGAGCAAGGGTTTTTCCAGTGTCCCTGGGAGGGGGCAGAACGTTCAACCACCCCTCTCCCTGCTTAACCAGAAATTCTGTCCCACTCACAACAGGGGAGACTGAAACTCACCACATTGCCCTTCACATGCAGAGAACCATTTCCCAGTGAAACACAAAATGCCACAGCCCGAGGCCCCAGGCCTTGGTGCCTTTCTGAAAGGGGCAGGAATTGGGCTGAGCTCAGAGGAGCTTTACTGCATCCAAAACAAACACCTTTCACCCCCCAACCCCAGGGTTTCAACTGGTGTTTTCTTAATGTGCCATTAACTGTTCCCATTTTATTCCATTTTATTTATCTCGCCCCCCACCCCCATGTTAGGAGATTTTTATCCATCCATTCATTTAACAACTATTCATGCAGTGCCAACATGCTAGAGATACAAAGAAAAACAAGATAGAATTCCAGCTCCCCAGCTTGGCAATAGGTATTAAAAAGTTAAATGTCGGGCCGAGCCCGTGGCGCACTCGGTAGCGTGCTGCGCTGGCAGCGCGGCGACGCTCCCGCCGCGGGTTCGGATCCTATATAGGAATGGCCGGTGCACTCACTGGCTGAGTGCCGGTCACGAAAAAGACAAAAAAAAAAAAAAAAAAAAAAAAAAAAAGTTAAATGTCATTATGGCCTTTGACCAAGCAATTCAACTTACAAGAATTTATTCTAAAGATATACTCCCACGGGTGCCAACATTTATACATAAACAGACAATCCCTGAACTACTTTAAATAACAATCGAAATTAGGAACAATAATAGGGAATTGATAAAATAGATTATGATAAATCTAAGCAATAGAATACTATAATTGTCCCAAAAAAGGGTTGATCTTTATGGAATGATAGGAAAGATCTCCAAGAAAGATTATATAGTGAAAAAACCAACGTATATTATACTACTTTTGTTTTTTTAAATATATGTAAGGGTTGGGTGGTTAGCTTACTTGGTTAGACCCGGGTGTTGATAACACCAAGATCAAGGGTTCGGAACCCCTAATCGGCCAGCTGCCCCCTCCTAGATAAAATGTAATTGTATCATACAAAGACAATCTAGATGCGATTGCTGAGCTGTTCAACAAATGACTACTGAACACTTGAAATGTGGCTAGTCTGAATTGAAATGTGCTATATACAGCGTAAAAACACACATCAGGTTTTGATGACAGTACAAGTAAAAGAATGTAAAATATTTCAAGAATTTATTCTTATTACAGGTTGAAACGACAATATTTTAGATTCATTGAAATTGATCTCACCTTTATTTAAACTTCTTTTTTAGTGTGACTGTGAGGAAATGTAAAATTACATATGTGGCTCCCATTACATTTCTGTTGGACAACACTGGTCTAGAACAGGGGCCAGCACACTGTGGTCGCAGGGTCAAATGGAACTGAATCCCATTTTTGTAAACGAGGTGTTACTGGAACACAACTTTGCCCATTTGTTTAGGTACTGCCTGTGGCTGCTGACAAAGACTCTCTCTTTTGTCCAAACTTGAGTCAGGCTGCTCTGGGCCGACCTTCAACTTCTCTCTCTGTCCTTACAGAATTCAGTTTGAGCAAGTCAGTTTAGAGACAATCCCCTGCCCTCGGTATCTTATCACTGTAGCCTGCCTTTAGCAAAAGGTCTGTTGAGTAGGTCTAGCAAGAATCCCCCTTATTCCTGATGTTTCCTCTTAGTAATTTTCCACCCACCTATCCTCACCCTGTTCCTTAGTTATAAATCCTCACTTGTCCTTGTTGGGGTTGGAGTCGAGCCTAGTCTCTGTCCCCCACTGCAAGACTCCATTGCAGTGGTTCCCGTACCTATAGCAATAGCCCCCTTGAATAAGTCTCCCTTACCATCTTTAACAAGTGTTGTGAATAATCTTTCCTTTAACACTGCTTTCTTGCTATAACAGCAAAATTAAGTGGTTGCAACAGAGATTGATTGGCTATGAACACAAAAATCTTTATTATCTAGCCCTTTACAGGAAAAGGGTCTCAGTGTTGCCCCCACTATTGTAAAGGAATCTATGCAAACCACTATCTACAATGATTATCTTTAGGGTCTGAGAGTAAGGCAGATTCTTAGATTTTTTTCCGGTTGGAATTTATTATTTTTGTCAGCAGGGGAGAAAAACTATTGATAGAACTTTAAAAACCTGCACTCACAGGGTGGACATTCTAGTGGGGTGGTAGGGGAGACAAGCAAGTAAATAACTAAAATGTCAAGAAAAAGTACAAGGTCACTGTTAGAGGTTTGGAATGTCAAGTAGACAATAGTAATAATAGTAATTATTGAATGCTTACTACCTGTTGGCCACTGTGTGCAAAGTAATGCCTTTTAATTAATTAATTTTTTCTTTTCTTCAAGATGGAAATAGCTCTATTGATTTTTATTACTGTAAATGTAACACATAGTCTTTGCAAAACTTAAAAAAATAGAAAAGTATGAGCTCTGTATATAATTTTAATGGGACTAGTCTATAAATACTATTTGATAACCTGATATTTTCACCAACAATATATTTTGGACGTCTTTCCATGATAATCAATATCTCTCTATGGCCACAGAGGATGTCCTTGTATGTATGTGTCAAACTTAATGCCTATTGTTAATCTAATTAAATTGATTAACTAAATATTACCTCATTTAATCATGACATCCTCATTTTACAGTTGAGGAAACTGAGTCATTAAATAACTTGCTCACCTAAACAAATCCAAGCTCTTAATCTCACTAAACTGTATGGGGCAGTTAGCCTCTAGAAGCAAAGTCCAAAGAATCAAGGAAGACCTTTCTCTCGCTCTCCCTGCCTGATTTCCCTAACCAGCATTTCTATCTTTTCTGGAATAAGGTTTCGAGCCAGAGGAAGGCAGTGTGGGGGCTATCCTTTTCTGAGATGTACTAAATACTTTAAACAATCTTTTCATTATAAGCACAAACTGCTTGTGAAATACTATGACAACAGGGAAGCAAATAGTGGCTTTCTCATCCTGTCCCTCCTTTCCCACATCCCTGTCACGGACCTGGAGAATGGCCTCCCAGACTTCGCACTTAATGCTTTCAGCAGAAGCAGTGCACAGTGATCCTGTCAGGAGACGTGCTTTTTTACCGCTAAACAATACAGCATGGACCTTTTCACATGACAGCATTCATAATCTACTTAATATTTTTTGACAGTTCTATGTTATTTTAGAAAGCCCTTTTTCAATGAAAATATCAATTAAAGTTCTGACTGAATTCTAGGAAAATAACTGTTTTTGTTTTTGTTTGTATTTAAAATATTTTAACATTTACTTGTACATATTTGTGGGGTACAGAGTGTTGTTTCAATACGTGCATATACTGCACAGTGATTTGCTCAGGGTAGATGGCAGGATGTTGTACCTGTCAGTCCACCACTTTTCCTCCCTGCCCCTTACCCCAGGAAAATAACTTTTAAGAACCGCTTCTACCCTTTAGTCTTTGCTTTCAGCAAGTGGGTTTATGTTTATGATTTCTTGGTGAAGATAGCAGCAGGGTAGGAGCAGCTCTGAATCCACATTAGCAGACATGGGTCCCATCAGTTTTCAATCTGTGACAACTCACGGACAAAGAACCAGGCAAGTGTGACTGTCTTTGGCCTTCATGTTCTTGCACAATCTGCAGCATTATACACCTGTAAAACCCAAGGTAATCACTGTCACAGTAACTGCGACTTGCCAGGGGAGGGAAGAGCATGTTGTGGGATGTCAAAGTCATGTCCACACAGGGTAGGCTGAGAAATAACAGCTTAGTGTCTGCCCCTCTTTTTTCTGCTTTTGCATCCATCAACCCAGCTTGGGGCTCTTCACCTCACCCCTGGACTCTTGTCATGGTCTCCAGGGCTCTCCTAAACTGCACCACTCCTCGACTACAATCCACTTGGCATTGGATAGCCAGACTACACTCCCCCAAACACTGTTTTGTGCATGCTGTCTCTGGCTCAAATGCCTAAACAAAATTCCAGATCTTTATCTCGGCATCCAAGGTCCTCCTCAGTGTCTCCACACCCCTGGTTCTCCTCTTGTCACTGCGTGTGAGCCCGCCTCCCCGTCTCCAGCCAAATTCGTCCTCTTCGCCCCCAGCCCGCTTTGCTCATCCCGACTCTGCCTCTGCTGAGAGGCTCCTGCCTGCAGGCCCTGCTTGGCTCCCGCAGCCCTCTCGTGTATCCAGTCCCTTCCCTACCTCAAGCGACATTCTCCGCAAGACCACCGATCCTCTCAAGTGCAAACTTCTCCCTCACCCCAACGCGAAGCTGATTCCAGTCTCATTCTCCCATCATGTGATGGCTTTGATTGTTAGTTGTTTTTTATATGTAAAGATCATGTACATCTCAGCCAGACGGTTCTAGATGTGAGAGGAAGCTTCTTTCACATCATTTTATATCCTCTATAAAACATACCTGAGCACCTCCCAGATAACACATAGTCAGTAAGAATTGGTACAGATTGATGAAGAAGAAACTCACTACCTCTGATCCAATAAGTCAAGCTATGGTGACTTTCTCTTTCTGGAATCCTCGAGACCTCATCTGCCCTCTTCCATAGATGTTTATCTCACTGTTATCACTTAACAGAACATCTCAGATATGTTCCAAGAGAATATGAAGAGACGCCGCCTCCCGCAACTCCTCCTTTCCTCCTCCTCCGCCTTTCCTTTCTCCATCTGCCTGCTATTCCATCCTAAGGATATACTATAATCTATTTAACTGCTCCCTACTGATGGCCATTTAAGTTTTTTCCAATCTTTCACTGAAAAAAAAAAAAAAAACCACACACACACACACATGCACACACTTTCCTGAATAATCTTGTACATCTGTAAATATTTCTGTAGGTTAAGTTTCTTAAAGGTAAAATTATTAGGACAAAAGGCATGTTCCTTTGTAGTTTCAAAATATATTTTCAAACTGTCCTCCTTGAGGAGATGAAACAATTTACACTCTCATCTATAAATTTTGAGAGATAAGTCATTATGTTTAATGTTTTCAATGTAGTCCGTTGAGCAGAAGAACCATACTTGAACCAAACCATCCCCTTATTTTTGTATATTTTGTGTATTTATTTTTTTATATTCCCTATTCAATAGAGAAACCTACTTCTATAGTCCTAGTAACTGAGAACTTGATCCTTTGACTTATAAACCACATAGCTTCCCCATGAGCAAGAACAAAAACTCAAGCACCTAGCTCTATTTTATATACAGGGATGCATTGTATAAAAATAACATTTTTTGTAAATAAAATCAAACAACTAATAAGAGGATTCAGCATAGATCCATAGAAACAAAATTGATTTTAGAATCCAGAGGCATAATTTTTCATCTTTCTCTTATAAGCTGTGTGACTTTGGACCCAATATCTTTTTCCCCCTCTGAAAAAGGATCTAGTATTATATACTTTGACATGAATGACATATTAAAAGTCCATCTAGCCTGAGTTGGTAGCCAGCTCAGGAACCCTGTCTTGTTTACCATTTCATCCCCAGTGTCCAGAGTGGTTCCTAGAGTGTGGCATGTGATCAGAACACAACGAATGAATGTATTATATTTCATCCACTTGTCCATAAGATAGGTGACTTGTCCAAAGGTGGGTAATAAATGACCAAGAAAAGCTAAAGGTAACTAAGGAGGAAACTTGAAAATGTGTATCTAACTGCTAGCCTGGCTTTTAAATCCCCATCCAACCACAGCCTCCCTGATTGTCCCCGCTGCACTTTACACCATGCAAAGAGCTGTCAGGAAGGTGTTTCTATCAGCTATTTCCAGGGTTGCTGTCCTCCCGTGTACTCATCCTGTATCTCACACGTTCAGAACAGCATTTCTCATCTGTAAAGAAAGACTTTATTATGTTTCTGAGCTCCAAGTCTACTTTTCAGCCTTAATCAAACATATTCTTCAAAATCACCCTATTCACAACTCAACAAATTTGTTCCTTTTATTTGGGTATAACGTTTTATACATTTCATACCCAAATAAAATGCCCTCTGAGCTCTCTCCCACCTCCTCCATCTGTTTCTTAAATCTATGTCAATGAAGTTCTAGGACTCATATTAATTTTCTCACATCTTCTCAAGCTCTTATGTTTTGATTTGCAAGCCAGCCCGCTAATTTTACGGTAAGACCCAGAACAGTTAAATTAAATTATCTTCCCAAGTTTATAGAGTGAGTTGAGGGTGGGGGTGGATTTGAAGTCAGGTCTTTAGGTTCCAGGTCCAGAGCCTGATTAGTGCACTCTCCAAGTCCCCACAGCTGTACATTTGCAAAGTGCTTTTGTTTCTAGTTGCTCATATAATCATCATCAGAGCCTCGGAGGGCATGATCTCATTGCTATTGCTAGGTAGCAAACCACCTCAAAATTCAGAGGCTTAAAACAACTCCAGCTCCAGCATGTGCAGTGCCTCTGAAGGCTGGCCAGGCAGACCTGCTGGTCTTGACTGGGTTTGCTCATGCATCTCTGGGTCAGCTGGCTGGCTCTGTTCTAGGCTGGGCTGGTCAGCTACGTTGGGGCACCTCTGTTCCACATATCACTCATCCCCCTCCTGGGACCAGTGGGCTAGCCCAGTCATGCTCTTCTCAATGAAAAAAAGAGCAAGTCCAACCACACAAAAACGTTTTCAAGTCTCTGCTTGTGACATCTGCTAACATCCCATTCGCCAAAATAGGTGTCAAGGTCAGAATTAATGGGTCAGGAATATACTCTTCTGTTGATGAGAGGAATAAAGTTGTATGGAAGAGAAGTCCTATATAGGGAGGGATGTAGAATGAGGGCATTAATGCAAACTATCACAGCCTTCAAATATCAAGCCGTCCTGGATTAAGCCAATTTTTCTTCTTGCCTCCAAGCACAAGCCCATTCTCTAAAGCATGGTCTCCCCTTCACACAGATACCCCTGACTACACCAGTGCAGCAGATGTGGGCACTGAAGGCACTTCCACTGCTAGTAACTTCAGCACAAAGGCTGCACTTTTGCCTGCTGCAGCAGGGTAAGTAGAAAAGAGGGTGACAAACTGGCCCTGGCTTGAACCTCCTGGCTCTGTATCCGGCTGCCCCCACCCTAAGGGCTTCTTCAAAAGTGATTCACTGCTCTAGGAAAAGTAATTGAGGGTGTAATTTATATTAGGAAAATTGCTCTGAAAAAAAAATTAGAGAGCAACAGACTAGACACTGTGGCTCAAAGGGAGTTTAACAGCAAAAAGACCAGGGAAGACACAACAAAGCAGGGTAGAGGGATGTGGGTTACTGGAAGCGGAGATATGCATACCTGCAAAGGCGAGAGGTGGTAGAGAGATCTAGAGCAGAAGGAAAAAAATTTTAACAATAGCAAGAAACTCTAAAATAATTTTAAAGGAGAAATATAAAAAAGCAACAAGCCTCACATTTTCTGAGATTTGTTTTACTTTCTGGAAGTGCTCAAGAAAGAAGACTTATATATGTAATACCAAGATTTCAATGAAAACTTCTCAAAGAGATTTCTTTCACATGCCCTACCCCTTCCATTTCCAGAATAAATATGCTGGGAGGCCGATCACATAGGACATGAAATCCAAACAATCTGGACAAACTCAGAGAAACCTGAGAGAAGCCAGTTTCCAGCTCAGATAACTTTGTGATCGTCAGCTCACTATCTGGTTAAGATTATAAGCTCACTATACAGAGACTTTTATAATTACATGAATAGTAACATTCACATGTGAATATACTACAAATGCTAAATTAAGTGATAATAGTAACATTACTGGCCATGAAATTGTACTCACAAAGGTCACAACCTTGGACGTCTGAGGGTGAGAGGAAATGAATGGGTCAAGGCCCTCTTCTCCCAGTGAAGGCTTTACCTAGCTCTTCCCCATGAGTATTGGGACTTCCTTGAATTTTCTCTTACTCACCTTAAGTTTATCCAAAATCTTTTTTGCCCCCCCCCCCTTTTTTTACCTGTAAAATAAGGAGGTAAAAACTACACAATCACCAAGTTCCATTCCAGCACACAGGGGATTCTGTGATTTTTCTCCACTATTGACTCATTCCACAGCACATTGAAAGAGTGGAATCAGCATGTCATTAATCTTTGTCCAGCTATTTAATAGCAGACATAAATTGGCACAGATGTTTAAAATAAAAACCACAATAAAGTTACAGCAAGAAGAATCCCTGCAAGTTAAGCGTTGTCAGTTACACACTGTGTGCCCTTGGGCAAGCTACTTAATCTCTTTATGCCTAGGTTTCCCCATCTGTAAAATGAGGAAAATAAGAGAACCTGTTATTACTGAGTGTTGTGAGCACTGAATGAGATAATGCAAGAAACATTTAGTAAGGGGCTTGGTACATAGAAAGCACTCCATAAATTTTTTTATTATTATCTGCCAGTGTGATTTTGGCAACCCTCAGGATGGCAGGGTTCTTTTCAATAAGGAGAATGCTGAGAAAAGAAAAATGTTTATAAATGAAGAATCTTGGGGGAAAAAAAAAACTAAAAATCTATTTCATTCTTGTTGACTTGCTGATGTGAAATAAGACTTAGACATGAAACACCGGAGACAGCAGCCTAGGCTGAAGCTAAGTGTAGCTTGGACTTCTTTTCATTCACTTTATTGTGGTTTACTTGTACCTGTGCATTTTGTTTAGTTTATCCTACTTCCCTACCCTCAGCCAGCAAGACAATGGCTCTCAACCTTGGCTGCACATTAAAATCATTCGAGGAGCTTTAAAAATCTCTTTGCCCCAACTTTCTATGCTGTTAGAAGTCAGCATTGTGGGGCCGAGCCCGTGGCGCACTCGGTAGCGTGCTGCGCTAGCAGCGCGGCGACGCTCCCGCCGCGGGTTCAGATCCTATATAGGAATGGCCGGTGCACTCACTGGCTGAGTGCCGGTCACGAAAAAGACAAAAAAAAAAAAAAAAAAAAGAAGTCAGCATTGTGTGTGTGCATGTGTGTGTGGTGTGTGTGTGTGCTGGAGGATGGGGTGACCAAAAGAAGCATGATTTGTGCTTCTGGGGTGCTGGCAAAGTTCTGATTCTTGAGCTGGGTGATGGTTACACAGGTACCTTCAGTTTGTAAAAATTTATAAAGATGCATACTTAGGATATGTGCACGTTGCTACATGTGTAATATACTTCAATAAAAAATTAAACACAAATCCCTATGCTGAAGTTGCACTTAAGACCAATTAACTCAAAATCTTTAAGGGTGGGACCCTGGCATGAACGTTTTGTCAAACTTCCCAGGTCCTGTAATTGCGATGTGAAGCCAAGGTTGAGAGCCACTGCAGAGGTTCTTCCTGGCCACAGCAGGCCCGATCTCGGAAGTGGCATTCAAGCTGATCATAGAAAATGCTTGGAGCAGCCAGGAGTCAGTGGGATTGACCTGAGAGTTGTTTAGGCAGGCCCAAGATCCAAAGGTCACTGGGCAAGTTAGCGGGGCGAGAGCCCTGGATGTGAAGAGAAGCCTGGGTTCAGTATCCAGCTCCATTGCTCACTGGCTGAGGAAAATCCTTCCTCACAGAACAGTTGCCACTCCCACTAGGTAAGGACTTCTTCCACTGGATGGGTGTCCCTTCCCATATACCAAGAGCTCTATAAATGAACTATTATTATACGATGTTGTCTATTTGAAAGGAACTCAGAAGAAGCCATTTTGCCTTTGCCTCTGATTTTAGGCAGGGCTGCAAGGCAGTATTTTTATATTTTCACTGCTATTGCTCCTGTCACTCACTCTTTTGCTCTGGACCAATCATGAAGGAAGAGGGACTAGTTTGAATTTCTGTTGCAGATATTTGCTTTTTGCACATTAATTTGCAAACTCACAGCCCCAAGGGCATGTGGATGGGGAATTGTCCACTCTGGCTGCCCTTGGCTTCTGCATCTGGATGTCCCTTTAGCAGGGCTTACCCAAACCAGCCCAGATTTGCATCCCTTAAGAGAAGGACCATAAATTTTCTCGTCCGTATTTTCTGCTTACCTCCACAGAGATCCCCAAAATCTTAGAGCCACAGAAATTCTTCATTTTATTTCTACAATTGTACCTAAGTTTTCTTCTTCCCTTAATCTTTGGAGAAATGACCTATCCTGCTCAACACAACTCGTTCGTGTACTTGAACATCATTAATATGTGCTTTCTTCTTTCCTCCTTGGTTCTGTATTTCAGCATTTCAGGAATTTTGGACGGTCTCCCTGGACCGTCTTCATTTCCCTACATTCTTTTTATAAATGCGGCTCCTCAAACTATAGTCCTCTTGAGCATTCAGTAAGTATTATCAGATAAAGATTTAGCGAGTTAACTCAACAAGCCCTTATTGGGGCTTGCCACCTAGATGATTCTGGACAGGCTAGTGAATACCATTGATTCCTGACTTAAAGGAGTCCAAAATCTACGTAGATTCAAAAATAACATTAGCATAAGATGGGCTATCAGATTCTCCACAACACAGTTACAAAGTACCAACGTAGTGTGGGGTCTGGAAGGTCAAGCCTGTAAGGGACAATAACTAAAGTTGCTTTATGCAAAAGAGCTGGGCCATTGAACAGGGGTATCTAGGAAATTTCTGATTGTCTAAATATTCATACACTGTTATAACTTGTTTTTGTATTATTTTTTCTTGCAAAGTCATTGCCAATGTGAAGTTTCCTGCTTATGCTAGAGTCAAAGAACTTTTCTTAAAAAAATAACTTGTCACCTTTAAAAAATAAACCAAAGTTGCTTATCTCTATTTCTGTGTTAGAAAGAGTGAAATACTTTATTACAGTTAGTTGACTAATTTTACGGGAAAAACTTGAAAACATTGGTAGCTTCAAAAAAAATTAAAATACATCATCAGAGCAATGATATACCCAAAAACTAAATCTAAACCTCTCCTCTCCACAAAGTTCAAACTAGAGGAGTCTGCAAGTTTTGCAGGTAGAAGTAAGTGATGAGGTGGTCAGTACTATCAGGGTACTGCTGGAAAGGAGGGACGGGTCTGGAGATGTTCAGTGCTTGTGGTTTAGGCTGGCACAGAGCCAGCAGCCACCTTAATATGACAGGAGGATCACTCATGATGTCTCCCCAAGATTTTTTGAGCTGCTTCCTGGAGCCCAACAATCTCTTCAGAGCTTGCTTTAGGTCTTCTTTCAGATATTAAAAAACCTTTTTAGATACGATACCAAAAGCACAATCCATGAAGGCCGGCCTGTGGCTCACTCGGGAGAGTGTGGTGCTGATAACACCAAGGCCATGGGTTCGGATCCCATATAGGGATGGCCGGTTGCTCATTGGGTGAGCATGGTGCTGACAACACCAACTCAAGGGTTAAGATCCCCTTACCAGTCATCTTTAAAAAAAAAAAAAGAAAAACACAGTCCATGAAAAAAATGATATAAAAAATTGATAAGAATTTCATTGATATCAAAAAATTCTGCTCTGTGAGAGACACTGTTAAAAAAAAATTAGGGGACAGTCTGGCCAGTTAGCTCAGTTGGTTAGAGCACAGCCTTGTAACGCCAGAGTCAACAGTTTAGATCCCCATACCAGCCAATCACCAAAAAAATGAAAAATAAAAACAAAGTGATAAGCCACAACTATGAGAAAATATTTCCAAAATACATCTGATAAAGGACTCATATCCAAGTATACAAAGAACTCTCAGAATGTAACTATAGGAAAACAAACATCCCAATTTAAAAATGGGCAAAAGATCTGAACAGATATCTTACCAAAGATAATCTATAGATGGTTAATAAATATATGAAAAGATGCTTAACATCATATGTCAATAGGAAATTACAAATTAAAACAGGAATGCGATACTACTGTGCATCTGTTAGGATGGCTAAAATCTAAAACACTGACAACACCAGATGCTGGTGAGGATGTGAAGCAACAGGACCTCCCATTCGTTGCCGATGGGAATGTAAATTGGTAGGACCACTTTGGAAGACAGTTTGGCAGTTTCTTACAAAATGAATCATACTCTTCCCATACAATCTAGCAATCATGCTCCTTCGTATTTACTCAACTGAGTCAAAAACTTATATCCACACAAAAACATGCACACAGCTGTTTACAGCAGCTTTTTCGTAATTGCCCAGACTTAGAAGCAACCATGATATTCTTTAATAGATGAATGGATAAACAAACTTTGGTATCTCCACACAATGGAATATTACTCAGTGATAAAAGAACTGAGTTATTAAGCCTCAAAAAGGCTTGGAGGAATTTAAAATGCATATTGATAAATGAAAGAAGTCAATCTGAAAAGACAACACACTGTATGGTTCCAACTATGTAACATTCTGGAAAAGGCAAAACTGTAAAGACAGTAAAAAGGTCAATGGTTACTAGAGGCTTCGGGGGAGGGAGGGACATATAGGTGGAGCACAGGAGATTTGAGCTATTCTGTATGATATAGTAAATGGCAGATACATGAAATTACATATTTTGTCAAAATCCTTAGAACTGTATGACACAAAGAAAGAACCCTAATATAAACTACGGTTTTCAATTAATAATAATGTATCAATATAGGTTCATTAATTGTACCAAACGTACCACACTAATGCAAGGTGTTAATAGTAGGAGAAATCAAGTGGAGGAGGGAGGAGGTGTAGGGAAATCTCTGTACTAGCTGCTCAATTTTCTGAAACCTAAAACTGCTCTAAAAAATAAAGTTGTTTTTTTTTTTCAATTACTCCCCATTTCTTTACCAGTAACAGAACTGGTATGCTGGTAAAGAGTTCATGAAGGCAGCCAAGAAGGGGCGGCACTTACTTAAACAGTAAACTCTCTTTGTAGAAGGCCTTCAGGCAACCAGCAGTGACGTGGTGTAGCCAGATAGGGGCCAAGAATTTTGAAGGCAAAGAGTCTGCAAAATCATTCCTCAGTTAGGGCGTGAGTCGGGCAGTGCAAGAGGGAGCGGAGTGTGGTGTACACCGGGTATACACTGGTGCTACACTGGGTTCCCCCTTTCATTGAGTTCATGAAGGCAGCCAAGAAGGGTGGCACTGCCTAAGAAACAAGCTAACTTGTGACTTATTTTAACCAAATAACCTAAATAACCAAATAATTCATCCTGCACGAGCTTCAGCTTTCCCATTTATACTACTGAAAATATTATTTGCCATAAGTGGTGCTGTGATGTTTTCAAGCTTTCCTTGACAGCCTTACCCAAAACATCAAAACATGCTTGTATATTGCGATCATGACAAAGACATGGGTGTGCGTGATCATATGGAGAGACATTACTAAGGAAAGTGGGGAAGGGTCCCTTAGAGCGCATAATTTTGAAAAACTCTTCTAGACACTAGATATATTATTTTATTACCTTCACAGCTGTGTTTCTTCTACTTCACAGCTGTTATTCTATACCCTTCATGAATTATAAGGGGACCTCAGAGGTTCTACTGATCTTGCGAATAAGTTTTTGTTGAACCTGTCATGCTACTTGTTGCTAATGATAGTGTATCAACCCACCCATGAAAAGCAATCCATCCTCCCAATACCTGGTATTGATAGAGTGTGTCAACCCACCCGTGAAAAGCAATTCGTCCTCCCAATGCATGGTAGCCCTTCAACAGTGGAGATTCTGTAAGGAGTGTTAAGATCACAGATGACAAGCATTTTCCCCAATTGAGAATGGAAAGTGAAAATTCATTAAGAGAAAGCAGGATGCAGAGCTTAAGATATGGGCTAGATCCCAAGAAGTTCTAAGAATCACCACTGTTGAAGGAATATTTAGAAGACCAGAAAATAAGTGAGACTGAATGCTTTCCTGAAGCCCCAAATACTGGCTGCTGTTTTTCTTCTGTATGGAGAAGACTGGGGAGAGAGTTCAGACTATTTGAGATAGTTCCTGAGAACTATTTGAGAACTATTCCTGAATAGTTCCTCCCGCAGTGCTCAGTGGGACACTGTTCTTTTTTCCTCCATGAGGTGATCATGCAGGTGAAGCTGTCACCCCACCCATTCAGTCTTGTCACTTGGCATGAAGTTATCCTAGTGCAAGTGTCCAGCAATGAGCTGTGAGATCTACACCGGGATCAACAGGCTCCCAGGAGCAAGACCAAAAGGAGCTCCAGAGCAGAACTCTCTCAAGGACAGCACCCAGGCTTCCAGGCTGCCACCCAGCAGTCACAGCAGGAATGCGTTTTTGATCATCGAAGCCTAGTTGGGATTCTGTTTTTGGAAAAAGATTACTTCGGAGGGAGGGTGTCTCTGCAGCCTCACTTTAGAGCTAAAAAGGCACACTCTTTGGACTACACGCTATTTCTTCCCATGAATTCACGTAGTAGATGTTTCTAAATGACTGTCAATAGGCAAATATGTAGGATTTATAGAATGTTAGAGGCAAAAGGAGTCCAGAAGACCCTCTGGGTGAATCTCCTCATTTTATAGAAAAAGAGGCACAGAGAGGCCGATCTTGTGCCCAAGGATGCACAGCTGTCTCACAAACTGAGGCTTGAATCCAGATTGCCCATGGTCTAGTCAAAAGTTCTTCGCACTATACTGTGCTCCATTTACCAGCCCTGTAAGAAAATACCCATTGCTTCTTTCAGAATTTAGAGACTATTTTTTAAAAGCTTAGAACTAAGTCTGTGACTAATTAGAATGGAGTGTTCCACCACCTTTAAGTCATCAACTAAAACCCACTGTTCCATGTCCCAGAGTGCCCAAGGCCTTCTGGGTGACCAGCTCAAAGAAAGATTATTTTCTCAGCTCAGCTCTCTGTGTCTAGGTACCCACAAAATGGAAATTGCTTTACTTGGGGAAGAACAAGAGGACAAGATGAGATGAAAAGGAGGCATGTTTAAATGGATAAAAGGAGGTACTTTCCCCCCCCACTACACACAATTGACCTGGGGAACTCACTACAGCAGGATATTAAGATCAATGGTGAAGATCTGTGTTTTAAAAGATTAGACATTTCACATGCATATCATCAACGGTGAGACTCAATAGGATCAAAGTAAGATGGATGAAAGTTTTCAATCTCCAGTGCAAAAGTTGATACCAACTGGGTCAGATAAAAAGAAAAAATATTATCTACCCTCTCATCTGTGATGTTACCAAAAGGCAGATTTGAGGGTATTCCGGTAACCACCACTGTGTAACAATCCACTCCAAACTAGTGATAGAAAACAATAGCCATTTAATTTTGCTTGTGTATGCTGTGGGTCAGGAATTTGGAGAGGGCATAAGCAGGGGAGGCTGGTCTCTGCTTTACAATATTTGGGGCCTCAGTTGGGAAGACTTAAACAGCGGGGATGACTTGAGGCTGGGTACTAGAATCATCTGGAAGCTTCTTTACTCATATGTCAGACTCCTGGCCTGGGATGACTTGAAGGCTCACTCAGCTGGGACGGTCAACTGGTGTGCCTACAGGTGGGTTCCAAGAGCGAGTGTTCCAAGAGGGAGTGTCCCAAGAGAATAGTGTTCTAAGGGAACAAGGTGGAAGCTGCATGGCCTTTTATGACCTACTCACGGAAGTCCCACAACACTGTTTCCGACATATTTTATTGGTCAAAGCCATCACAAGCCCACCAAGATTCAGAGGGGGGGAATCTAGGACCTCCTAACCTCCCTCCCCTATGGGGGAATGGCAAGGTCACATTGCAGAAGAATAAATGGGATGGGAGAGGTTTTTGCAGCCATCTTTGAAAAATACAATCTGCCAGGGGACGTGAGATTGCAGGAACGCACAGTCTACTGGAAAAAACTGATATATGAACAGATAATTACAGTAGAACAAAATAAATTGCAAGGTAGTTATTTTGTCCTCCCTGCCCCCTCCTTTAAATAAATGCTGCCATAGAATTCTTTTTTTCCCTTTATAAAAGTCATCACATTTAAATTTTTTATTCACTTTCTGTCTTTCCACCGGACTAGAATCTCCACGCATCTGACTCGTTCTCTGCTGTATCTCCTGTGCCTGAACGAGTAAGAAGCACACAACGGGTGCTCAATACATAGTCGTGGAAAGAGTGGTTGAGGACAATGCTGTCAATGGAGAAGTGGTAGGAGGGCTGTGGGAGTACAGGCAGCAACAAATAATTCAGGTTACATTTGAGTGGGCCTTGAATGCTTTGGAAGGGTGAATAACAGTTCTTCTGGTAAGAAGGGGGGAATAGATTCTTGTCCTTAAATCTACAGTAACTTTCATTAGCCAAGTGTCAGTGGGCATATTCTCCTCCAAAGTGTACAGGCCACATGACACAGTTAAGATGCTTTTGGTTGCAAGTGACAGAAAACACTGACTTTTTATTGCTTAAAAAACAAGCAGTAAATTGTATCACATAACAAGAGTTTGGAGGCAGGCGGCCTTGACACCATCCTTCTGCAGTGTGCCCGCTTAGTTTTTGCCTGGTTGCGAGATGGCTCCCACAGGGACAGGCATCACGTGCAAACTAAACAACACCCAGTAGGAGGAAGACCCTTTCTTCTTCTGAGTAAAACCTTCCCATAAGTCCCTTGACAGCCTCACTTCACCTTGGCTCCCTCCCTCTTTGCCACAATTGTGTTACATGCACACACATAACTCCAGTACTAATAGGAAGGGGGGTGCTTGCCATCCTTGCTGTGTGATGCCCTGCATCACCGCAGGACCCCTTAGAGAGTTCCCACCCAGAAGAAGCCCCACCAGATGTGCCCCCTGGACTTCAGACTTCCAGCCTCCAAAACTTGTCTGGAAAGTGATGATGACTAGAGGAAGCATGGATGCCGTTGGATGAAGAAGATGGCAGAACTTCCTCCTGGCCCTGGACCACTCACTGCAGAATGAATGCATGAGGAAGATATAAACTTCCACATCATTTAGGCTATTAAAGAAAAAAAGAAGGAGGAGGAGAAGGAGGAGGGGAGCGACCTGATCAGTTGGGCAGTTGGACAGGAGCTCCTGCTTCCTCTGAAGCACAGGGCTGAGCAGAGAAGAGGAGATGCTTAAAAATCAAAAAAAAAAAAAAAAAAAAAAAAAAGCAACTGGGGTTCTGTTAGGAAGGAGACAGGGGCGGTGAGTAGGGTAGTAATCCACAGTGTTTGCAACATTGAGCTTCCAGAATCTTAAGGCTCTGTTTTCTTTGTGGATGAATTTCCCTGAGTACTTTTGTTAATTCTCTTTTGTGCTCTTTGCTCACCTACTTTGTCCTTTTGCATTAGCAGTCAGTTGAATAAATCAAGCACTGTATTGGTGTGGGGTTTTATATAGAGTGCCCATATGAATCTGATTAATTAAAAAATGCTTTGACTAGACACGAGTGCACTTTCTAGTAAGAACCTTGATTCAGATGCTTCCGTTACTCCTTGATAACCTAGTCATCCCAGCTGTTTACCACTTGTTCTGTGCTCGTTTCTGCCCCTATGCCCTTTACTTGAGCTGATTCCTCTGTCTAAAAAGTCCTCACTTTTTTCCCACCAGTAGTAGACACACTGAGGATTGACTCTCCTGGCCTCCATTCTATCCTTCTTCTAGTAACCTACTTGGGAAAGTTGAAAACCTCAAAACTACATTTCCCAGACTTCCTTGCAGCTAGGGTGTGGGTGTGAAATAAGTTCTGTCAACCAGGGGCCCTCCTGTGAGATTTGGCAGACAGATGTAAAGCAGAAGCCACCATTCTGCTGCTATTGCTGCTTGCAAGCAAGGTTAGAAAAGTCCTGTTAAAAGGCACTTGATGCTCCTGGACTCGTTGTCCCTTCTGAGTGTGGAGTCACCAGCTCTGTACGTGTGAAAGGCAGTTGCAACAGCAGCACCACCATCCTGATTTCTGGAGCACAGCTACTGTGTTGGGCCTTTGAACTCAATACACCAGGGGTGGCCCCTGACTTCTACCCCTCCAGCCCTTCCAACAATTGTGCAACCCCTGCTTGATTCTCAGTATTTAGTTTTTCTATGCTTGAAATACCTAGAGTGGTTTCTATTTCCTGTAACTGACAGATCGCCTAACTCATATTCAGCCATCCAGGCAAGGCTGGGTCTTCCTTGAACTGCCAGGTTGGGCTAAATGTCTCATCTGAGCCCCCACAAGGCCCTGCTCTGTAAGTCCATGCCCTCCCATCCTTGTGCCCCGGCCCTGTGCTTGGCTCACAGCAGGTGCAGTCAATGTTTAATGGACTGAAGCTTCCTCTACTAAGATAACAGGAGGTTCTGAAATCTAGTCCAAAGGGCACTCCTCCTCAGACCTGGTCTGCAAAGCCCAAATAAGTTGGCTCTGGACTTATGCTAGAATCTAGATGAATTCAGAGCCCTCAGCTTTTTCACACTTGAACCCCCACATGCAAGAGGCCACAGTAGAATTAAAGGTTAGACCTCGTCCCCAGGAAAGGGAGTCTAAGGAACAAATGAAGATGCTTATCTCAAGATTTACCATCTGGTGGTTCAGGACCCTGTACTTGATGAGTGATTGGTGCGAGGCCTATGTGAGGCCTGCAGCTGATGTAAGCATAGGCTTCGGAGTCAAGAAAACCCAAGTTGGAGGTTGTGCAACATACGGCAATTTACTCAGCCTGTCTGAAACTCAGTTTCTTTATCCATAAAATGGGAATAACAGCATAATCACATAGATATCGAGAGATAACAAAACAAAGCCAAAATTATATTAAGCTTGTGGGGTGTGGGTAATGATGGGCCCAAAGGTTCACTGGTACATAGTCATAGGAAGTGCTCACTACTAACCCGCTGCTGCTGTTAAGGTCATCGCTGTCATTAATGCATTTTACCACAATTCTGCTGCTTTACGTAATTTTTCCTTCAGCCTAAACAGACTCAAATACAACTAGCCTAGAATGCACTTCTCTATACTTTCTCCTGAGGTGTTCCATCTTACACACTGATGTGATTAATCCTTTTTGCAAAAGACCCAGAGAAGACTGATTTCAGGGTTGTGCTGAGGAAATGCCTAACTGAAAAGAGGGCTCAAGAATTAAAAACAAAACAACAAAAAAAACAAACAAACTAAAAAGCAATGTCTGGGTCCCTCAACTGTTGATTCTGATTTAAGAAGGCCCAAGCCTCGGTGTTTCTTAAAGCTCCCCAGGTGATTGTAATGTGTAGCTGAGAGTCACTGAGCAATGTGGAAAAGATTAGTACTTCCATTTCCTGTGGGAGAAAAAGAAAGCTGCTTTCACTTTTCCATAATCTCCACCACAGTGTGGGAGAGGAGAGCTCTAAAGATTATAGTTGAATTATTGCACTTACAGTGTGAAAAAGACTTTCTCATTATGAACCTGGAAGAACAACTCATCATGCTAATCTTTTGGTTGGTGTCTTGTGGTATCTGATATGATGGGAACAAGAGAGATCAGAGATGCTCTTGGACACATAAGGAGCTAGTCTGGAAATACCTGTGAAGGAGTCAGGCGGGCTTTATAGATCTCTATCCTATGCCAGCACATGTGCACACACATGGTTGTTAATGTCCGGTGTGTGTTCTTTGATCGGAGCAAGTTAAATGATCCCTGATTTGGCGTTAAGTTTACCAATATCTAAGTGCCAGAGACAGCTGGTGACAGCTGGGAGTGTGCTCAGACATAAAATACATCTGAAAAATATGTCTTCACTTTTTCCATTGTTAATGTACAAAAGAATATGTGGAAAATTGGGAAAACAGAAAAATAGAGTGAACCCAAGAAGAAACTAATAATAACAGCTTATACCTATATAGACTTAGCAGGTGCTAGACATGGCTCTAAGCCCTGTACCATATAATTCATTTACTCCTCACTAGAACTCTGAGGTAGATAACTATTTGTAACTCCATTTTACAGATGAGAAGGAGGAGCTGTCAGGTGACTTGCCTGAGGTTGTACAGCTAATAAGGACAGAGCCAAAATTTTGACTCATGCTGCATTTAACAGGGTAGAGTCGACCTCAGAGAGATAGCTCATAAGGTAAACTGCATTCAAGGATTCAATGTAAGTTGCTAAAGGTGAAAATTTTAATCTCAGTTGTCATTCACTCATTTATTTCACAAATATTTATTGAAGATATCTATGTACACATTTCATTCCATACCATTCCAGGCTCAATTATCAAGATATTGAAGAGTATACAAAGACTACCTGTTCATTCATTCCCACAGCATTGAACTCTCAAGAATCTCTACAGAATAATCCGTGTGCTATGGGTTGAATATTTATCTCCTCTGAAGTTCATGTTGGAAGCTTGATGCCCAGTGTGGCAGTGTTGAAAGGTGAGGCCTTTAAGAGGTGATTGGGTCATAAAGACTATGCTCTCATGAATGGATTAATCCATTTATGGAGTAGTGGGTTAATGGCTTAATGGTTTATCATGGGTGTGGACTGGTGACTTTATAAGGAGAGCAAGTGAGCACATTAACAAGTGCTCCTCGGGCCGAGCCGTGGCGCACTTGGGAGGGTGCGGCGCTGGGAGTGCCGTAACGCTCCCGCTGCGGGTTCGGATCCTATATGGGAATGGCCGGTGCACTCACTGGCTGAGTGAGTGCCGGTCACGAAAAAGACAAAAAAAAAAAAAAAAAAAAAAAAAACAAGTGCTCCTCTCCCTCCTTGCCATGTGACACCATATGTTGACATGGGACTCTGTAGAGACCCCCCACCAAGAAGAAGGCCCTCACAGATGTGTCCCTTGGAACTTGTACTTCCCAGCCTCCAAAACAAAAAAGTAAATTCTATTCCTTTATAAATTACCCAGTTTCAAGTATTCTGTTATTAATGACAGAAAATCTAGTAAGATTAAAAATGTGACTATTCTCTAATGACAAAATCCAAAACCAATACTTCAAAATTTATGGAATACTTCTTAGATGGAATATTTAGTATTATTCTCTGTATTTTCATCAGTTAATATACACACCTTGGACAATAATTTAAGTTGAATTTCGTGAGTTTGGCTTTGCAGAAACATTTAATACAGCAGTAGTGCCTTCAACTCAGAAATGTTTGTTCAGTGGATGGATGGATGGATAGACAGAAGGATAGATGAATAAATTAACAGACAAGGATGTTTGGCAATGTTCTAAGTGCTTTAAAATTACATTTTAAAAAAATTAAGTGTTTTCTAGTTTGTTGAATAATAAATTATGACTCAGGAGAAAATTTTAAATTTCTTTTTAAAGAAGGGTTTTTAAAATATCTTTTTATCAAGTAAAAATTGTATATATCTATGATGTATGACATGATGTTTTGACATGTTTACATTTTGGAATGGCTAAATGAAGCTACTTAACATGCATTATCTCACATACTTATCATTTTTTTGTGGTGAGAACACTTAAAATCTACTCTCAGCAATTTTCAATCACAATTTATTGTTATTAACTATCGTTACCACGATGTATGAAAATTTTGATTTCTGCTTTTTCCACAGACTAACTTCAAGAAAGTCATTATTTTGTCAGTTTTTGATCTGTTGTGAGAATTAAATGAGGTAACATACATGAGTTTTTTAGCACCTTGCCTAATGCATGTTAGTCAGCATATTTTAAACTTCCTTTAAATTGAATTAGTACATAGGAAAAAAAGCAAAAAAAAAATTTTTTTAAAGCTATCCAATACAAAATGTTTCCTTTGACGAAGTTTTCTGCTGTTACTACTGTTATTATTAGAGATTGCCAACCAAAAATAAAATTTTGCTGTTGTTTAAGAAGAGAGAAAGTTTATAGACCAATAGATAACATTGTCTGAGTCAGAACCATATGAAATAACACAAGTATTCTGGCCAAATTCCAGTGTGAGTGATTAACATTCTCCAACTTCAAATAATTTTTATTATTAGCCAACACTTGTCCATCCCCAATAATACACACGTAGCATAAAGGTCACAGAAGAGACAGGCCTCGCTTGGCGTGTTCACAGTCTGTACATACTTTCCACTGAGGATTCCCCTTTCTTTTTGACTGCTATTCCGTAGCTTTTCAACTCCCACTGCTTTCAACCCTGGCATGTTTGTTGATCCAGAATGCCAAGCATTTCCAAAAAACAAAAGAGATAAATATGAACACCTATAGAATTCCAGGGAATGGAAGACGTAGTGTACATTTTAAACATTTATTAATAGTTTTCATGTCTGTGAAACGATTGGCATTTAATCCTTTTTAACTTTGAAGCTGGGATTAATACACATACTCTTCATTATTTCCCACAAAACCTTGATAAGCAGGAGAGATGGCTTTCTGCAATTGAGCCTCCCAGTCTGTACAAATGGGATCCGGGACAGACGATGGACAATAACCCGCGGTCCATCTCAGCCATTTAGTCCAGTCCTTAGTCCTTCTAGTGTCCCCAGGCTCTCCTGCCTATTTTCGCTGGGGGGGGGGGGGTGAACGGGAAACAATTTAAACCCTCTTCGTTAGCGTGTGAATGAATTTCAAGTATGCTAAACACCTTAGTCTTCCAACTCATTAGAACGTAGGAAAGAGGCAATTTTTTTTTAGGGCATTTAAAACTTGCAGCATATTAACCCATCTGGAGAACGCCAATGCGTGTCCCCGTGGTCGGGGCGCCCGGCAGGTTTCCCGCGAGTGCGCGGCTTTGCAGCGGGCAGTAAGGGGGGCCGGGCGCCCTGTGCATACGGAGCCCTGAGCCGCTGTTGCTTCTCCCTGCAGGCGACTTCGGAACTGCCTGGGTTTATAAACCCTGCCTGAGAAAGGACCATCTCTGGAATCTTTCAAAGGCAGAAAGAAATTCATTCACTTTCTTGTCACAACAACACGATTTTGTTGCGAGATGCAAACGTAAAGGTCGAAGCCTGGGAGATATCGATAGCATATGGGGGCAGGAGGGAGTGGTTAACACTGTGGATGCCGCTGCCCGACTACCCAGGTTCGAATCCCAGGTTTGCCATCTGAACGCCTAATATGTGCCAGGAGCTCGGAATCCGGCGGTGAGCAAGATCATCGAGGTCACCGCTTTCTTGGGGAACTAATGTTAGCTCGGTTGCTTTGGTCAAGTTTCTGAGTCTCGGCTTCTTTAGCTGTAAGGAGTACCTGCCTCGTTGTTGTTAGGATTAAGTATTAATCCTAATCCTGATCTAGTATTAAGAAGTAAACGACTAACACGCTGTTGGGCACACAGAAGGGGCTGAATAAATATGCGCTCTTCTTTCAGCGAGAGCTCACCCAGTATCAAGACAGCTCAAAAGGGAGACAGGTGCCCCAGCTAAGAATGATTCATTGAGCAGTTCCTTTAAACAAGCGCCGGACCCTAAAGATGCCTGGCTGCAGAAAGGACACCTGGCAGAGGCCCTGGAAGCCAAGGTTCATCAGCTCGCACTTGACGAGAACGTGCGCCCTGCACCCCTGGGCGCGGGCAGAGAACTCCAGAAGGACTTCTGGCAAGGGTTTCCCGCCCAGGTTCTCAAGGCGGGGTGATTAGCATTCGCCCCGCCCTCATCGCTCTCCGTTCCTGATTGGCCAGCGCTCCTCGGCTGCCCGCTGCAGGCTGGGCCGGAGGGCGCGAGGGTTCGGGGGAGGCCGAGCCCGCGGGGCAGTGGGCGGGGACTCGCAGAGAGCTTGGCCCCGCGGCCCACCAACCGAGCCCGGGTCTGAGGGGGCGGGGCCAGGGCGGGGTCTCACGGCGGGCATTAGAAGCAGGTGACCCGGGCGGGGCGGAGAGGGCAGTCAGCCGGAGGCCGTGACTCCGCCGCCGCCGCCACCGCGCGCCGTTCACCGCCCGCCGGAGGTGGGCGAAAGGGTGCGAGAGCGCGGGGGAGGAGCCGAGCCGGGCGCGTCCGGAGAGCGCCGCCACCACCCCCGGGAGTCCGCTGGAGCGCGGAGCCCCCTGCAGGGGAGTAGGCGAGCGGCGGGCGGGACGCGGCTGCGGGCGCGCACCATGCAGTCCGGGCCGGGCCGGCGCCGGCTGCTGGCCGTGCTGTGAGGCGGCGGGGTCCCGCGGCCGCCGCACCCGCCTTCCTCTCTCGCCCAGGTGCTGCCAGCCGTGCTCGCCCTTCGTCCGGCTCCCTGACTCCGGTGGAACGCACGGCCTGCCCCTGCGCTGTTCCGTCTGGATCATGCGGGGGGCCCCGGAGGAGGAGAGGGCGAGTGACTGGCCTGCGCCGACGGTGTTCGGGGGGCGCCCCCCTCTCTGAGGCGCCCCCACCTGCTGCCATGTGCCGCCGCCAAGGGTACCCAGGCTGTCGCTAAACTTTCCCGGCGCGGGCCCGGCTCTGAGTCCCTTTTCTGAGCGGAGTGTCCCAGGGACGGAGGACCCAGACTGGCTGCAGATTATCTGTTCCTCTCGGCGGGATCCGCAGAGGTGAGAGCCCGCGCCTTCCCTTCTCCCGGGTTTTCGCCCGATTCCTCTGCCCTTTCCCGGCCGGGGGGCTGAGCGCTGTGACCCCGAGGCACAGTCTGGAAGGCCCAGCCAGTCAAGGGAGGGTGTGGGTACTCAGCAGTTTGGTTCCAGGAGGTGGAGGGGAGGAAAGGAGCGGGGTTAACTTAGAGATTTTGGAGACCACTTGCGAGGACCGAGCCGTTGACGCCCCTCCACTAGGAAGTGGTTGCAATTTTTCTCCCCCCTCCCCTTCTTTTTTAAAGAGTCCTTTCCCTGGATTTGGAGCCCTAACCGTTCCTCCCCAGCCTTATCCGGCGAGGTGCTGAGCGCTGCCAGCGGAGGCAGCGCCTTCCCGAAGCAGTTTGTTTTTGGACGGATTTCTTTAAGAGAAAAAGAAACCAACAGGTTGCCAGCCCCGGCGCCGCACAAGAGACGCCAGAGAGGCAAGCCCCGGCCCCGGATTCCTCGGGCTGCCTTGGCCCCTCGCGGGCTGCGGGAGGCGGGGAGGGAGGGGGCGATGGCTCGGCCTGACCCGTCCGCGCCGCCCTCGCTGCTGCTGCTGCTCCTGGCTCAGCTGGCGGGCCGGGCAGCAGCCGCTTCCAAGGCCCCGGTGTGCCAGGAAATCACGGTGCCCATGTGCCGCGGCATCGGCTACAACCTGACGCACATGCCCAACCAGTTCAACCACGACACGCAGGACGAGGCGGGTCTGGAGGTGCACCAGTTCTGGCCGCTGGTGGAGATCCACTGCTCGCCCGATCTGCGCTTCTTCTTATGCTCCATGTACACGCCCATCTGCCTGCCCGACTACCACAAGCCGCTGCCGCCCTGCCGCTCGGTGTGCGAGCGCGCCAAGGCCGGCTGCTCGCCCCTCATGCGCCAGTACGGCTTCGCCTGGCCCGAGCGCATGAGCTGCGACCGCCTCCCGGTGCTGGGCCGCGACGCCGAAGTCCTGTGCATGGATTACAACCGCAGCGAGGCCACTACGGCGCCCCCCAGGCCCTTCCCGGCCAAGCCCACCCTCCCAGGCCCGCCAGGGGCTCCGGCCTCGGGGGGCGAGTGCGCCGCCGGTGGCCCGTCGGTGTGCAAGTGCCGCGAGCCCTTCGTGCCCATCCTGAAGGAGTCGCACCCGCTCTACAACAAGGTGCGGACGGGCCAGGTGCCCAACTGCGCGGTGCCTTGCTACCAGCCGTCCTTCAGCCCGGACGAGCGCACGTTCGCCACCTTCTGGATCGGCCTGTGGTCCGTGCTGTGCTTCATCTCCACCTCTACCACCGTGGCCACCTTCCTCATCGACATGGAACGCTTCCGCTACCCTGAGCGCCCCATCATCTTCCTCTCAGCCTGCTACCTGTGCGTGTCGCTGGGCTTCCTGGTGCGCCTGGTCGTGGGCCACGCCAGCGTCGCCTGCAGCCGCGAGCACAGCCACATCCACTACGAGACGACGGGCCCCGCGCTGTGTACCGTCGTCTTCCTGCTGGTCTACTTCTTTGGCATGGCTAGCTCCATCTGGTGGGTCATCTTGTCGCTCACCTGGTTCTTGGCGGCTGGCATGAAGTGGGGCAACGAGGCCATCGCGGGCTATGCTCAGTACTTCCACCTGGCCGCCTGGCTCATCCCCAGCGTCAAGTCCATCACGGCGCTGGCACTGAGCTCCGTGGACGGGGACCCGGTGGCCGGCATCTGCTACGTGGGCAACCAGAACCTGAACTCGCTGCGCGGCTTCGTGCTGGGCCCGCTGGTGCTCTACCTGCTGGTGGGCACGCTCTTCCTCCTGGCGGGCTTCGTGTCGCTCTTCCGCATCCGCAGCGTCATCAAGCAGGGTGGCACCAAGACGGACAAGCTGGAGAAGCTCATGATCCGCATCGGCATCTTCACGCTGCTCTACACGGTGCCCGCCAGCATCGTGGTGGCCTGCTACCTGTATGAGCAGCACTACCGCGAGAGCTGGGAGGCCGCCCTCACCTGCGCCTGCCCGGGCCCCGACGCCGGCCAGCCGCGCGCCAAGCCAGAGTACTGGGTGCTCATGCTCAAGTACTTCATGTGCCTCGTGGTGGGCATCACGTCGGGCGTCTGGATCTGGTCCGGCAAGACGGTGGAGTCGTGGCGGCGCTTCACCAGCCGCTGCTGCTGCCGCCCGCGCCGGGGCCACAAGAGCGGCGGCGCCATGGCCGCCGGGGACTACGCCGAGGCAAGCGCGGTGCTCACCGGCAGGACCGCGCCGCCCGGCCCCGCCGCCGCTGCCTACCACAAGCAGGTGTCCCTGTCGCACGTGTAGGAGGCCGCGGCCTGCCGAGGGACCCGGGCCGGGGAGCTGAGGGAGGGGGATGTTTGGTTTGGGAGCTTTGCCAAGGTCACTTCCGTTTACCTTCAAGGTGCTGAGGCCCCTCCCGGGGCAGCTTGGAGAGGGAAAACGGGCAGTTCCCAAGGAGTACCTGTCCCAGCTCTTCTCAAAGGGGACTCAGCTGACGTGTACTCTATTTTGCGTTTCTTACTGCCTTCTTTAGGGGAACCCTGTTTTTAATTTATATGTATTTTTCTTAACTTTGTTGCATTTTGGCAACAAAAATTACCTTTGCTTTGGGGGCTTTACAATCCTAAGGTGATGAAGTTCCACTTGGTTCAGGTTTCTTTGAACTGTGTAGTCTAAATTGGGAAAATATATTTCCTGTACGTGTGTCTGAAAAAAACGACAACCGTGATCAGTGAAAGTTTGGGTTGCTGTGAATGGGAAGTTGTCGGGTGTGCTTTTCAGCTCGTTCCTTCTTCCATTACTTAAAAGTGTCCAAGATATTTTAAGGTGAGCTACTTCTCCCTGTTTATAGCCACAAGTCATATCAAGGAGAGTATAAAGACCTCCCCAAAGTGACAAGGTGAAGGAGCGCTTAGCAGTTTTGTGTTCATCCTTAGGTCTGTTTAGCCAGCTTCAGTTTCTTTTCTAGAGTGTTTGTAATTATTCTCATTCTTAACAGCGCTGGCGTTGTGTCTCGGATAAGTAATGAAATAAGTAAGGCAGCATTGTAGTGTCCCGTGTAAATATTTGCAATATTGAGAACCTAAGGGATGGTGATTGGTTGAGCTTGAATTCTATCTAGACTGTGGGATGGCAGCTTTGTGTGAGAGAGGGAGTGTGGGTGGTTCTTAACAGCTTCAGTGATCCCTATTCTTGTTAAAAAGGAACTTGTTTTAAAATTTTGGTAAAAATGTAAACCCACTCCCTTCTTCTGGAAGTACTTAGTGATAGTTGTTTAAGGATGCTCTTTTTTAGGTTTAAGGACTAAAATGGATATACTTCCAGTAATTAAAGTAAATGTCCAACACTTATCTGCTTCCCCCAGCCCACCTCCTTTATCATGTTAAACAGTCTTTTTGCTTTTCTTATTCCTCTCCTGGAGAGCTGTGATTAGAAACCACACCCACCCTTGAATGAAGTGCTTGAACTGGGGGAGGGAGGCCGGCTACCTGTGAACAAACATTGGCCCCAATGAGGGAAAATAAGTGTCCCTGGACTTTGAACTAGTTTATAGTCAGATATTCTGAAAGCAGGAAGACATTGCTCTTTGCTGTCTCTGAAAACAAATGAAGCCGTACATACTTCCATAAGCTTTTAAAATAGGATCAGTGTAGTGCTACTGCAAGAGAAAAGCTCTTTCCACCCCTCAACGCTATTTTTCTTTCCCTCCTCTTCTGAGAAAGCCTGTATATTGATGAGCACACACATATGCACACACGCTTGCTTGCTGTTAGGGAATTCTGTTTGCTTTCTAATCTGTTTAACCCTTCCCTCTTTCACATATGAAAGCCTATATATTGATGAACACACACACACACAGAGGTTTCTTTGCTATTAGAAAATTGTGTTTGCTTTCCTAATCTGTTTAATCATTCATTCATGAAGTGTGTGAGGCCATTACCAGGGAAGGAAGTTACAGTGCATCAGCCAACAAAATACCAATGACCAGGATTGAGTGGGGACTAAATTTAGGAAGCTAAAATGGCCAAAGCAATTAAAATTTGAGAAAACCTTCCTAAAGAAAATGACAGTAGTCTAGGCATTTGTGCTTCATTTATACCAAAGTTGGAAAAGTAAAATTTAAGCCTAGGTTAATTTTTACTGCATGGATATTAAGTAGACAAACACATGGTTCCTGTAGGGAATTTAATCACCTTGCTGGTGGGGAGAAACCTAGTATTTTAGTTTTAAGGACTCAAAAGCTGTTCACATTTATAAATATGCATTTGCTCTTACACAACTCATCCTCTGAATCAAAATTAAAATTTTGATTTTAAAATTAAATTGAGAATTTGACCAGTTCCTCTCCTGTTTTTCAAATAAGGACCTTTTCTGATCACTTTGACCTCTTCCCTCATTTGGTGCATCTTCCCAGAAACTAGAGACATTGTTCTGCTGCCTTCAGTCACTGTGCCTAATTTGGGTTGTCCCCACCTTCCTTTTCTTTGTGGAGGAATCTAGAAATGAGCTCGGTGTATTTAAAAATTATGGGATGAAGTGGATGAAAATAATTTAATCATTAAAAATATTTTTTCAGCTTAGTAACAAACCTAAAAAGAACAACTAATTTACTTAAAAAAAAAAAAAAAAAGACAGTTAAAACAGGATGCTAAGCCAAGAGGAGGGAATATAGGTAATGCTCTTTGGGGTCTAGTTCCAGACCAGCTTTCAGAGCCGCCTCTTTGTTTTGTCTCTGTTCTCACCCCTGCCTTCCCTCTCTCTTCCTCATCCCCTAAAAGAGACAAAGATAAAGCCTGCCACTTCCCCAGAGTCTTGCTGGTTTCAGCCACCTCACCCCCTACCAGGGGAGAGAAGCTGCATTTATTTATGGACACCCTATTTCTATCCACATACTTATTTTCCACTGATTTGCATTTTTCTTATGATAACAGATCATACTCATGAAAACAGTTATAAAATGGAAGGTTGTAGGGTATTTCAGCAACTTCTTCCCAGCCAGCTTTGTGACGTTGGGGAGGACTTCAGGCCCGGTTTAGTCTCAAATACACAGCTTCTGGGCTGTCCCTTTCACAGTTCAATTTTAAGCAGTGTCTCACTCCATAGATTAAGGAATGAGGATTTAGAAAGAAGGTTGTCTAAAGGAACTAATGGGACCTTAATGAACCAGTTGAGGGAAGTCTTTCTCATTTATATTACTTCCGTCCTCACATTTTGAAGTTGTCTAAATTGGCTGGAAGTCATTTTTCTTGGTGCCTTATTGGTTTATCCTTGCAAACTTTTGTCATATTTTCACGTGACCAGGGCCTGTGTGTACGTGTTGTGTGTAATTGTGCACATGTGCAAGCTTAAATAATGTGCCAACAGTACTGTTTCAAAGTTGGTATTCATTAGGCTGTTTCCTCCTGGGCCAGGGCTACACTAATCCTGACACCGCTGGCAGGAGAAAACCTCATGGATCACCCACCGAACCTTAATAACAGCATCTGTGACCTCACTCTCCAGTACGGAATGGGAACCCCAGAGCTAGGAAACGTAGTTGTATATTTTAATGAACTGCTAAAGAAGCCTCTTTCACTTTTGTGCTCTACAGAAAGACCAAGGTGGGTAGGAGGGACAAAGCTTTGAATAACTGCTTTCTAATACCAAATGTGGCAAATACGACAGAGAACATCGCAAATAGGCAGGTGTGAGGTACGGTGGCTAAGGACTGCCTGCTCTCTTGTGTGCCGTTTCTGGTCTCCAAAGTCCAAGCAAGTGATCCTGGGAAAGAAAGATGCCTGGGTAGGGAGGATGGTTCTGAAAGAAAAAAACTACCAAGACATTAAAGAAGGGTAATGGGTAGGCGGGATGTAAGTAACTAACCTGACTCAAAACTTTCAAAAGCTTCTTGCAGCTTGATGACAATTACAGCATTTGTTTCAGCCACAATAATGTCTGTGGTACATCATTTTAAGACAATATTACGTCATGTTGTTACAAACTGTATGTATAGTGTGTATGTTTTGTGGGTGTGTATATGCATAATATATATTATATATATTTGAGACTTAAAGACTTTTGATACGGGTTTGGTGCAGGTGAATTTATTACTGAGCCAAAAGAGGCACATACCGAGTCAGTAGTTGGAGTCCAGGGCATTCAGTACTTTTTATGATTTCCATATATGTACAGTGCCTATCCCATGCAGTATAGGCATGTTAAATCTGGAACTCACAAACCAGAGCCAGCAATATTTTATTTGTAGACAATCAACTTGAATCTATTAATTATTACTGGCAGATGATTATAATTCTGAATCCATAACACTAACAAAAGGAAATGCAGAGCATCTTGATAAGACAGTTTTTTGTTTTGTTCCTGGAAGTCAGTAGAATAGCAGTTGTTTGTGGTTATGTTAGTCTCGAGATACTTAATTGTTGACCTTTTGACCTTTATTATTTCAGAAAATTTTTGTATGTATTATATTTGTGGGAAGGTAAAATAATGGTTGAGATTTTTATCAAATATGGAGATTAGTTATTTATGAAAAACAAAGAAATGTCTATTTTTGTTTCTTTGTTCTCAATTAATGTAGATAAATTTTAAAATGCATTAAAGCAATGGTAAATAAAAAAATGCTGTAGAAGTCTTTTTCTCCTCATGTTTTTATGGAGAGACACTGCTTTCTATGAGTATATGAGGAGATTTGGGGATTTTAACTTAATAATCAGATTTCTCAGATGTACTTTATAAGCAGCAAAATTATTAATAAGTAAAAGCAAGCAAATTCCAATCATCAGAAGCAGAACTAATTAAAACATTTTACTTGAATATACTTCCTAGGTTTCTCTTGCTGATCTGTGTTTTGATTGATTATTTACTTGAAGAAATGAAGGGATATGTGGAAGAACAGAGACACTGCCTGAGATTGTGTTCTATTTTACAAATCCTCCTTCTATATTCTGCTGAACCTATTTGAATAGAGGTGGTGCTGTTCTGTGTGTCTTGTTGTGGGGCAGGCGCCCTCAAAAGTTTATGATTCATCAGTTGGATACCCAACTTGGTATTGAGCTCTAAATACACATCAGAGAGCCCAGATGAGAGGCTATAAATTGATTTAAAGTCGTCTGGACAGATGGTTAGTAATTCTGAGATACCGTCTACTGATTGCTGCATTGACAAAATCTAGATTAGCCACCAATCTACCAAACTGCTTATTTTAATGCGTGGTATGTTAAGGTTCTCCAGCAATGCTCTGAGGCATGAGTATGTGGGAGAACATGGGTAATTAGGAGCTGAAAATGTTGTTTGGGGGAGACAACACAAAGCCAATAAGGTGAATAACAATATGAGTAGGTAATTCAATGTCAGTGTGAGAGCTATGAAGTTTAGATTGGTACATTAAGTTAGAGTCGTTGGGAAAGGCAGACTAGAAAACACAGTAGTTGGGCAGGGTCCTGACAGAAGAGAACTCTGCCTTACGTGTACAGGACTCTATAGTATGGGTACATCTCCATGCTTTCGCATGCCTCATTTTCCTCCAGTGGAAACAGAGGAAAGGGCAAAGTCACAGCTGGAGCAGAGGGACTGTCGGACTTTAGTCTGCCATGGATGGAATCAGGATTGGGAGGCAGAATGCTTATGAACATATGAACACAGACTTGGGAGTCAGACTGATGGGGGATTCAAATCCCAGCACCACCATTTAAGGGCTCTGTGATCCTGGACACTTAACCTCTTACTCTTTCAGTTTTCTCATCTGTAAAAATGGGTTAATAATAGTACTTATGTCTTAGGGTTCAGAAGACTTAAAGGATTAAATCGGGTTAAGGTAAGTAAAGCAAGGAGGAAGCAGCTGTTCAGGCATGGATTGGAAAAGGAATTGAGAGACTAGGTGTTCAAATTTGAGTCTGCATAAGAATCATTTGGGGTTCCTGTTAAAAATCTAGATTCCCAGGCTTCAGCTCAGGAATTGAGATTCAGTAGCTCTGGGGCCCAAGAAATTTTTTTTTTTAAATAAACTGTAAAATTTTGGAATAACTTTAGATTTACAAAAAAAGTTGCAAAGGTAATTGAGTTCCTGTATGCCTTTACCCATCCCCCCGCCAATGTCAACATCTTATATTATCATGGTGCATTTGTTAAAACTAAGACCAGAATGTTGGCACATTACTCTTAACTCCAGACTTCATCAGATTTTCCACTAATGTTCTTTATCTGTTCTAGGATCCAATCCAGGATATCACATTGCATTTAGAGAAGATTCATATTTCACACGCACTTTCAGCTGATGAGAGTCAGGTGGTTAGGGGACCACATCTTGAGAAACTGGGATACATTTAAAGGACTGAACAAAGTCAAATTACCCAATGCCCGAGTAGGGGAGGTGAATGCAATTTTGAAGTAGAAGGGAAAACAATGGTAGAGGGGATTGATATAGAAGGTTGATTTTAGAGATGGAATCCCCTCCATTAGATGAGAGGGGCTTACTTTAAAAGCAAGGCATTTAGTGCCCGAAGAAATAATAGATTTTGGAAGGTGGAGATACCATCTAGTCCCCAGAATAGACTGAGGAGGATATATGAGGGTATTTCAGAAAGCTTGTGGAAAAGTAGAATTAAAAGAATATGAATCTTTCCATGAACTTTTTTTAAAGTACCCTTGTAAATCTAGGGTTGGGGGCAGTTCAGAAAAATCAGTTAGTGTAGTTAGTTCGGAACAGCAGATTTGGGGAATGCAGGAGGGCTCAAACAGGTGATTAAAAGGGATTATAGGGGGCCAGTTAGCCTGCATTTTCTGGAACCTGTGGTAATGCTTTGGAAGTGGGTCATAGTAATCAACAGCAAGCATTGCCATATTGGATACTAGCAGAAGGTCAAAGAGGGAAGCTGGGATGATCTTGAGGGAGGGCCCTACGGGACTTGGGTGAAGCAGGGGAGGTAGATGAAACACTGAAGCTGCCTTCGGAAGAGTCAGTTCTCAGGAGATGCAGAAGCCACCATCTTGGGGCTACAGGTAAAGGCTTGGTAGAATTGAGAAGGGTAAGATGAAGCAATAGACTTAGATTTGCAAAGCTAGCAGACTAATCTGGGAATCCTTTGAGGTTTTTTTGAAGTAGAGACTACTGATGATTGAGGACGTCAGGTTCTGGGACTATCGCTGAATTTTCCTAATCACATTCAAATTACTCAGCTCCCTTACAGTAGTTGCAATAATCACCTGTTCTTTTTAAAGAAAGTTAACCTTTTTTCAATGGACTCAGGACTCTTAATTTCTGTACTATTTCACTTTCCCAGTTGTTCTTCCCACACCCTAGAGATCCTAAACCACAAACTGGTATTCTTAAAATTTATTTCACCTTAAGTACATGTTCTCTCACTTGCCAAAGCCACTACAATAGTTCCATGGAAATTACCTTAGAAACGGAACGGACTGCTCCTGTGTTCCAGGGGAACAAGCTTTGCTGAAGGGTTCCTAGGTCTTTTGTACTGCTTGCTGGCACAAAGTCAGGCCTGACCAGGTCGGTAAGTGGCTGGCAGTTAGTCTTTAGGTAACCTAATCCTTAACTTGATAGATGCTGGCTGTAAGCTACAGATTCTGCACAGAAACTAGCACTTAGTTGGGAGATTTCTCTGCCAGCTGTCAAGTACTTTCCCAAGTAGTTCTATACTCAAGAATGCAGCTTCTGGGTGAAAGAACAGTCAAGTCATAGTCATCTTAAATGTGGTTAGGCAGAATGGTTGGGTGATGAAAGGTTTTAGCTAACCTGCATACTGTACCTAAACTAGTTTCCAAAAACACTGCCTAACCTGAATACAGAATGAAGGCTGAATTGCTTTCCAGTTATTATTGGCTTTGGCATTATTTTTAAAAGTAAAGCAATAGCGTATTTTAAAATGTAATAAAACCACCAAGAAATGAAACTTGAGCTGTTATAAAACCATGAATTCAGCGCTGTTGGATTTCAGTAATGTCTGGGCATATGGGGTATGTAAAGAGGCAATGTGTGAGAAAGGGCTGGGATAGAATCTGATAGTGTAGAAAAATTTTCTTTAACCAGAAACACTGAGCCCCAAGTCATCGTCTTAGGATGAACCACATGAAATTGCCTATAGGCAACCATTTTTGACCTACAACAATGGAAATTTCATTTGGTTCAAACATACATTTCAGATCTTTTGTTTTTTCCTTGTAATGAGCCGTAAAAGTTCAGTTCATAATATACCAAAGTTAAAATTTCATTGAGGCCTAGATTACAATAGTAAAATAAAAAGTAAATGAGTCCAGGTAGTCAGATGTTCCTTTTTATAGTCTTACGTAAGGGAACAAATCTTCCCTAGCTGTAGAACTCTAAAACTGCTGTAGTTACCATCCCATAACATTGTCAGAGAACCCACCTGCTTTCAGTGTTTATATTCCTATCCTAAGTTGACCCAATTTCCCTCTCATTTGTGAAAATGGCTGTATTTTTATTATTTTTTTAAAAGATGACCGGTAAGGACCCTGGACCTGGTGTTGTCAGCACCACGCTCTCCCAAGTGAGCCAACCAGCCATCCCTATACAGGGATCCAAACCCGTGGCCTTGGTGTTATCAGCACCACACTCTCCCAAGTGAGCCAGGGCTGGCCCTAAAACGGCTGTATTTTAATTCTAAAATTATAGCCAAAGGGGGAAGAGCAATTTTACTGATAGTACTTATTCTACCGATTTGTTCTTAAAGCCACAGATTCTTGGCTAACATCCCTCTCCCAAACTTTTAACCTTTGACCACTAATATGTCAGCATTTCTGCTTAGCGATTGGTATATCATAGGATGCGAACCATCTTAAAACAGTCATTTATAAGGCTTTTTGTTCTTCTAAATTAAATCAGATCGTTTATCCTAATCAGCAATTTATCAAGAATAAAGTGATCAGTGATTTAGCCTTGACCTTAGGTACTGAAGAATTAAAGTGGATGAAAATACAGCAATACTATAAGGATTTAGTGAGAACTGCTGAAGCTGAGTGACTAGGCCCTTAAAGAAACCTTACAGTGATATGGCATATTTTTAACCAAAATCTAAGCTTGACAATAGCACATTAAAGTCAAGTTATGTGGCTTGTTTTAAGTCTCCATGTGTATAGCAACTCTAATTCTAGGTCCTGTTTTTCCATTTTCTTTGCTGTTTAACCGCTGAAAACCTCACATGTTCTAATTCTACACTATTCCCGTAATTCCTCATTGGTACATTTTACCTAATTTTATCTTTTAATGTGCTTTCCTCTCTCAGGCACAATACAAACTATTTGAAGATGCCATCTAATGCACTAAGCCTTTAAGTACTGTGGCTAGACAGTGACTTTATGTATAATAAATTATCTTCAGGTTGAAAAGCACATAACCACAAGAAATAAATTACTTCATCTTAACTAGAGGCGTGAATCAAACCAACTTACGGTCAGTTTAAAAATGCTTTAAGACCTATCAGGAACGCCTTAAAACATTTAAATTAGGCAGAGATGTAATGCTACGTGAACGGAAGTGTTAAAAACACACTGGCCATATTTTAATTAAAATAGAGTTTATTAGCTTTCTTTTAATATAAACATGAAAAAGAAAAAACCACGTTAAGTTGTAGTATTCTTTTCAAAATAAAACTGCAATCAATACTTGAAACCACATTAAGTTGTAGTATTCTTTTCAAAATAAAACAGCAATCAATACTTCAATCTCCAAGCTCTGAACTCCATAAACAATGTTTTTTTGAGGTGGTAGATTGTAATATTTTATATTCCATTATTTGTCATTTACTTTTGTCCTTTAAAAATTTTGGAACCTGCAGCACCCAATATAAAGTGAAGCTTTGCTATATTGAGAGAAGGTATTCCTGGCCCAGAAATGCTTTGTTCTGTTTACAGGCAAGATTGCCAGGACTACATTTGAGATGGTAGGGGAAAGAGATTTCATATAGTTGAGAACACTACTCTTTTGTAATATTTCAAATTTAGGTGACATTGTTATGAATCTCCTGGAATCATTTACTCCCTGCCCTTTAAAGCCTGAAGTAAGGGTTCTTAAGATTTAAGTAAGTTCCCTCTTAAGTAGTACTTGAGATGGGGCAGCTATAGCCAGGTTAACATGTAGGATAAAAAAGATACCTTATACTATTAGGGTCCAATTCCTTTCAATTTATTACATGTGAATTAATACTGCTTTTCATATCTTCCTTTACCAAATCTAGAGAAAAGAAATTTAGGTGATCAAAGCAGATAAACAGAGCACAGCCCTGCAAAGAACTACTTTAAAAGGAGGAGGGCACTTCTATGGAAGTACAAGGTATCCGAAAAGTCCTAGTGCAATTTTAAGCTTTGATACTTGTAGAAGTATAAATGCTAAAAACTTATAAAACATCGTGTGAAAGTTAATTGCATTTCTTTGAAACTTAGTTTTGCAAATTTTGAAGATTAAGCTTTTAATTTTAATCTTTTGTTGCAGTCAAGGTCTGCTATCTTCAAGAGGGACTGAAACAAAAGATTAAAATTAAAAGCTTAATTTTAATTTTGGAAAAAAATCAATCTATATAATTTTTAGCTATATAACTTTTATGTTTTTTTTTTTTTTTTTTTGTCGTTTCTTCATGACTGGCACTCAGCCAGTGAGTGCACCGGTCAGTCCTATATAGGATCCGAACCCGCGGCGGGAGCGTCGCCGCGCTGCCAGCGCAGCACTCTACCAAGTGCGCCACGGGCTCGGCCCTAACTTTTATGTTTTTTCTATTTTTCTTCTCCCCTTCCCCCAGCATTGCTGCATATGCCTTTAAAATCAATGCAGTATTACCCTTAAAACATGGGACTCAACAACCCGTACAGCCACGTAGGAGCAGACTGTAGCAACATTAGGTATTGAAGGGTTCCTCCTACTGTATCATTGAAGCTTGTTCTTGTTTCAGTCTTAGTTCAGACCCTGACTGCAACAAAAGATTAAAATTAAAAGCTTAATCAAAATTTACAAAACTAAGAAAGTAAAATATAAATAAGCTTTCAAACGATGTTCTGTCAAATACTTCTGCTGCAGTGCCATGGAGGGCCCAAGAACACTATATTAAAGCTTAAAACTGCACCAAAACTTTCAGGACACCTTGTATTTTTCTATCTTCTTGTTTTCATTGGACCACCATGTTGGTTGGCATTATGAAAATATCTTTTAATATATTTATTGGCAAATTATGAAAGTTGAGAAGCACCATTATAATTCACAAGAAATGCAGCATGGACCCAACAGAAGTAGAAACTTGGTAACTGATAATTTCTCTGTTTATGACTACAAACATGCTCAAATACTAGTAAGTAGTGCTTGCAAAGATTATGAGTGATGGAGTGTTATCCAGCAGCTTTTTGATTTAAAATGATTGCCAATGACTAGCCGCTTCAATGATACAGTAGGAAGAACCCTTCAATACCTAATGTTGCTACGGTCTGCTCCTATGTGGCTATACAGGTTGTTAAGAGTCCCATGTTTTAAGGGTAATACTACTTTGATTTTAAAGGCATATGCAGCAATGCTGGGGGAAGGGGGCAAGAAAAATAGGAAAAATATAGAAGTTATAAAAGTATAGATTGCTTTTCTTCCAACCAAAAGGCAAGGAATCGGTGGAATTCACAGAGCCCTCCCCAGAACAAATGAGTTCTGGCAGCTGCTGGGAGGGTCTTTATTGTTGTTTTTTTGTTGTTACATATTTTTTTTTTTCTTTATAGTGTCCTTAAGGCCTAAAAACTTATATATTTTTTGGTTTTTAGGGGTTTTGTCTTTTAAAAAATTTAAACAATTAATTTAAAAAACCTCACATAGTTCACAGCTATTGACCTGCAATATCTGTGTGTGGGTTGGGAGCTTTTGCTTTGGAGTGGTTCTTGTAACTGTTTACATTAAAAAGGACAGAAGAGTGTGTTGTTGCATTGACAATGTCCCATTCTTTCCTATGGAGTGTAATCCTCGTTGTCCATGAGTCTCTTGAATTCGATGTCTTTCCTTTTGGTAAAAATACTAACTTGCTGGTTTTTGAGCAGGAGAGGTGATATTTCTCCAGCCTTTGTAGATGAGGGATTCATGATGTTATAACCCCTCCTTTCTCCCTTTAAGAGAGGATGGCTTTAGAGTGCTGAATGCCAATGAAATTATCAGCGCTTAAAGACCTTCTCATAGCAGCTCTGCACAAGTCATTGTATTTGTTGTCACACAATCTGGAAATAGCCTAGGAAAGTCAATCAAACAGAACACAGACACAATTTTAAAAAGGGTTCCAACCTTTAAAAAAGCACCATTGATGACAAGCCACACGTGCACCCTCCTTTAAATAAACAGTTCATAGTTATAGCTACTTTGGCTATCTCATAGCTATACTCCAGGTTCTGGGGATGCTACTTCCTGCCTATTCATTAAAGTAATAGCCTTTGAGGGCCAAGATTATGACTGCCAGAACAAAGGGGAACTTACTTTATTAAGCTACTTAAAAATTGGGTTTCCAAAGATGTTAAAGGTATTATGACAGGCTCTTAACAGCAGTTTCATCTATTACCTGTGCACTCTTCCTTAATAATGAGTTCACTTGTGCAAAAACATCAGTATTTATTCAGCTATGTAAATTCTACCCAATCTTCATTAGTCATTATATACTCTAAGTAAATTTTAATGAAGCAGGTGTGTACTGGAATCTATTGGAGAGTAGGAGAAGGTCTAATACTGAAGTTCCAAATGGTGCTACTTCATTTGAACATCAACTATGATAGAAAAATGTATTATTCTAAAGTACACCAAAATTAAATATTACTTTGGCCCATGTAAGTTATCATTTCCATTAAAAACCCATGTACTTCCTATATCCACTATTTGAAACACACATACCTTACACAGTCTAAGTATAGGTCTCTTGGCTTAGCTACTAATGCTTTGTCTGATAAACTCATGGGACTGAACTGTGATATACAGAGTAAATACTGACATGAATTTGCAAACTGGGTAAAAGACAGTCAAGAGTGATGAGTGAATTATTTATGTAGATATAATTAGGGATATAATCACAAGAAATTATTCGTGTGTATATGGAAAAGTAGGGGTTCAAAAGGAAAACCATAAAGAACATATTAAATTTGATTAAAAATATTCTGAACTACAGTCACAGAAGAGATAATATCTACAATTTTTTTTTAATAACGTGGATCCTTGTATACACTATAAAAGACACAGGAAATATGATACCAGAGGGCTAATAAGCTCTTCAATGTGTTAATTTAAAAGCTTTCCATTTTCCTAATCATTACTTAATATGATTTAGTCACAGATGTTGACTTTGGTGGCTGACGGAAACCCCACTTAATGATTTCACAACCTTACCTCTAGGTTCTGTGCTCTTTCCTTGCTAAGAGGAGCAAATAGAAAACACAGGTTGTTGTCATCTGCTAAAGAACGAAGGTCAAAGTAGTATTTGGCATACACACTGGCAGGAACATTAATATTAAATTGAAGTAGCTCCAAAAATTGCCTTTCCATCTCATTCCTGGGGGAGGAACACAACACCAACATAGGACAATTTTAGTCAACTTGGTTATCTTCAAAAATATCATTCTGAGCTACCAGGATGGCTCTAAATTCTGTTGTGAAAGAAATAAAGGCTACCCAGCTGGATTAATACGCTAATGTTCAAACAAGGTGCAGCTATTGGTGGTCCATTCTGCATCCCAACACTTTGAGTTTGGGCTGAGGGGAGGAGGTTACGGTCCTCTTGTGCACTCGTGCTTCTGGCTCAGAGGCTTATTCTTCAGAGTTCCATTAGTGCAGCTGTACGATTCATACTCCACGCTCACTCACAGGGCCCCACTATAGTGATCAGATGAAAGGAATGATGTATGCTGTTTATTAGCTCTGAAGAACTTGCAGACATTTTCACCGGGCTGATAACAGGAAGGGGCTTATTGAAGTAAAGACGGGCCAACAAAAGGAATGGGCACGTCACCACGGCAACAAATGGATCCATCGAGAGCCAGCGCTATTATCTCTGAGGGGGAAAAACTCTTGAGGCATCAAGGATTCATCTCAAATAAGTAAGTAAGTAAATAAATAAATAAGCTACATTCGATGGGAAAGGGAATCCCTTCCCCCTGCCCTAGCACATGAGGCTATGTTAAAGGGCATAATGCAAGTTTCTGCTCACCTTAATATTCTGAAGGTGAGAAATAGTCACTATGACAGGCAGGCAGGGATACTCTTTTTAAACTTTGGAAGGCAGAAAGTCAAAGATAGAAGTCTTGGGGCCGGCCCGGCCCGTGGCTCACTCAGGAGTGCAGTGCTGATAAGACCAAGGCCACGGGTTCGGATCCTATATAGGGATGGCTGGTTGGCTCACTGGCTGAGCATGGTGCTGACAACACCAAGCCAAGGGTTGAGATCCCCTTACCGGTCATCTTAAAAAAAAAAAAAAAAGTCTTGGCTAAACTAAACCCACTTTATGATAATTATCTCTGCTAAGGCACTGGACTTATGGACTCATTGTTTCTTCTGTGAATGAAACCCTGAGATGCTCAGCATCTACCACCCTTGCCAGAACAGAATGTGAACACACATGCAGGGGCAAGTTTAATACAGTGGGAGAGGAAAGGGCTGGGAGCAGTCCTCTGCTACAGGACCACACAGGTGCCCCTGACAAATGTTTAAATAAACAATTATAAAATTAAAGAGTAAATCTTACCACTTTCACAGCAATCCCTGTAGACAGTTAATTGTATAAAAATAATACCTGAACTACCTATTTGCTTTCCTGGTTTTAAAGTTTTAATATTTTATCCACTGGCTAAGTCAACAAATGCTTGATGGTCTCCTGTACGGAGAAAAGTTAGAATATGAGCAGATGTGGTTTTCTCATTTGTTGAACTTAAAACACAACTGAACCTACTTCCAAAATTAATTTCCTGTTCATATGACCATAAGTCTATAGAAATGTAAATCAGATGTTTTGATAGTCAGTTAATCAGGCCTTAATTTACTCCAAGAATAAATGCACTTCACTATTCCTTTTATATTTTCTCCACTAATACATTTTAACTATATAGAAATACAGTACTTCATACTTCATAGGATTAACATATCTATTAATAGAGGTTTAATCACTGAAGAAAAGCATTATGCCTACAGAATACTCATCTTCTGGGGTTTTTGTTTTTTAAATAGCTAGATGGCTGAATAGCATACCATTTACAGGCACAGCAAATTTTCTGAATAGCAGCTGCTCAGTTTAACTTATTCTTTTGAAGGGAAATATATTCTAGTAAGACGTGTAGGTGTTAGGGTTTTAAGAAAAACCTGATAGACACTGAATTTTAAATTTTTCGATTTACACTCAAAATGAGACCATTTCAGTCAACAGCAGGAGAATGAGACAAATGCGTATTAAAACACTTCATTGTAATGCTTTCCAATTTCCAAAGACCATAACCAAAAGCAGCCTGTTAAGAACATCGTTCCTGCTGTCCTTTTTGTTTATACACAAAAAGCATTGTTCGGAAATGTCTGGTAGCTAGCCTCTGCCACTGCTGCTCCTGGAGCTCACATCTGTGGGAACCTACACATTTCTCTGCAGGTTCTCTGATCTTTTAACTTGAACCAGAGCCTCAGCCAGCTTCGTTGCAGGTTTTGAGAAAACCTGGCATCATGGCAAGGCTAGTGTTCATGGTTACAAATGCTTCCTTCAAAGGGCCAGTTTGCAGACTGAAGACAGTAGCAATCAGTCATTTAGCTTCTGCACCTTCCAAAAGTACTTCCATTTTTAAATTCATTTGCTGTCACACCCTTCGCCTAGCTGGCTACCAGCAATATCACCACAACCACTCAGTTTAAACTAATGTCAAAGTGGTCATTCTCACCAAAAGCCACTTCAACAGTTACCAACAATCACTGGTCCCTTCTTAATCACAAATAACCTGACTTCATTGTAAATACACAGTTCAGTAATTCTGAATGACAGTCTTATCTGGAGTAATGGGCAAAGGTAACAAAAACAAACTCTTGCCCCTGCCTGACATGATCTTGATCTTCCTATGCTGCTCAACATAATCAAGAAATGTGCCTTCATGTTTTCCTAAACGCCACCACAAAGACATTTTCACTGTCATAGTGGGCACTTTGAGAGTCTCTGCTGGGAAAGCCTCCCTGGTTCATCCTGCCAACCTGCAGGGCCGTTCCCTTCCCAGCAGTTGGGAAGGCCAGATGGGAGGGAAGCCCTGGTGAAGGTGATACTTCTGTGCCACGTTAGTGTGCCACGATGCAACAAGGTTCCTTGCACTCTCAAGACCTCCAAAGTGCCACTGTGGTTGGCTGAGTGCCTCAAGAGACTTGAGCACTGGGTGATGCCCCAGCAAGGCTGCTCAGACTGCCTGAGGGGTCTGGAACCTCTAACTCATCAGAACTATTTCCAAACACACACACAATACTCCTAATGGGGACGAGGCAGGAGCACAGAGGTCTGAAACCTTTATATGTGCCATTTAATTTTGTATCTCATGGTTTCTGTAACAACAGATCTTCATATAAAAAAGGGGAAAAGACCAGCAAAAGCAAATATACAATGGGTGACTCAGGGTGAAGCTATAATTCTCAACAGTCCAGAGGCCCTAAGACCTTAACAGTGGCCACTTTTTTCAAAGGGCAAACGCGTGCCCCTTAAAAGGGGTCTAGAACTGGTAGACAGCTTTTAAAAAACCACAAAGACATTTACTGCACTATGTTGTTCTGGTAGTAAGCTTATAAAATGTAAAAACGACCAGGAAAATACTTTTCAATTTATCAAGCAGATTCTTATAACAATAACATATCAAGACCTACCAATTAATGATAAAAAATATGAATTATCATACTAAAGCTGGATAGAGGTAGTATGTAGCTTTGCCTATTTCTATTATCTGCACAATGTAACCTTTAAAAATATTTCTTAAAATGTAAACTTTACGGGAGCAAATGAGGTATTGGAAAATGGTTAGAAAGTTCACCAAAACCTTACAAACTCACATGTCCTCAACTGTAATGTCCTTGAGGATCTGGCAGTAGTCCACATTCCATACAGCCTGATCGTCCCAAACCTTGGAGGCAAGAAGAATGGCTCCCAAGACAATTCTTTTCCAGTTAGTGGGACAAATGTCGATCTCAGCATAAGTTAAAAGCCTTTCTAAGTAAACCTGCAAAAGTAGAGCACTGGTCTTTGATTTTAGTTCAGTTTAAGTGCTGTGATAAGAACTGTTATGAATCAAAGATTTCTTGTTTTTGACCAGAAAGTGAGTGTCTTTTATTCATATGTTCTGTAGAGATGTGGCTCAGTCAGCCAAAGCAAGAGGCCATATCACATCTCTAAGTCAGACACCTCTGCTGCCTACTCTGCCCATGCAAATTTCCAGCCCAATCTTAGTCACAGGAATGACTGGACATCTCAGTACGGGCATCAGGAAGAGAGGCAGTGCTACCACCGTCACACTCACAAAAGGCAGCATATACAGGCCCAGTGTCGATTAAAGTTGTTCAAAAATACTTGAGGGCTTCCCACAGGCAACATTCCATATCTAGCTGGGAATTATATAGTGATTTTACAGGTATGTCATGCTTGAAATGTAAAACCCAAGTAATACTGAGCACATTTTTGCCTTCCCTTTTTCAAAGGGACTCACCCTTTTGTGACACTAGCCTGAAAGGAAGAACTGGTGGTCAAGAGAGCCTCCCAGTGGCTGCTGTGCAGAGCAGCAGGACAGGCGTAGGTCTGCGACTGGGAGGTATTCCTGCGTTCAGTGCCTTTATGAGGAACCCACGGGAACAAAGGATGGTCCTTCTCACAGCCCCTAGTTTTCACATCACCAGGATCACTTCATGACAATTCATTTTCTGTCTCACCTAATCTGCAACTTAATCAATTCTATCGGTTTTAAGGCAGTCAGTCTCTGTATCCCTGGGACTCCTCTAAACCTGCCTGGCAGTTTGTGAAACAATCTCATGAATTATTTTACAGAAATCAAACATCAACTCTACAAAGAACTGGGGAAAGTTACAGTAGAATAAAGATTATAGATGTAAACTGATTTGCCGTTACCTCAAAGGGTGCTGTGCAAAAGAGTATATGTTATTTGAATTCTTTCTATCAAGACACAAAGAAAAAAGTCCATTTTTAAAGAGTATATCTACTGTCTGAAGGTTATCAGATTGACAGCTCAGATTTGGCAATGTTCTCCAAACTCAACTGTGTTTTCAAAAACAAATGGCTATTGAACAAACATGTACATGGTGAGATTCTGCTCCTATTCCTCAAAACTTGGTAGCGCTCTCAAGTATCCCAAGATCCTCACTCTTATCTCTTTTGAAGACTTTCTCCCTCTCTGCCAAGAGACTTCCCCCAACATGAACGTGCTGACATTGTTCCCACCCCACTCCCCACCGCTCTTGGAATGCGTTCTCTCATTCTCTCATTTGTTCTCAGGATCATGCCCTAAGGCACATCTCTCCTCCACCCACTATCGTCTGCTCCTGCTGTCATCACTCTGCTGAAACTTCTCTTGCCAGGGCATGGGTGCTTCACACAAGTCAGAACTCTTCATCCCAACTCGCCATGCCTCAAGTCTTCCCTAGTATTGTAAAAAGCACAACAATTTGCTCAGGGGCTGGGGCCAAAAACCTGCATTTGTGTTATATGAATCATCATCCCTACCTTCACTGATAACGTGACACTTGCTACTCTGAGCTGCCATTTGTCATGCTCACCTGCACCACTGTAGATCCCACCTAAGCCTCTTCTCTGCCTCCCAACTGTGGTCTACTCTCCCCAAAGCAGTCAGGATAACCTCTTAAATTAAGAGCACTGCACTCACCTGCTCAAGATCTACCACTTAGTTACCCACCAAACTGGAATAAAAATTTAACTTCTTCCTGTGGCCTGCAAGCTACAAGCCCCGTGATACGGGACATTGCCTGTGTGACCTCACCGCCTGCATTCTTTCCCTCATTCCTCATTCAGCCCACTCTGGTTGCCTTGCTGTTCCTTAAACACATGGAACATGGTACTGTCCCAGACCCGTGGCATTTGTCCCGCTGCCCTAATGCCAGAGGTCCTCCTCTTTGCTTCACTCGGGTCCCTGTTCAAATGTTACCTCTCTAAGGAGACTCTTCCTGATCATTCTATCTAAATAGTAAGTCCCTCTATCACTTTTTATCCCTTTACCCTGCTTTATCTTCTGAAATATTCATTTACCTAGAAAAATGTCTTCCTCACTAGAATAATAAGCTCCTAAAGGCAAGAATTTTCTTCAGCCTTTTCTCTCCCCCACCCCAGCACTTACCATGTGGCACAGAGTAGATGTTCAGTGAGAGGTGATGAAATGAGCATGAGCAACTTCTCGGTAGCACTTAGTATTCTGCCCACTCTCATCCTGCCTTCTTTTATTCCTCTCTCCTGGTTTTCCTCCTATTGCTTGTCTAGCCACACCTCTGGAAACTTCTCCCTTAAATGCTCAGAGTCTTTACAGATCTATCTTCCGTCCGTTTTTCATTCTACACACTTTCTCTGCATTTCCACAGCCACTCTTAATTCCTTACCTCTAGCTCAGATTCATGCTCCAATCCCATATATCCAAATGATTTCCAGCCATTGTCACTCTATCTCAAAGGAACATCATGCTTGACATGTCTACAATGAACTCTCCCCTTTCAGCCCAGCTCTCCCTCCTGCATTACCTGTCTCTACATATGGAAGTACCACTCCTCCTGACTCTTCCCAGCATGTGCTAAGTAGTCCAAACGGCTTGCAGCTCCATGAAAAGGCCTGTGTCTGCTCCAGTGCCCATTGAAGGGTTTCTATTCAAGCACACAGCACAAGCCTCCTATCCTAAACTCTAACTGGATGCTAAAGGAGTAGGTAGTGACCTAAGTATTCTTTCCTTCCAGGCCACGCTGTTGACTTTCCTCTATAGGTTTGCCATAGGGAAGAGTAAACCAATCCCAACCACTTGAATAGGAATTATGATTCCAATGGTAAAGTCTTACCCATAGGAATTCTATAGAGATGATGCAATGGTAAGGACACAGCTATAGCTTAGCAGGCTAACCAGCAAAGCCTTTCCAAGTACTACTAGTACTATTCCTCTGGACAACTTCATGAGCAGGCACAAGAGGTCAGCAGGGAAGGATTAACACCAATCATCCAAGGAACAGAGACTTTAGGGCAGAAGTTTTCAATCATGAACATCAGAACTCCCTGGGAAAATACAGCCTGGGACTTGGCCTAAATCTATACTGAATCAATCTCTGCTTGTGAACCAGATGGTTTTGCTATTGTTCCCCATCACACCAAGATTGTACCTTGTACGTGTGCATGTGTGCACATCGCATCTGCATGTGTATACTGAGATGCGGGGGGAGAAACAGAAATCCCTCCTGCTGCCTTTAATAGCAATTGGTCTATGGTGAGAAAAGCAATGGCAACATTTTAAAATGTAATGATTATTAAACTCAAGTGTGTGTATTTACGTTCCCTTAATAAGTTTCTCTTAAAGATGTGATGATAATTTCAGGAGCCCACTTTTTTTGAAAAACAGGACCACATCCTGTGTACAAGACCAATTTCTAAAGATGCTTTATATAAATAAGAAATATCTTACCAAAGTTACTATTGCACATTCAGCTGTTAGCTGTGCAGCACTAAAGAGAGTACGAACAAATCTGTAAATAAGTTTGTGCTCAGGGTCATGCTCAAAGTATTCCTCTGGAACCTTTTCTCGCTGAAAGAAGAAAAGATGCAATATAACTATCCACTGAAGAAAAAAATTTCATATACTCCTAAGACAGTAGTCCTCGTATTGGTGCCCACATGTCCCTTAAAATAATTCTGATTGGGTGACATGTCTATACTCTTTTAAATATAAATAATGAGATTTTAAAATACCATAATGATTCAATACCCATCATCATTCATTAAGGAAAAACACAGGCACAAGCTCAGAAAATTTATATGTTCCTTTCCAATCCCCCTCCAGATTTCTATCTAAATGTAAATGATTTTTAGACCCCGAAGTCTTACCAATTGATAATATAACATATTTCTCTACAATAAACTTTGAAAACATTTTGTTTCCTGTAACCATAAGGCTCTAAGGCTGCATATCCAACACAATAGTCACGAGCCACATGCGGCTACTGAACACCCAGAAGTTGCTGATATGTGCCTGAACAAGTGAATTTTAAAATTTGTATGACATTTTAACTGACTTAAATACTTTTCTAATTATCTTCATAGAGATCTTGCATATGTTGTTTATTTACAAATATTTACATTGTTTGATGAGATTGAAAATTATCTTTTAAAAAGATATTTTCTGTTATTTTACACTTAGCTCACTAATTAAAGGTGAAAGTCAGTTGTTACTCTGTCATATTGTTTATACAACCCCCCCTTTTACAAGATGATGAGATACAACATGAGATGGGGAAGAAGACTTAAAGAAAGATCACTTTGACTTTAGCATAAAATAAACACCACTCTGAGAAAAATACAACTTCAAATAAAGTGACACTTACTGTGAGTGGATGTGATCGCTCATCAAAAATATCCAGGGATCTATCTGCATCTCTATAAAATAAGAATATGCATTTAAAAATTAATTCAGGAATTGTTAACATCTTAGTAAAATATCTGCTGGGAATAGAGTGTGGGGTGGAGCGAGAAGCCTAACCTTTAACAAAGCAAACAGTTTTACAAATTCTTCTCCCAGATTCTAGCCTTCAGAGGGTTTCTGAACTTGTTTTACTCAATAACTCAACCACTGCAAAGTCTCTTCTACAATGAAGGTGCCTCTAACTATTGGCCCTCCATAACAGGAAATGGTAATTAACCAAATGCATTTTCCACTCCTCTAACCTCACATGGGAACACACAAGAACATTTTACAAAGCCGTAGTGGTGGGCAAAAAAGTCTTTAGAACTTTAATGAATGTGAATATGAGATTTAGATTTCCCAGGTTCTTCCTCTCTTTAGTTTTCTAAATCATATGTATTTCTTGCTTTTTTTACAACAGTCTGAGTTAAAAACTTAATTTCCTTTTTATTTTAAAAGAGGATCGTCTTTTCATTTAAAAGTTCATCAAACTAACACTTTGTGCTCATTTAAACCAGTGCTTCTCCAAGTGAGGCCTGTGGATCTCTGGAGATCCCCTGGACTCCTTTTCTAGGAGGCCCATGAGGTCAAAACTGTTCTTATAGGAGTACCAAGACACTACCTGCTTTTTCACTGTTTGACATATACAGTGATTCTATAAAAGCAAAAGTGGGTAAAGCTGCTGGTTTCTCAGGATGACTTAAGGCAGTGGTACCAAATTAAACTAGTAGTCATTCTAGTCTTCATTGCCACTTGCAGTTAAAAAACAAAATGACAAAAAAAGCCTGCTTCACTTAAGACTGTCCTGGTAAAACTAAAAATTAATGGTGTTATTAAGTTTTGACCTTTTTAATATTCTGAGTAAGTTGAAAGTTCACATAAAGCACTTCTGCATATTGAAGTATCTGTGATTTAGCCGTGAACTGAGCAAGCAGTTTTTTTTCATAGAATACAATTTTTATTTCAAAGTACAACTGTCATTCTCAAAAATAATAAAGTGAGCCTGTTGCTTCAAGAAAAATAACAAGTATTTGCTGCCAGTGACAAAATTCAAGCTTTCAAGCTAAAAATTCGGATTTTGGAAAACTTGTAGCTTCTACTGTAAACTTAACAGTTTCTCAAAACTTTAAAGACTTTTTGATAAGACTGGTGGTGATACTAACAAAAGCAAGTCATCATTAGCACTATAAAGAAATGTGAACCAGTATTTTCCAAATGACCAATGCATAATATAAAAGCACGTATAGGTAAAAAAAAATCCATTTGCTGTACAAGATCAGTGAGTATTAATGTAAACAACTTCATTGATATGATGTAAAATTCCACTGTAACTAATTTAAACTAGCACTTGTGGAGTTTTGGTATAGTATGAAATCACATCCACAACTATCTGAAAGCTTTAAAAATATATCTTTTCCCAACCATATATCTGCATGAGACTAGGTCATCTTATTGCTTCTTCAAACAAATTGCAAAAAAAAAAAAAAAAAAAAAGAGAATCCAGCTGTCTTCTATTAAGCCAGACATTAGAGATTTGCAAAAATGTAAATAAATGACACACTTTTCACTCAACTTTTTTGTTGCGAAAAAGTTATTTTTCAAGAAAAAACATTATTCATGTACCAATGTGGTTCTCGGCTTCTCAGCCAGGATGATTTTGTCCCCCAGGTGACGTGCGCGCGCGCGTGTGTGTGTGGTGGGTAGAGGCCATTGATGCTGCTAAACACCTGTGCACAGGACAGCTTCCCAGCCCCACAACACAGAATTATCTAGCTCAAAATATAAATAGCACCATGGGTGAGAAATGCTGTTTTAACACACAATTGATTTTTTTTTTGTAATTCTCTAATTTCTAATACAGTAAATATCAATATAATCCACTTAAACACTCTTTGAGATCTTTGATAATTTAAGAGTTAAAAGAGTCTCAAGGACAAAAAACAAAAATAGCCACACACACAAATAATTCATTTCAATATTGTAATAAAAGCACTCTACAACTTATGATAGATATAGTTATGACCTAATACTAACTTGATATCATGCAAAGTAATTAGCTGGAATAAAAGAGCTCACCTGTTCTTTATGTGGTAATATATTGCTAAAGTCACACTGTGGAGGAAAAAAAAATTACTTGTAACAACTAATTTTTTCATTTGTTAGGCTTGAAGACATTTTTTTAAAAGGGGAGAGGGACCTTCCCAGAGACGCTGAAATCCTCTAGTTCAGAACAGTACGATATGGGCACTTCCTCCTTGTTTTAGTTCTTTAGCTTTTAGCAAAAATAGGAGAACCAAAATACTAGGCAACACACTGTTAGAAGACATGTGTCTGTTAATTATTACACATAAATTACATATTTTCTGTCATTTGTCCTTCTACCCACAGAACCATTCATATTGTGTGCAAGTTACATCTATTTGTACACATGCTTAATTCAAGTCATTCAGTAGTTTCTATTGATTCTTTTTTAAGTGGTTAGGCCCTGCATTTCAGTTGATTTAGTTTATTATCCACCTACCCACCCATTTTTTTCATTATTTCCCTAAAAGTAAATAATGAAGGTGCTTTATAACAAAATCATTTAAAATCACTTTTGCATAATTATTAGAAAATTTATTAGCAAATATAAGTGCCTACAAAATCAATGATAGGCCTAGCTATCTTGAAATAAGCAGTGTGAACAGTGCAGCATAACACTACGTGGTATAATATTAATGGTCAGTATTCCCAAATTAGTTTAAATGAACAGATACAACTCTTCAGATACTGTTACTGTAGTCCTAAGTTATCCACAGGTGCTGTATATTAGGGAACAAAGGGGTTCTTTTAGGTGAGTTAAATGATCCCATTTGCCCTTGCTGTCTAAAATGAAGCTTGAAATAATTGAGGGAAGGCAAATCTGAATTTTAAAAGTAGGTCTATACAATACTAGAACTTTAAAAGAAGCCTGTAGCATTAGTAGCATCAAAAATGGATACTTCTATAGTGCTCAAGCAGTTTTGTCTCCAAATTGATTTTGAAATCTCAGAATGTCAAGTTAAATGCTGAAAAGGACCCTGAGCCTTACATGACATTTAATCCAACAACTCATTTTACAAATAAGGAAACCAAGGCTTAAAACTGACTTGCCCAAGGTCCCACCAAATAGAAGCAGATCTTTCCCCTACACTCTAATTAAGCAGTGGTTCCCAAACTTTGCTGCACATTGGAATCACCTGAGGTGGTCTAAAAGACTGACTTCCACATTTAGACATTCTTACTTAACTGACACTGGGTATGAATTAGGTATAGGAGTGTTTTTAAAGCTCCCCAGGTGATTCCAATGTGCATCAAAGTTTGTGAACGACCAAGTCAGGGTTAAGATCAGAATCACTTGGGATGACGTGGCCATATAATTACACCTCCCGTCCTTCCTCAGTTTCCTAAAAGGCTTGTGAGTGCCTAGCAATGGAGAGGAAGGTGGAGATGGGAAGATGGAGGTGTTTCGCAGACATACTTTGAAAAAGTTGCATAAGTGATTCTATTATGGCTCACCATCCCATTGAGAACAATGCACTACTACCCATGATAAACATTTTTCATAATCTTTCCTAAAAGCCAATTTGCCCTATTAATTTGCTCAGTATATATTTCACCAACAGTGAATATACTGAAAGATCATTTTTAAAACTTAATGAGAGCAAATTAAAACTTACTGTATTTCCAAAAGTAGACTTCTAAAAATTAAACTAAGTTTGAGGAAAAAAGCATGAAATATATTTGTTTGAGCAAGGTTAATCTTTAAAAGTACTTTTGAATTATACACTGAGGGCCGGCCCGTGGCTCACTCGGGAGAGTGTGGTGCTGATAACACCAAGGCCACGGGTTCGGATCCCATATAGGGATGGCTGGTTGCTCACTGGGTGAGCGTGGTGCTGACAACACCAAATCAAGGGTTAAGATCCCCTTACCAGGGCTGAGCCCGTGGCGCACTCGGTAGCGTGCTGCACTAGCAGCGCGGCGACGCTCCCGCCGCGGGTTCGGATCCTATATAGGAATGACCGGTGCACTCCCTGGCTGAGCGCCGGTCACGGAAAAAAAAAAAAAAAAGATCCCCTTACCGGTCATCTTTAAAAAAAAAGAAACATCAGAATCTTCTGAATTCAAAAAAAGCTGGGAACTATAGTCAAAGTACAGTGGTTTTTACTCATGGATTTAGGGCTTTAGCTGAATACAAACATTCAGTGATTACTCGAGAGGTGACAAAGCTAAGGACTTTGGACAGAGCTGCAGCCCAGTTTTTATTGGAAGACAATTTGATCTCAACTAATGTTATAAGTGAGAGAGGAAAGTTACATTGTTATTGAGAGTGAACTTGCAGTTTTTGATGTAGAATCTACTGATAATTTGCTAAAAAAAAGCTGGTACATTAGAAACAAAATTAAGTTTATAAGCTAATTATGTTTTTAGACTGAAAAAATCAGCAATAAGAATGTTAATACTCTAAAGTGCCACTTCCTTAACTATGTTCTAAAAATCAACACTCATAACCCAAGGAGACATTAATAATGTTCCCTGGACAATCCAAATGGAGTTGTTTTATTGTTGTTGCTTTTTCAGTACTTGAAAGATTCATCTTAGGGTGTTTTGAAAGAGCATCTCCTGTGCTTTCAAAAGGCTCCACATCTGGACCTCCATATAAAATGAAATACTACAAATACCCTTGTCCCATCATTGTGGCCTATGAGGTGCTGAGGCATGATGGGAAAAATTTGAATGCAGCTACACTATGGTGCCAGTAGAGGCCAAGCTGTTTCTTCTTCCAACAGTAGTTTCCTAAGTAGTACACATAGTTTTAGGCCTATAACTCATAAAGAACTATTTTTTTTCCTAGAAACATCCAATAAAAAGGGCACCTCTCCTTCTCATTATGTTCAGCAATGTCTTAACAAATACACCAAATAAAGAGCTACACATTTTCTGGAATTCCTTATTTGCTAACTGGCTTTCCCTTCCATCATGAAGTCTAAGATTAAAATGGAAGTTGAAAATTCATATTTAGGTCCTTGAAAATCAATATATAATTGACATCAATGTCTTAAACTGATCACTGAAAAGGACAATTAAATGGCTGAAATTACCAAGTACAGCTGGGATGCTTTTGGCATAAGGGGGTCTGTCACTCGGCCCTTGGCAACCTAGTTGTACTCACCATTTTACTGTGGTTCTAAGATTAGGCTGGCTGACTGTGCTGTCATCTAGAAATATGGTTGAGCATGAGCTATACTTTTTAGTAAGCTGCCTTGGAGATACCTAAAGGGGAAGGGAAATAGAAGAAAATGTCACAGTAAGTTAAACCTATAAGAGTGTGGTTTTTTCCCTTGGTTAAAATGTTAAATGATAAAGCATTAAGTTATTTCTTATACTCCATCAACTGCTTAAGTGTGATATCATGTGCATCTCTATGGGAAACCCCCTAGAGGCTCTTAACTTCTGGGTTGTAAAATGCTGACCTAGATATGGTACCCGTAATCAAACTTGGCAAGCATCTAATACGAATTTCCTCTATTAATGTAAGAAGTTTAGATTAAGATATCAGTACTTTTTTCTTAAGCAATGAAAAGCAGCTGAGAATTTCCATTTCTACTATTCATTTACTACAATAAAATGTAATGCCTTAATATTGGCACAAGAGCATTTTATTGCAGTAAATGAAAAGTCTAATACTAAATTTACTAATTTACTAATACTAAATGTATTAGCTCAGGAGACAGTGTGATAAAACGAATGTTTTACAGTCAGAGGTTCTGTGTGCCAGGGCTGCCTGATCACTAACAAGCAAGGGGCCCTAGGTCACTCTGGGCCTCCTTCCTTGTCTGGAGGACAAAAGAGTATTGCTTTAAGATTCTCTCACATCCAAAAAATACATGACAAAACAGCTTTGGGAGTTTAACTTTCACTTCACTTTGAAAGACTGTCATTACATTACTCAAATGAAAACCTCAGAGAATACTTTGCATTCATTTCAAAATGTTAATAATTAATTTTATTCTGTAAGTTGTATGACACACATCATGACACTTTCCTGCCTCACTCATGCCATTCTCCGCCTAAAATGCCATTTTCTTCCTCCTGGTAGCAAGCTTGTCCCCATCTACCTGCTGAGACACCTTTGCCAGCAGCCACACCACAGACCTTTTCCCTGTCTGTATATTCATCCCCACTTATCACATGATGTCAACTGCTTGCAGGTTACTCCCTCATGAGAAAATAAGCTCCTCCAGGGAAGGGAGAACTCTTATTCCTCCTACCTCCAGCTGCAAAGCACAGAATTCAGGACAGATAAGGGAATTCAACCGGTGTTGAACAAACTATTACTTAAAATCAATTATCATTTGGAAGGTAAATCCTACTACAGATATAAATTACTGAAAAATTATCTGCAGTGGTATTGACTGCAGAAGCGACAATGAACTTTTTGAGTCCTCTAGAGAACAAACTATCTTTAAAACACTTTAGAAGTATCCATTTATTTGTGGAGTGCAAGAATATAGCAAAAGTCAAATACTGAAACTGCCTAAGACTATGTTAAGACAATTCTCTTCCTTAAAAGTAAGACCAATAATCAAATCCCAATCACTGAATAGTTGAAAGTAATAGCAGCACTCTTTCAAAACCACAGAATATCAAAAATTTTAATGCTCTTTTCTTATTAAACTAATTCAGATGAGCCTTCCTTCCTCCTCTTGGTATTTTCATCATACTATCACACTCTCCCCACATTAGCCCCCTCCTCAAATACATGGAAGACAGGGTGCAGAGAAGATCTAGCTGACGCTTTTAAAAGTACACAGCATTTAAAAACTACTGGTAACCAATAATCAGAAATATCCAGAGTATGACACTGTTTTGCTTGTTTTAGATGTTTACTGAAAAGCCACTCACTCTTTATTAACAAAATGTCCCAAGTGTTATATTTTTGAAGAGTATAACTACCTAGAAGACTAAATTCCCCTTCAAGCTAGTAATGTTTCAACTATATCTAACCTCTGATATTCCTGGGTTTCAGCACCAAAAAAATAAACCGATATGTTTCTTAAGCTATTCAGTTAATGTGTATACTTCACATTAAACGTGCATGTGTGTTAATGTGAACATGTATACTTTTATAATCTCAAAAAACAAAATGAAAATTGATTTATTTAAAAACTTTTATTCTAAGTAGAAGAATGTACCTTTTAAGGTCACTATGATTGGGGTAACATGGCATAAACTACACCATTACAAAAGCCAATTCTGACAAAACCTATAGATGGGAATAGAAAGAAGAGGAAGGAAATGCACCAAGATAGGGACTAGTTGGTAGAGCTTTAGGTGACATTTTCTTCTATTTTCCTGTATTTAAAATTTTCTATCATGAATGCATATTGGTTTACCTTCAAAGATATTACTTTAAAACATTTAAAACTTTTAGTTAGATGTGTTCTTACAGCCCTCTGGGGCTCATTTAATGAATCAGCAACTTATGGTCTACTGGCTAGATCCAGCCAAAGAAATACAACACTTTCTCATCAATCCAGGCTTACTCTAAACTCCTGCTTAAAGACAGATTTTCATTCCAGGAAAATGGCCATTTCTGCCTCCCCACTCCCAACCAGGCCATTCCCAAATTTCATGGTAACCAAAAAGGTGAATGCAAAAACTCTCTGCTTACCAGTATAGAGCAGGCAATACACCACTCACTGCCAACCATTCAAACTTTTCAGTATCAATAGCATCCCTATGTCCCAAGACTAGCAGGTGGCAGAATTAAGCCTCTGAGCAAAACCTGGAATATAACAGCTGCCAATACATAACCTTCCCCTCATCATGCTTGAAAACTTACGACGATTATCCTTTATGACTAAAGCTTTACCAGTGCTGACTCACAACCTCAATAAACTATACGGACCTAAACATAGGGATATAAAATGCAAATACTAAAAACACCAGAGAGCAAAAATACTACTGATACTTTGCTGTTCAAAGGTATTATTTTCAGGTGGTAACTAAAACAGACAGGAACAAAGAACAGCATTTATCTTCACTCAGTCAGCACGAATGACAGAGCACAGAATTTTACAATCTCTAACCATAAAGAGAAAAGGGTACTTAGTAGACTTAAGGTCAATGGCAAAGACTAGAAAGTAATCATACCTAGCAGTCTGGTTAGACACAACCCAAACCTTACTATCAAAGATCAAGTACCTGTTGAAAACCTATCCCCACCCACTGACTTTTTTTTTTTCCACCCACTGACTTTTCCCATTGTGCCTACTGCCTCTTTAACCAATTTAAAAAAATGAAACCAAAGGGTTTTTTTTGTTTGTTTGTTTGTTTTTACAGGTTTTGAATATAGGTCTTAAGAATTAACAACTTTTAATTAACTTAATTTCTAATACTTTGTGCATTAAACTGTGCCATCTATGTTGCACAGTAAATGGCACAATATGGCAGGGTGTGTGGTTGGAAAAAATTCTTAAACAAAGCCTTAATTAATTTAAACTTAGATTTACACTTTAAATATAGGTTCTAGGTTTGGGTCAGTCATGGTGGACTAACCACAAATGTATTTCCTCACCCTCTTCAAATCTCATTAAAATTAAAGCCATAACATAAAGGTAACACAGAAGACCAAGAGACAGGATTGACAGCAGATGATTTTTCATAAATGTTTGAAAGAAAAATAGATAAAGGAGTGGCAACTGACACAGGAGAACAGAGGAAGCACAGCTGTGGTGCTACATAGAGTGACCAGGACAAGAACAAGCAAGCAGTGTGTCTTGCAGAACCCAAGGCAGGCTCAGGACTCAGAGGCACATGGAACCTTGGAAGGTGGGGTGAAACACAAAAGCCAAGGGTCAGCTGAAACTCTGGTTTGAGCCCCAAGTCCACCTGTCCTCCCATACTATATGGAATCTAGATGTGTATTTTCCAGAGATATTAAACCTGAGGGTTTCTGGCCTCAGAGAAACCAGTCTCGGAGACACCAAGGCTGAAACCTGGCGGGGGGGTGGGGAATGGGAAAAAACTGAACGCTGAAAAGTAAAACTCCACCTCCCTTTCCCACGTCTCCTTCTGGAAAGAAAGCAGCCATGCTTTTGTACTCCCCAAGCAGAAAACTGGAAGATCCTTCTCTAAGAAACTGAAATGTCCCAAAGAAGATCCCCAGAGGCCTCCCAAATAAAAAGCTGGCTTGGCCTCCAAATCCTCACAGTTAATAAGTCCTGCTCATGCATGGTGCTTCTAAGTAAAGAAAGCCAGGGACAACCACACATTTGAGGGAAGCCTCCAAAAGGAGATCAAAACAACAGAAAAAAGGAATTCATGGAAGTGGTAAAAATTTAGGAGCAAAGGAAAACAAGAAAAAAATTCCTACGCACCCTCAACAGGATAAAAAATTCAATAGAAAAGTTAGAGCATAAACTCATGGAATCTCCAGGAAGTAAAACAAAAAGACAAACTGGAATATAGGAGGGGAGAAATATTAGAGTGAGTGAAGAAATTCTGGTGTAAGAGGCCCAACATCTTAATAATAAGAATACTAGAAAAAAGAAGGGACAGAGAAAATAGTGAAGAAACACAAGAAAACTGTCTAGAAGAGACGGTCTGTAGACTTAATGGCCCAAAGATAGTGAAAAGACCCAAACCAAACAATATTATAAAATTTCAGAATCCCAGGGATAGAGAAGGTACTAAAAGCTTCCATAAAAGGGATGGGGGAAAACTGACTAAAACTGGTTATATATAAAGTATCATATAATGGCAATAGATTTAAGAGCAACACTATAAATGAGAACACAATAAAGAGATGTTCTCAGAACTACAAAATTTAGTTTCAACCTAGAATTCTATACTCTATCAAATAGGAAGGGTTCTCAGACAGGCTAGATCTCTAAAAATGTCGGCCCATGTGCCCTTTCCCAGGAAAATGTCCTCCAGTAAAACAAGGGAGTATAACAAGACAGAGAGAAACACAGGATTCAAGACATACAGGATCCAGCATAAGAGAGCATTTATGTGCAATCCGAGATGACTTCAAAGAGCTATCCCAGGAAAACAGGCACAGAGCAAGCCTAGGGAAAATCAATCTACACTGGAGCAGGATGACAAAAGGCCGAGGAAGGTTGTCTTCAACAGAAAAATGGAACAGATGTGTTTCAGTAGATGGAAAATATTTTTGATAGGCATGTGACAAACATTACAACATTTAGGGGAAAAAACAGCTGTGAGAAAACAGGCAAGTGAAAATAGTCAGAAAACTAATCTCACAAAAAAATTAAGAATGTGGGTTGGTGGGTTAGCCCAGTTGGTTAGAGCAAGGTGCTGATAACACTAAGGTCCAGGGTTCCATCCCTGTACCGGCCAATGGCCAACTGCCAAAAAAATTTAAACCAATGAAAGAAAAAAAAAAAAAAAGAAAAATGAAGAATGTGAATGCAGGCAGAGCAGCCAGGGGTTACTTATTGCATTTGGCTATGTGAGCTAATGTTGGCTAGGAAAAAGGGGATTATCTGAGAGAAGTGCAGAAGTGCTCAGATTTCAGAAATATTTTAGAATGAAAAGTGTCCAAGAAGGAGGCTCAGTCAGAGTACTGTATGACTCAGCAGTGAACAATATAATATCTGCATAGTCATAATAATGTAAATACTGACTACTGATTTAATAAAAAATGTGATACATTTAGGAAATGGAAGGAGGGAAATAAGGTCATAGTGGAGTGAGGAAGCTAAGCTTTTTCACCTGCTATGAAAGGAAGTCAACAGACAGTGCTAAAAATTGACTTAGCTATTATAATTACTGACTAAAAAAATGATTTAAAAATTAAGGCAAAAAACTTATGGCAGATCTTCATACTATAACCAATTTATTAAAATATGACGTAAATGTCAGAAACCCTTAAAAAACAGGCATTACTAAGCCAAAGATTTTCCTGAATAAATTTGATACTTAGGAAATAAAAGAGATTTAGAAAATCCTCAAAAGGAGGTCTATGCTAACAGTATTGGGTCCCCATTTTTAAGGAATCATGGCAGACATACTTTTAATTGAAACTATTAATTTCTTAACTTTTCAACTGTTTACTTACATGGTTTAAATGGCTGCTCTTCCTCTTTTCTCGCACTAAGAATAAAAAAAATTATCTGATCAATTCTGATACAAATGTCATAGAAAAATAAAAATAGTTGCTAATTATCTGAAGGATTATCAATATATAAAATGAGATAAAATTCCATACTTTTTAAAAATAATTTTCAACAAAATTTATAATTTAAATCATCTGCAAGATGAGTTTCATAAAGTAAAATCTAAATATTTAGTTTTACTTTTTGACCTAACAGATATTCTATTTGATACAAATGAAAAAATCTCCATGTACAAAAAAAAGGGCAAACAAATTAGGCCAGATGAGAAATTGAGCTAATAAAAAAGTTTACCTCTTGTATATCAGAACCACTCCCCACTAGTATTTTCTAATTCTACATTTATGCACAACTTACTTTAATTACCAGGATCTAACAGATGATAGCTCTAAGAACTGGTTTCTGGCCAGGCACCAATCTCTAGATGTAGCAGAATCCCTAGAAACACCCTGAACCACTAATGGGTAATCTACCAAAATACATTACTCAAAAAATAAATGAGTCTTTACATAATTGGAAACTAACCTAGTATAAATTTTTAAATGAGTGTGCTAACCTAATTGAGCATGATATCTACAGCACACAAAATCATTTTGCTCTAATAAAGGCACAAGAGTAAAAGCTCCAAAGAGGGACTTGGGCGCACTGTTTCCCACACTAGCTTCCTTCAATGCTGGCTGGGCATTATAGGCACACATTCTTTACTAATGGAGAGAGAGGGGCAGAGGATAGCTTTTCTTTTACTGCTTCCACACTCTCTGCATGGGAGAAGCCCGGGGCTCTGGAAGAAACTGAGAAATACAGCAATCCCAACCAGAAATGACCGAATCAGGACAGGCAAAGTACACACAAACTAAGAAAATGCTGGTTAGAAACCCCCATTTTTTATTGTGCTGCATTACTTCAAACATTATTGTAGACTCCTCACTTCTTGTATTCAATTCTTCTTGTATTGTGCTGCTGTGATCAACTGAAAAATTTGGTCACATATAGCTTTTTAGCAAATAAACTAAGATTTAATATAACATTAAGAAAAATAAGCACGAATGCATAAAAAGTTCTGACTTTCATCCTACAACAAGCAGGACACAGCATGTGTAATTAGTGTAGATTTCCCGAGGCTAACCCTCTGGGAAACACCATACACATGTGTGCTCTGATTTACATTGCATTAGGACAAAAAAGCTTTGAATAACTTAAAAATTCTGAGCAGCATAAATTCAGATGTGAGATAGGCTCATTTGGTTAGAGCACTGTGTAAAAGGAGGCCAGAAACCACAGATTCAATCCCCATATACAAACAACTGATTTTTCTGATTTGTTCAAATGAAAATCTAACTGCAACCTAAATCCTATCATTCACCTTTAAAATGTGCTCTTTGTAGCAAGGGGAAAAGGGCAAAGTAGTAGGGAGAAATAAGTTCAAATCTATGACCACTTCTAAATCATGTGGCCAATTAACTGTGTTGATAAAGAGGTGGCAAAACATGGAAACAAAGTGCATGTGTTTTCACTAAAACAGTGACAACCTAAAGGAAAGTATATCATATATTAAAATAAGACAAGTGAATATATAAAAAATTGAAAAATTTAAACCATTATATGAGTTCTTCTAAATACTTTCTAAGGTACATCTCATAAAACAAACACTTTTCCTCTTTTTCCTTGAGGGAAAAAAATACTGTCTTACCATCCGTTTGAGATTTGCTCAGGAAAATTGTGCTTGGCCCTGGATGGTCAGAAGGGTTTGATTCCAAAGCTAAATCTATAGAGAAAGAAGAGAAAAAAGATGTGATAATTGAGTTGATCAGAAAAGTTTGCAGAAGCAGCCATATTATGTATCAGTACTGATGTCATGAAAGCATTTAATTAAAAATTTTCAATGGAAGTCCAGAAAAATTGGGTACGATAATCAAAGAGAAGGCTTAAAACACACACACTCACCCCTCCCCCATCACAACCAAGATGTGCTACTATGTATCTAAATTCAAAAATATAGAAGGCTGGGATAAAAGAAATGAAAACATGTAGGAAAAAAGCAAAAGTAGCCCAAATGCCAAGCTGGCACTCTCCCACCCAGGGTTTTAGGGTGGACACATGACCCAGGGCTGGCCATTCAATCACAGCTCTTCTGGGACATCCCAAAAGCCAGAGGACAAGGGCAGAGCTGTACTCTAGGACAGATAGCTAATCAGGAGCTGCTGGTGGCTCTCTTTGCCATCAGGAGGGAAAGCCTTTTCAGGGGAGATAAACAGAATAGCAAAACTGAGATAGGTTCCGAGAAGATCACTTAGTTCCTGGGTCAGGTGGTACACCTGTCAACTCTCTGATTATACAAAGTCAATACTTTAAAAAAAATTTTTTAAACTATTTTGAGATAGATATTCTTTAACTTGCAATTGTAGGAGGCCTGGTTAATCAGCAGTATTGATGATCACACTAAAGGTAGGAATAGGTAAAAGTCAGTTGCTCATTCCTTTATCAAATACCTTATCATGAACAGAAATTTGCAAAGAGCCAAAATAAGGCTTTGTTTAAAAATTATCCATGAACTTACAACCATTACTTTTAGTTGCATTTATTATGCATGTTTACAAAAATAGCTCTAATCAGTATATAATTTATGCCCTATTTTGTTACAAATGATCTCTACCCCATTGCAGCATAGTTACTGTTTAATGGATACATAATGGTTCATCAAATGTTATTCCTATACTTTACTTAGGCAATCCCCTATTGTTGGGGATTAGCCACTTACAAAGTTCTGTTGTAAGGAAAACTTCCACATATACAGTGTTTTTTAAATTTTTTTCATCTCCTTAGGAAAGATTTTCAAAAGTGGGATGACTAGAGCAAAAGATTAGATCATTTTCATAGCTCAATACGTTAATGCTGTTACTTTCTAGAGGAGAAGAGGGCATATTAAGGTATAATGTTATCAATTAAACCAGTTTTAGCTCCTGCCCCAGCTTTGGATACTTCATAAAAAATTCCTCCTGATGTGAATGAGAACATCACTATGGTCCTAATTTGCATTTATCTGATTACACAGTTTGACCATTTTCCCATAGTTAATGGTGGCATTTTTTTTTTTTTAATTTTATTTTGTCGATATACATTGTAGCTGATTATTGCTCCCCATCACCAAGACCTCCCTCCCTTCTCCCTCCCCCCCTCCCCCCCAACAATGTCCTTTCTGTTTGCTTGTCGTATCAACTTCAAATAATTGTGGTTGTTATATCTTCTTCCCCCCCCCGTTTTTTTTTTTTTTTTGTGTGTGTGTGTGTGTGTGTGTGTGTGAATTTATATATTAATTTTTAGCTCCCACCAATAAGTGAGAACATGTGGTATTTCTCTTTCTGTGCCTGACTCGTTTCACTTAATATAATTCTCTCAAGGTCCATCCATGTTGTTGCAAATGGCAGTATTTCATTCGTTTTTATAGCTGAGTAGTATTCCATTGTGTAGATGTACCACATTTTCCGTATCCACTCATCTGATGATGGACATTTGGGCTGGTTCCAACTCTTGGCTATTGTAAAGAGTGCTGCGATGAACATTGGGGAACAGGTATACCTTCAACTTGATGATTTCCATTCCTCTCGGTATATTCCCAACAGTGGGATAGCTGGGTCGTATGGTAGATCTATCTGCAATTGTTTGAGGAACCTCCATACCATTTTCCATAGAGGCTGCACCATTTTGCAGTCCCACCAACAATGTATGAGAGTTCCTTTTTCTCCGCAGCCTCGCCAGCATTTATCGTTCAGAGTCTTTTGGATTTTAGCCATCCTAACTGGGGTTAGATGGTATCTCAATGTGGTTTTGATTTGCATTTCCCGGATGCTGAGTGATGTTGAGCATTTTTTCATATGTCTGTTGGCCATTTGTATATCTTCCTTAGAGAAATGCCTACTTAGCTCTTTTGCTCATTTTTTAATTGGGTTGCTTGTTTTCTTCTTCTAAAGTTGTTTGAGTTCCTTATATATTCTGGATATTAATCCTTTGTCAGATGTATATTTTGCAAATATTTTCTCCCATTCTGTTGGTTGTCTTTTAACTCTTTTGTTTCTTTTGCTGTGCAGAAGCTTTTTAGTTTGATATAATCCCATTTGTTTATTTTTCCTTTGGTTGCCCGTGCTTTTGGTGTCGTATTCATGAAGTCTGTGCCCAGTCCTATTTCCTGAACTGTTTCTCCTATGTTTTCTTTAAGAAGTTTTATTGTTTCAGGGTGTATATTTAAATCCTTAATCCATTTTGAGTTGATTTTAGTATACGGTGAGAGGTATGCATCTAGTTTCATTCTCCTGCATATTGATATCCAGTTATCCCAGCACCATTTGCTGAAGAGGCAGTCCCTTCCCCAGTGAATAGGCTTGGTGCCTTTCTCAAAGATCAGAGGGCAGTAAGTGTGTGGGTTGATTTCTGGATTCTCTATTCTATTCCATTGGTCAGTGTGTCTGTTTTTATGCCAGTACCATACTGTTTTGGTTATTATAGCTTTGTAGTATAGCTTAAAGTCCGGTAGTGTTATGCCTCCAGCTTTATTTTTTTTGCTCAGCATTGCTTTGGCTATGCGTGGTCTTTTATTGTTCCATATAAATGTCTGAATAGTTTTTTCCATTTCTGAGAAAAATGTCTTTGGAATTTTGATGGGGATTGCATTGAATTTGTATATCACTTTGGGTAGTATGGACATTTTCACTATGTTGATTCTTCCAATCCAAGAGCATGGAATATCTTTCCATCTTCTTGTATCCTCTCTAATTTCTCTCAGCAGTGGTTTGTAGTTCTCATTATAGAGATTGTTCACCTCCTTGGTTAACTCAATTCCTAAGTATTTTATTTTTTTGGTGGCTATTGTAAATGGGCAGGCTTTCTTGATTTCTCCTTCTGCATGTTCACTATTGGAGAAAAGAAATGCTACTGATTTTTGTGTGTTGATTTTGTATCCTGCTACTGTGCTGAAATCATTTATCAATTCCAAGAGTTTTTTTGTAGAGGTTTTAGGCTGTTCGATATATAGGATCATGTCATCTGCAAACAGGGACAGTTTGACTTCATCTTTTCCAATCTGGATGCCCTTTATTTCCTTCTCTTCTCTGATTGCTCTGGCTAGTACTTCCAACACTATGTTGAATAGGAGTGGTGAGAGTGGGCATCCTTGTCTAGTGCCTGTTCTTAAAGGAAAAGCTTTCAGCTTTTCCCCATTCAGGATGATATTGGCAGTGGGTTTGGCATATATGGCTTTAATTATGTTGAGATACTTTCCCTCTATACCTAACTTATAGAGGGTCTTTGTCATGAATGAGTGCTGAACTTTATCAAATGCTTTTTCAGCATCTATAGAGATGATCATATGGTCCTTGTGTTTGAGTTTATTAATATGGTGTATCACATTTATTGATTTGCGTATGTTGAACCAACCTTGCATCCCTGGGATGAATCCCACTTGATCGTGATGAATAATTTTTCGTATGTGTTGCTGTATTCTGTTTGCTAGTATTTTAGTGAGGATTTTTGCATCTATATTCATCAAGGATATCGGCCTGTAATTTTTTTTTGGTTATATCTTTACCTGGTTTTGGTATCAGGATGATGTTTGCATCATAGAATGAGTTTGGGAGATTTGCGTCCGTTTCAATCTTTTGGAATAGTTTGTAAAGAATCGGTGTCAATTCCTCTTTGAATGTTTGGTAAAATTCTGATGTGAATCCATCTGGTCCTGGGCTTTTCTTTGTTGGGAGCCTTCTGATAACAGCTTCAATCTCCTTTACTGTTATTGGTCTGTTCAAATTTTCTACGTCTTCACGGTTCAGTTTTGGGAGCTTGTGTGTGTCCAGAAATTTATCCATTTCCTCCAGATTTTCAAATTTGTTGGCGTATAGTTGTTTATAGTAGTCTCGAATGATTCCTTGTATTTCAGATGAATCAGTTGTAATATCACCTTTTTCATTTCTAATTTTTGTTATTTGAGTCTTCTCTCCTCTTTTTTTTTGTTAGCCATGCTAATGGTTTGTCAATTTTATTTATCTTTTCAAAAAACCAACTTTTTGATTTGTTGATCTTTTGAATTGTTTTTTGGTTTTCAATTTCATTCAGTTCTGCTCTGATCTTAATGATTTCTTTCCGTCTGCTAACTTTAGGTTTGGATTGTTCTTGTTTTTCTAGTTCTTTAAGGTGAAGTGTTAGGTTGTTCACTTGCCATCTTTCTATTCTTCTGAAGTGAGCATTTAATGCAATAAATTTTCCCCTCAATACTGCTTTTGCAGTATCCCACAGGTTTTGGTATGATGTATCATTGTTTTCATTAGATTCAATAAATTTTTTGATTTCCTGCTTGATTTCTTCTTGGACCCATATGTCATTAAGTAGAATGCTGTTTAATTTCCATGTGTTTGTATAGTTTCCAGAGTTTCGTTTGTTATTAATTTCTAGTTTTAATCCATTGTGGTCTGAGAAGATACATGGGATAATTCCAATTTTTTTGAATTTATTGAGACTTGATTTGTGACCTAATATGTGATCTATCCTGGAGAATGATCCATGTGCTGATGAGAAGAATGAATATTCTGAGGTTGTTGGGTGGAATGTTCTGTAGATATCTGCCAATTCCAATTGGTCTAGAGTCTTGTTTAGATCTTGTGTTTCTCTATTGATTCTTTGCCTAGATGATCTGTCTAATATTGACAGTGGGGTGTTCAGGTCCCCTGCTATTATGGTATTAGTGTCTATTTCCTTCTTTAGGTCTAATAGAGTTTGTTTTATAAATCTGGCTGCTCCAACATTGGGTGCGTACATATTTATGATTGTTATGTCTTCTTGATGGATCAGACCTTTTATCATTAAGTAGTGTCCCTCATTGTCTCTTTTTATGGTTTTTAGTTTAAAGTCTATTTTGTCAGATATAAGAATAGCCACTCCAGCTCGTTTTTCTTTTCTGTTTGCATGGTAAGTCTTTTTCCATCCTTTCACTCTTAGTCTGTGTGAATCTTTATGGGTGAGGTGGGTCTCTTGTAGGCAGCATATAGTTGGGTCCTGCTTTTTGATCCAGTCAGCCAGTCTGTGTCTTTTAATTGGGGAATTTAAGCCTTTTACATTAAGAGTTGTTATTGAAAGGTGTTGATTTATTCCTAGCATTTTATTGGTTGTTTGGTTGTCTTAGGTTTCTTTTGTTCCTTGCTTTCTGATTTACTGTTTGCTTTCTTTGTTTGGTGGTTCCTTAGGTTGTAGATAGTGTTTTTGTTAGCTTGTTTTCTCTTCATGAATGCCATTTTTATTGTACTAGCGGGTTTAGATTTTTCTTGGGTTTTTATGGCAGTGGTAGTTATTTTTCAGGAACCAAACCCAGTACTCCCTTGAGGATTTCTTGTAAGGTTGGTCATGTGGTAGTGAACTCCCGCAGTTTTTGTTTGTCTGAGAAATATACTATTTGCCCCTCATTTCGGAAGGATAGCCTTGCAGGGTAGAGTATTCTTGGCTGGCAATCTTTGTCTTTTAGTATTTTGAAAATATCATCCCATTCCTTTCTAGCTTTTAGGGTTTGTAATGGTGGCATTTCTACTTTAGTAAGTTTCAAATCATTTGTATGTACTCTACGTATTATATCCACTAGGACCTTAATGTTGTCAATTTGCATGAGGTTTTCAGAAAATATTTTGTCTATAGCAAACCACAATTTTCTATGTAATTTGTAATCTCTAATAACAAATACCACACATCCCAATTTACAGAATGAACATTTAAGCCATTACAAAGTAAATTCATAGGCCGGCCCGTGGCTCACTCGGTAGAGTGCGGTGCTGATAACACCAAGGCCACGGGTTCGGATCCTATATAGGGATGGCCGGTTTGCTCACTGGCTGAGCGTGGTGCTGACAACACCAAGCCAAGGGTTGAGATCCCCTTACCGGTCATCTTTATAAAAAAAAAAAAAAAGAAAGAAAGTAAATTCATACACACACACTATTATTTTTATACTCTCCATGAACTCTTTTCCCAATAGCCTAAGGAGACTAAGTCACATAATTGTATTTTCGCTATCACAAAGGTAAGACTGCCAGCCATTAAGCAAGGCCCCACAAATACGCATACATGGACATACAGATTTAGAGAGATGTCAGGAAAGTGAAAACACACCAATTACCACGCATCTTATAAGTAAATCCCCCTCCCCTTTTTTTCTTAAGAAACCTCTAAGAATCTTCTACACTAGGAGAAATAGTCTTGATCTCATGATTAGGGGTTATGATTAAAATTGTATCTGAAGGGCCGAGCCCGTGGCGCACTCGGGAGAGTGCGGAGCTGGGAGTGCAGCGACGCTCCCGCCACGGGTTCGGATCTTATATGGGAATGGCCAGTGCGCTCACTGGCTGAGTGCCGGTCACGAAAAAGACGAAAAAGACAAAAAAAAAAAAAAAAAAATTGTATCTGAAGACCCACCACTTTTGTATATCAATTTAAACTTCACCTTAATTTGACAGCATGATAGGTTGATGTAGGAAAAGCATGAGTTTAAAAAAAAGACATTAAACTTAGATCTTAATGTAAACCTTCCTCAGAGGAAGAATCTCCAAAACACCACTGCTTTTCTTCTAATCTGAGATTGTCAGTTGTACAATCCATCTCAATTGCACATATTTTTAAAATGTGAAAATATATGCAAGTTACAATAAATAAAATGCATTACCAAAGGCTAAAAGTGTTAAAATTATGCAATTATAAACTATCAAATGATTTTCTTTGTTAAAATATTAAAGGGAGAGGGGGCTGGCTGATTAGCTCAGTTGGTTAGAGCCTGGTATTGATAACACCAAGGTCAAGGGTTCGGATCCCCACACTACCAAAAAAAAAAAAAAAAAAAATTAAAGGGAGAGGAGCAGTGACCTAGAAATTATCTGACAGAAGCAGCATATTTCTGAAAAAGGGATTGATTTTAACATATTGATTTCAATATATCTTAATTAAATAGATGATGTCAGCAGTTTGTGGGACAACTTCTGGACATCTGTTCATTTAAAGGCTTACTACTTTTACAGACCTGCTCTATCATCCCTATACTGTGCCTTGTATTAGTCTTATGGACCATAACACAAACATTTCAAGCCTCACAATTACCATGTAAAGTCTGATGGATTTTGTCTCTCAGTCCACACATTCCACCATCAGGTAATTCCTACCTGATGGCCAAGAGATGACCTGCTTCACTGAAGAGCACACAGCACACTGCAGGCACTCCTGTGTGCCCCAGCCTGATGTTCGCTCATGCCTTGCTTCTGCTTGGCTGTTTCAGCGATTGTGGCTGAGACATGGCATTTGATATACTGCAGTATATCTTTCTCTCTTCATATATTCCTTAATGGCACTTAACTCAATTTCTTAGATTTTTAAGAACATTTCTGGGTTGCAAGTTACTTCCACTTCATTTCACATTATCCAATGTTACTGTTTTCAACCTAAAGCTTAATTACTTTAATATACTAAAAAAGGATGAGAAAAAAGGTACTATCCATAGAAGCCCATATAATGAGCCATACTATAAATGCTATTTCTGTATGCCATATATCTGGAATGCACATTCCTGACCTACCAAGTCTTATATTTTAAAACTTGGAAAACTCAGTTTTTACTTCTCAGAGCCTGTCTTCTGATATGCAAAATAAGTATGATTCCTATACTACCTAACTAAAAACACTGTGAGGATCAATGGAATGTAAAAGCTATCTATATATAACAATGCACAATCATTTACAAAACAAAGCTTTCACAAATTAACTCAAAAGCAAAAAGTAAACATTTAGCATTTCATGGAAAACCCAGACCAAACATCTATCTTTCTTTGGCAAAATATGCTTGGGCTACTCACTAAAGAAGAGGATAATAGTCACACATAATCATCAAGATTTCCTCCTGTTTTTTTTTTTTTTTTAAATAAGCAAATACATATTATTTCCCCTGTAGTCTACTGTATGTTCTCTCCCTTGCTTTTTTCAGGTAACATATCCTGGAGATCACTCCACAGCAGTAGAGAGAGATCTCATTCTTTTTCAGAGATCCATAGTTCTCCACTATGTGGATACACCAGTTTATTTTACCACTCCCCTACTAGACATCTGAGTTATTTCCAATATTTTGCTATTAAAAATAATGCAACAAAAACTTTGTGCATATATTTCATTTTTGTGGGCTATACGTTCAGGATAAATTCCTCAAAGTAGGATTTCAGGATTGAATGCATTTGCAATGTTGTGAAAACTGCACCAAATTCTTCTTCATAGGAGAAACTGGATAAGATCTTAATATCTTATTTTGTGTTACTGATACTACCACCAGTTTTACTGTTAAATAAAGGAAAGGCAGTAGAAAATATTTGTGAGTCTATCTGAAATTTACACTAGATTCCTAGGAACACCTCTTTGAAATGGTTCGAAGAAATGTTATTCTGAAATGTTTCAGAAGAGAACAAAGCAGAGCATCATTTATGGATGGTTTTTGTCTAAGTAACCAAAATAATTCAATTCTTTATCATAGAAAAGCTAAGATGTTTTACATCAAAGTAAGTATTTTTCAGTTTCCACAGAAACGATATAAAATTGTCTGAAATAAAGATAGTAAAAGCAAACTTTCAATGTGTCTATACTTTATATTTGGTGTTCTGAGCAGGTTTCTATGGAAACTTAAGGGCAGCAAATGCTGAAACTGAATTTCATTATTGAATGCCCCCCAAAAATAAACTTTAAAAAGCAAATTGAAATGAAAATATAACTTTCATGTTAATAAAGACAAAACGGTAAATTTTGTGCTCACAAACTATTTTTTTTTCAACTTTCTGACTTAACACTCTTTATCATAGTCCCATGATACCTGGTATCTTACCAGCCCTCTTGTCAGCTTCTCCTCCGTCCAGGGCATTCTCAGCTTCAGTTCACAGTTACCAGACAAACTCAAATCTATCAACCAGTTTCCCTGACTGGTAAATTTAGGCCCTTTTGTTACCTCTACTTTTATTCTTATCCACTGAAATGACGTATAGACATAGAATGGAAAGAAAAAGTTGCCTCTAAGTTGTATAAAATGAATTTTGAACGGAACAAATCAAAATGAGAGTAAGTTCTAACAGATAGGGCTACTATATCAGTAAAATATAAGACGCATTCTGAAGAGTGTTTTAAGTTTTTAAGAACTGAATTTGGCATATCTACTACTTCCATGTCAATCTGAGTTAGGAGTTAGAACCTAACTAAGGTTCTTCCGCTCAGTAGCTGTTTTACAGTCATTTCAGATCTGCTAGTCTTCATTTCTTCAGCAATGTTGGGAGAAATATACACTGCCCTTATTTGTATTTGGAAGGGCCAAAAGAGATGTACATGAAAATATGTTGTAAATCCTAAAGAACTGTATAAAGGTCCAATTTTGGGCTCTCATCCAACACTACCCATCTACTAACTCGTTTGTAAAATCACTCAGAGGCTTATCTTACACCACCAAGCAGAGCAGTTTTCACAAGTACTTACATGCTTTGTGTTTAAAGATACAATTAATTAATCCACATATTTGTTCATTCTTTCACAATTTCAAATACTCTGAAAAGTGAGTACTTCCTAGTTACAAAGGCAAAGTACATCATGAGGCTTAATTATTCTAACTTTTAAAGAGCCCAACTGAAGTTTAAATAGAAGAAGAGCTATAAGACATATCCTCTATTGTAATGAAATCACCTCTGGCATTCAAATGAAATAAATGGGCCAAAAGAGCTTAAACATCTTCGTGATACGTTTTTTACTTCAAAGAATTTAGTATTCCAGAACCACGTTGTTAACCTAGAATTATTTTTACCTAGATTTATTCCTTTTCAAAACTCTGGGGGAAGGAAAAAGAAAAAAAAAAAAAAAAGTTTCCTCTCGAGTCTTCCCCCCTCTCTCCAGCGGTTTAGAATCTGAAGAGCGTTTACCTCTATGTTGTTAGGTTGAACAAGATCCTTTTGGAAAACGGGGGGAGCCATGGAAACAAACACTCTTGCACAGGCAGGATCTGGAATTTAACTCCCAAACCGTAACATTACAAAGTCTAAATGTACGTTTCGTCCCTTCCGAAACTTGACAACAATCTCAGGAACCGCCCCCACATCTCCTCTAGAATAGGCGAGGTAAATGAAGTCTGTTAAGTCACCGGAGTAGGGCTAGAGATATGCTATTTGTGTCAAAGTGGGAATTTTAAACTAATTAGAACTCTATGGGTAAACTTCTTCGGGGAAGAAAAACTTCTCTGCAGCCCTGGCAGTAACGTTTCACACTGTTTACTGTTATTTTAAGCTCCTCTCCCCCCATTTTCTTTCCCTCTGTGTTCAAGTTTATAGTTGAAAGAAAGCAGCTTCTAGGCGACTCACTCGCAAAACAGTCTACTAAGGAATACCATAACCATATAGCCTCTCCTATGGCAACCTCTATTTTGAATTTAAATAAATCCTCAAATGTTCGGGTCTGAATTGCTCAACGGGTGGGAGGAAGGGAATAATCAGGCCCTTACCTGGCTCTTAAATACCATCTGGATAGGTAAGGATTGGGAGATGGTATGGATACTCCAAAGTTGGGGTATTTGAGTTTTTATTGAGGAAAGGGAGAACACACTAAAAAAAAAAAAAAAAAAGTCCTGATAAAGTCCCACGGGACGATGAATAGAGCTACACATGGGAAGAGTCACAAACTGGAGAGTCCCAGGCCGGGATGGGGAATGGGAAGAGGAGGCAAGAACCGGGCGTTTGGATACGGAGGGAAAGAAACTGGCCGGACGCGGCGGGTAAAGAATAATGGGTGGGGACGCAAGGCAGGGCCAGCCTTCGTCCTCGGTGCCCAGTCTTGGGAAAGCCGGCCTCTGGCAGGAAGGAGCCCGAGGCGGCGGCTGCCTCCCGGGGTACCCTAGGGGCGGCGGAGGCCAGAGGTACTTCGGAAGGCGGACGGCGCCCGCCGCCTCCTTACCTTCGGGCATCTCTCTGTCGCTGATGTGCTGCAGGTGGTGTCCCTCGCCGGCTCCGATATCCAACTCCGCGGGCTCCCCTGCAGCAGGCGCCGGCGCTGGCGCTACAGCCACCGTGTCCCCGGCCGCAGCCACACAGACCTCAGACTCGTAGTCCTCCTCCGCCGGCCCCGAGCGCCTGCCCAGCTTGGGGCTGGCATTGGGGGACACGCAACAGCTCAGCGTGTTACCCATGGCGCGCCTCCGCTCCTCGCCGCCGCCTGAGCCTTCCCTCGCTCCCGACTTCTCGTTGCTCAGCAGCCGTCCCCTCCCCCAACAATGGCGCGGCCGGCACGGGCAGCCCCAGGCTATGCCGGGGCTGTGCCGCGTTCGCTGACTCGGCTTCGCCTGCTGCTCGCCCGCCCGCCCCTGGGCCCAGCCCGGGGCCGGGCTCCAGCCTCGGCTGCACCCCCGCCGCCGCGCCGATGCTGCCTCCCCGGAGTTGACTTGTGTGCGAGGGCGGTGACCAGCCCGGCTTATTTCTAAGGGGTGGGGACCCAACAAGCGCTGAGAGACACAGCCACTGCCGGCAGGGAGCGCGATCACAGCTCCTCCTCCTTCCGCCTCCTCCTCCCGACTGAAGGCCGCTGGCCCTGGTCGGCGCTTGCCAACCGGAACGCGTCCTTCGGTCACCTGGTTACCAGGAGCCAATCACGGCCAGAGATCCCGCCACGCGCCCGCCTCAGAAGCCCCCCACGTGACTCACGATGCCCCGCCCCTGCATGCCCCGCCCCTCGCGCAGAGTGTCCCGGACTCCGGTTTCCATTCATCTCCCGCTGCCAGAAGCTTTCCCGTCTTCTTGGAAGTGCTGCGGCCGTTGCTGCCCGAGGCCGTCCTCGTCCACGGTCTCCATAGAAAGCCCCTGTTCTTAAAGAGCTGGTTCCGTTAGCAACTCGGTTTCTCCGAGTCTAACAGCTTTCGTTGGCTTACCGAACTTAGTTACATTCGAATTGTTGACCGTTTGTGTAACTAATGCTCCTCTCCTGCCTTCCAACAAGCGTTAGTTTTCGCCTGCAACTTGACCATAGCAACCCTCGGGGCAATGGTCCTACTTTTAGAGTTGTGGCTGTGTGTCTTGAGTGAAACCCGAGGACACGTCACCCTCTCACTTCCTTGTCCGTAAAATTGGGACCGAACTCAGCTCTGAAACGCTGGGACTCAGCAATCCCTATTCTTGCCTGTTTCTCCCTTCCTTGGCGGGAGTTTCCAGATTTCTTCTTTTATTGACAACAGCGCTTTAAAGCACGATTTTCCCACACAAAATTGAGAATCACAAGGTGGAGTACTACAGTCCTGATTCGATGAAAATGATAACGAATAGTTAACGTTTGGCAAGCATTATGTGTCCCACATTGTTCTGTTACTCATTTCGCCCAGAACTCCCATTTTACGTTTTACAGATTTTTCAGAAGAAATTGAGACTCCAAAGTTAACTTCCCCGAGGTCACGACTACTCAGGGTGGGGCCAGGATTTGATCCCAGGTAGTCTGGATCTCCACAAGTCCCTGATGGTGATTATCAGAAAATAAAGGTAGAAGTCAAGTTTAGGGGAAAGTGACATTGCATATTAGGATAATTTTTGAAGGAAAAACAATTTTTTGATGCGGATTTTAAAGTGCCTTCCTTTCGTTCAACATTGTCTGCTGCTATGTGCCAGGCACCATATGTGCGAAACAGTCCTAACCCTCAATGAGTTCAGGCAGAAAAGAAAACAAAGGCTTAGAGAGTTTTTCAATTGTCTGACATCATACTGCTGGACAGTGCTTGAACCTGGGATACAAACCCAGATCTATCTGACCCCATAGTAGATGCTGCAGTAAAGAGTTTAAATTTTATCCTGGAAACATAAGAGCTGTCGAACGATGTGAAGTGAGACAAAAAAAAAAAAAAAAGGCTGCCAAGGTTCTAGTTTGGGGGCTAGATGGATAGTGGTGCCTTCTCCTAGACAGAGAAAGCAGGAAGAGGAATAGGGTTGGGAAAGAAGATACTTTTTGACTCTGTTAGGTGGCATATTTAAGTGGAGCTCTCTGGTGCCCATTTGGTAACATGCCAACTTATGTTTTCAAAAATAACACACATACTGAAATCAAAAAGCGTTTTAGGAGAAATTTCCTAAAACTTACATATTAAGAATATCACATTTTTTTAGTGATTTTTTTCATGGAGCAACTTGGAATCTACGGTTTTAGCAAATGAGGTGTCGTGCAAAATAAAGCTGTTAAATGAAAACTACATTTAAAATTGAATTGTCATCAGAATATACAGAAAATAATTGAAGCCATAGGTATAGAAGTGATTGCCTTGAGGAGATGTGTATAATAAAGGGGTAGGGGTGGGAAGAAAGGAGACTTGGAGGATAGGGAGATTTAAGTAGCATTAAGTGAAACTGAAGCCTGCAAAGGTGAGCAGTGGAAGTCAAGGGATCTGAGTATTAATCGGGAACGGCTAATCAGGTGAGTCCCATGAGGGTGGAGATGACATCTGCCTCTCATTTCTGTAACAGCAGCACCTAGCACAGTGGTCAGTAAACACTCAATATGTAATACCTTAATAAACAGAATCAAATGCTGCCAGGAGGGCAGGAAGTCACAAATGCCATTGGCTATGGCAGCTTGGTGATTCGAGATGTGTGTGAGTAAGCTGGATAGCAGGTAGTGGGAAAGAAGTGAATTGGAGGTGAGAACATGAAGACAGGAGCTGAGGGCTTCTCTTCCCAAACATTTGGTAGAGAAGAGAGATGTGGTAGTAAAGGGAGATGTGTGGTTAAAGGTGAGTGTACTTACTTGTTAAAGGTAAGATCCAATGGAGAAGAGACGTTTTTGAAGTTAGAGAAGGAAGATAATGGCTCAGGTCCCCAAAGAAGCCTAAGGGGATGCATACCAGAGCAGGGATAGATTAGTTTTGGACTGATACAAAAGCAAAGAGGGAGAAGGGACCTGTGTGGCCATAGAAAGATTTCTAGCAGAGGAGAGAATTAAGGAAAAGCTCACTTGATGACCTATACTTTAAACTCTGTTTTGATAGACTTCTATTTGAAAAACTACTCTGGGAAAGAGGGGAATATGTGTAGAGAAGTCTGCACTTCTGAAAAGCTCAAAATACCTACCAAGAACCAAATAATGTCTTCCCTCCAAGGTGGGTAAATTGAAAAGATATCTGAGCAAAAACCAAGAAGCTCAAGTGTAATTAGGTATATCACAAAAGTGGAAGATGGGGCTAATTATTCCCCTCAAATAGTTAAAAGGAATAGCAACAATTTGGGGGAAAGAGCAAAAGACATTTAAGAAGAAAATAATATGTAATTGCAAAAAATGTGAACATTTACAAACACTTTAACCACATATGAGACTATAAAAACGGCCAGAGGGAATGTTATCATTTTAATTCAAAAGCAGGAAAAGATCACTTCAAAAAGCAGGAAAGCAAGAATGATTAAATATTTAATTTAATTCTGTTTAAAAGATTTAAGTAAGGTTTGGAACAAAAGCAGATAATATATTGAAATGTGGAAAAACAGTGGAATGGGAAAGGATTCAATGAAGTTCAGTTTCAGTAACCAACATCTAATTAAATCCTCAGGACACAGTGACTGCCTTCCATGATAATAATAATATTGTCTGAAGTCATAGGAATGTCATTAGATACCATTTTGGATGATTCTTGTAGACTTGAGACAACACCTGAGATTAAGTTACAAAATAGTGCCTGCATTTAACAACAGATACATGCAAAAATAGATATACATGAACCTTGAAAATTAAAGAATTTTAAACTCGCTAAGCAGGAAGATATTGGGAAGCACTGTTATGAAAACAGATTTGAGAACATTTTATTTGAAAGGAATGTTGGAGAGCATTAAGAAAAAAAGAATCTCTCTCCTTCTATGTCAATGGCAAGTCTGAGAGAGCAAAGGGAAGCAAACAGGAGTAATATGATTTGAATTAGGCAAGAGTTGGATTCTGTGGCAGAAGCTGAGCCCTTGTTTGTGTGGGTCTGGAGTAAACTCATTCATTCATGTATTCATTCAATACCTGAGACCTAAGCACTTGCCACACACTTTTTAAGTGCTGGAGATGTTACTTTGACCAAGATAAATAAGATTCCTGTTCTCACGAAATTTATCTTCCAGAAGGGGAGTTAACAGATCGTGTTGCCCAGCATCCCTACCCTCATGGCCTAGGCTGGCTATCGATTTCCAGCTATCGTATGTTTATTCCAGACAGCAGGTTGGTGGAAGGGAAGAAGAAGGAAGACTTTTTGGAAGATACACATAGCACAGTGCTCACATATCATTGGCTTAAAGCTTAATCACATGGCTATACCTAGCAGCAAGGGAGGCTCAAAATATGTAATCCTATGGCTGGGCGACTAATGCAGAAGGGATGGCTGGATATTGGAAGGCAACTAGCACTCTCTTCCACAGTCTGCGAGGAAAGATTAGGCAAGTTTCAGCTTAAAGCAAGAATGATCATGATCAATTTTCATAACCCTTTGCAAGCATATACAAAAAACATACAAGAAGGTTTGTAATTCCTTTATCGTTTCTTAAGCTAAGAGGACAGAAAAAGTGGAGAGAGGCCTAAACTGTAGAAGGAAACTTTAGGTTAAATGCAAGAAAGATTTTACATCAGTCAAGTGATTGGGATTATATATGATGTGCGTGTTGTGACTAATTGGGTTCAGTCTCGAGTATCATAGTGAGCTATTCTTACAGAATAGGATTTTGTTAACCATGTGTACTTTTTTTTTTTCTGGGCAGAGAGACTATAGTTATCGTAATATTCTCAAAGGCATCTGTAAACAAAGATGTTATATCTGATTTGATGTGGAACAACTTGACTTCTCTCATTCCTGACTTCAGCAAAGTATAATCTGGATTTTTCAGTAAATTGGGCATTCGATGGTGCCAGTACTCACATTTTAGTAAACTGCCCAATGCATCTTCCACCTGTCTCTTTCCACTCCTTCTGAACTATTCTTCTGCCTTCTCTCTTCTCACAGTGGGTGGGTTTGTTTCTGTCAGGTGAGTCAGTTGAGATGAGAATGCTAAAATGCTCTGAAAAAATATATATATAAAGGGTGTTAGTTTGCCATACCAGCAGGGCAGATAATGCTGATTGGACAGGTGATTACAGTTCCAAACATCACTGTATTTTATGAGACAAGTTCTAGGAAGGGCCTGCAGTTTTAAGAGAGACTAGGAACTTTCTTTTGCCTTCCTGGGCCCTTTACTCTTCTCTACATTAAAGTGGTTTATTTGCTTCAGGTTCTATTTTTCTAGGTGCTGTAGGAAATCTAAAATCTTTCTCAGCCTACTACTAGTTCTTTGACTCGTCTTCAAGCAGGGTGGAAGAGCCTCTTTCTTCCAGAAGTGCCCTGTTGAGCCTCCTGGTTTTCTAAAGCCAATGCCAGCTCTACTCCCAGCTCCAGTAACTATAACAGCATGTGTCTGCACTTAACACGCTTGCCCAGGAAATAAACTCACTGCAAAATTGGCTTTGGAACAAGGCAGACTATAAATATTGTAAATACATCAAATGCTTTCTATTGTTTTTTTCCCCCAGCTGTATCAGTGCTCCTCCCCCCCCCCATTTACATGTTTCTCTGTTTCAACTTGTTTCACTTGTGTAGTATCTTAGCATTTTTAAGATGTGTCAACTTCTCTCTTGAAAGACAATCCTTGGTAAATTGCCTTACTGACATTGAACCATTTTCTTGCAATGATTTAACATGTTCCTTCCAGTTTCTTCTAGTAGCCTTTTTGACGGCAACCTCTTCAAATCAAGCTGACATTAAAAAGCCAGTGCTGGAAGAGGAGGAGGTGTTTCATTAAACTTGACATCAGGAAAAAGTCTGAAGTCTTTTGAACCAGGTTTGTCCCCTAGAAGCAAAGCTTACACATTTTAGGACATGACCTTTTTCTCATGATGGCTCTATTGCCCTTTTGTTAAGATAAATCCATTTTTATCTTCATAGTATGAAGTCCACTCTGAAATGCCTCTAGAATTTTTTTCAGAAGGGATTAGGATAGCAATCTGATAAATGTAGGGCCCCCAAAACTTGTCTCGAGACACATTTGTATAAAAACCACATTAAAACAAACTTAAAACACAAAAGTATAACAAAGATCTTAATTGGTTTTTATTTATGATTCCAGAATCAGGCAACATCTCATTTTACAAAATAGAACGAGTATTCAGATAAGCCGAGCAGAGGAGGTTGGTTTTACAGACAGAAAAGGACTGACGAAAGCAGAAACAAAAAGCAGTTGGTTGTTTTGAAGTTACTTTCTTTAGAGAGTTAAAACAGAGGGGATTTCCTAATCATGCCAACTCATGTAAACTGGGCCCCTTTGGATTGGTTTCTGTGAATCTCCTGTTTGTTTTTGGAAAACTGGGCTGTTTCAGAGTTCAGTTTGATTACATGGCACATAGCATGAGCGACTCCATTCAGTTTGGTCTGGTCTCCTGGGGCCTAGTGCAAGAGGCTACTCCAAAACAATGGCCTCCTATAAATTCTATTTAACAAAACAAACAAGAAACCAGCAACTTAGATTGCATTTTGTTGGGGCTAGGGCCTTGGCTCTTCTGCTGAGCAGGCCTGGCTTCTGTAGGTAGGGTGCTCTTTTGATGAACCTAGGTTGAGTAATGCTGCATATCCCATGAGCTGTTTCTTTACCACACAGATGAAATAGAATACACATATGAAAAAAATGTTCTGGTATGTAATCAATGCTTTGCCCAGGAGAGGCAAAGAAAAACTGAGACTACAGGAGCGATCGAAGCCAGAGTGTCCAAACCAGGCCTTTGCGGCTGTAGTGTTAGGTCCAAATCCAGAGAGTTGGGGGCGGCGTTGGTGGTATAGTGGTGAGCATAGCTGCCTTCCAAATCCAGAGAGTTGGGAATTCTATAGCTGCTCCACCTTCACCATCTGATAAAACTCTACTCATTCTTTGAGCCTTATCTCAAGCAGAACCTCCTCTACAATGCTTCTCTGCATCCCTCAAGGCTGTGAGATTCTGCATTTTCAGTGCAATCAGTTCCTTCTGCAAACTCTTACTACAAGCAACATTGTATCAGGTTGGATATGATTATTTACTTCTCTAGAAGTATATCAATTAGACTAGAAATGCCCTGACCACTGAACAGTTCTATTCTTTTCTTTTTCTTTCTTTCTTTCTTTCTTTCTTTTCTTTCTTTCTTTTTTTTTTTTCTTTTTTGTAGCACCAGCACTAAGTATAGTGCCTGGCTTGTAGCAGTCTCAATACTGTACATTTTTCTTGAATGAATGGATAAAAGAATGAAAAAGTGAAATTGAGACCATCAACAATCATAGTTTGAGAATTGTTTACAATGATTCCTTATTTTTCAGTATTCTCTATTCCCTTTTATGCCTCTGCTTTCAGTTTCTGTTCTTGGGGAGCATTTTTCAAAATAATTACTGTTGTATAATGTTCGTGATTTGGGGTCAGGAAATCAGGCAGGCCACAGTGGGACTGTTATCCCTGCTCCAGGATGACTGGGTTCTCAGCTGGATGAATATAGCAACTGGACCCGGCAGAGACTGCTCACCTGGGGCCATTTGTCTGGAGTGTCAGTTCTAGCTGCCAGCTGGGTTCCTTGCTTCTTCTCCATGTTACCTCTCCTGAGACTGGAGGTCCACGATGACTTGCATGTCAGGTGCCTGGCAGGAGAAAGCTGGAACATCTGGGACTGGCTGGACATCCCTCATACCATGGTAGTCTCAGAGAAGTCAGACTTCTTACAGAACACAGCTATGCAATCCCAGTGTGTTTTCCTTCTTCAGCAAACTCATTAATCTAAAAACATGGGAGAGATAGGCAAGGTAGAGCAATCAACATTCCTTCAATTAAAGAAGAAAGCCCCAAACCTCAAAGCCAGTTTTTTCAGTCTTATGAAGTTCATCCAGATCATTACCTTACAATGGATTATGCTAAAATTACTGTTACCAATGGGCTGGCCAGTCGCTCAGTTGATTAGAGCATGGTGCTATAACACCAAGGTCAAGGGGATTCAGATCCCAGTACCAGCCAGCCACCAAAAAAATAAAATAAGATAAAATCACTTTTACCAAATCTAAGTCTTATGCACTACCTGGCATTCAAATAATGCTTTCCCCCCTTTAACTTCTGAAGTTTTTAGTAGCTAGAAGATTTCTGCAGTTGCTTTCAGAAACAAAAATCTGCCATAAATTAAGTATATTTTGTAATGTCAACTTATATTTTCAATACATACATATTCAATATATATATTCAACTTATATTTTTTGAAAATAACAAACACATTAAATCAAACTGAGAAGAATAAAAGAGGAAATTTCCTAAAATTTACACACTAAGAACATTACATTTTTCTAGTGATTACTTTGATAAAGCAACTTAGAATCTGTGGTTTCAGCAAATCTTATGTAAAATGAAATCATTATACAAAACAAGATTTTAAATGGGATTATCATTGCTACTTTTAACTAGCAATTACCAAGTGACTGTGTACTATGAATTGCTTTACATAAATATACTAATACCCACAAAAATCCCATGATGTAGTAATTATTAGAGTCCCTCAGGGAAACCCTCCACTGAGTCCAAAAACCCACCTGACCCTGTCACCTAAGGATTTTCCCTTCTTCCGGGGAGTAGATGGAATGAGCAAGCTGTTTGTTACCGCCAGTGTTTGAAGCAAGTGTGCCAAGGTCTGTGTGCCCTTCCCCAAAAATATCAGGGGAGGAGTCTGCAACATCTGCAAACTCTGCTTAGTGCTCTTTTGGGTAGAAATCGTGCTTTGCTGGCATTTTACGTTTCTGTAAAAGAATAGGAAGAAACCTGCCACTCAGAGTCCTCAATGAGACAACAGAGCTGTGATTAGGTAGCAATTGTGATTAGGTGTCTGCACATGGGAGGGGAATAAACTTGGTGAGAAAAATACGTCCTTCCTACTGGTATCCTAACAGGGCCTTGACTGAAGGCCAAAGAATCACAGAGCAAAGCAATGCTGGTCCTGAAGCTCAGGATAATTTGGATAACTAATTATAATTAAGAAGTAATTAATAATGATTTGGATAACTGGTGATCCCCTACCTCAGGCTGTGGTCTGGAAGCAGTGCTTTGCCGAGTCATAATGGAGTCTCAGGCAAAGGAAAAGTCATCCTGTTTTTATTAAAATGATTGATATCTTGTTCATGATAAATTTTTACATAATTTTTATTTTTTAAGATATTCCATGAAAATATTATTTATCTTGATTACTGTGGTTTTTTGGGGGCCCCTTAAATTTGACAGCCATGGCAAGTGCCTCACTATATCATCCTAGTTCAGGCCCTGTGCCCAGAAGCAACGAGAGGGGTATGTGGATATTGCTTGGCCTGCTCTTGAAAAGGAATAAAGGCAGAGCCAAACTCTTGGACTAATATCTGACCCTTGGTTTCCTCACATTTCCAAATCATTGAGATCAAAAGAATCAAATTCCCATCTGGGCCAGAAACTGGAGGCAGCTCCATGACCTGGAGGTACCATTTTACCCCACTTTACAGATGAAAAACCAGGACTCAGTACAAATGACAGACACGCCTGAGACGACAAATCCAGAAAGTGGCAAGTGCGGACTTCAGTCCAGCCTGGATATATTCCATAGGCCATGCTCTCGGCCACTGGGCTCCAAGACATTTCCCACTTGCTGTATTTCCTACCATTTCCCATTGTAAAAGGAAAATAATGCCTTTTTTCTTTCTTAACATAATAGCCAATTAAGAGTTATGACAAAATAACTTCTATTAACTTTCAATAACTTTTATTGTCTTTTTCCTCTAACAGGAGTAACATATATTCACTGCAGAGAAAATACACATAAACAAGAAAAAAATAAATCAAACCTCACCCCAAGAGCCACCCACTATTAGCATTTTGTTACATATTTCTCTAAGCTTTATTTTAATAAGAATAAACTATATGTATGCAATTTTTAAGTGAAACTACGCTACCCATGTGGTTTTTGTAATTTGCTTTCTTCATCTAAAAATATACCTTGAACAACTTCCCCCATCATTGCTTTTTTTGCAGAGTAATTCTAAAAGGCTTCAGAATATGCAATCTTCTTTCATGAATATTTATCAGGGGCCTGCTACTCTTCTGGAGTAGTATTCTTCAGAGCTAGGCACAGGAGATACATCAGTTAACAAAATAAAGAATTTGGCCCTCTGCAGTTGACATTCAAGTAGAGGGAGATCTTCAAAAAAATGAATGTGTCTCAGTTAATAGGTGCACTATGTAAGCAATCGTCAGGAGGTCTTCTCTGCTAAGAGGCTATATGGGCTGAATTGTCCCCTACCTCCAAACTTATATGTTGCAGTCCTAACCTTCAGTACCTCAGAATACGACCATACGTGGAGATAGGGTCTTTACAGAGGTTTTAAAGTTAAAATGAGATCATTGGGTGGACCCTAATCCAATATGAGTGGTGTAGAGCTAGGGCTAGGTCTCACAGACCCCTCGAGCCCATTGTCCAGACTGGGTCACAAACCCTTGACACGCAGGTCTACAGGTAGGTAATAATAAAGGTCATTGTAGCCGTGGGTGAAGAAATAATAGGCTTTTCTCCGAGGTAGGAGCAGCCAACCTAATATGGCTTCCAGGTGCGTCCTCCAGCAGCCTCACGCATCCGGGCCGTTTGTCCTCTGTACTCAAGTCCATGACCCCAAACACCTGGGTGCACATGCGCAGTCACATTAGACAGTAACAAGGAACACCCGTGCGCACGCGCATGCCCACCTCCGAGGCTCGGCAAGATTCCGAACTTCCGAGGGCCCCTGACCATTTTCTTTATATTTTCCCAACAAGTGGTGTGCTTCTAAGAAGAGGAAATTTGGACATGGAGACACAGAAGGAAGGCCATGTGAAAACACAGGGAGAAGACGGTTATCTACAAGCCAAGCAGAAAGGCCTCATGACCCCCAGAAGAAACCAATCCTGCCGGCACTTTGATCTTGGATGTCTGGTCTCCAGAACTGTGAGAAAATAGATTTCTGTTGTTTAAGACACCCAGTTTGTGGTACTCTGTACTGGCAGCCCAAGCAGACTATTAGGGACATAGAAAGAGGTCTGAAAGAAGTGGGAGGGTGCAAGCCAAGGGGCCAGCTGCCTGGGAGGGTGACTGAGGGGAGAACGGAAGAGTTCCGAAGAGGCAGCAGGGGACCACTAGGTCCTAGAGTGCCCCACAGGCCTTGGAAAGGAAAGTATGTTCTGGGGGAAATGGGAAGCCATTGGAGAGCCACTGGGCCTGACATGCTTTACAGGGGGTCCTCGGCTCCTGTGTAGAGCCCAGGCGAGAAGTATCAAAAGTTCGTAACTCTCTTATTAATCAGTTATTTGGCAGCGCAGTTGAAAGGTTTGGGGAGGAGCTTCTGGGACACTGGCCCCAGGTCCTAAGCCCTCTTCATACCTCCACCATCCCATTTGGCCATCTTGCTCCCCAATCTGATAAACTGGATAAGCCGCAGTTTTAAACCAGCCTCAGACCCTTCCGTGAGTCCTTCTCCACAGGATCATTCGGTGGAGCCTCTCTTTCCCTGTTCTAAGGCCAGCTGGTTGCTCTCCTTTCCACTCCCTTATGTCTGTTACCTTTCTCTGTGTCTTACACCCAGACTCCCAACCCACAAGCCTTTTTGGCTCACTGGCACCAACTGCCATCTGCCAAGATTCCAGTGCTCACTCACTCCCCACCTCCCTCATTCCTGGCTCACCCTCGGGGATGCACCAATGTAGGGCTCCTCTGATACCTGTAAAGAGATTTCAGGGACGTGGCAATCTCCACCAGTCAGGTTTGTGAACAAAGATGAGTACTCTGCCCAGTTGGAAACTGCTATTAAGTCAGAGGTAGCGACTGCGTAGGAAATAACACAGCCCAGAGTTGGACCAAATTTTAACCAGCACGCTCCTCTTGGGAGCCTTAGCTAGTCTCTAGTCCTGTTATGCTAGCGAGGGGTCCTCTCCCAGAGAGTCCGCAGCAGTAACTTCCTTTAAGGGTGTAAGCACTCATATTTGCTTCCTTCTGCTCAAAGTCTCTTGACATTCTCCATCCCTCCCACTCCCCCCCCCCAAGGCCCATTGACTCTATCAACATACACTTGTCCTTCTGCTGTAGTCTGCTTTTGACTGTTATTCATTGAAAACAAGGGATCAAACTCAGAACATGGGAAATAGGGGGAAAAAAAGCCAAATAGATGTCGTTAGTAAGTGTGCTGTTCAGCTCAGGCTATTGAGCTGATCTGTTCACTTGACCCCAGAAGAAAGTTGACCTTAAAAAGACAGGCAGTGGTATCTATCTATGTAAGCTGGATATTCCCAAGTGCAAACACCCTGGGACTAAGAAAGGAAACACTAGGAGGGCCACTGGCCAGGGCCTTACTGTCACAAAGGGCCTAAGTACCACCAGGTTATACATATATCTATAATTACAGAGAAGTATTGGCAGTTTGAAGAAACAAGACAGAATCACCCAACTTTAACTCTGTGTCTCATTGCTGGGCCTCATCGGTTCTGAACTATGAACCAATATTTTTAATAAATCCCCTAATAATCCCCTATATACCTCGGGAATGTCACATATATATTGAACTGAATTTGTGTACATGTTTGTTGAAATTATTTACTCGTTAATTATTGACATTTAAAATATGCCACAAATGTTGTAACCCTATTTCGGTGTACCTTTTTCTTCTTTGGGGGTTTTGTTTAACATGGAAGTGGCTAGTGCCTCTCTTGACCTCTGAAAGGCCCTGTGAAAACCTGAAACCGAAGCAAGGTGACAAAGTCTAGTCATTCAGCATTAAGGGACTCCTCATGTTACTTCTTTACTTGGAAAAAGAAAATGTGGTTGTAGGAGACCCAGAGCCACAAATGTTCTTCCTAGGCCAGTCAGTTTACAAATTCTTAGATTTTTAGTTGAATTTAGCTATCAAGGAATTTCCTAAGTAGAAATATCTGGGCAAAACCAAAACAAAATCTCAAGTATGAACCCATATCTTCCAGATTGGGAGAGAATTGAATATGCCTGTGGAAGGAAACAAGTGAGGGAACTGATTTCACCCTCAGGGTCATCTCAAAATCAAACAGAAGGTGAGTAAAGAGGTGTGTATGTCTTGCTACATATCTTAGCAGATTCTCCTGCTTATTTTCTCAAGCAATCCTCATGCACCTTGTTAAGAATGATTGCAAAACCGCAGTTTAATCTGTAACTGCCATTGCTAACGAGAAACTAACATGCCCATACGTTCAGTATAGAAATGACAGCATAAAACTTTTTAACAACACTTGTCCTCTGTAATGATACTGTCATCTTGAGTTTGAGGGATTATGACACCATCTGTATGTAGTTTTAAATTCCGTAGTGATGCCAAATATATTTGTGTCAACAGATACTGTTCCGAAATGCCGAAGTTCAATTTAGCTGAATATCAGGGACTGACTTAAATTACTTTGAAGGAAATAAATATATCTTTAACTAACTCATATGACACAATATTGAAAACTCAGAAAATCTGTATTACAAAGAGAAAGTAGTAAAGTAAGACATTTCCAGAAAGGCTAATGAAATTTGTGATTTCTTTAATTACATTATTGTAACACTTTTCAATTCACTTTGTTTTTATCAGCCATATGTGAGAATGTTGTTTTTACCAGTTCATGATAGCATCTAATTAATTACAAATACTAAATCACTGTTACTAGAAATCTGTCTTATACTATAGAACCATTTAGTATTGTGAAGTACTAATAATCATAGTAATAACAAGTTTATATCTAACTTTGAGTTCTTAATATGAGCTGGAAGTTTTGCTAAGTACTTTTATGGGCTGTCTTATATAAACCTCCCAACAAACTTATGAGGTAAGTAAAATAACTTGTCGATTTGTACTGTAGTGATCATAATGACTAAGATTTTTATTGAGAACTTAGTATGTACCAGGTGCTGCTCTTTGTGCTGTCCAAATGTTAACTCATTCATTCCTCACAACTCCTCATAGAGCAGTGCTTTCATTGTTTCCATTTTAGGGATAAGCAAACTGAGATACAGAGTAGAAGTGACCTGCCCAAGTGCACATAGCTGTAAGTGACAGAACCAGCACACTCAAACTCAGGCAGTCTGGCTCCAAGCTCAATCTCTTCCTTGACAAATGGCTGCCCAACAATAGCTATGTTTTCTTTGAGACTTTTGTGTGCCAGTCTCTGTATCAAATAATCTGTATGTGTTAATTAAATTATTTCTCCATGATGATGTTTTCTCCATTTTTCGGATGAGGAAAGTGAGGTACAGGCCACTTCCTCAGAGTTGGGATTCAGAAGCTGGTCTTTGGTATTCGTAATACCAAGGTCAAGAGTTCAGATCCCCACATCAGCCAGCTGCCAGGAAAAGAAAAAAAAGGTCTTGCCCGACTCCCAAGCTCATACTCTTTCCACCTTATTGCACAGGAAAAGATGGTATGGCTCTAAAGGTGCATAGTGACTCCAAGGGAAAAGTACATGCACTGTCATAATCCAGTTAATTATGTTGTTACATAAACAGGAGAAACACCATGCAAACAGCATGCCACAGTTTATACACAGAGTATATAAACTCATGGTTTCTTACATTTCTTAGTTATTTGTTTAGGCCAATGGTTTGGAAATGCTCAAGTGACAGACAAGCAGTGGAAGCTCCTGCAAAGTGAAAACCAGCTGTAGTTTTTCCTGCTATTCGTTTTGAGTTTCCCCTTCCTCACCATTGAACACTGTTTAAAGAATTATTTAGGTACTAAGTTGCAGTAATTTCTATTTTCTTCAATTTCTTCAATTTCTAGTTTCCTAAATTACTTTTTTTTTTTTTTTTTTTGGTCTTTTTCGTGACCGGCACTCAGCCAGTGAGTGCACCGGTCATTCCTATATAGGACCCGTGGCGGGAGCGTCGCCGCGCTCCCAGCGCAGCACTCTCCCGAGTGCGCCACGGGCTCGGCCCCTAAATTACTTTTTGACATACATTCATAGCCTCTGCTTTTGACAAGAGACCTTTCAGAAATTTGGAGATGGTGCCAGCCCAGCATGGTGCACTGTGCAAGAGACTTTCCCTGCAAAAAGGTACTTCGTTTTTCTGAAATGCATACATGATTGCCACTTTTGTTTCTTCAGAAATGAGTCCCTTCATACAATAAACTATTGTCACATTATTGAATTGTGACACGTGAATCCTCACCTGGGACTCTCAGTGAATGGTGCCCCTTTAGACCACTCAGTGCACAAACACAAAACCATGCACAGTGGCCCTGCCATTGGAGCTCTGTGCTAGGCTGAGTACTTGAGTGAAGAATTTAATAACCGGAACCACTGTTCATGATTTATCCCCTTTGCTGTACAACTCTTTACCTTGTTTCTAGGTGTTAGCACTATGACTTTTAAATTATTTTCTCTGCTATTGAAGAACCTGGACAGACAAGCAAAATAGTATAGTACAGTACCTGCCTATGTGCACAAGACAGAAAAGAAATCAGTGTTGGCCTATTGGAAATAGGTTCTATTTACTTAAATTTTTAAAAATTAGGTTTTCTGGGAAATTGTGGCTGTGGGGTGAATTTGGTTTATTTGATCATAGAGTTAGTGTTGCTTCTCTTAGTTGAAATATGTAATGAAGAGCTGGAGTTTTGATAGGTGTATGTTTTGGTTGATAAGCCCACATAGTTTTCAAATGTAGTAACAAAAGTTACCATCAAGTTCAGAATTTTAAAAGGAAGACTATCTGGAACAGTGGTAATTTGATTCACCTTGCTAGTTTGTTGCAGACATATTCTAAAGAACCAAATGAAATAAACCATCACCTTTGCATTTAAGCAGTAAACTTGCTTTGCAAAATTTTTAAGTGCCCAGCAAAAATTCTTCTACTTGGAGTTTTCTCATTGCTAGCTTAGATCCCTGATGCTTCCTCTTTTCTAAATGTTCCTCTTTTTATACATACACAAATATGCCAGATTTTTGACAGTGCATGTAATGACTTTGATATTCAGAGAAAACTCACTATAGTAAATGTATAGGTAAAAATTACCTCACAGTGGATACTCAGTAAATTTTGTTGAACTGAAATAAAACACGTTTGAATACATGAATTGTAAAGATCATGGCTTGTCCTTTGATTTTGAAAATCATAGATACAGCCTAAGGACATAAACCCATAAGCATAGATTAATATACAAATATTTATTGCAGTTATAAAATGAAAAAATGGAAGTAATCTAAATATGCAATAATAAGAATTATGAAATAAATGGTGTATCTATGAGGATATATTATGCAACCATTTAAACTATATGGGTTTTTATTTATAACAAGTTTTAAAAACTGGGATATGCTTATGACACAATGTTAAATTTATAAAATAAAGGGTATGCTAAATTGCATTTCATTGTAAGTTCAGCTCCACAAGGAAACATTGCCCAGAGAAAGTAACTGGAAGGGAATATGCTAAAATATTAAGTGTTTGTAGGTAGTAAGACTATTGATTTTTTCCTGCTTTTTCACATTTCAGACTTTGTCTCAAATAATAAAGATGTATTATTTTGATAATAAGAAAAAGGTTTAAAATGAGAAAAACATTTCTATGGAAAGAAATTCATTCATATAGAAGCTAAAAATCAATGAACAGTTTATGCACTTATGATCTAAACTAAAACCATCAGGTGGCTTTGAATATAATCCAGTGAGAATCACATAATTGAGTTTCCATAATTCCTGCAGGTAATTATTCTAAAGTAGTATAACCAATCAAAAACTTTCAAGCTTACCCTCAGTTCTCTAGTTTCAATTTGAATGGGAAGAGTTCTGTGAAACTCTTGGAACTTTGGAGTGGGAAGAGTTGCTGGATTTCAAGCCCTCAAGAAGCTTTATAGACAAGAGCATCTCAGACTATAGTAGTACACCTGGTGTGTTGCTATCCTTTTGAGGAGAGCCACAGAGATTAGCATCAACAACACTTAGAGCACCTAAGTTTTCCAATTTCCCACCTTTTAAATGAAATTCAAGGCCTCTTCCTGTATGATAACATGATCCTCACTTCTTTGAATTCTTTATTGGGTAAAAGTTATCTAAGAATGTCATCTTTCATGTGTGTTGAGGTGGGCAAAGAAGCTGAGAAGTTGCTCTGGTCTGTATTTATGACCTTAGGTGCCATCTGAATACACCCTCAACCCCAAACCATTATAAATTCATTCTTAAAAAGTAAACATTGCACTTTGTAATAACAAGCAGAAAATTAAATTTAATTTCTGAGTCTCTCCCAAGATGTTTTTTATGATTAATTCTGAAGTGCAGTTTCCCCCAAATGAAACATAATTTGTAAAGTATATGCTATAGTTGCCCAGTTACCATATCAAGACAATGAATTGGGCTTCTTTCCTCATGACAAGTCCAGTCCTATGAAACAGCCCAGTAGAGGAAAAATGATGCCTACCTTTCAGGGCATCCCTGCCCTTGTTCCTTTTCTCCATGCCAGCAGCCACTCTTGCTCCTGAGATCTCTGGCATTTGCACCTGCTTTGTCCTTATTTGTAGTGAGAAATTTAGGGAAGGGGGCAAGGGCTGGGTACAAATACACACAAAACGGGGGCAATTGATTGGTAGGTTCTAATTTTTATTTACATCACTAAAGTGAATTTTCTTCAATTATGTGACACCTCAAAGAGAGTAATGGTAAGAATTATTTTTTTTTTAATGTAAAATTTGTTCCTTGCTGTGTAGGACATCACCAAGATTTTTATAAGCTCCTGTCACCTGTCACCTCACTTGTCTTAAGAGAGTCCTCTAAGGAAAGGAGAGGGAATTATTATTCTACTCATTCACTGCAGAAGCTGCCCAGGGCTGAAACTAAGGCTGGAGACCCCAACATGCCACAGAACCCACAGCCTGTCCACCGGGCAAACCTGAGACATTTAGGTTAGCATTGATCTGAAACCATCCTTGACTCAAGTTTTCCTTTTGCAGCCATGATCTTGATTCAGTGGTTCTCTCTCAACTTTCCTTCTCTTAGGTTAATAGATGGGTCTAACCTTCTCATTCCAATTCCCCCTGTTTCAGCTCTACCACTACTGAAATTCTCACGCATACCACTGCCTTACCACCATAAATCTTCCCCCAGTTGTGGCAGACATGAGTCTAAATGGGCTTTCACAGGAGCCAACTTCACATTTGTCACTTTGGCTTGTGTTGCCCATTGGCCATACTCTTCTGAGTCACAACAGATGAACCAGCATGATTTATGCAAGAATGGTAGGAATAACTGTGACAAATCTTTGGAAAGACAAACATTACTTTGTATCTCACTTATGATAGGAAAATATTCTAACATGCAAAAGGCATCTGAATTTATGAGGTTGGTGTAGTTATCATGTAAGTACTAACACATGGGATTTTTCTCACTGTCTGATAACAGCTTTATTGCATATTAGCGCATATCATTTCTTGCTTCCTATGACTATGAAAACTTAGAAAAGCATGGTATGCCTTGATGGCTGACTTGAGTTTATGATTTATTTAACCAGAAATGTGCCCTCTAACCATAACACTTCAGTTTATGCTCACAGTTGGTTTGACTGTAAATTAAAAAAACACAGAGAGCACTTGAGAAAAAACTGAGCTACCTCCCTAAATTAGTTTCTAATTTGGTTATTTATTTTAGGCCAAAACTCTGCTTGAGTTTTGATTTTTGCTCTGCAACTTTATAAAAGTTGTACAGTTAAGTCAAAAGGGCTAACTAGGTAACTAAAAGGCCACCAAGTCTCTTCATATTGCTTCAGCCCTGAAGAGAAGGATCTGTCGAGGGTTACACTTATATGTGTGACAACTTGGAAGCAGCAGGCAGACCAGAGGGAAGGGCCTGTGAGCAACAAGTCTATGGTATTTAGATGAAAATACCTGTGTTGGCAACAGAAATGGACAGAGAGAAGAGAGGCCTGGTTCTCAGCCCTGCTAATGTGCCTGTGCACAGAAACAGTGGTGCAGCATTAGTGCAGAGAACAGAAGAGAAACAGATCTCCAAGGCAATGACACCGAGTGGGGCTGGCATATAACATTGGTAGGGATAGTCTGGGATACACTAAAGAGGAGAGCAACTAAACTTGGCAGAAAAACAACTATGAGTGGGGTTATTGATTTAGTACCTTGTAGTACTGTACCTACTAGTAGTACCTAGCAGATATATTGGATCTGCTTTTAAATCCTGCCACTATATATATTTTTTTAATTAAAAGGATTGGATGAAGCCAGGACAATGGCTGTTATGAGAAAAAGTGTGAAATTTGGAGTTTGGAACTTACAGGTTCTTATTCAGGAATCTTGTGTAAAAATCCTGAGTAAACACAATGTGGAGAGATGAGACACATTAACAAAGACAGAAGCTGAAAAATGATGAGGAAATAGATAGGATAAAGCACGGAATGTCCATCCCTCAAATGGTATTTCTTCTGCATTTGAACCTTTTTAAATCTCATTTTCCTGAGGCAATCCTCAAAAAACATAATTTATTTCCTATTTAATGACTGACAAAGAGCTATCGATTTCCATACAGGCTATTTCTTCACATAAAAAACATTCTGTTATAGGAAGAATATAAATCACACTTAAAAGTACAGTCGACTTCTTCCTCTTCCCTTCCTTTCCATTCCATTTCCTTCCTTTCTCTTCTCTTCCTGAACAATTCAGTCCTAAAGCCATTCGGTGGGACAAAGCAAGGCCTGTTCCTGGGGTGGCAGAGGGTGGAGTGTGGAGAGCCATGATGGCCCAGTGTGGGGTACCAGAGTCTGAGCAAAGTGGCAAAGGTGCCCTCAGAGGGGCAGCCCGGTGCAGGTGTCAGAGCCCAGTGGAGGAAGAGGCCATCTCGTGGAAAGGTGGCTTGTGGGGGGTGGAGGTGGGGGTCCTGGCTCAAGTAGGACGAAGAGGTAGGATTGCCAGATTTAGCAGCAAGGAAAAAAAAAAAAGCCAATAAAACAAAACATGACATTCAGTTAAATTTGAATTTCAGATAGAGAGTGAACAATTTTTCAATACAAATATGTCCTAAATCTGACATGTATCACCAGTAGCTTATTTGAAATTCAAGTTTAACTGGGCATCTGTATTTTGTGTGACACCTCTATAAGGAGGGTAATCTGGTGTGGGGCGTTGTAGCTCAAGTTGGGTGAGAGGGGGTCCATGAAGAAGGAGGGAGGCAGAGCCATAGATGGGGTAGCAGCGGAAGTAGGAGATTCCTAGAGCTGCTGCAACAAGTAACTACAAACTTGGTGGCTTAAAACAACAAATAGATATTCTCTCACAGTTTTGGAGGGCAGGAGTCTCAAATCAAGGTGTCTGCAGGGTTGTGCTACTGCCAAAGGCTCTAGGGGAGAATCCTTCCTTGTGTCTTCCAGTTTCTGGTGGCTGTAGACATTCCTTGGCTTGTGGCTATAGAACTCCAATCTCTGTCTCGTTCTTTACAGGACCTTCTTCTCTTCTCTCTGTGCATCTCTTATAAGGACACTTGTCATTAGATTGAAGGCTCACCTAGATAATCCAGGATGATCTCATACTGAGATCTTTAACTTAATTACATTTGCAAAGCCCTGTTTTCCAAATAAAGTCACATTCACAGGTTCCAAGGGTTAGGATGTGAATGTATTTTTTGGGGGGTCACCATTCAACCCACTACAGTTACATCCAGGGACTTGATCAAATATCAAAATATTTGAAAGATAAAGGAAGCCTGGTTTCTCCTCTTGGAGATTAATATAGAAAGGCACTGGATTTGAATGAGATGTATCTGTGTGAACTCGTGGTTTTGAACATATAAAGATAAGTAGAAAAAATGTGTATATGCTGTCTAATGACCAGCAACATCCCAACAGCAATGAACACATGTAGCACCTAGATCTTGGCTTCTAATACCATTTCTCAATAAAAGAAATCAGGTTTTTTTTTTTGAGAAATGGCCGATTCTAGGGATGGTACAAGGAAAATTCAAGACAAGTTTAGAATCTGTTTCCTTGCCCTTTTCAGCTTCTAGATGATGCCTGAATTCCTTGGCTCATGGCCCCTTTCTCCCCATCACTCAAAGCTCTGCTTCCAAGGTCATGTCTAATTCTCTGACCATCCTGCCTCTCTTTTGTAAGGACCCATGTGATTACATTGGACTAACTCAGACAATCCAGGATAATCTTCTCATCTCAAAATCCTTAATTTAATCACATTTTCAAAGTCCCTTTTGCCATTTAAAGTAATGTATTCACAGGTTCCAGGAATTAGAACAGGGGTAGCTTTGTGTGTGTGTGTCTTATTCTGCCTACCACAACTTCCCTTTCCTCCAGAATTTCTCGACCCTTCAGATGTTCCCTATCCTGGCCCGAACCTCCCTTTCCAGCTTGGGCTCTCTCAGGTCCCCTACTCTCACCTCTGTACCTCCAGCATCACTTCCTCCTTCTCTTCCAGTACAAATGGTAACCAGTCCACAAGTCCTAGCTCAAATTGTGAACCCTTTGGTAAAGCCTTCCTTCCCAGGCAATGTGACCCCCAGATAGCTTTCTAAATCCTGTCCCAGATAGAAGCTGCACCATTCGTTTGGCAAATACTCTGCCTTACTGTCATTCATTTGTCCCACACTGAGGGTGCTGCATATATGTTGAATGAATGAATGAATCTCCACACCAGATCATAAGTAAATTGAGAGCCATGTCTTATGCTACTTTCTAATCCAGGGCTGTAGAGTGGTTGAGGGGAGATATATATAGCAAGGATAAAAACATGAAAAAAGTGCAGGAACCCCAGGGAGGAGCATTTCCCATAGCTCCCTCCCAACTTACCTTCTTGCTATGGTCTGAATGTTTGTGTCCCCACAAAATTCATATGTTGAAAATCTAACCCCTAAGGCGATGGTATTAGGAGGTGGGACCATTGGGAGGTGATTGGGATTACAGCCATTATAAAAGAGGTCCCAGAGAGCTTCTTTGCCCCTTCCACCATGTAAGGACACAGAGAGAAGGTGCTGTCTATGAACCAGAAAGCAGGCCCTCACCAGATACCGACTCTATCAGTGCCTTGATCTTGGACTTCCCAGGCTCCAGGATTGTCAGCAGTAAATTTCTGTTGTTTGTAAGCTACCCCATGGATGATATTTTGTTACAGCAATCCAAACAGACTAAGATACTCCTGCAAAAACATGCTAAAGAGCAAGGGGTCTTTTTTCTCTTTGGGCCAGAGTCAGTGATGACCTTTGGTAACAATTTTGCCTTGGACTCTTCCTTTCCAACTTTTCATGCTCTCTTGATTTGATGCCCATGTGTATGGCAATAAAGTCTCTTACAGGGACATTAAGGGCATCTCTGCAAAGTCCTCTGGCAGCACAAAGGCGTCCTTTATTCTTCCCAGCCACCACTGCCTGTGGAGGGTGGGGTAAAAACAAGAAATGAGAAGACCCCTCAAACCTCTCCACCTCATGATGACATTCTTCAAGATATGTGGCCTTCTTTTGTTTGAACAACACTATTATATTATTTACTGGCTGACCTTTATTTTTAGGGTTTTGAAGAGGGGGCTTAGTGATCTAGCTTCTGTTATTCTATCTTAAAAGATGAATACCACTGTTTTATGTGTAATTTGATCTTTCTAGCTAATGATAATTACTTTCTGAAAATAAATGTTTTTACTTTTATATTAATATTTTGAAAAAATGTCTTTGCCAAACTTTTTCCTCATCAACGAATAGCATTCATTGGGCAGTTCAAGGAAAAGGGATAAGAAAATTTCTGGGTTACTTTTGGCCTTATGATTCCAACTACCAGCCTAAAGTCACATCAGTGGACACATCACAAAAAGCTATTGTCTCACATTTTTGACAGTTGAGTTGAAACCTTTTTATATAATTTAGCAAACATTTAATATGGGAACTATTTGCTGGGCTTCTGTGAAGTGAGTACATGAGTAAGAAGAAGCAGTCCTGGCTGTCCACGGATGATATGACATGAACACAGATAAATTCACAAGAACTATTTCATGCATCCCATTTGACTCACCACTGGTGATAGATTGGGCCTTGGACCAAGAAAAAGAAAACCCAGGTTAAAAAAAATTCCTTTCGGGCCGGCCCGTGGCTCACTCGGTAGAGTGCGGTGCTGATAACACCAAGGCCGCGGGTTCGGATCCTATATAGGGATAGCCGGTTTGCTCACTGGCTGAGCGTGGTGCTGACAACACCAAGCCAAGGGTTGAGATCCCCTTACCGGTCATCCTTTTAAAAAAAAAAAAAAAAAAAAAAAAAATTCCTTTCAACTTACTGGGCAAACACCCAAAACTATTGACTTCTCAGGTTTTAGATAACATTACAAAGAATCTTTACTGATTACAAATTTGCTCTTGCAGCAATATAAAACCTTTTCTGTGTTTGTAGTTAAAGTGCTGTTTCTATGACTGTGTTTTATAATTGAGTACAGATGTGGATTTTTGCTTGTATGCAATTGTGGAGGATGAATATGCAACATTTTTCCCCCTCTGGGAAAAAAAAAATCAGGAAGGAACTTAAATACAAGGCCTTTCCTCCCATTTTACATTCAAACTTGTCTTATGGGAAATGAACAAATAGTGATTCTCAAATATAACTTTGTACTTCCATGTGCTGTAGTACAAAAAGAGCTCTACAGGAATTTCATGTGTCCCGGAAGTTGAGATTTTTAAGGACAAATGTGGAACTTCAATTTTATTTCCTGCACAATAAATGCCAAATTCCTTAGCCTAACGTTCAAGATCTGCAAAATCTCATCTCAACTCATTTCCAGCTTTATCTGTGTTCATCTTTACTCCGTGTACTTGACAACATCCCATGAACCACGGTGAATGCTTATGTTTTTATTTTCATACTTTCCCCCTGACCATAATGCCAAGCAAATATAAATTAAAATCATGAAACTATGCTAACCAATTCAACCAAGATTTTTTTTTTTTTTTTTTTTTTTTTTTTTGTCTTTTTCGTGACCGGCACTCAGCCAGTGAGTGCACCGGCCATTCCTATATAGGATCCGAACCCGCGGCGGGAGCGTCGCTGCGCTCCCAGCGCCTCACTCTCCCGAGTGCGCCACGGGGTCGGCCCTTAACCAAGATTTTGAAAACTGGTTATACCCAATGTTGGTGAGGAGCATCAAGCATTACAATTTTTCATATATTTGACTCAATAATTCCATTTATAAGGATTTGTCATATGAAAATATCTTAAACATATATTTTAAACTTCATGTAAAATGATGTTCATAGCCACATTATTTATAAACTTGGAAACAGCTTAGCTTAAATGCACGATTATTAGGGAAGTGGTTACATAGACTGTAATATATCCCCTTGAAATATTTTATAGCCATTACAATTTTGTCTACAAAGGATAGGTAATAATGGGGAGGAGGGGGGTGGGGGAGGGAGCATGTCTACCAGGGCATGTCAAGTGAAAATACCAAAATTTAAAGTTATTCACAGGGCCAGCCTGTGGCTTACTTGGAAGAGTGTGGTGCTGATAACACCAAGGCCACAGGTTCGGATCTCTATATAGGGATGGCCAGTTAGCTCACTTGGGAGAGTGTGGTGCTGACAACACCAAGTCAAGGGTTAAGATCCCCTTACTGAGGGCTGAGCCCGTGGCGCACTCGGGAGAGTGCGGCGCCGGGTTTGGATCCTATATAGGAATGGCCGGTGCACTCACTGGCTGAGTACCAGTCACGAAAAAGATAAAAAAAAAAAAAAAAAAAAAAATCCCCCTACTGGTCATTTTTTAAAAAAATAAATAAAATAAAATTATTCACTGTGATTATTAATATTTGTAAGACAAAAGATTGGCAGAAATTACATCAACTTGTTAAACCTGATTATTTTTTAGATGATGAGACCATAGGTGATTCTTTCTCTCTATTCTAATTTTTCAATTTTTCTTTGTATTTGAATTGCTTTCATAATAACCTTTACAGAAGATGCTTTAATGCTTCTGCATCTTTCCAAGGTGATGACTGATTGGCAGATTTTTAAATATGTTATAAACAATGGACTTTCTTCTCCCCTTTGGCACCAGGGAGGCATCCACTAGAACTCTAAGGAAAAAAAAGCCTTTTGTTCTATGGTGTTCTTTTTTTTTTTTTTTAAACACTGTATATATCCAAAATATAATTTGCAGTAAAATGAATTAAAGCACATTATGGATAAGTAAATTAACCTGTAAAAATAGATTGACTTCTTTTAATTTTTCTACTATTATTCTCTCTTATTCTTTCTTCAGTCTCCCATTTATACTGTTCTACCAGACCATATTCTACTGTGATCATTTCCATATGACTTTTGAGGTTCACTGCTACTGTTTCAACTTCTTTTTATTCTTCTCTAGTTTTTCACATTTCTTTTGTATTTGTGGTGCAGGAATCTCAGATCCTTCTACCCCTTCCTGTGCAGGCCATGAGTCAGATACTCACAGCTTTATGCAAGGTAGACTTACTTTATTCTTCAGATATGAGCTTCACAGACATGCTTTATATTCCCAACACAAGCTGAGGCTTTACTCCACTGACCTCCATGCTCTGCCCTCCTTCCGTGCTCTGCCATTCCTCCGTGCTCTGCCTACCAGCAGTTAGAGCAGTTACCTTTTACTCTTAGTACACAATAGCAGCCACAAGCCAAGCATTACATAATTACAACAACCATGCTGAATCAGTAAATGGGCACAAACGCGCAGTTATGCTACTTTTATAACTTGTTTCTAGCAAATGTGGTGAATCTTGCCCATTTGTAACAGATGCGAGGCAAGTGAGCCTGACTAAACTTTTCTACTTTCCTTACAGTATTGTTTTCCTGGGTAATAACCGTTGTCAAAAAACTTGACTCTGCATATCGATGTATAGACATTTTGAAGATGCGGTTTCCGGTTGTGTTGTAAGATCATCAACCTTCAGATGATTCCAGTCTCCCAGCCTTCCAGCCATCTTGATCGGAGCTGAGGAGAATGGACACAAGCTTTTCCCAAACCACAGACCTGACCTTGGGTTTCACCAAGTTTTCCTTTAAATCCTGTGTGTCATCTAAAGTAATGCAGTAACATGATGTAACCTCCAGTGATATAGAATGTTTTTTAAGGGTATCAGCCTCCAGTTCTTGCTGAAGTTGTCTCACTACTTCTATTTCTGCTTTCTCATTTTCATGCTGTATTAGTCCGTTTGTGTTGCTATAACAGAAATACTTGAGACTGGGTAGTTTATGAAGAACCCAGGCTTATTTGACTTACGATTCTGGGACAGCTGCATCTGGCATGGGCCTCAGGATGTTTCTACTCATGGCAGAAAGTGGCAAGCAGCTGGCAAGGACAAGCAGATCACATGGCGAGAGGAAGCAAGAAAGAGAGAGGAGGTGCCAGGGTCTTTTAAACAACCAGCTCTCGTGGGAACTAATAGAGTGAGAACTCACTCATTAATCCCCCAACCAAGGGAGAGCATTAATCCATTCATGAGGTATCTGCCCCCATGACCCAAACTACTACATTGGAGATCAGATTTCCATGAGTTCTGGAAGGACAATACATCCAAACTCCATCACATACTGATGCAGTTTTTCTTTTAAATGATTGCTTTCATTGATTAACTCCTTGTTTCTCACTTCTAGCATAAGACTTTGTTTTTCACTCTGAGCTTGAAGATGTTTTACAATATAATAAAATTGGTCTTGGATATTAATTACTATCTTTTCTTGATGGTCAGCTTGTTGTGAGCATCATCTGGTTGCTGTGGAAGCAACACATTTTCACTTTGTAGTTGAGATAATCTCTACAGATTCCTGCTTTCCATTATATTTATTTCCTTTACCTTGTTCCTTTTTCACACAAGTGTTCAATTTCCTCCATTTGATACAGTGTTTAGCTTAGGTGTACACATTCTAAAAGCAAAGTCTGAGAGCATCTCTTGTGTAATGGAACTCAATTTCAAGGCTATTTGCTTTACTTTCAGCTTTAGAAAGTTGTTGAGAAAGAAACTCCTTGCTATCTTTTAGGTTAGACAAATAATTCATTTTGTCCTGTAAATGAAACCACTCTTCTCTTCTCTCTGGAAAGCAAGTTCTAGGTCCCTTTCAGATGTCTGACTTTGATCATAATCTTGTATAGTAGTATCCAGTCTAGAATGGTATGATTCAACTTCTGTTTCTAGTCTTGTTTTGTTTTTCATTCTCCAGTTTAGAATTTAGCATTGTATTCTCAGCTGTCAGAACATTAAGTGGTCCACTGTACTGGAATATTATTTTGGGGGCTGTCTTTTGAAGGACATCATTCTTTTCTTTTACAATTTCAGTGTTCCTGGAATACTACTTTTCCTTTTTCTGGTATTGATTTTTTTTTTTTTAAATATGACCAGTAAGGGGATCTTAACCCTTGATTTGGTGTTGCCAGCACCACGCTCTCCCAAGTGAGCTAACCAGCCATCCCTATCCAGGGATCCAAACCTGTGGCCTTGGTGTTATCAGCACCACACTCTCCCAAGTGAGCCACGGGCTGGCCCCTCTGGTATTGATTTTTTATTGTGTCTATTTCCAGTCTCAGCATAACAATTTCATCTTAAAATATGTGATTGTTCCACAGCAGATCTTTTTTATAACTACCAGAAACATCAAAATTCATTTTCGTTTGAGCCATTTCTGTCTCCTTTTGTTTGCACAAGTGATTCATCAGAATCCCATCTTGTAATTCTTTGGCACTCTATTCTGCAGAAAGTTGCCTGTCACCTCTCCCCCAGGGTGATGGAGACACAAAGGATTACTCAAAGCCCATTTCTTCTGAGCAATGAGAAGCCCCGAAGAGGTTAATTTTCAGGAACCCTCAAGAGAGAGGCATTCGTCCTCGGAAAATTAACCCCAAACCCCAGTCTTCTCTCCGTATTTATTCTTCAGGCAGGAAAGTTATAGAAAAAGAACATAGGTAGTTACAAAAGAACAGTAAGATAATTGTCATGGCAACAGTCATTAGGTTTAGTCGTACCAAGGACATCTGTCCTTGGAGCCAGCAATTTTGCTGTGTTACAATTCTTTATCTACAGCAGAGACTTTAGCCCAGAGAAAGTTTCCTGTCTTGCAAGCTTAACATTTCTATGTGTAATTTTAAAAAGTTAGGTTATACCTGAAACTACAGGGCCTTGGAAGCTAGGCCCTGTGAAATACATTTGCTTTATAAATGTTAGTATCCTACACAGTTGCCTCAGAATGTCATTTCACTCTTCTATGAGCTGATTCAAGTTATTTCAGTCTTCAATTCCAAATCCATTGTTCTCAGAGTCATTTCAAACTGTTGTTTCACTTCAGCTTCTTTACTGTGTTGCTGTTGTTGTTTTTTGCAACTGTTCTCTAATTTCTTCATATAACATACTAGCATTTCTTCTCTTTTCTTTTTCTAGTTTTAGGGCAAATCTGGTGCACTGCACTTTTTCGCTGGCAGCGTCCTCAATCCACCACACTCAGGCCTCAGAGCCTGTGGTGTGCCCACCAACCTGCCCCAGTTCCACAGTGTTCTATGTGAATAGAGGTTGAGGCCCGGGCTTTGAGGGAAGGGTTTGAGGCTCCTCCACACCTGTATCCTGAAGAGTTGGGGGGGTCCATATGTGTTCCAGTTACCTTGCTGCGTAACTAAGCCACCTCAAAACTTAGATTGAAAAAACAACTTATTATTATTTCTCTGGTTTTGGTGGTTGATGGGCTTATCTGGGCAGTTCTTACTTGGGTCACTCATGAAATTTAGTCAGATAACAGCTGAGGCTAGAGTCATGTGAAAAGTAACTCACAGGGTAAGCACTTGGGCCAGGATGACCAGAACAGCTAAGTGCTGGGTGGGCATCTGTGTCTCCACAGAACCTCTCCATGTGGCTAGCTTGGGCTTCTGTGGAGGGTTAGAAATTTTGATTCTCATTTGATTTTAGAATAGGGTTTTTAGGTAAATATAGATAGTGTGGCAAAAGCCCATTTAATCAATTCTGATTAAATAACATTGATTCTCATTTGATTTTTAGACTACGGTTTTTAGGTAAATACATGTGTGGGGCAAAAGCCCTTAGGTAGGAGGCCACAGCCTACAGCCAGGGGGCGACAGCCCATTTAATCAACTCTAATCACTACTTAGGTATGGGATTGTATACTTTAATGATTTTAGAGCTAACAGGTGGTTGTCATACTGATCCTGTTAAGAGATTTTAAGAATTACTGTAGGGAAAGATGTGAAAAAAATGTTTGCTAATGGGCAAGCTGTCTGTTGGTGGAAACTTTGGAAATAATTATACTTTAGATTTTATCATAAGAGTGTAACTTTTGTTTAAGGAGAGGTGATACTTTAGATAATGAGCCAGTTTGACCAGCTTAGCTTTTCACTAATTGTACTTTGGAACGTCACATTGTTAATTTTACTGATGTTACTAGTTTCCATTGTTTAAGCTATACTTAGCCATAGATAACTTTTGTAACACTGCCCATGTCCTTGTGTCCTTTTGTAATGATTGAATCAACTGAATTTTCTTGTGAAACTTCCTTGTCTTTACAATAAAAAACAGAAGCTGGGCTAGCCCGTGGCTCACTCAGGAGAGTGTGGTGCTGATAACACCAAGGCCGTGGGTTCGGATCCCATGTAGGGATGGCCGGTTGGCTCACTGGGTGAGTGTGGTGCTGACAACACCAAGTCAAGGGTTGGGATCCCCTTACCAGTCATCTTTAAAAAAATAAAGGACAGAAGCTAACTTTGAATTGGGGCTTTACCTAGTTTTCTCCTTCTAACAGAGGAGTTGCTGAGGTGAAGTCCCTTTGGGCCTCTCATGGCATTCATAGTGCTTTGAGTAATCCTTTTTTCATCTCCGTTACCCAGTGGGAAGTGTAACAGGCTTCCTCACAGCATGGTGGCCTCAGGGTAGTTTGACTTAAATGGTGGCTCAGGGGTCCAAGAACAAACCTTCCAAGAGACAGGAAGTGGAAGCTGCCAGTCTATTAAGGTCTAGGCACCAAAACTAGCACAGTCACAATCACTTTCATTGGATTCTATTGATAAGGGCAGTTAAGGAACCTGCCCAGATTGAAAGAGACATACATGGCCTCCAACTCTTGATGGGAGGAGTGACCAAAAATGAATAGCTGAGACCAAATGGATAATCTTCATTATCCCAGTGGATAGGCTACTACTGGGATGAGTCACTAGCAATTTCTGTCCTTGTGCCTGAGTACTGTTCCCACAAGAGTGATTATTTAGGCCAAGGGAGGGCAGGACACCTTGATGACAGTCCCACCAAGGACATGCAATAGGGGATTGGTAGTTACCCAAGAAAAACTCAAGGTGTTCTCACCACAAAAAGGGTGAATGGGTGGTACAGTGAAAAATAAAGTTCACTTCTGACATTTACTATTTGTTTTAAATTTATTTTTGTCCAGCTGAGAATCTTTGTACTGACCCACAACTCTTCTGTCATCCTCTTCACACCCAAAACTTATTCTCTGTGTCCCTCATTTTATTCACATCACAAATATTTCATTGCAGCAGTGCTAGGCAGGCCTAGGCTAGGCTTGGTGTGGGGGATCAAAGATGAACCAGACAAGGAGTTTGCCCTCAAGTGTTCACTCTTAGTGGGGAGAGAAAGATGGAGAAATAACAGTAACATCAGAAAGAAAGGGGCAAGTGCCATAAGGGGCACAGACAAAGTGCTCTGGAAATTTAAAGGAGAGAGACTACTTGCAGTTGTACCCTTAATCACGTACTGCCTGGCAGCATATCTTGGTTCGTCTTGTCTGCTTATTAGCTCTCTGTTGTTGAGCAACAGCACACCAGTCACACTGAATAATGCACAGTGCTCTCCTTCCTCTGCAGCCACATCGTCAGCTTCTCCGAGGCAGGGCTGGAGAACTCCGACAGGCATACTGCAAGGGCTTTAAGGGTGCCTTGCATTGAATGTCCCCCCAAAACTTAATCCCCACTGTAACTGTTGAGGCTGGGAAATCCTATTATGGTAATTGAGAGGTGGGGCCTTGAAGAGGTGGTTAGATTGTAGGACTGTGCTGAAGTGAATGGATTTAAATGGTGGTCATAGGTATGGTCTGGAGGGCTTTCAAAGGAGAGTGAATGAGGAGGTTAGTGTCCTTCTCCCCACCATTTTCACAATGTGATACCCTGCTGACATTGTTGCCACCACTAAGGCTCTCTCCAGATGTGTTCCCTGCACTTTGGACTTCCTAGCCTCAGAAACTGTAAGCAATAAATTTTGTTTTCCTTATAAATCATCCAGTTCCAAGTATTTTGTTACAAGCAGCAGAAACGGACTAATACAAAGGGTTTTAAGGGTTTTTTTTAAAGGGTTTTAAGTCTATAGACAAAATCACCTGCTTCAACACAAGAGAACACCAACCCAATGCTATCTCAATAAAGCTTATAACAACATAGTCCTTTATTAGCTTACTAATATTTCCTCAGTGCATTAAACAAAACAGGAAATTCAAAGTGATAGACAAAAGATTGCTTTTCTTTCTCTGTTGCCACCTTTTTTCCTCCTAGTAGGAGGCAGTGTCTTCCTATTGGCACTTCCTGCTTCCAGTTACTGACATCTCAGTTGGGTGTGTTCTTTCACTTTGGCTTGTAGAAATGTCAAATAAAGGCAATTGACTGTAATGGTAAAACACCTTGGGGGAGTAGACTCTTTAGATAGAGTAATCTCAGATTTCTTCTGAGAATTCTTTTGTGTGAACCATCAGAGTTTCGCCTTTTGGCATCCCTTCCAAGTCTTTCTGAAAAACGCACTATGTTTTCTTTTTTTTGTTTCTTATTTTTAAATGACAGATGGTTAGGAAATATCTTCTTCACTCTTATAATTATTTTCCCCAGTTTTTCTCCATTAAACAGCAATTACTTTCATGCATAGTCTTTCTAAGTAGTTATTTCCTAGCTCCTGAAGAGAATAATTACAATGAATGCATTAATCTTATGTACTTCACGGTTTTATCTCAACGTGAAACTTCTACTGAAATATAATTTGTACCACAATAACTAACACAGACACTTAAGCAGGCTTGGTAGTTAATTTTTTTTTTTTTTTAAGCAGACCAGATTTTCAGATGAGACATTCATCTGTTTTACAAAGGGTTGTTTTCCTAGATTCTATCCAAAAGTACCTTCAAAGAGAGATTAGAAATGTGACTACCATATTTCAAATATTTTCTAAGGGAGATATGGAGTGAAAAAATCTTTTTCCTCTGGCTTAAATGACCTCACATTTTGGGCCGAGCCCGTGGCGCACTTGGTAGAGTGCTGCGCTGGCAGCGCGGCGACGCTCCCGCTGCGGGTTCGGATCCTATATAGGACTGACCGGTGCACTCACTGGCTGAGTGCCGGTCACGAAAAAACGACAAAAAAAAAAAAAAAAAAAAAAAAAAAAAAAAAAAAATGACCTCACATTTATACCATGCTAAGCAGTTTACAAAACATGCAAATTATCTCCTTGGGGAAGTAAAACCCCTACTGAATTTATTTCTTGATGCTAGCAATAGTGAAGACAATTTAATTTACATTATACCAAAAATACTTTACATAGATTTAACAATTAAACATATAAATTGAGTCATAGTGAAGTAACAGAAAACAGAAATAAGCAGTTATGATATCTTTAGAGGAATTATTATTTAAGCCTCGAAGCAGTAAATGAAATATTAAAGGACAAAAACAAGAGACTTGATAATTTGTAAATTGTAACATTAAAGGTGATTTTGACAAGAACATTATTTTGCCAGAGGTCATTCATGATTAATTTAGAAAAAATTATGCTTGGCCTTTGACATTCAGTGATGTCTACATTTCACAAATCATCTCAAAGCCAATAACTCAGAGAATTATGTCATATTGTTGAGTCAAAATTTGAATTGTGCCAAGACTGTAGCCTGTCTGGGCCCCAGCACCTGAATTTCAGTGTGGCTTTGTCCTTCTCACCCACTGATTGTGACACATGCAGCCTCCAGAAGTAACACTTAATGCATTTGTACAAAGGAAAGCATTTACTACTGATTTTTCTCAAATACGGAGATTCAGAAAGGTTTCATCCAGGATGCATTTCTGGAGAATGATATCATTGCTGAAAAATACCATAAAATGGAGATAAAAGAAAGATAAATGGAAAGTTAGTGAATTTCTGGAGATAGTCTCTGAAAGAAAGTGAGCTGAGACGCTGGGTACCGATCAAGCTTTATTAAAGGAAAAGAATCTGCCAGGCTGCGCTGAAAGTGTGTGTGTGGTGGTGGGGTGGGGGGCAGCCCAGGGCTGTCCTGAAAATGGAGGACAGCCCCAGGTGGGGGGGGGGGGGCGGGTAGAGCTTATATAGTGCGCCAAATGTTGGCTGATACCAAGGAGGGGCATTATGCTAATTTGGATGAGGGTGGCAAACTGTCCTTGCGGAAGCAAAAGGGGTTTCTGTTTAAGTCTGGAGGCTTCTTGTAAAGGGAAGTGGGGAGGGGCTTGGTGCTGGAGTGGAAGACGAGGCCTGCGGCTGTTTTGTGCTTATTGTGTGCACAATGGCACTGGTCACCTCCAAAATCCATCAGTCTCCAAATCAGGACTCTCTTGAACTGGTTTAGGAGAATTGCAATTTGAATATGAATGACAGTATGAAAGAATGCTACCATCACTCCCCCCTAAAAAAAAAAAAAAGAAAGTAGAGGCAGAGAACCTTTTCACAGAGTTACACAAAACAACAATTACAAGCCAATTAACATGAATTCCTGGTAGTGAGTCCTCTTGGATTAAATTATCTTTCCAGCAATATCACCAACATTTTAAGGTGAACATTGGCCCAGAATTACCCGGCCAGGCAATGTCCACAATTATACACCTTGGGAATAATGATAGCAGTTCCCAGCCCCTCCTGCATTCCTGTGTGCTGTCATACCTCCTTCCTGTTTCTCTCTGAGCCTGTCCCACCCTCATCAGTCCATGGCTGTACTGTCCCAGACCCTCCAGCTGGTGTCCTGGCTCCAGTCTGTTACACTGCCAACCCTTAGATGTTGCTGCCTAAAATACACATGTAGTCATGTCCCTCTAAGTAAAATACTTCCAGGAATGGCCCATGGCCTTCAAGAGACTGTTCCCAAATCTTGAGCATGGTCCACACCCCTCATGATCTGGTCTTAAGCCTCATTTCCCACCTTTCCTTACCTCACTCTCTCCTCTCTGGTGAGAAGTGTCCCCTGAGGTTTTAATGGAGGAGCCACACTATATCTCCACACTTAGTTCCCCTTCCTATCCCAAACACATCTTGATAAACCTGGGGCAAAATCTACTTCTGAGGGAATTATCTATTTCTAAGCCTTCTGTCACCATGTCCCATAACCCATTACCCCTCTCCAAACAGAACTGAGTTCCTTCCTCAGGGCGTCAGTCTACTACGTGTGCAGGCTGATCACACAGGTTTGTGATTTTTATTTACAAACTGCACTCTCCTTGCCCCCTCCCACTGCCCTCCCCAATAAGTTCCTTAAGGTCAGAGCCAGTATCTTACCCAATTTTCAAACTCTGATGCCCAGCACAGGGACTGTCTCTGTATCATTACATATTTTCTTAAGGGAGGGAGGGGAGGAGTAAGCAAGCTGGGAGGGTGGGTGGGTGGACAGTCACAGGGGATGACACAGGAGCAGGCTTCTCTGTGCCCTGCCCCGACTCCCTGTTGCTCTGTTCTCTCTGCTCAAGATGAGAGGACTTGACCTGGCCACATAGGCTGCTGCCCTCAGGCCTCACCTAAACTCCTGCCTCAACCTCCCAAAGCGAAGCATCGCTCTGTCCCCACAAAGGCAACCCTTCTCCTTCCAGGGACCAAAGGCGAGTTGAGATCGAGGGATTGCAAACTGATGGTCCAGTGCAATCTGGCAAATATACGGGTCAAGCCTTGGATTACTGAGGAGAAAACTACCATCTATGGAGCATCTACTCCTTGCCAGCCAACAAGCAAAGGTCTCCAAATTTGTCATCATGTGTCAGCCTTCTAGAGAGGTGCTATTATCTCCACTTTTCGAATGAGGAAAACAAGACCCAGCTAGGTTCCTAGCCAAGCTGGTAAGGGGATCCAAACTCGTGACCTTGGTGTTATGACACCATGCTCTAACCAACTAAGCTAACCAGCCAGCCCCGCTAGTCAAGTTTCTTAAAGGCCAAGGCCATGCTCTGATTATTATACCATGACACCTCAAGGTTGCAGTCTTTTTAGATTTACAATAGACGTGGGCTATTATTAGGCATCTGCTACATGGTTCATAGACTTAGAGGCTTTTAGAGCTGGGAGGTGTCTTAGAGAATATAGAGTCTAATCCCCTTATTTTACAAATGAGGAAGCTGAAAACTTGGCAGGATTTGTAAACTGTACAGTGAATAGAATGTATGATGTAATCATGCTTTGTAGAAATTTCTTTCTATTTGATTTTTTAATAGTGTTTTATTCTAAATATAAAAGCAATACAAGCTGTGTTGAAAAAATTAAAAACTAAATAAAATTGAAATTAAAAATAATCTATAATTCATATTCAGTAATGCTAACACTTATTGATAAACATGATTTTAGACTTAGTTTGCTTGTGCCTCATTTTAGGCCTTAGTAAACAGATGTATTTTTTAGGTGAATAGTTATATTTTTATATGTATATTTTTGTATGTGTGTGTGTATAATTAGTTGATATATTCTTTCAGAAATATGGTATTCTTTTCACTGAATATTATGAATATTTTATTTTACTAAAATTCTCTATACATATTCTTACGTCATGGAAATGATTTTTACCATAATACATAGTAATACTTTCTCACTGGGGAAGAAAACATTAAAATACATAATTCCATCATAAAAACTACCTATTATCCCATCACCAAAAGATAACCGTCATTAACACTTTGATTGTGGTGGGGATGTCTTTTTGTCCTATTTGTGTGTATGTATATGACTGAAACAAATGGAATATAGTAGTCTCCCCTTATCCTTGGAGGATACGTTCCAAGGACCCCAGTGTATGCCTGATACCAGGGATAGTACCAAACCCTAAACATACTATGTTTTTTCCTATCTATACATTCCTATAGTAAAATTTAATTGATAAATAAGAGATTAACAACAATAACTAGTAATAAATAGAACGATTAGAACAATGTACTATAATAAAAGTTATGTAAATATGGTCTCTCTCTCCCTCAAATATCTTATTGTTTGTTTTCACCCTTCTTGTGATCTGACAAAATGGCTGCTAAGTGACTAACAGGCAGGTAGCATCTATGGCGTGGATCCTCTGGACAAAGAGATGATTCAAGTCCCAGGCAGGACAGAACAGATGGTGGGAGACAGACCAACATTTCATCACATTACTTAGAATGGCACACGATTTAAAACTTATGAATTAGTTATTTCTAGAATTTTCCATTTAATATTTTCAGACCAAGGTTTAATGTGGGTATTAAGAACTGCAGAAAGTGAAACCACAGATAAGGGAAGACTACTATAGATGTTGTAAACTCTGGATACATTTTGCCAAATTGCTTCCAGAAAATGTTTGTTCTCATTTAAATTCACAGCATCAGTGAATGAGAATGTTTATCTAACAATATCCTCACCAACTTTACATATTATGTTTTTTAAATTTTTGCCAATTTTATACCGGGAAAAATGGATATCAGTGTGAGTTTATAAAAAATATTGTTTGTTGTGAAAATTATTGCCTCCTATTAATTGTTTTATATGTGAAGCAAATAAGATTAAGTATGTAATATTAAAAGTGCTATGTAACTAACTTCTAGTTTATTACATGCCTGTTTACACTCTTTTAAACCAAGGTAAAAATGACTTAAATAGTTTTGCAAAACTGCATTATAGTAAATGGAATGAAAAGAATAAAAAGTACCAGGTAAGGCAGGTCATAGAGCCTCAAGTAAGACTTCTATAGAAGAGATGAAGGCAGCATCTCTCTGTCTGTTTATTTCCTATCATGCTCCAAAAAGAGAACACAACTAGTACATCCAATGTATGCAGCACAATGCAAACCAGCCAGATCCCACCTGCAATCAGATTTTCATGAATATTCCACTCAGGTATATTTTGAAGCCACAGTTGATTTGGAGGGATACACAACAAAGACATAATTCCCAGAACACTGGACTTACAAAGCTAAACAACTTCAGAAAAAGTTTAATTACTAGTCCACTTACCACTTTCCTAAGGCCCCCAGTGCGATTGTGTGTGCTCCTCCTCTTACTTTGCACCTGGAATTTTTAAAACAAATATTTATGCCAGTTAAATTTCTACTATGAATTTTACACCATTGTTGACCCTACTATTGTGACTGCATTGTCTGTGGAAGAGGAAGGGAAATCATATTTGTGGATGTACAAAGTTCAGGGGCGGTATTTGGAGTTCCCGGCCCCGAGAAGTTCCTCTTCCCTACGTGAGAGGAGACACGGCTGGTTTGTGATGTCAGTGTGTAAGGCTACTGCTGGCATCTCTAGATAAATATGTGAGATAATCCTGGTAGAAGTAGAGCTGGAATGAAGTGGAAATATTTGGGTTGTATTTTGTACACATCAAGACACATGGGAACAAGTGCAAAATTTTAGAACCTATTACAGCCTGATTGCAACATGATGCTGTCATTAGTGTTGCCATCTGAAAAATGAACTCTATTCATAATAAATGTATTTTCTGGACTGTAACTGTTACTTGTCAGCAATTAATGCTATCATTGTTCCAGGACATTTGCGTTAAAAATGCATGATAATCATAATAATAGAAGGATGGAATTCAAACTTTCTCCTGACATTCGAGGACTTAGATAGCAATGACCTCATCTTTTAATCTTGATCTGTCCCTCATGCAAAGCTTTGTTCCAGGAAAACTAGTTATTCAACCTTCCCTCCCCACCGCCATGCCTTTCCATCCGGAATGCCCCTCTTACCTAGGCTGCCTGGCAGTTTCGTCTGTTAATCAAGGGTCATCTCAAATGCTACTTCCTCCACAAACTCTTCTCTACTCTGATGAAGTTACTTTCTCTTTCTTTCTTTTTTTCTTTCTTTCTCTTTCTTTCCTTTTCTTTTTTTCTTTCTTTCTTTTTTTTTTTTAAAAGATGACTGGTAAGGGGATCTTAACCCTTGGCTTGGTGTTGTCAGCACCACACTCAGCCAGTGAGCTAACCAGCCATCCCTATATGGGATCCGAACCCGGGGCCTTGGTGTTATCAGCACTGCACTCTCCCGAGTGAGCCACGGGCCGGCCCCTTTCTTTCCTTTTCTTTGCCTTCCCTTCCCTCCCCCCTCCGTCCCTCCTTCCTTCCTTTCTTTTTTTTTTTCTATTAAAGACTTTATCTTTTTAGAACAACTTTAGGCTCACAGCAAAATTGAGGAGGTACAGAGATTTCCCATATATTCCTTTCCCTCACACATGCACAGCCTCCCCCATTATCAACATTCCTCACTCCCACTCAGAGTGGAACATTTGCTACAATCAATGAACCTACATTGACCATTATAATCACCCATGGTCCAAAGTTTACATTAGGGTTCATGCTTGGTGTTATTCATTCTATGAGTTTGAACAGATGTATAATGACATGTATCCATCATTATAGTGTCATACGTAGTATTTATGCTGCACTGAAAATCCTCTGTGCTCCTCTTATTCATCCCTTCCTTATCCCCCGACCCCTAGCAACCACTGATCTTTTTACTGTCTCCATACTTTTCCCTTTTCCAGGATGTCATATAGTTGGCATCATACTGTATGTATCCTTTTCAGATGGGCTGTTTTCACTTAGTAATGTGCATTTAAGTTTTCTCCGTGTGTTTTTTGGCTTGATAGCTCATTTCTTTTTAGCACTGAATCATATTTTGTTGTTTGGATGTGCTACAGTTTATCCATTCATCTGCTGAAGAACATCTTGTTTGCTTCAGCAACTAAGTTTTGGTAATTATAAATAAAGCTGCTATAAACATCCACGTGCAGGTTTTTGCATGGGTGTAAGTCTTCAGCTCAGATGGGTAAATACCAAAGAGCGCTATCTCTGGATCATATGGTAAGAGTATGTTTAGTTTTTTAAGAAACTGTCAAACTGTCTTCCAAAGTGGCTTGTACCATTCTGCATTTCCACCAGCAATGAATGATAGTTCCTGTTGTTCCACATCCTCACCAGCATTTGGTGTTGTCAGTGTTCTGGATTTTGACCATTCTAATAGGTGTGTAGTGGTATCTCACTGCTTTAATTTACATTTCCCTGATGACATATGATGTGGAGCATCTTTTCATATGCTTATTTGCTATCTATATGTAGTAGATTGAATTATGTCCCCCCAAAACTCACTGAAGCTTGAATTGTGTCCCCCAAGTTTTATGTATTAGAAACTTGGCTCCCACTGTGATGGTTAAGAGGGTGGGAAATCCTATTATGGTGATTGAAAGATGGGGCCTTGAAGAGGTGATTAGATTGTAGAACCATGCCGTAGTGAATGGATTAAAAATGATGGTCAGGAGTGTGGTTCTGAGGGCTTTAAAAGAAGAGAGAGGAGAGTCTGTCTCTCTCTCTCTGCTTTCTCTGCTTCCTCTGCTTCCACCGTCTTACAACGTGAGACCCCTGGGTCACTGTTGCTACCACCAGAGGACTTTGGACTTCCCAGCCTCAGAAACTGTAAGCAATGCATTGTTTTCTTTATAAATCACCCAGTTTCCAGTATTTTGTTATAAGCAACAGAAACGGACCAATATACTATATATCTTCTTTGATGAGGTGTCTGTTAAGTTTTTTAGCCCATTGTTTAATCCAGTTATTTGTTTTCTTATTGTTGAGCTTTAAGAGTTCTTTGTATATTTTGGATAACAATCTTTTATCAGATGAGTCTTTTGAAAATATTTTCTTCCAGTTTGTGGCTTGTCTTCTTATTCTCTCTCTTTTTCTTTTTTAATTTTATTTATTTATTGAATTTTTATTTATTTTTAATGTATTTTATTTATTGAATCAAAATCGATTATACATATTATTGGGGTTCAACACAGATATATTATCAAATCAATATTACTAGCATATAACTACAAATCATAATTATTCTTTATGCCCCTTGTCCAATCTCTGCCCACCCCCTCTCTGCCTCCCCCTCCCCCCTAATTACCCTAAATTTCTTCTCTCCTTCTGAAAGAATATTGGTTACTCTGTTGATTTGTTGCCTAGATGATCTGTCCAATGCTGAGAGATGTGACCAGGTCCCGCAACATTATCGTAGAGCAGATGCTTCTTCTGTCACTCTGAAATGGGCTTTGTGGAGAGAGACATCCTCTTTTCTTTATCTCTGCTGGTGACTCCTTGTGTCAATGCACTGCAGTGGTTGGCAGACCATCTGCGTGGTGGTTGTGGCGTCTAGCCACTTTTGGGGCAACCATGGTTATTGTGGTCGCTGTGGTGGGCCACCAACATGGAAGTGATGTTTTTGGCATACTCCTTGGTGCTGGCAGTGTGCCTGGTTGTGGGGTGTATCTGGTCCCCAGATCCATGCCTTGGGTCCCCGGGTGGGCCCCAAGGTGCTGGTGCAGTGTGCCTGGTTGTGAGAGGGGGGTCCAGTCCCCTTCTCCATGCCTTGGGTCCCCGGGTAGGCCCTGAGGCACTGGCACACTGTGCCTGGTTGTGGGAGGGGGGGTCTGGTCCCCTTCTCCATTCCTTGGGTCCCTGGGTGGGCCCTGGGGCACTGGCATGGTGTGCCTGGTTGTGGGAGGGGGGTCCAGTCCCTAGCTCCATGCCTCAGGTCACTGGGTAGGCCCTGATGCACTGGAGCGGTGTGCCTGATTGTGGGAGAGGGGGGTCTGGTCCCCTTCTCCATGACTTGAGTCCCCAGATGGGCCCTGAGGCACTGG